>NC_133331.1:191490716-192090716 GCF_042186555.1 Aquarana catesbeiana
AATCCCTTTAGACAGCCTAGATGACTGAGACATGCCCTTTAGGCCAGACTGGTCATCTTGTAGCTCAGAAAACCCAATCAACATTATCACAATGGCAGAGTTAATTAACACAAACAACAATGGGGATCTAATGACTCTTAGATCCCATACTAGAGACTTATTTACAATACACATTCTAGCAGGCAACAGACAGACAGGTGCTAGAATTTACATCAGCATCTCCTAATAGTATCTGTCCCAGCATTATGAATCAGCCACTATTTCTAATATGGCAAATCCAGGGTCCCCAGAGTCTGTGTGTCCTGGGGGACCAGGACCCGAATCCACAGTAGTACCACCTCAAGGGTCCCCAGGCATACAGCTCACAAAGAGCACCGTTCCCCCAAATGCCAGGGCCCACGATCGATCGGCAAGAAGCTAGCATTCAGTCCCCTCCAAAAGTCTCTCTCCCGATTAGGTCTGTCACACCCAAGATAAGTAATAGATGATTGTGGTGGAGAATTTGCTGAGAAGTGCTGTAAAAAGGGAAATGGGAGGGAGGGTATCGTGCACTGGAACTGACAAAGAGGAAGAGGAAGTGGTCAGCTTAAATACCCTCCCATAAACTCAGGCCAGCATTCTGGCCTTCTAATTTATGGTCATGGCCCTAAGACCAAGAAAAATGTGGATCACATAAACACGCAACAAGACTCACAACATAAATAGACCTGAGGTGTGGCTTTTGGTCATCTGGTAAGGATGGCAAGAAAAGGGGCCAAAAATAACCAGGTAGGGAAGTATCTTTATTGCCTCTAACCTCATTGAGTGAGCTTGGAGAAAGTGCCATCTTGAGGGTTTGGAATATATATCTGGTGAAGTAGGCAGACTTTCACCTGCTTAGCTTCTTGGTCACATGGTCTGGTACTCAGTGCTGAGATGTGGCTGAGGCTGCGCCAATCCAAAGGAATGTCCAGAATACCGCCTAGGGTCTAGGCCTAAGTTGACCAGTAGGACCGCAACATGTTTAATAAACTGACTGCCAATCAGGGGGTTGACCGGAAAAGGCAGTAATGGGCTGGAGACTGGCTGGCTAGGTAGGTGAAAGAGCAGACGGCCAAAAGATCATTGCTGGGCACCAGGCGTTGCTGGTTCGAAAGAAGTTGATATCCACTCTGGGTCCAGTTTGTTGCGTTTTGGAGACCGTAAGATGAAGGACATAGTGGCTTGGATACTGGCCAGGTACAGCCTGATAGTGATATGAGCGAGAGCCAGCTGATATGAGCGAGAGCCAGCTGTGTGTGGCAATAAGATATAAAGGCTAGGACATGAGTGACGTCATCTGCTGTGGTTACGGGACAAGTGGCAAGAAACCTACGGTAGGTGTTCCAGGCCGTGCGATAAGCCTTTAGTGTGTTGCTAGACAGTGAGTGGTTGATGAGCCGGGTTGTATTGGCAAGGTGTGGCTTCAATCCATAGTTAGTTGAGACCAAGGTGGGATAGGAGTGGATTATGGGTCGGCTCCGGGTTCCTGCTGGAAGAATGAGACAAAATTGAAGCGAGACAGTGCATTGGCTGCGGCATTGCACTTGCCAGGGATATGCTCACAGTAACTGTTAAATTTGGTGATGTAGTGATAATTGCAGCAGCCTGCACAGGAAGGACATGATGGGGAGCGACTTGGATCTACCCTCATTAATGATGTTGGCTGTAGCCTGGTTGTCTGTGGTGAAGAGCTCTTTCTGACCTGTCCACATGTGGCCCCAGACTTGGGCTGCTGCCACAACGGGATACAGCTCGAAAGAAATAACGAAGATCGAGGAAAACCAGGAATCAGGCAGATTTCCGGGGGCCAAGGTCTGGCGAACCAGTGATGGCCAAAAATTGCAGCAAAGCCGGACATGTGTAATTGAACAAACGGACTCATGAACACGAGGTGAGCTGGGAAGAGTCACCCCAGTGACGTGCAGTATCGTGCACTGGAACTGACAAAGAGGAAGGGGAAGTGGTCAGCTTAAATACCCTCCGGGCTCCTCCCATAAATTCAGGCCAGCATACTGGCCTTTTAATACATACATATATATATATATATATATATATATATATATATATATATATATATATATATATATATATATATATATATATTCAGTGGAACCTTGGATTACGAGCATAATCCGTTCCAGGAGAACGCTTGTAATCCAAAGCACTCGCATATCAAAGTGAGTTTCCCCATAGAAGTCAATGGAAACAAAGATAATTCCATCCGCATTGACTTCTATTGCATGCAATACCGCATGTGGCTAAAGGCAGGGGGTACAGGAGAGCCTCGGAAATACTCGGGGACAGCTCAGCTGAGCTCAGAAACCCTCGGAAAGGCTCGGAAACACTCGGGAACGGAGTACTTTCGAGTGTTTCCGAGTGATTCTGAGTATTTCCGAATGGTTTCGAACCGTTCCGAGTATCACCGGCGCCCCTGCACCTCTGGCCAAATGCGGTACTGCATACCACATTGGCTTGAATTCTGCTCATTTTGCGAGACAACACTCGCAAACCAAGTCAGGATTTTTTTAAAAAAGTTGCTTGTCTTTCAAAACGCTCGTTAACCATGTTACTTGTTAACCAAGGTTCCACTGTACATGTGTATATATATATATATATATATATATATATATATATATATATATATATATATATATATATATATATATACATATACACACACATACAGTATACACACTGTATATACAACAAACTAGTGTCAGTTAACATTTGAAAAATGAAGGAACCTTCCCCTATATGTAACAAACCTTACTATAAAAGTGCCTGTCACCTTGCTGGGCACCATGCATAAAGTGATTGTGGTTTCATATTTTGCCTTGTATTACCTTCAAGTCTTATCTACCCACTACCATCTACTCACTGCTGTGAAATATAAATCTTTTTTAAGTGGAAGTTTTGGTGAAAATATAAAATTTGCAGGAAGGTTTTATTATCACAGAAGAGAAAGTCTGTTTGTTGTTTGCAAACTTTTTACGCCATCGACTGACCTGCGCACTCGGAGCTCAGTGTACGATCCTGGCATCTGCCAGGTGCTGAGATAAATTTGCTCCTGTGGTGAGCCTGCGAGGGAGTCACGGGATCTCGGCTTGGCCCATCAAAACCTCCAAAGATAATGAACCTGGAAGAAGACAGTGAAAAGATATTGGTGCTGTTGGGGCAGCTCACAGATGCTACATTGCTAGAGAGGTGAGTAAAGTAAGGTGAGTAAAGTTCATCTTTAAACAGTAGCACCCTCCTAGATAGATTGCTAGTCAGACTAGGTAAATTTGGTTCTTGTGGCTCTCCTGTAGTCAATTGAGCAGCTTGTGATTGCTTTGGGCTGTTCTGGGCTCTGCAGGCTGCCAGTTTGATTGCTTTCTTTTGTTTTCTGGAGATTCTGGATTCCAGAATGTAGTGGGTGGGCAAGTCAAACAGGCAGTATAAATATTTATGTGGCTCCACCCAATTTCTGGGGGAGGGTTCCCAGTATGTGATTGGAGAGTGCATAAATAGTCTGGGGCCTGAGGCAGCCATGTCTTGTCCAGGAGGAGAAGTACCCAGCCTGGAGGGCTGCTGCCCCCCTAGGCCACCCAGTACCTTTATCAGGAGCTTATCAAGCTCCCAGCTGTGCTAGGGGGCCTATTTACTTAGGGACGTTGAAGCTAAAGAAGGAGGATTTTACCTAGGATACAGTCGGAGGTCCACAAAGGAAATGTCTGCCTGACTCTGAGGGAGGCATCTAAGTACGCAAGGAGTGCAGGAGTGCAGGATCTGGGTGACTGTTGCTGTTGTTAACCCCCGGTGTACTTTTATTAAAGGCTTGCCTGGCCTGGAACATTGCTTATGGTGTTCCAGTGCTGTCCATTCACCTAACTGTTGTCGTTCTGACAAGTTGTTGAAGAAGAAAGGGTGTCCACTTATTGCTATTCAAAGTTCTGGAGTATCTCACCGCTCCCTGTGCTCTATCCAAGTTATCTAGCAATAATTTTTTTTTTAAAACCTCTAGACTGTTTTTTGAGCCAGATGAGTGGATGTTGTGGTGTGCCTGGCTGCTGCTACACATTTTTGGGAAAAGACCCTAGGACAAAATCAGCGGCTCCTGCGGGAGTAGCGCTATGGCTACACCATAACCCTGAAGAAATGCATAACAGTGGACAAATTAAAACTAGTGTCACAGGTGTAATAACTAAACACTTATTTTGTCATCTAAACAAACCTTTTGTCCCTTTTCCTACATTGCTCTTTAGCATGGCCTTTTAATATCATCTCTAGACAATTTTTTTTTTTTTTTATCCCTGTCAAGTTTTTCTTATCTATGGCTCTGCTTGGGAAATTTTTCATCACTTCATATTTGAGACAGACTGAAAAAAAAATGAGAATAAATCTTCAACCAGAGAAAGATAACAATAAATGTTTTTTTTTTTTTTTAAACAGTGGGGAACGGTTAAACCTCTTTCAGACTTTTAATCACTTGCCGACCGTATACAGTACACGGCGGCGGGGTGGCTCTCCTGTGCAAAATCACATATCTGTACATGCACTGCCTGGTCCGCCGCCAGTGACCCACTCTTGCTGTTATTGGAACCCGATCATTTGGGAGAGAAGCAGAATGGCAGCCTGCCTATGTAAAGACCCCTGGTGGGGTCTTTAGTAATGGAGGGGGGGGGTTTGTCCTGGGGGGGTCTGTTCTAATGGAGGGGGGGGTTTGTCCTGGGGGGATCTGTATTAATGGAGGGGGGTTTGTCCTGGGGGGTCTGTACTAATGGAGGGGGGTGGTTTGTCCTGGGGGGTCTATACTGATGAAGGGGGGTCTGTACTGAGGGAGGGGTTTATACTTAGTGGGGGGTCTGCACTGACGAAGGGGGTCTATACTTAGTGGAGGGGGGTCTGTACTGAGGGTCGACTATAGTTGGTGGAAGGGGGGGAGACACCATGTTATACCACACCTGGTGACACCAACCCTAGTGACCCACTGTAGCTGCCGGCTCTTCTTTCCCCCCTCCCCCTTCCTCTCCTCCTCAAGTGCACTGCTGCACTAGTGAGAGGTGCTGGCCAGCACAGCCTCCCACTATATTTCTTCCCCCGTCTTCATATCAGCCAGGGAAGAAATAGAATAGAAAAAGGAGCAGAGACGAGGATTGTCGGACACGTAGTCCTGAGGACTGGCAGCCCCACTGTAACATGGAAACTGCAGCCCACACAGCATGCTCAGATGAATGGGAGAGAGAGAGAGCCAGGAGCCTGGGAAAGCTTTCAGGGAAGTAAACCCAGGACTGCAGAGGGAGAGGACAGTGCTGAGAGAACACCATCAGAGAGAGAACCTTGCTGCCCTGCGCCACCAGAGGGAAAGCCACACAGCCTAGCGCCTTCCCTGGCGGAGAAAGGAATGGAGTCATTGCCAGAATACAGATCTGGGTGCTACCCAGCGGAGTTGCCATGAGCAATTCAGAGTGAGCTGACTCCTGATCAGAGGAACCATTGCTGTATCGTGGGTCAGGTGAGAGGGCCGATCGGCCATTATCTATTAACGTCCATAGGAACTGCAGTCTCTGACCATCTCCTATACTACGATTGCAGTCTCTGACCGTCTCTTGTATCATGTCTGCAGTCTCTGACCATCTCCTGTATTATGTCTGCAGTCTCTGACCATCTCCTGTACCATGTCTGCAGTCTCTGACCATCTCTTGTATCATATCTACAGTCTCTGACCGTCTCTTGTATCATGTCTACAGTCTCTGACCATCTCCTGCATTATGTCTGCAGTCTCTGACCGTCTCTTGTATCATGTCTACAGTCTCTGACTGTCTCTTGTATCATGTCTACAGTCTCTGACCATCTCCTGTATTATGTCTGCAGTCTCTGACCATCTCCTGTACCATGTCTGCAGTCTCTGACCATCTCCTGTACCATGTCTGCAGTCTCTGACCGTCTCTTGTATCATTTCTACAGTCTCTGACCATCTCCTTTATCATGTCTGCAGTCTCTGACTATCTCCTGTATTATGTCTACAGTCTCTGACTTCTCTTGTATCAAGTCTACAGTCTCTGACCGTCTCTTGTATCCTGTCTGCAGTCTCTGACCATCTCCTGCAGTATGTCTGCAGTGTCTGACCATCTCCTGTATTATGTCTGCAGTCTCTGACCATCTCCTGTACTATGATTGCAGTCTCTGACTGTCTCTTGTATCATGTCTACAGTCTCTGACCATCTCCTGTATTAGGTCTGCAGTCTCTGACCATCTCCTGTATTATGTCTGCAGTCTCTGACCATCTCCTGTATTATGTCTACAGTCTCTTACATTTCTTATATCCAGTCTACAGTCTCTGACCGTCTCTTGTATTATGTCTGCAGTCTCTGACCATCTCCTGTAGTATGTCTGAAGTCTCTGACCATCTCCTGTATTATGTCTGCAGTCTCTGACCATCTCC
Organism: Aquarana catesbeiana; assembly: GCF_042186555.1. Classification (NCBI taxonomy): domain Eukaryota; kingdom Metazoa; phylum Chordata; class Amphibia; order Anura; family Ranidae; genus Aquarana; species Aquarana catesbeiana. The sequence goes on from NC_133331.1 coordinate 191,497,162, forward strand.
TGTATTATGTCTGCAGTCTCTGACCATCTCCTGTACCATGTCTGCAGTCTCTGACCATCTCCTGTACCATGTCTGCAGTCTCTGACCATCTCCTGTACCATGATTGCAGTCTCTGACCGTCTCTTGTATCATATCTACAGTTTCTGACCATCTCCTGTATTATGTCTGCAGTCTCTGACCATCTCCTGTACCATGTCTGCATTCTCTGACCATGTCTGCAGTCTCTGACAATCTCCTGTATTATGTCTGCAGTCTCTGACCATCTCCTGTACCATGTCTGCATTCTCTGACCATGTCTGCAGTCTCTGACCATCTCCTGTATTATGTCTACAGTCTCTTACATTTCTTATATCAAGTCTACAGTCTCTAACTATCTCCTGTATTATGTCTGCAGTCTCTGACCATCTCCTGTACCATGTCTGCAGTCTCTGACCATCTCCTGTACTATGATTGCAGTCTCTGACTGTCTCTTGTATCATATCTACAGTCTCTGACCATCTCCTGTATTATGTCTGCAGTCTCTGACCATCTCCTGTACTATGATTGCAGTCTGACTGTGTCTTTTATCATGTCTACAGTCTCTGACCGTCTCTTGCATCATGTCTGCAGTCTCTGACCATCTGTCAGGAAAGGTCTTCTCCGCTGGTAATATCGATCATTTGGCGTGCAGTATTGAGGTCCACCAGCAGGTGTCTCGTGGCAGTTCGGAGCTGCTCTTTCCTGCAAGTATTCTGTCACCTTTGGGCCGCAGTACTGGCGTCTGCCAGCGGAGGAATCCTGGCAGTATGGAGCAGGTATTCCCCTCTGCAGACAGGTATCACCTGACCTTAATTAGCAGAGCTGCAGTATAAATACCCAGCAATTGCAGACTTATGTTGCCCTGGTATTGTCCTTGAGACCTGACCTGATTCCTGTTACTCTGATTCCTGTTACTCTGATTCCTGTTACTCTGATTCCTGTTACTCTGATTCCTGATTCCTGATCCTGTAGCCTGAACCTGAAGCCTGATTCCTAGAACCTGTTGATCCTGTTTCCTGTCCGTTACCTGAACCCTGAACCCTGAACCCTGGACTCTGGACTCTGAGCCTTGTACCTGACCCGTCCTTCCTGTGGTCCATCCATCCTCTCTTGTCCTGTCTATCTCCCTTCCCAGCTACTGATTCCTTGTTTATGACCCCGGCCTGGCTTGACTACGATTCTGGTACTCCCTCTTGCTACATATGCTGGTTGGTTTTATATCACTAATTGTTTGGTTGTTCACTCTGTATTGGTGGTGTGTTCACATATGCATTTTCCTTAATAAACTTACTTTCACCTATTTATGTCTGGTTCACTCTGTCGCAGTCACACCGTTCTGGTCACATCTGTTTTATGACACCATCTCCTGTATTATGTCTGCAGTCTCTGACCATCTCCTGTATTATATCTGCAGTCTCTGACCATCTCCTGTACTATGATTGCAGTCTCTGACCGTCTCTTGTATCATGTCTACAGTCTCTGACCATCTCCTGTATTATGTCTGCAGTCTCTGACCATCTCTTGTATCATGTCTACAGTCTCTAACTGACTTTTGTATCATGTCTACAGTCTCCGACCATCTCCTGTTTTTATGTCTGCAGTCTCTGACCACCTCCTGTATTATGTCTACAGTCTCTGACATTTCTTATATCAAGTCTACAGTCTCTGACCATCTCCTGTACCATGTCTGCAGTCTCTGACCATCTCCTGTATTATGTATGCAGTCTTTGACCATCTCCTGTAGTATGTCTGGGGGCTCTTTCTAACAGACAGCCCTCTGTGTGTGCATCAGAGAGACTCCCCTCCAGGTCTCATTAGTGTACTCTTTTCCTGTATTTTCTTTATTGTTAAGAGATCATGGGAGGATCCCAGGGTAACAAAGACTTCTAAGGGGAGCATCTCTGTGTTTGAGTCGTTGCCCTAGAAACATTTGTAAAGGGGAGGAGTTGGTAAATGACCACGCCCATGTTGGGGGAGTGTCAGTTCGTATTTTTAGTACTGATCACTGCATTAGTGTGCCACTGGTCCCCAAAAAGTGTCAGAAGTGTCACTTAATGTCCGATTTGTCCGCCCCAGTGTCACAGTCCCGCTATAAGTCACTGATCGCTGTCATTAGTAGTAAAAAAAATTGTTTTAGAAAAATTCTATAAATATATTTTGTAGTTTGTAGACGCTATAACGTTTGCGCAAACCAGTCCATATAGGCTTATTTGAAGTTTTCTTACCAAAAATATATAGCAGAATACATATTTACCTAAATTGATGAAGAAATTCAATTTTTGACATTTTTTTTATTATATATGTTTTTTTAGCAGTAAGTAAAAATGTTTTTTTTTATTTTTTGTATGAATTTATGAAATCCATATGCAAGTTCCGTGAATCTTATATAAAAATAGACAAGATTTGGCTTTTGGTTGCCTTTACCTTCTGCTCTGATCACTTCCACCTTCATAAAAAGCTAATCATAATATCTTACTTATTTCTCCTTCTAAATAGTCAATTGCCCAAATAACGAAAGACCACCTGTGCTTCTGCTTTGCCACAACTTGACTCCTAGAAAAACTTAAAGGGTGACTCCAGCAAAAAACATTTTTCTTATTTATCTATGCTGTCATTTTTAATTAGTTTTTTTCAGAGTTGGGGAAAAACTTAGCTTGGAGTACGCTATTAGTCGCGGTCATTCGGATTTATTTGTTTGGATGCTTATTTTACTTCATTGTCTGTAAGTACATATTACAAAAGCCCTTCTGTATATTCTTACATACTTATTGTCCCAGTGAGCCTTACGTGATTGGAAGGTTTATGTACGATTGTGAGCCTGCAAGCACAGTCCTGTGAAGGTTTTTAGAATTGATCCACCGGATGTTCAGGGATGATCTGTGGATATCCTCATGTTACATGCTTATGTGACCACTCTATAATTTGAGGATCCAACCTTTCTGGTAAGGAGACTTGCTCGAAACACGATGGTGTTGTGTGCCTTTCCTGCTGCACTGAAGCTGGTGTGGGGCTTTCATCTGCCTTCTCCATCGCTTTCATCTGCCTTCTCCATCCTATATTGTATGGACTTTATTTTATTTCAATTTGAATGTTGTTTTTTTATATTTGATTAGTGCTGCATATCCTGATCTATAATTTTTTTGTATTTGTAATCAACAAATTACACACATTAAAGCGGACCTTCAGTTATTTTTTAAACTTTCCATCTATTAAATCCTCTGCCCTTGTTGTTTTAACTTTGGATAGTAAAACATTTTATTTTTCTGCCAGTAAATACCTTATACAGCCCACTTCCTGTTTCTTGTCTGGTAAAAAGCCTAGGCTTATGACATCATGCACAGCTCTCTCTCACTCTCATGAGAATTTGCCAGGAAGGGAGGGGGGTGAGTCATAAGAGGGCCAATAAAGGCTGCAGAGCTGGAGGTGTGCCTCTGTGTGTCTGTGTAAATCCAGGAAGTGAACAAGCAGAAGCTTCAGCTGCCCACAGTTAAAATGGCTGCAGCCAGACTTAGTAGAGGGACATTTCTACAGCATATTAGGCAAGTACAGAATCACAGTATATATAAAAAAATATGCAAAGTGGTTGGAGGGAAACTTCAAAAAGGGCAAAGATGTTTTTATTACAAATTATGTGAGCAGACATTCTACTAAATACACTGTTTCAGTGTTGGTATGTGACTGTGAAAATGTTGTCAGTGGAATTGCCAATGAGGGTAAATCCACAGACTGCAATAAATGCCTTAAAGAGTTTATAACCTTTGTCCACCCCCCCCCCCCCCCCAAGAAAAAAGTTAATGCAGCCAAAGCACTTAAAGTATATCTTCCAAACACAGTCTCATTCGAAATGTATCGATTGGAGGAATATTTTATAATGCCCTCCCCACCTTAGAGAAGAGAAGAGAACATAGAACTAAATATATAAAAAAATATGTAAAAAATGTGATTATTTGGCTTTAACTCGATATGGGGGGAGGGGGGGGATTTATTTTTATTACGAATGTGGGTGCCCTACTGCCACAGTAGGTTTATGGATTTCTTCAAAATAGTTTTTTGTTGATTTCTTTAAAATTTTCATACAAAAAAACTGTTATACTGTTTAACAGTATGGAGTAGCATGACTGGCGGATTACAGATGTCATTTTCCCTAATAGCAACCTACCACCCTGTTACCCCAATGACTCAAACCACACCGAGCTTGGAGTATTAAAAGGCCGTAGCGGCCTAATTTATTAAACAAATAATCTTAAATATAAAATATAACATATCAACATTATCTATCATAAATAGAAAAACATCAACAACAAAAACAACATCTGTTGAAACAACCTGCTTAATTATCAAGCGTTGGTCTGAGCAATATCTTGATCATCCTCTGTGTCCATAACAGGACTTGCACTGCGGTCCCATCAAATCTATCAAATAGGCCTCAAGCCGACAAGCTGGCTCAGAGACTAGCAATGACCGCAGTGCCCCATTATCACTTCCCGGCTAACCTCCGTTAACCGGGAACCACCATCATGAGCCATATCAACGCTAGCTCCCAAAAAGCCTCTTACTTTTGCCATTTACCTTGCTTTTTTGCCCAGACCAACGCCCAAGAATAATACCTTAATCTTGGGTGCCCCTCCACACCCGAAGAGCTCTCTGTATTCCATCCTGTAGCCCCAGGGCCCACAAATCAATTCCAACCTCATTCAAATGTACTCCATCCGCTCTCAAATACCTCCACGTCTCAAACTCGAGTTCCATATGCCTAACCGCCAGACCACCATTCATCACTACAAATTTGCTTACTTCCCTATTTATTTTCTTACGGGCCCTGTTGACCCCTTCAACTGATCTAGCCATCCTCCATGATGTACGGGCCACCATACAATAATCATTTTTGGAAAAGCTTCCCTTAAACGCCAAACATCCAACTTGATGTCGCGCTTTAGGTCTACCATGGCTCTAATGCCCAGGTCATTACCGCCTGCATGTATTACCAATACATCCGGCGGCCTATCCCGTTGCACGTAACGATGCACCTCTGACACTAATCTGCCCCATAACATACCTGGGATCCCCAACTACTTTATGGACGCTTCCTTCCTGCTAAAACCCAATTGCCACATAGGAATGGCCCATGATCCAGACCATCCCTGGCAGCGAATCTGAAATAGAAAAGCACAGAAAACCATACTATAAACAAAAACCAAAAACACAAACCTATTAATGCTTCAACACCCCGCCATATCTCTATTACCATACTGCCCTACAAACCTATCACCAAATTGGGCCGCACATAAGATTGAAATCTCTTAGATTCCCATCTACCAATCCTCTTCACAGTTTCCTCCCCCAATCCGTTCCTGGCTGCCTCGGTGGCTGCTCCTATCCTGAAGGAATGTGACAAGAATTCCTTCTCTATCAACCCCAGTCCCTGTATACATTTTGCAAAAACTGCCCTGAATTGGAATCTGGATAAAAATTCCCCCCCCAAATGTATCAAAAAGGGGCCCAGACCCACTGGGCGAACACCTAAAAATTCCTTAACCGCCCCAACTGGGCACAACTGCGAACCCATAACCGGATATACCCTCACCATTTTGCCTCTCCCCAGTTGGTCAGTCTTAGATTTCCTCAAATATAACTGCAGAACTTCTGCCTCACACCGCACGTCCTGATAACTCAGACCTCCTTGCGCTTTTTTAGAAGGGCTAACCAGTTCCCCTATTCTAAAAGCCCCGAAAAACGCCAACAAAAATGCCACCTTAAACAACATCACCTCGTAACCCGAGGAGCATACCCTCTCCAGCTGCCCTATAATACCCTGTAAAATCTCAAATGTCACCGGTCTTCTCGCATCCCGTCGGACCATCGCCTTTCTGTAACCCTTCATTGCCTGCCGCACCCAAAAATCTTTCGTAAAATCCACTTGACCTTGCAGCTTAAACAGAAAAGCCAACCCGGTCACGTTCCTATTCACCACTGATGCGGATACCCCCTCCTCCATTTTCCTAGCAATGTAATATAGTAACAGCAATCTCACCTCCTTACCGACCGGCTCTTCCCCAATATTCTGGATAAACTCCCTCCATTCTTGCCATACCCTCGTGTATGCCGCCCACGTGGACCCACTTACCGAGTTCTTTACCCATCCAGCGATGAGGCCAATGCTATCGCCCACAGCCAGTCGGGACAAGGCACCCCGTGTTGCTCCGCCTCCGGCGCCAACTCCCGGAACCTTTCCCACTGGAAGCGAGACAAGGCATCAGCTATAACATTTTCAACCCCCGGTAGGTGTACAGCATGAATGAAAACATTCAATTGCAAACAACGTAATACCAAGTGTTGCAATAGCCTAATCACTGGCGGAGACGATGCCGTAGTCCTATTAATTACTTGTACCACTCCCAGATTGTCCCCGTGGAAACGCACCTTCAGATCCCTGAATGATGCTCCCCATAATTCCACCGCCAGCACTACCGGAAACAATTCCAGTAACACTAGGTTCTTTGTAAAACCTGCGTCCACCCACGACTGAGGCCAAGGCCCAGCGCTCCACTGCCCCTGAAAAAAGGCCCCGAACCCAGTGGAACCAGCAGCATCCGTGTATAGTTCCAAATCAAAGTTGCTGACCGGACCAGCCATCCAGAAAGCCCTACCGTTAAACGCTTCTAAAAAGGTGTGCCACACCCTTAAGTCCGCTCTATGTGTTTCTCTCAACCGCACAAAATGTCTTGGCGATTTTACCCCGCTCGTGCTTGCCGACAACCTTCGACAGAAAACCCTACCCATCGGTAATATGCGGCATGCAAAATTAAGCTTGCCCAACACCGATTGCAGCGTTCTTAGCTGAACCTTTCGCAAACCCATTAGCCCCGAAATCTCCCTCTTCAGGTCCTCCAGTTTATCGTCCGGCAACCTGCATTCCATCGCCTCCGTGTCCAGCACAATCCCTAAGAACGTGATGACCGTACATGGTCCCTCCGTCTTGTCAGCCGCCAATGGGATGCCAAATTTTTCTGCGATGTGTTCCAACGTTGCCAGAAGCACCGCGCAGATCCTCGAATCAGCTGGACCATTGCAGAGAAAATCATCCAAGTAGTGAATTATCGAATTCACACCCGACACCTCCCTGACAACCCATTCCACAAATGAGCTGAACTGCTCAAATATCGCGCATGATATTGAGCAGCCCATTGGTAAGCATTGGTCAACATAAAATTCGTTGTTCCAATGACACCCCAATAACCGAAAGCTGTCCGGGTGGACCGGCAGCAGTCGGAAAGCTGATTCCACATCCGCCTTAGCCATGAGAGCCCCTTTCCCATATCGCCGAACCCAACCCACTGCAGCGTCGAATGATGTATATGTCACGGAACACTCACCCTGGTCTATAGCATCATTGACCGACCCCCTTTTGGGAAAGATAAATGATGGATTAGCCTGAATTTTCCCGGCTCCTTCTTTGGTACCACCCCCAGCGGTGACACCACCAAATTATCCAATGGAGCCACCGAAAATGGACCGCCCATCCGACCTAGTGCAACCTCCTTCCGTAGTTTCTCTGAAACTATGTCCGGGTGTTCCCTGGCGGACCGTAAATTAGGCGACAATGGCGGGATGACCGACAGATTGCACGGTATCTTAAAACCCACAGAGAAACCTTCATCCAACAGTTGCGCTGCTCTTTTGTCCGGATACCTACCGAGAAACGGCCGCATCTTTTCCACTCTCACTGGGGTCCTCCCTTTTGTTTGCAGTTTCTCCTTGCTTACCCTTTCCTTGTTTGAAACACCTTGACCCCGGGTGGGATCCCCCACATCCCGAACACTCGTGTTTATACTTACATGAGGCCCCAAACCTGCAGGTCCCGGTGTTGTATTGCCAACAAACCCCCTTTTTGTTTCCGACCGTATGTCCCTGGGTGGAAGGTCCACCGGTCCCTCCTGGAAAAAACTGATTGGGGGCCCTCGCCCTCGTCATCAATCTCATCCACAAGCTTATGTCCTTGTGATCCCAACGCAGCGCGGGTCTGATCGCCCTCCGTTGACGGAACTGCTCATCATATCTCAGCCACGCCGTGCCCCCATAGACCCTGTAGGCCTCACCAATAGCATCTTGGTAACAAAATAACGCTGAGCAATGCTCGGGTTGCTTCTCACCTATCACACTAGCCATGATCGCAAACGCCTGTAACCAGTTTGTAAATGTTCTGGGAATTAGCCTGTACCTCCTCTTCTCTTCGTCCTCCTTCTTCGAATCATCCGGTTTTATCCTATCCAGGTTGAATTTTTCTAAAGGCAATAGGGAAAAAATTTCCACGTACTCACCCTTCCACAGTTTCTCACGCACCTCCTGTTTCAAGTGCGACCCTAACGGACCCTCATAGCACACATAAACCTCGCACCTGGCTGCATCCGCCAATCTTGTAATGTCCTGCCTGCTAGTGGTCTCCGCTGGTTTGTCCGTCCCTTGTGCCACAGCACTCCCAGACGCCGCCTGTGAAGTCGAGGCAACTGCTGCCGTGACCGTAGGTACTGCTGCTGTTATCCCCATAGGCACAACCCCTCCAGGCCCCCGTCGGCGGAATCCACGATGCTACCGGGCCAGAGTTACCCGTCCTTGACCCCTCAAAGCGCAGAAGTAACTCTTTGATGCCTGCTAAAAACCCCCCTAAGCCTGAAGCCCCCCCCCACTCCCTGCTGCCCCTGACCCACTGCTAACTGTGCTCCCCGCTGGCTCCCCCGTCCCCCCTACTCTAGCCATACTAGAATCAACAGATAACACATTTAACTCACCAGGCTGCACAGGCGTAACCTCATCAGCCGGACCAGGGATCTCCACCGCTGCTGCTCTCCTGCGAGGGGGGGTTGATTCCTCTTCCGACCCGGACCATCCCCTTTCTCGCTCGCCTCCTCTTCCACCTTCTTCATCCGATGAAGGCCCACCCGACCTGTCTGTCAGGGTTGCCGCTGGGGCTGTGGCCGGACGCCCCCGCCTCCGCGTGTCCCTTCCGCCTGCCGATTTGCATTTTGCTTTGCCTGGACCGGTGAGTACCTCAGTCCTGCCGCCTGGAACCTGCGTTGCCCTGCTAGGCCGACCCCTCTCGATCCTCCTGTGTGCCCCTGCCGTGGAACCAGAAGGCCCGGGGCTGGCTGCATGTGCTCTCTCCCCCCGTGTGGTATCTCTCCTCCAGTGGGCGGGGCTAGCGCTCCTCATTCTGCCCTCTCTGCTAGACCGCACCGCTGCTCTATTACCTTCCGGCTGGTCGTCCTGCCGCGCCGCCGCCGCGCTCGATCTCCCTCCCTCCGGTACAGCCTTCCGTTTCGGCGGCGGGCCCACCTCGGGACCCGAAGGAGTCCCGGGCTGCCGTTGTGCGGTCACGCGCTGGTCAGGGGAGAATCGTTCAGGTGGGCGGGACCGCCGGGTTCTGGTGCCGCTCGATCTTCCCTGCGCTTCTGGCTCCCTGCTGTGCAGAGCCGCTGTAATAGTGTCTTGCAGCCATGCCGCCCCCCGCACCTCGGCCTTGGCCCTGAGCTGCTCCATCAGGCTATCCATCTCAGCCATGCTCTTCCAGGAACTTTCCACAACTACTGTTACACCCCTTTGGGCGGGGTTACCTTATAAAGCCTTCCTTGCTACCTCCCCCTCGGTTACTTAATACCACACCCCTAAAAACTATTAACTCCCCTGTTACCACAGTCATGTATGCCCTCCTCTATGCATTACATGCTGTTGCTACAGGCTTCTCTCTACAGCCTTGTGGTCCCAATAAAGTCCAGAATTATAAAACAGATAGAGCAGAGACTGTCCCTGCTATATGGAGGATGCGATTTGAAGTATCTCTGGCTAAAAATGATGTTTTTCTTACCAACAATGCTGAGGGCTATGATTGCATCCACTGAAATTAATGCCAGGGGGTTTATATTGCATCCACTGACACCAATGCTGGGAGATTCTGCAGCCACTAGCATCAATACTGGGTTTTACCAATACTGCCACTAACACCAATGATAGGATTTATTTTTACTCCCACTTTCTTTTCAGTGTGTTGCAGCACAACAAATGCATCAGGACTAAATGTTTTGGCTGTTGGGGTGCCTTACTGCCCCTTCAGACTTGATGCTGTGCATGAAAATGCATTGCTTTTTTGTGGTCCTCTGGAAGTGTCAGGGACTACACGTAAGGAATTTTCAAGTCAACCACCCCCCTCAAGGCAGAGTTATAATATGTACAGGGCACATTGAGAACAATTGTTTCTATGTGCTATTGTGGTGACTGCTTTAATCAGGGGCAGAAAACGCAGGTCACTGTACATGGTGTGAACAAGCCCTTAGAGTCTTTGTGATCTTTGAGGATCTTTGCAAATAAATGACTTGAATTATTAGATATAAACTTCTAATATGGATTATCTGGTTTGTCCTAGATATCTGCATCTGAAGGTTTGTCCAAGATGTCTGCATACACAGTATACACTATATTACCAAAAGTATTGGGACACCTGCCTTTACACGCACATGAACTTTAATGACATCCCAGTCTTAGTCCGTAGGGTTCAATATTGAGTTGGCCCACCCTTTGCAGCTATAACGCTTCAACTCTTCTGGGAAGACTGTCCAGGAGGTTTAGGAGTGTGTCTATGGGAATGTTTGACCATTCTTACAGAAGCACATTTGTGAGGTCAGGCACTGATGTTGGACGAGAAGGCCTGGCTTGCAGTCTCCACTCTAATTCATCCCAAAGGTGTTCTATCGGGTTGAGGTCAGGACTCTGTGCAGGCTAGTTAAGTTCCTCCACCCCAAACTCCCTCATCCATGTCTTTATGGACCTTGCTTTGTGCACTGATCCAAATAATTTGGTGGAGGGGGGATTATGGTGTGGGGTTGTTTTTCAGGGGTTGGGCTTGGCCCCTTAGTTCCAGTGAAGTAAACTCTTAAGGCGTCAGCATACCAAGACAATTTGGACAATTTCATGCTCCCAATTTTGTGGGAACAGTTTGGGAATGGCCCCTTCCTGTTCCAACATGATTGCGCACCAGTACACAAAGCAAGGTCCATAAAGACATGAATGAGCGAGTTTGTGGTGGAAGAACTTGTCTGACCTCAACCCGATAGAACACTTTTGGGAGGAATTAGAGTGAAGACTGCGAGCTGGCCTTCTCATCCAGCATCAGTGCCTGACCTCACAAATGCGCTTCTGAAAGAATACTCAAACATTACCATAGACACACTCTTAAACCTTATGGATAGCTGTTAGTCACACAATAAACATTTAAAACTTTTCTATTAGAAAAACTATTAGAAAAACAATAACCCTGAGACTTTTCTTAAGATGACTTCTGAGCATGTTGTATTAACTTGCTATATCATTTGCTTTAACTAACCTCATAGTAAGTTGTAGGATGATTAGGCTTAACCATATATGGTAGAACAAGAATGTACAGGAAACACTAATTAGCAAATAAAGTACCATTTTGTACCAGGCACGCTATCTGTGGTTCCTCAGCCAATAGAAGCGTTATCCCTATATTATTGTAGATATTAGGAGGGGGGATGTACATCTCTTTGTGTGATCCTTACTGCATCTTTTGGCTTGTAAGCATCATCCTTTTGTGTGACACATCTGAAATAAATTGTCAGCTTTTCAATACATCTGGAGTTTAACTGATCACAGGAGAAGAAAATCCTAACATTTTTGGTCCTTCTATAGCCAGAACCAACTAGTGCATTTCGGGTCAGATGGTCCCGACAAAAACTTTGCTGAGTATTGGACTTCAAAGGTCACTGAGGATTAAGAGTCCCCCCACTCAACGTTAGTGGTGAAATAGGGGGGCGGGGCCTAAGACCCGGATCCACTGTCTGGTTTTGAACTACGTGATCCAGTCCTCCTGGTGTTTGAGAGGTAAGATAATTTAAATTATTCTTAATTCTTTCTAAGAGTCTCTTCTTCTCTTTCTGTTTGATTCTGGTTCAATGTGTTGTAATTGCCGACATTGGGATTGCTCGTATAATATCTTGATAATCCAGTGTTCGAAGACAGAGACATTTGGGGACGTTGTCTAAGGTAAAAAATTATGCCACCTGTTGTCCCGGACAGATAAAAAAAAGATTTGAGGTATACCAAACGTCAAAGGTTGATTGCCCGACGATTTAAGCGCTATTTAGTTAAGTGATCTAGAAAGATCGCAAGGCTAACTTTCTTCTGTGTGTTTAGTTTCTCATGTTAACCCTTCTTTTGATGCTGTAACCTTATTGAAAAAACAACAGTACTGCAGAGACAAGTTAATTATTTTTTGATTCTCCCTATAGTGTGGGGAGTGATGATATTTTTACTCTTCTTGTATTGTTACCGTGGGCCGAGGGTCACTATCCCAGTGTTTTATAGGTAAATGAGAGACCCGTCTGGCACTGACAATGGGGAATAGTCTCTGTAAAAGAATGTTTTGTGCCTGCTTATGAGGCTGCTGTGTTCCTAATGTGCCAAGTGGGAGGGGAAACTAACTGTAAAAGTGTCAGGATTTGGTGGATAAACTTAAATTGTTAGGACCCAAAGATCAAAAAAGGTATGGGTTGATAATAGGAGTTTAAATAACCAGCAAAAAAAAATCATTCTTCACATCTCATGTTCTGTGTGTCTGTAAAACTGGCAGTTAGACACTGGACTCACTTCACCCCCCTCCCCTTGTGTTGTAGCCTGCTTGCCTATCAGTGACAGATTGGGAGCTTGCAGAGAAGCAGGAAACTTTGCAAAAGCTTAAAGAGATACTTGAATTGTCTTATGGCTTCGCTCTGTAAGGCAGCAAACACCTTGCTAGCCGATGTATTAAGCAGATAAATATGTAAAATAGCAGGTGACATTGCACTATATGGCCCATGGGGATTGGACCGGAGCAGGCGTCTTGTATTACTGCACTGTCTCAGGTACCAACTGGACAACATTATCTGGGAGACTATGTTACATCTGGGCCGCCTGCTCAGGGACAACCCTCGGCCAGACTCATAAGAACCAAACAGTTGGAGTTGCAACTTCAGGTAGAGGTAATCCAATAGCCATATCACTGATGGGTCTAGTAAAAGAGAATTAGACCAGACGCAAATGTTATCTAAATGTTTAACAAATATTTGAGAAGCACAAAAATGAGTGGAAAAAATAACTGCAAGAAATCATTTGGGGAGACTAAAGCCTGCAGATTCTCACCCCCTCCCCTCATGTGAATCTCCTGTAAGGAGGGAGTGAATTGCTCCTCCGTTTCAAATTCCTGTGTAAGAGATTGTGTCTGTAAAAAAAAAATGAACTTGACCAGCTATGACAATACAGAAGGGTTATATTGTAAATATTGAAACTGAGCGTAAAAAAAAAAAAAGAAAAGGTACACTGATAATGGTTGCTTTATTATTTTAGCATGCCATAATATTAAAGGAAGCACATGGCAGAAATTATTAATGGTTTTAAAGAAGTAGATTGCACTATAAAAGAAAGTGAACAGAATGTTGAATTATCAAGTGACTTGATGAATGTGAAAAAGAAAAGGCTGAGAATGTTTTGATTACTTTAAATGTGTCCAGTCCAGAGACAGTATGTGACTGAGTGCTAATTTTACTTCCATAAGGAAACGAGGATTTGAATGGGCTTTGCTAAGAGAAGTGTACAGTAGTATTAATGCCCAGAGAGAGGAGAGAAGGGAATACAACAGACTTGATGCTTTTATAGCCCAAAAATGATGGTCAAGAAGCTGTTTCTCAGAAACCAGAAAATGCAGATTGCCTGACAGATGTAGCAGAAGAGAGGGAGATGATGATGGATGACTAGTAGGGCAGCATTAACCCTTTGAGCACACAGAGGTAAATTTGTGCATCTGTGAAAATATTAGGATTTTCGATGGGAAAGAAAGTCAGAATAATAGTCTTAAAGTAAATATTTCTTGGATATGTTACTTTTAGAATTCCCAGACTTTCAACTGTAAAGTGTTAATGATGCAATGCTGTTTATATTTCGGTACATTTATAAAGTTAAAAGGCTAAGTTCTCAATAGGAATATGTGTTTGGGTTAAAAAAAAAAAAAAAAAAAAAGGTTCTGTTTTGGGACCCTGTGGATTTTATTTGGGACCAGAGGATAAGGGGAACAAAACAAAAGGGGGTTTTCTTAAATTCTGCTAAAATATTGGGGTCTGAGAAAAAAAATATTCAGATGTGTATATACATATTAAATCTATATGTCAAATAATAAAAATGATGCTAGGAAACATTTTATGTCTGCATACTTGGTGGACTTATGGACTTATATTTGAATTAATGCAAAAATATTGTTTTTAAACAACTCCAAAGTAAGGAAGGCTTTCTTTGGTAGTTTGATCTGTGATCCTGTGCTCATTCATGTTAGATAAAGAGTATCCATTTTCCCCAGCCCCAATTCAAGTGCAGATATGACCCCCCCCCCCCCCCCCCTACACAACTGAAGAATGAGGCGAGTTCCTTTTCATGGGGTGGATGTCTACTAATTACATGAATGAGTACAAAATTGAACCTTTAGAGATATTTTAAAGTTTAGGACATTAAATTAAGGTATGAAATAATGTAGACTACACAGTCCTTAGAGACAAAGAAACAAATTATGTCCTTCCTGGGTATGACAAATTTTTGCAGAGCTTGGATTCCCGGGTATTCCATGCCGACGGCCCCGTTGGTTCAGGCAATACATGGGAGCCCTATGGCCCCCAGGATGCTATAAAATGGAATGAGGAAACAGAAACAGCCTTTACTGACCTAAAACAAGTCCTTTCTAATTCATCAGTGCTAGCCTTACCAAACTTTGACAAACCTTTCGAACAAACAGTAGACTCAAGGGAAGGTCACATGACATCAGTACTTACACAGTCACATGGCGGGCACCAGAGGCCGATTGCTTACTATTCTGCAAAATTAGACAGTGTAACTAAAGCACTTCCACCCTGTGTACAGGCAGTGGTAGCTGTAGCCGAAGCAGTTAAGGCCTCAGCATCTATAGTACTATATCACCCGCTGACACTTAACCACTTGAGCCCCGGACCATTATGCTGCCTAAGGACCAGAGGTCTTTTTCCAATTTGGCACTGCGTCGCTTTAACTGCTAATTGCGCGGTCATGCAATGCTGTACCCAAACGAAATTTGCGTCCTTTTCTTCCCACAAATAGAGCTTTCTTTTGATGGTATTTGATCACCTCTGCGGTTTTTATTTTTTGCGCTATAAACGGAAAAAGACCGAAAATTTAAAAAAAAAATGATATTTTCTACTTTTTGTTATAAAAAAAATCCAATAAACTAAATTTTAGTCATACATTTAGGCCAAAATGTATTCGGCCACATGTCTTTGGTAAAAAAAATGTCAATAAGCGTATATTTATTGGTTTGCGCAAAAGTTATAGCGTCTACAAACTAGGGTACATTTTCTGGAATTTACACAGCTTTTAGTTTATGACTGCCTATGTCATTTCTTGAGGTGCTAAAATGGCAGGGCAGTACAAAACCCCCCCAAATGACCCCATTTTGGAAAGTAGACACCCCAAGGAAATTGCTGAGAGGCATGTTGAACCCATTGAATATTTATTTTTTTTGTCCCAAGTGATTGAAAAATGACAAAAAAAAAAAAAAAAAAAAAATATTTACAAAAAGTGGTCACTAAATGATATATTGCTCACACAGGCCATGGGCCTATGTGGAATTGCACCCCAAAATACATTTAGCTGCTTCTCCTGAGTATGGGGATACCACATGTGTGGGACTTTTTGGGAGCCTAGCCGCGTACGGGGCCCCGAAAACCAATCACCGCCTTCAGGATTTCTAAGGGTGTAAATTTTTGCTTTCACTCTTCACTGCCTATCACAGTTTCGGAGGCCATGGAATGCCAAGATGGCACAAAACCCCCCAAAATGACCCCATTTTGGAAAGTAGACACCCCAAGCTATTTGCTGAGAGGCATATTGAGTCCATGGAATATTTTATATTTTGACACAAGTTGCGGGAAAGTAACACTTTTTTTTTTTTTTTTTTTTCATAAAGTTGTCACTAAATGATATATTGCTCACACAGGCCATGGGCATATGTGGAATTGCACCCCAAAATACATTTAGCTGCTTCTCCTGAGTATGGGGATACAACATGTGTGGGACTTTTTGGGAGCCTAGCCGCGTACTGGACCCCGAAAACCAATCACTGCCTTCAGGATTTCTAAGGGTGAAAATTTTTGATTTCACTCTTTACTGCCTATCACAGTTTCGGAGGCCATGGAATGCCCAGGTGGCACAAAACCCCCCCAAATGACCCCATTTTGGAAAGTAGACACCCCAAGCTATTTGCTGAAAGGCATGGTGAGTATTTTGCAGCTCTCATTTGTTTTTGAAAATGAAGAAAGACAAGAAAAAACATTTTTTTTTTCTTTTTTCAATTTTCAAAACTTTGTGACAAAAAGTGAGGTCTGCAAAATACTCACTATACCTCTCAGCAAATAGCTTGGGGTGTCTACTTTCCAAAATGGGGTCATTTGGGGGGGTTTTGTGCCACCTGGGCATTCCATGGCCTCCGAAACTGTGATAGGCAGTGAAGAGTGAAATCAAAAATTCACGCCCTTAGAAAGCCTGAAGGCGGTGCTTGGTTTTCGGGGTCCCGTACGCGGCTAGGCTCCCAAAAAGTCTCACGCATGTGGTATCCCCGTACTCAGGAGAAGCAGCAGAATGTATTTTGGGGTGTAATTTCACATATTTCCATGGCATGTTTGAGCAATATATCATTTAGTGACAACTTTGTGCAAAAAAAAAAAAAAAAAAAAAAAAATTTGTCTCTTTCCCGCAACTTGTGTCGCAATATAAAATATTCCATGGACTCGACATGCCTCTCAGCAAATAGCTTGGGGTGTCTACTTTCCAAAATGGGGTCATTTGGGGGGGTTTTGAACTGTCCTGGCATTTTATGCACAACATTTAGAAGCTTATGTCACACATCACCCACTCTTCTAACCACTTGAAGACAAAGCCCTTTCTGACACTTATTGTTTACATGAAAAAGTTTTTTTTTTTTGCAAAAAAATTACTTTGAACCCCCAAACATTATATATTTTTTTAAAGCAAATGCCCTACAGATTAAAATGGTGGGTGTTTCATTTTTTTTTTTCACACAGTAATTGCGCAGCGATTTTTCAAACGCATTTTTTGGGGAAAAAACACACTTTTTTAATTTTAATGCACTAAAACACGCTATATTGCCCAAATGTTTGATGAAATAAAAAAGATGATCTTAGGCCGAGTACATGGATACCAAACATGACATGCTTTAAAATTGCGCACAAACGTGCAGTGGCAACAAAATAAATACATGTTTAAAAGCCTTCAAAAGCCTTTACAGGTTACCACTTTAGATTTACAGAGGAGGTCTACTGGAAAAATTACTGCACTCGATCTGGCCTTCGCGGTGATACCTCACATGCATGGTGCAATTGCTGTTTACGTTTGACGACAGACCGCCGCTTGCGTTCGCCTTAGCGCGAGAGCAGGGGGCGACAGGGGTGTTTTTTTTTTTTTTTTTTTTTCTTTATTATTTTTTTGCTTTTTTAATCTTACTTTTAAACTGTTCCTTTCATATTTTTTTTTTTAATCATTTTTATTGTTATCTCGGGGAATGTAAATATCCCCTATGATAGCAATAGGTAGTGACAGGTACTCTTTTTTGAAAAAATTGTGGTCTATTAGACCCTAGATCTCTCCTCTGCCCTCAAAGCATCTGACCACACCAAGATCGGTGTGATAAAATGCTTCCCCAATTTCCCAATGGCGCTATTTACATCCGGCGAAATCTAAGTCATGAAATACTCGTAGCTTCCGGTTTCTTAGGCCATAGAGATGTTTGGAGCCACTCTGGTCTCTGATCAGCTCTATGGTCAGCTGGCTGAATCACCGGCTGCATTCTCAGGTTCCCTGTTGAGACAGGAGAGCCAGAGAAAAACACGGAAGACGGTGGGGGGGGGGGCATTCCCTCCCACGGCTTGTAAAAGCAGTCTAGAGGCTAATTAGCCGCTAGGATTGCTTTTACATGAAAGCCGACCGCTGGCTGAAAAGAATGATACCAAGATGATACCTAAACCTGCAGGCATCATTCTGGTATAACCACTCAAAGTCGTGAATGGCGTACCTGAAGACAAAAAAATGGTTAACAATGGTTAACAATAAAGCACAGTAAACAGTAAAGTATAAATAATTACATACCTGAAAAACAAACATGATAAAACATAATAACAATAACAATAACAATAACAATAACAATAAAACATTGCAGAATAGAATACAGTAAAAAAGAGCAGAACAATAGAGAGAGAATAGAGAGAGAGAGAACAATAAAACAACAACTATTTTTTTTTATTTCATATTTTTTTTTTTTTTTACACTTTTTTTGTAACTAACTTTTATAACGGTAACCGGTTCCAGGTTCGGGTCTCTCAAAATGTGATGGCATTTTGGGAGACCCTGTGAAAGTGTGCCTAGTCTGTGCAATGCTGTACTCTACGCTAATACTCAACTAGTGAATGGTAGCGTTCAAAACATTCACCAATGCAAAGACCAGGATTGTCAGGACAGGAGGGACAATAATAGTGGGCGTCACGCCTATATCCGCGCTTGCTGCAGACACGACATCTTTTTTGGGGGGTTCGTTGGGTAGGGGTACTCGGGAGGACATAAAAATGCCTCTCATGCAGCCGACTGCATTTGGTTGGGGATGTGAATGGGGGAAGTACGGGCGCTGCAGAAGCGGTGGGTTCCCAATTAGGATTGGCGAATGCAGCAGGAAGGGCACTATGGGCACGACGGGCCTGTGTTTGTCTTTTTGGTGGCAGCGCGACACTACTTGTGCTTGCCACCTCACCAGCTTCAACTGCACTTATGGGACTCGCCACGTCACCACGTGTTACTGCAGTGCTGGTTTGACTACGACCGGGGTGTACTAGGCCGCTGGCGCTTGCCAGTTCACCAAAACGCTACCAAAAAACTGTTAGCGATCGCAGGGATCAGGCCTGACTCTGCGAACGCTGCAGTTATGCGTTTAGTGTTTTGTAAGTGACAGTGATCGATCGATACTGCACTTGGGTGGGCTGGGCCGGGCCGGGCCGGGCGGAGGGGCAAAACGCAGGTGCTAGCAGGTATCTGGGCTGATCCCGCTAACACTGCGTTTTTGGGAACCCTAAACTGCTGGTGACGCTAGTATAGATCTGATCGGATCAGATATTGATCCGTTCAGATACTATACCACTAAGGGAGGTGTACGGTGCGTGCGTGGGTGTTAGCGGTACTGGCGCTAATCTGACGCTGCCTGGGGCTGGTGCTTGCCAGTTCACCAAAATACTACCAAAAAAACTGTTAGCGATCGCAGGGATCAGGCCTGACTCTGCGAACGCTGCAGTTATGCGTTTAGTGTTTTGTAAGTGTCAGTGATCGATCGATACTGCACTTGGGTGGGCTGGGCCGGGCGGAGGCGCAAAACGCAGGTGCTAGCAGGTATCTGGGCTGATTCCGCTAACACTGCGTTTTTGGGAACCCTAAACTGCTGGGGACGCTAGTATAGATCTGATCGGATCAGATATTGATCCGTTCAGATACTATACCACTCAGGGAGGCGTATGCTGCGTGCGTGGGTGTTAGCGGTACTGGCGCTAACCTGACGCCTGGGGCTGGTGCTTGCCAGTTCACCAAAATGCTACCAAAAAAACTGTTAGCGATCGCAGGGATCAGGCCTGACTCTGCGAACGCTGCAGTTATGCGTTTAGTGTTTTGTAAGTGACAGTGATCGATCGATACTGCACTTGGGTGGGCTGGGCGGAGGCACAAAACGCAGGTGCTAGCAGGTATCTGGGCTGATCCCGCTAACACTGCGTTTTTGGGAACCCTAAACTGCTGGGGACGCTAGTATAGATCTGATCAGATCAGATATTGATGCGTTCAGATACTATACCACTAAGGGAGGTGTACGGTGCGTGCGTGGGTGTTAGCGGTACTGGCGCTAATCTGACGCTGCCTGGGGCGACGCATATCACCGCCGGGCGATCGGGGGGCTAAACCTTTATTCGGTAATAAACGGCGGGTGCCCTGACACTATAAAAAATAAACAAACTAACCAGCGTCAACCGTAACGGTTATACGGTGATCAGTGGTGAAAGGGTTAACTAGGGGGCAATCAAGGGGTTAAAACATTTATCAGATAGTATAGGGGGGTCCCTGACGCTATAAAACGCTGACGGCGAACCTAAATATTTACCTCACTAACTAGCGTCACCAGCGACACTAATACAGCGATCAGAAAAATGATCGCTTAGTGACACTGGTGACAGGGGGTGATCAAGGGGTTAAAACTTTATTAGGGGGGGTTAGGGGGGTACCCTAGACCTACAGGGGGGTAACAGTAACTGTCCCAACACTGTAACTGTCACAAACTGACACTATGCAGTAATCAGAAAAAAAAAAAAAAAAAAACTGCTGGTGTCAGTTTGTGACAGGGGGGGGGTGATTGGGGGGGGATCGGGGGCGATCGGGGGGGGGGGGATCGGGGTGTTTTGTGTGCCTGGCATGTTCTACTGTGTGTGTGTTGTGCACTCACATTGATGTCTTCTCTCCTCGGGCCGGAACGGAAATTACCGAGCCGAGGAGAGATGACATCATTTCCTTTGCTGCTGTTTAGCATACAGCAGCAAAGGAAGATTCTCATTGGCCGGCGGCGATCGCGAGGGGGGGGCCACGAACGGATGGTCTCCCCCTCATCACCGATCGCCGCTGGACAAAAGACGACCGCCTCGGGCACCGGGGGGGGGTCCGATCGGACCCCCCACCCGCGGAAGGCAAATCACGTACCCTGTACGTGATTTTGCCTGTCCGTGCCACTTTGCCGACGTACATCGGCGTGAGGCGGTCGTCAAGTGGTTAAAGTACCACATGCAGTATCTGTTAACCTTTTACAACAAATGATATCGCATTTGAGCCCAGCACGACACCTTTCCTGTATAACAATACTCTTGACACAACCTCACTTAACAATACAGAGATGTACTACATTAAGCCCATCCAGAATAATACCACTTCCTACTGATGGTCATAAACATGACTGTACTTCTGCCATTGCTGAAAAGGTACTGCCACGGAGTGATTTGAAACATGTACCGTTATCTAACCCTGACATGACACTTTTTTCTGATGGCTCCAGTAAGAAAAATCCAGATGGCACAACTGCAACTGGATATGCAGTAGTGACACAGGATGAAATTTTGGAAACTAGGCCATTACCAGCACAAGTAGCAGAACTTGTAGCACTGACAAGAGCATGCATATTATCAAAAGGAAAATCCGTAACCATATACACTGATAGTCAATATGCCTTTTCAACAGTCCATGTTTTTGCACAACAATGAAAAAACAGGGGGGTGGTTACCTCCAGTGGTAAGCCAATTTCACACACGGACTTCATTCTAGCACTCCTAGATGCAATACAGTTACCAAAAGAGATTGCAATCTGCAAATGTCAAGCACACAAAAAATATACAGACCCCATCTCAAAGGGAAATAAAAAGGCAGATGAAGTGGCCAAAATAGCGGCACAAGAAACACAAATAATGACAGAACAGGAAATCCATAGAGATAGATCATACAGACCTTACTGATATGCAGCAGAATGCACCCCCCCCCCCCCCCCCGGGAGAAAAAAATATTGGAAAATAAGGGGTTACACAAGTATAGATAACATCTACATGTCACCTGATTGAAAACCGGTATTGCCAAAATCCCTATTTAGGTATGCAGCAGTATTGACACATGGAGTAACACATGTGTCAAACAGGGGGATGACTGAGATGTTAAATAAGGTATGTACAGTCTATGGCTTCACTAACTGCTAAAAAAAAAACAAAAAAAAAAAACTTTTTGCTCTCAATGCATTATATGTGCAAGATACGGTGCTCAGGGAGGCATAAGACCACGGAAAGGAAAGTTCCCCACACCGCAATATCCATTTCAACACATTTGCATGAATGACAAATAGGGTGAAACGTGCAGCGCTTATGTGATCATATAAACCATAACAAATAATATTAGTACAGAAAACTTGAATAATAAATGATGTGCTCAAAAATACTCCAAGCAGTCCTCTATTATGACATGTGATGTCTATAAACAGAGTAACTTGGACGTGTGATGTCCAAAAAAGAAAAAAGTCAGTGACAAGCTTCAGTCATGTGTGATGATAATCCTCAACCACATGTGGATATAATATAGTGACAGTCTTTAACTTCAAATATGTATGATGTAATAACAGTTAATAGTGGGTCCACCACCAAAGACACCAGAAGCTGCTTACCAGAGGGATTGAACTCAAATAGGTGTACACCTAATGAGTCAATCAAGCTTTGTGGTATAATATACCAAGGGGATCAGATGCTCTATCCAGATATGACCTCCAGATGGACCTCCGAACAAGTGTAAGGTATGGATGGCAGTCAGCCCCATAATTAAAAGAAAGAGGAAGGCATATAGTGTAACTCTGTATGGAAATTTTAATACATAAAAAGCAAAGGAAATACACTCACGTGTTAAGCAGTAAAATCGAGCGCTTGTATAAAAGAAGACAGTGGTCTCAGCATATCCTTCCGACGCGTTTCGACTTAGAAGTCATCATCTGGGGTGCTGGACCACTGTACTGGCTGAGTATTTATAGGTACTGGTTACCCCCATAACAAGTGGCAGCTCCATCTGATTGAAAGTGCAAATTATGGAGATTACTTCCTGGTTCCTCCAAAATGGCGCCAGGGCTTGCATTCCAAGCCTCGTTTTCATGTGTAGAGGAGGATTACTTCCTGGTTCTGCCAAAATGGCGCCCGGACAAGAGTTCCAAGCCTCATTTTAACATGTGAAAGAGGATGTGACATCATGTGGAACAGTGACTGGTTTAAACAGCCAAAAACATGGCACCGCTATTTTCGGGGACATATAGGGGCAGATGTGGCTTAAAACGGCACAATGTCCGGTGTATATAACCTACAACATGGCGCAGTTTGTCATAAGGACATGTATATTAATACACTAAGTTACAAGGTATCACCCTCTGGCAGCAAAAATGAAAAACAATATAATACATCCACACATTGCTCTAGCCTGAACATGGGCAGTGGCGTAGCAGCCAGCACTCCCACCCAGCAGCAAAAGGGCCGCCGGTTCGAATCCCGAGATTCCATGTGGGGGGTAGAAAAAAATAAATAAAATAATGTAATATATATAAAAAATATATATGATACTAAGGTGTGACAAATGATGGCACCCCTCAGAAAGGACATGTTATTGGTTGGATCAAGCTGATATTTGTGATAGGGACCAAACCAGTATATATTCAAATATACAATCTAAAATACATGTTATAAGAATTTAATAAAAATACCTTCATAAAAACATTTAAAAATTCTTATAAAAAAACCTCTCATAAAAGACATTCTAATAGGTACCAACTGGACCCTAAAGTACCAGAAATAGAGAAAAGGCATCATGCTTGGTTGATAAAAGCATTGATGTCCCATTCTATGTTCAACCCAAAAGGGGAGTAGGTCTGCAATTGGTGGATCCAATAAGTCTCCAAACGAGAGACTCCCCTTGTCTTAGCTCCTCCCCTCCAAGGAGGTGTATATTTATCTATGACAAGAAATTGAGAACCAGTAGGATCTCATCTGTGATGCTCTCTATAATGTCGAGGCACATTATGTTTGATGTCACCACTTTTTATTTTAGCGATATGCTCGCTGACTCTAACAGAAAAAGCTCGAATTGTACGGCCCACATACTGCTTCCCACAGGGGCAGGTAATCAGATAAACGACATGTGTGGTAGCACAAGTGCAGAATGTTTTAATGGGATATGTACAATTTGTAGTGTTCGATTTAAACTCGAGGCTTTTACGTCTACCACAGGAATTGTATTGACATACAGTGCATTTTTTGCAGGGAAAATAACCCACTAAGTTGTGAAAAAAAGAAGGTCGTATGGGGGGATTTATGATATTAGGTGCAATTTTTCCCTGCAAAGAAGGCACACCTCTAAAGATGACCTTAGGTTGTTCTGGGAGTATTTCCTTTAAAACACGGTCATTCCTAAGTATATCCCAATGTCTGTAAATGATGTTTTTGATTTCTCTGTGTTGGACTGAAAAAGTGGTGAGCATAGAGCATTTAAAGGAGCTTTCTTGTTCACGAGGAGGTTTTGGTGTCAGCAAAGATTTTCTATCAATTGCAGCCACTCTATTTATTTCTGAGGTTAACGATGTTGGGTTGTACCCCTTTTCTATAAATCTGTCCCTCAGTGTTGATGCTTGAGTGAAATAGTTGTTTACATCTGTGCAATTCCTGCGCAATCTCAGGAACTGACTACGAGGCACAGACTGTAACCAGGATTGGTGGTGACAGCTGTCAACTGGTATAAAGCTATTGCGGTCAGTATTTTTGAAATAAGTTTTAAACTTAAATTGGCGTGAGACCATCTCGATTTCGAGATCCAAAAAGTGAATTTTAAATGAGCTAAATTCATATGTCAACAAAATCCCCCGATCGTTGTCATTTAAAAACACAAAGAAATCCCTGAGGGATTCGGGGGTGCCATCCCATAGGAGGAGGATGTCGTCTATATATCTGGCCCACAGTACCAATGAGGGCCTGTGTTCAGAATAGACGACATCCTCCTCCCATTTTGCCATAAAAAGGTTGGCAAGGCTAGGGGCAAATTTGGCCCCCATAGCCACACCCTTCTGTTGCAAGAAAAACTTTTGGTCAAACCAGAAATAGTTGTGTTTGGTAGCAAATTGTAATAGCTCAATAATATATTCACTTTGTTTATTGGTAATGGAATGGTCTCTGTTCAGAAAATGTGTGACTGCTTCTATACCTCTGGTATGGGGGATACAGGTGTACAATGATGCCACGTCTGCAGTGGCCATCAGCAGGTCCCCCCCAATCTCCACACTTTCAAGTAGCCTAATGGTATCAGTCGTATCCTTAAGATACGATGGAGTGCCTTTGACCAATGGTTGAAGGTAGAAATCAATATATTTACCGATACGTGATGTTACAGAGTCGATTCCACTTATGATTGGTCGACCCGGAGGG
Organism: Aquarana catesbeiana; assembly: GCF_042186555.1. Lineage (NCBI taxonomy): Eukaryota > Metazoa > Chordata > Amphibia > Anura > Ranidae > Aquarana > Aquarana catesbeiana. Next base: position 191,522,310 of record NC_133331.1, read on the forward strand.
TGAACAGGATCCTTGTGGATCTTGGGCAGATGGTACATGATTGGGATTCTAGGTGCAGTAGGTACTAGGTAAGCCCTCTCTTTTTTATTTAGAATCTGCTCATTGAAACCTTTTAAAACTAGTTGGTCCAGCTCTTTTTTATATTGGGCAGTAGGGTTTCTGGTAAGTTCCCTATATGTGTCCTGGTCGCTTAATATCCTATACATTTCTTGAATGTAGTCCAGTCTGTCCTGCACGACTATGCCTCCGCCCTTATCGGCAGGACGGACTACAATATCTTTCCTCTCGCACAGTGATTTGAACCCGAGCATTGGAAAGGACTGGTTATATGTCTTTTTGGGAGGAAGCTTGGCTAAATCTTGCAAAACTAGGTCCCTAAAAATGTTAACGGCAGGAGCTGCAGGTACAGGGGGGCTGAATAAAGACGGATTAGACAGCCCTGAATGTACCATGCCTGAAGAAGCAGCTCTTTGAAATTGAGAAGACGTATTAGAAGCTACATAACGTTGGATATTAATCTTCCTAATAAATTTATGGACATCTATAAAGGTGTGAAATTTGTCTAATTTCTTTTGGGGGGCAAATTTTAAACCCTTGTCCAATATCATCATTTCCTGAGTGGTCAATTCCTTAGTGCTTAAATTAAAAACTCCATTGCCTATCATGTCCTTTTTCTTTTTTCTTCTCTGGATTCTCCGCCCCCCTCTAGAACCTCTTTTGGGTCCGAAGACCTTTTTCTTCCCTGTGTGCCCTGACGAAAATCCTGGTTTCCCTTAGGACTTAAATCATATCGATTTTGACTTAATGAAGAACGATTATATTCATTCCTGTTATATGACTAATCCTCTCTATGACGGAGTGGAGAAAATCTGTTGTACACTGGGATTGACGGATGGTCATAATAACGAGAGTCATAGGGGGGTGGATTATCATAGGTTCTCACAGGGGACCCGTTGTATCCATAATTTCTATAATCGACATAATGAGGAGTCTGATGATAGTGTTGGTTGCCTCTGGAGCGACCTCTACCTCCCCTCTTATTCCGATTATTGGCCCGTCCACGATGTGGTGGTGGAGGGGTATGATAACTGGGATGTCTACCTCTCTGTGGACCTAAATGACCTACAGGTTCATGTGAGTACCCTCTAGGTGTAGGTGGGGGTTTAGGTTGTGTGTGGCTGGAATGGCTGGTGTTCACCATATTATTGACAGCATGGGGACCATGTACAACAGCCGTAGAAGAGACTTCAGGATTGGTGTTCGCTAACAATGTCTTTTGCCAACCGAAAACCAACCCTGATTTATAATCCCCCGCATGTCGAGAGTATTTTTTGTGTTTTTTATTCTTTTGCTCTCTATCTTCCTTCTCAAGAAAAGACTGAAGATTCGAGGAAAGAGAATGATACTCTTGTGAATTTTTGAACTGTAAAAGCTTATCTTTCAGTTCTTTTATCTCTCTATCCAGGACTTGGAGTCTATTTTTCTTCTTGGAATTCAAAAACCCCAAAAATTCGGTACCCGCATCATTGAAATATTTGTACCAAGAGTCCAAGTCTGGATCTCCTTGCTGTGGATGGATATCCCATCTCAGACTTCTTGGGACCATATGTTCTGATATGTATTGCTCCAAGAAGGCAACATCCCATTGCAAGTGTAGCTCAGAGACCATGGCATTTTTAAGTCTCATAAAAAGACCACCTATCTCCGTATCATTACCTGCAACAGTGAACACGCCCTCAGTATTAACCGTGCGTGCTGCTCGATATTCGAATACATCCATCTTACTTGAAAAAGACGTGAATAAATGTGCAAGTGTGTGAACTTACAGATGACTGCAGCAGTATAAACCAATCTCAATAACAGTACTGTAAGTTATAAACAAATATATACCGCGCTGTCTCAAAAAAAAAAAAAAAAACTAAAGCAGCCAGCACAGCAGTGGATAAAATTGCAAAAATGACAAATAGGGTGAAATGTGCAGCGCTTATGTGATCATATAAACCATAACAAATAATATTAGTACAGAAAACTTGAATAATAAATGATGTGCTCAAAAATACTCCAAGCAGTCCTCTATTATGACATGTGATGTCTATAAACAGAGTAACTTGGACGTGTGATATCCAAAAAAGAAAAAAGTCAGTGACAAGCTTCAGTCATGTGTGATGATAATCCTCAACCACATGTGGATATAATATAGTGACAGTCTTTAACTTCAAATATGTATGATGTAATAACAGTTAATAGTGGGTCCACCACCAAAGACACCAGAAGCTGCTTACCAGAGGGATTGAACTCAAATAGGTGTATACCTAGTGAGTCAATCAAGCTTTGTGGTATAATATACCAAGGGGATCAGATGCTCTATCCAGATATGACCTCCAGATGGACCTCCGAACAAGTGTAAGGTATGGATGGACTCAGTAGATATAGGCAGTCAGCCCCATAATTAAAAGAAAGAGGAAGGCATATAGTGTAACTCTGTATGGAAATTTTAATACATAAAAAGCAAAGGAAATACACTCACGTGTTAAGCAGTAAAATCAAGCGCTTGTATAAAAGAGGACAGTGGTCTCAGCATATCCTTCCGACGCGTTTCGACTTAGAAGTCATCATCTGGGGTGCTGGACCACTGTACTGGCTGAGTATTTATAGGTACTGGTTACCCCCATAACAAGTGGCAGCTCCATCTGATTGAAAGTGCAAATTATGGAGATTACTTCCTGGTTCCTCCAAAATGGCGCCAGGGCTTGCATTCCAAGCCTCGTTTTCATGTGTAGAGGAGGATTACTTCCTGGTTCTGCCAAAATGGCGCCCGGACAAGAGTTCCAAGCCTCATTTTAACATGTGAAAGAGGATGTGACATCATGTGGAACAGTGACTGGTTTAAACAGCCAAAAACATGGCACCGCTATTTTCGGGGACATATAGGGGCAGATGTGGCTTAAAACGGCACAATGTCCGGTGTATATAACCTACAACATGGCGCAGTTTGTCATAAGGACATGTATATTAATACACTAAGTTACAAGGTATCACCCTCTGGCAGCAAAAATGAAAAACAATATAATACATCCACACATTGCTCTAGCCTGAACATGGGCAGTGGCGTAGCAGCCAGCACACCCACCCGGCAGCAAAAGGGCCGCTGGTTTGAATCCTGAGATTCTATGTGGGGGGTAGAAAAAAATAAATAAAATAATGTAATATATGTAAAAAATATATATGATACTAAGGTGTGACAAATGATGGCACCCCTCAGAAAGGACACGTTATTGGTTGGATCAAGCTGATATTTGTGATAGGGACCAAACCAGTATATATTCAAATATACAATCTAAAATACATGTTATAAGAATTTAATAAAAATACCTTCATAAAAACATTTAAAAATACTTATAAAAAAACCTCTCATAAAAGACATTCTAATAGGTACCAACTGAACCCTAAAGTACCGGAAATAGAGAAAAGGCATCATGCTTGGTTGATAAAAGCATTGATGTCCCATTCTATGTTCAACCCAGAAGGGGAGTAGGTCTGCAATTGGTGGATCCAATAAGTCTCCAAACGAGAGACTCCCCTTGTCTTAGCTCCTCCCCTCCAAGGAGGTGTATATTTATCTATGACAAGAAATTGAGAACCAGTAGGATCTCGTCTGTGATGCTCTCTATAATGTCGAGGCACATTATGTTTGATGTCACCACTTTTTATTTTAGCGATATGCTCGCTGACTCTAACAGAAAAAGCTCGAATTGTACGGCCCACATACTGCTTCCCACAGGGGCAGGTAATCAGATAAACGACATGTGTGGTAGCACAAGTGCAGAATGTTTTAATGGGATATGTACAATTTGTAGTGTTCGATTTAAACTCGAGGCTTTTACGTCTACCACAGGAATTGTATTGACATACAGTGCATTTTTTGCAGGGAAAATAACCCACTAAGTTGTGAAAAAAAGAAGGTCGTATGGGGGGATTTATGATATTAGGTGCAATTTTTCCCTGCAAAGAAGGCACACCTCTAAAGATGACCTTAGGTTGTTCTGGGAGTATTTCCTTTAAAACACGGTCATTCCTAAGTATATCCCAATGTCTGTAAATGATGTTTTTGATTTCTCTGTGTTGGACTGAAAAAGTGGTGAGCATAGAGCATTTAAAGGAGCTTTCTTGTTCACGAGGAGGTTTTGGTGTCAGCAAAGATTTTCTATCAATTGCAGCCACTCTATTTATTTCTGAGGTTAACGATGTTGGGTCGTACCCCTTTTCTATAAATCTGTCCCTCAGTGTTGATGCTTGAGTGAAATAGTTGTTTACATCTGTGCAATTCCTGTGGTAGACGTAAAAGCTTCGAGTTTAAATCGAACACTACAAATTGTACATATCCCATTAAAACATTCTGCACTTGTGCTACCACACATGTCGTTTATCTGATTACCTGCCCCTGTGGGAAGCAGTATGTGGGCCGTACAATTCGAGCTTTTTCTGTTAGAGTCAGCGAGCATATCGCTAAAATAAAAAGTGGTGACATCAAACATAATGTGCCTCGACATTATAGAGAGCATCACAGACGAGATCCTACTGGTTCTCAATTTCTTGTCATAGATAAATATACACCTCCTTGGAGGGGAGGAGCTAAGACAAGGGGAGTCTCTCGTTTGGAGACTTATTGGATCCACCAATTGCAGACCTACTCCCCTTTTGGGTTGAACATAGAATGGGACATCAATGCTTTTATCAACCAAGCATGATGCCTTTTCTCTAGTTCCGGTACTTTAGGGTCCAGTTGGTACCTATTAGAATGTCTTTTATGAGAGGTTTTTTTATAAGTATTTTTAAATGTTTTTATGAAGGTATTTTTATTAAATTCTTATAACATGTATTTTAGATTGTATATATACTGGTTTGGTCCCTATCACAAATATCAGCTTGATCCAACCAATAACGTGTCCTTTCTGAGGGGTGCCATCATTTGTCACACCTTAGTATCATATATATTTTTTATATATATTACATTATTTTATTTATTTTTTTCTACCCCCCACATGGAATCTCGGGATTCAAACCGGCGGCCCTTTTGCTGCTGGGTGGGAGTGCTGGCTGCTACGCCACTGCCCATGTTCCGGCTAGAGCAATGTGTGGATGTATTATATTGTTTTTCATTTTTGCTGCCAGAGGGTGATACCTTGTAACTTAGTGTATTAATATACATGTCCTTATGACAAACTGCGCCATGTTGTAGGTTATATACACCGGACATTGTGCCGTTTTAAGCCACATCTGCCCCTATATGTCCCCGAAAATAGCGGTGCCATGTTTTTGGCTGTTTAAACCAGTCACTGTTCCACATGATGTCACATCCTCTTTCACATGTTAAAATGAGGCTTGGAACTCTTGTCCGGGCGCCATTTTGGCAGAACCAGGAAGTAATCCTCCTCTACACATGAAAACGAGGCTTGGAATGCAAGCCCTGGCGCCATTTTGGAGGAACCAGGAAGTAATCTCCATAATTTGCACTTTCAATCAGATGGAGCTGCCACTTGTTATGGGGGTAACCAGTACCTATAAATACTCAGCCAGTACAGTGGTCCAGCACCCCAGATGATGACTTCTAAGTCGAAACGCGTCGGAAGGATATGCTGAGACCACTGTCTTCTTTTATACAAGCGCTTGATTTTACTGCTTAACACGTGAGTGTATTTCCTTTGCTTTTTATGTATTAAAATTTCCATACGGAGTTACACTATATGCCTTCCTCTTTCTTTTAATTATGGGGCTGACTGCCTATATCTACTGAGTCCATCCATACCTTACACTTGTTCGGAGGTCCATCTGGAGGTCATATCTGGATAGAGCATCTGATCCCCTTGGTATATTATACCACAAAGCTTGATTGACTCACTAGGTGTACACCTATTTGAGTTCAATCCCTCTGGTAAGCAGCTTCTGGTGTCTTTGGTGGTGGACCCACTATTAACTGTTATTACATCATACATATTTGAAGTTAAAGACTGTCACTATATTATATCCACATGTGGTTGAGGATTATCATCACACATGACTGAAGCTTGTCACTGACTTTTTTCTTTTTTGGACATCACACGTCCAAGTTACTCTGTTTATAGACATCACATGTCATAATAGAGGACTGCTTGGAGTATTTTTGAGCACATCATTTATTATTCAAGTTTTCTGTACTAATATTATTTGTTATGGTTTATATGATCACATAAGCGCTGCACATTTCACCCTATTTGTCATTTTTGCAATTTTATCCACTGCTGTGCTGGCTGCTTTAGTTTTTTTTTTTTTTTTTTTTTTTTTTGAGACAGCGCGGTATATATTTGTTTATAACACATTTGCATGGATTTTATTGAATTAGACAAATGTGAAAGGAAGAAATATTGTTTGGCAATCATAGACACCCTGACCAAATGGGTGGAGATATTCCCAACAGGAAGTGCAGATGCACAGACAGTGATAATGGACCCCATTTTGTAAATAAAACTATACAACATTTGACAGAAGTGATGGGAATTCACATGAAATACCATTGTGCCCATCATCCCCAATCAGCTGGATTGGTGAAAAGATATAATGGCATTCTAAAAATCAAACTGAGGAAAACTATGGAAGAAACAGGTAAAAATTGGATGTACTGCCTACTAGTAGCTGTGACCAGTATGCATATCACACCCACAAAAGAAGGTTTAAGCCCATTTGAAATGATACATGGAAGGCCATATAAGATACCCTTTCAACCAAATGAAACACCTACTGAGGAGTCTGAGCACACACTAGCAAGAATACATGTCTAGGCTGTTAAGACAAAGACATACTAATGATTTTTGTTCTGTCCTAGAAGGTCCAATTCAAGAAGATGAAAAGGTGCATGTGGGAGATTGGGTCTTAACAAAAAGTAATAAGAAAAAGCAGTGGTACTCCCCAAGGTGGGATGGTCCTTTCAAAGTCCTCCTAACTACCCCTACTGCGATAAGGATTGCAGAGAGGTCTACCTGGATTCACCAGTCCCATTGCAAAAAGGTTTTACAGGCAGAATAGGGGCAGTTGGCCGCAAGAGGTTTAGAAAATCCGGCTACAAAGGGAGGTCTCACACAAGGTGGGACTTGTCTCAAACCGGTGAAGTCTCCCTCCCCTTCCAACCCTCCTACCCTATCTGCTGGAACTCTGTAGCTTGTTAGAATAAAAGGGACAGTAATTATCCTTGGGTTACTGGTGACTCTAGGAGAGGCATCCATAAGAGGGGTTATACATTATGGAAGAGCAGAGGAACCTTTGGGTTGGGAAAGAACAGGAAAAGCATTGAATCTAACCTTTATAGAGGGAATAACTAGCAAAATACTGGTAGACTTCTGTCAGATTGCAGGAATACAACTGGGGCTAGAGGACTTCTATGGGCAGATACATACATTTGCTGGCTCTGGCATAGGGCAGGATGTCAAGCATGGAATCAGACCCTGTGGACCAGTATATTAAGATTGGGGGTATAATCTACCAGGGCCTAAAAAAGAGTGGAATAAAGGAAAGACTCATAATTACAAAAGCGGCCAACTCCCCCTGCACACATAGTAAGAACTGTAAACAATTATTAATAACATTAAAGGAGCCGAGGAAGGAAGATCAGCGGTTGTACTCTATGGGAGTGTGTCATATACCAGATAAGACCAGAACTGTGTGGACTGCAACAGAGTGAACCAGACATAAACAGGTGAAAGTAAGTTTATTAAGTTAAATGCATATACATGTGAACACACCACCTATACAAACAGAGTGAACAAACGAAACAGCCAAACAGTGATAATAAACCAACCAGCATATGTAGCAAAAGGGAGTACCAGAATCGTAGTCATAAACAGGAGATCAGTAGAGGGGGGGGGGTGCAGGAGTAAACAGACAGGGAACAAGATGGAAGGGATCAGGCTGCAGGGCAAAGATCCAGGGATACAGGAACAGATATAACAGGTACAGGATACGGAATACAGGCATCAGGATAACAGGTAAACAGGCTGCAGGTCAGGGCACAAGGACAATACCAGGGCCAGATGCGTGTGCACTTGCCGGTGTATTTATACTGCAGCTGCTAATTAAGGTCAGGTGACACCTATCTGCAGAGGGGAATACCTGCTCCATACTGCCAGGATTCCTCCGCTGGTGGATGCCAGTACTGCGTCCCAAAGGTGACAGAATACCAGCAGGAAAAAGCTCTTCTGACAGCTCCAAACTGCCAGGAGACACCTGCAGGTGGACCTCAGTACTGCATGCCAAATGATCAATATTACCAGCAGAGGGGACCTTTCCTGACAGTGAGCATGGGTGTCAGGAACTGAGCCCTCAGGCAAATTTTTTCTTGAGGTATTACCACCTTATAAAACTATACAACAGGAAAAGGTAGACACAGAAGGGAAAGAAGAAGGCCATACTAGAATAGAAGTTCTGAGTAAAACTATAAGATTTACTAACCTAACAGTAGAAGATGCCATAGCTTTGTAGACAGGATACCAAGAAAACAATGAGTGGTTAGAATGGTTGAGGTACACAGTTAAAACTCTAAAAAGGAAAACTGTTTAGTTTGTGCCGGAGCCAGACTACGTTTAGCAACTATCCCTTTACCTCTAGATCACAATACAGATCCAGAAGGTTTAAAATGTATGTTGCAATTGTATAATAATAGCTATAAACCTGAAACAAATTCTACCTGTCGCACGTTGATTTTGTTGTTTCCCCCAGTACAGAGACCTCAGATACCTCCAGCGGTTACTGCTTATCCGGGCAACTTTACTTGGTTTGCACTCCCAGGGAACCGTAGCGGGGTGGATCTTGGGTCACTACCCGATGACTAATGTGATTAACACAGGCAATGGTGACTGGGTTGAAGATGACATTCAGAGAGCTGATGTCTGGTGGATGTGTGGGGATAAGAAACTGCGAGCTAGGATACTGGCCAATGCCCAAGGGAATTGCGCTATGGTCCAGCTGGCTATGCCCCTGAGGATCCTGACAAAACACCCGTGGACTAAGAGTCACCCACGGTATCAGAGGGACACCCCCCTAGGGTAATTTGACTCTTGCATCTACATGGATGAACGCAGGGTGCCGGATTAGTTCAGGACCAGGAATCAGGTGACAGCTGGGTTTGAGTCTCTTCTCTCGTGGGTGACTATAGATAAAAATGTTGACTGGATTAACTATATATACTATAACCAACAACGATTTGTAAACTATACTAGGGACGCTGTGAAGGGCCTAGCAGAGCAGTTGGCCCCCACATCTTTAATGGCATGGCAGAACCGAATGGCCTTAGATATGGTCCTAGTTGAAAGAGGAGGGGTATGCAAAATGTTTGGTAGCATGTGTTGCACCTTTATCTCTAACAATACAGCTCCTGGAGGGACCGCGACCAGAACCTTGGAAGGACTGACTGCTCTATTGAATGAATTAGCCGAAAACTCAGGTATTAATGATCCATTTACAAACTGGCTTGAAGGATGGTTCGGTAAGTGGACTGGACTTATCACATCATGTTTGATCTCAATTGCTGAGGCTTTGGCCGTTTTGGTCACTTGCGGATGCTGCTGCATTCCCTGTATTCGAGGACTTTCACAAAAACTGATTGAAACCGCAGTCTCAAGAACGATGTATCAAGCCCTTCCTACCTCTGAGGAGACCTATGTGGACATTGAAGCTCAACTTAATGACATACAGTCTGAAAGTGTATAACACAGGGACTATCATCGAAATGTGTTGAGATAAAATAGTCACACAAGAGGAGGGAATGTTAGAAAAGTTTTAAATGTTTATTGTGTGACTGTTAGAAAAACAATAACCCTGAGACTGATTTTTAAGATGACTTCTGAGCACGTTGTTGTATTAACTTGCTATATCATTTGCTTTAACTAACTCCATAGTAAGTTGTAGGATGATTAGGCTTAACCATATATGGTAGAACAAGACTGTAAAGGAAACACTAATTAGCCAAATAAAGTACCATTTTGTACCAGGCACGCTATCTGTGGTTCCTCAGCCAATAGAAGCGTTATCCCTATATTATTGTAGATATTAGGAGGGGGGATGTATATCTCTTTGTGTGATTCTTACTGCATCTTCTGGCTTGTAAGCATCATCCTTTTGTGTGACAAATCTGAAATAAATTGTCAGCTTTTCAATACATCTGGAGTTTGACTGATCACAGGAGAAGGAAATTCTAACAATAGCCTTACCAGAAGAGTTGAAGCTGTTATAGCTGCAAAGGGTGGGCCAACTCAATATTGAACCCTACGGACTAAGACTGGGATGCCATTAAGGTTCATGTGCTTGTAAAGGCAGGTGTTTCAATACTTTTACATCGTACATCTCTTTCTACATGTGAACGTGGATACATTTATATGGGAATACTAGTGGCATGTATGTGGAATTTACATTTTATTTTCCCTATAAATGCCATAAATACTCTCCCACAGTATAATGATTACCATATCTTCCTTCTTAATTGTGTTATTAGTCGATTGACTCATTTCTAAGAATAGTTAGATAAGGCAGCATATTTTACCCGCCTTAGGTGTGAGGCTTGTTATCTTCATACCTTCGCCCAGTCTGACCTGATATTTGCATTAGTTCCTATTTTATTGTATTCTTTTTTTCTCATTCACTTCACTTGCTGCCATTTGTTTACTTTGATTTTTTTCCCATCATTTACTCCCACTCTAGTTTTTGTTATCAGTTGTGCTTCAGATTTGTTTATCTTGAAAATGGAGCCTTCTTCTATAAGGCTACATTCACACCTGAGCATTTTTTTAGGTGTTTTGTGGAGCATTTGTATGTGTGTTTGTGAGCGGTTTTGTACAGCGGTTTTGAACTTTGGCATTTTTTAATTAGCCAGTAGAGAAAAATATATTCAGTTTAATCATTTGTTGCTATATTTTTAGCTTATTCATCCACTTTTATTTATTATTTATTAATTTACTTTTTTTTGTAAAGGGTTAATGGTTAAAGACTAGAGTTAGGGGTTTATTTATTTATTGTTTATTTTTGTTAGGTTAGAGGTTAGGGTTAGGGGTTAGAGGTTAATATTAGGGTTTAAGATTAGGGGTTAATATTAGGGTTAGGGGTTAGGATTAGAGTTGGGGGTTAATAGGAATAGGGGTTAGGGTTTAGGATTAGAGTTATGGGTTGGGTTTTTGTTATTTATTTTACTTATTTATTTTGTTGTTTATTATTTAGTTATAATTATTATTATTTATGTATGTATTTTATTATTTATTTGTTATACATTTTTTTAATTAAATGGTTGCATTTGCGTAGAAAAATGCTCAAAAACGCACAACAACACACACTAAAATGCTAGAATTGAGCGTTTTCATGCATTTCTATGCAACAAAAAATGCTCAAAAAATGCACCAATTTTCCCAATTCAAGCTACATAAAAAGCTCCAGAACATTTTTGAGCTTTAGATGTTTGACTTCAGGTGGCTTGGAGTGGAGATGTGAAACCATCTCCATGGAGAATATTGGGATTTTTTCCTTCTCCAGCATTTTGGAGCTTCGAGCTTCAAGCTACAAAACACTGAGGTGTGAATAATGCTCGCTGCCAGGGTTTGTCTTTCTTCGAGCATGCTGTGAATGAGCATGTAAAAAGTCAGAAATCATTTTAGATATATAACTTATTGACCGCGTACTAGTTCCAGGTCAGAGACTCATTGAACTGAAGCCAAAACAGCACTAGGACATCCAGGTAACTGATCTTTTTAGAGGGAAATGGCAGAAATGGAGTCTACATAATACTCTAATGACCGATTCCATTCACAAAAGTGTAATTCATGTGGTATTTTTTTGCTACCATTTGCCTTTTTTTTTTTTGTAAAAAGCATCTTTCAGTTCACCAAAAGCTTTACTGCTTGCATCAGTTGAGTTTCTCACTAATATGTTACTTTTTTAAGCTTTGATGAATTTTGCATGTAAAAATTGATTCAGAAAGATAATCATTCCTTTAAATACTGTTAGCTTCAAGCTGTTAATAACTGTGATTTCCAGTGAGGTGACTGGTGGAAGGGGGCAGATTCCAACAGCTAGTATGGAAGTAGCTGAAGCATCAGCAGCTTATGAAATTCAGAGTTAAACGTTCCACCCTGTCAGAAGATGTAGCTGATGTTGTGGCGGATACACCACAGGGATTTTAGGGAGATTAAATAGATGCAACAACTGAGGAACAAGTAGGAGGAGAAATCTGGGTCTTTTGCTTTTGACATGTTTCATTTAGGGCTGTTTCCACTGAGCTTTATGGTACAATGTCATCTGCTTCTGCATGTGTATAATACCCAAATAGAAGTACTCCTTCCACAGCTTGTGTGTTGCAGGCAAGTGCTGCAGACCATGATGGTGCAACAGACAATAAAAAAGGCTCACATTGCAGAGACCAGTAGACTAGCTTTGAAAATAGCAGCCTCTACATGTGGGGTATTGCCACCAGATGGATTTAGACATATACTACCTGCTGCTTTTCTCAAAGTCTCATCCACTCCACTCTATGGTATCCACAGATGGTCTACCACCTCATCATTCACCTCCTCTCAATCAATGGAATCTACTTCATAGTAAACTCCAGTTGCTGGAACTCATTACTCTGTTGCCGCCTGCTGCCCGATGTCCCCTACCTGAAGTGCTGCTTGCCCCCAACCCTACTGGTCATTCTGTTGTCTTCCTTGATTCCTTTATTCTTCTAGTAGCAAGTCCAAAATGATGCAATCAAAAAATTCTGGCATCTCCTCATAGCCAGTTTGCAAGGCTATAAAGGGGTTAGTGGAGAAGAAGGAGGATGATGAGGAAGAAGACACATTAGCTGGAAGTTAACTAGCTGCTCTGCACCTTGGGAGGAAAATGGGGAAAGCTTTGTTGTCAGCTATTCAACTACCTTTTGTGCAAGCTGTGGCTGTATTGTTCAGCCACTGGGTTACAGGAAACATAGACAAGTCCTGCCTCTCGATTATGTGGTTTGACAATAGAACTGTATTCCGCAGGACCTCTTCTCCCTTCACTACCTTTGCTTATCACTTTGGACCTACCTACTACCTCCACAAACAGCACCTCTGCTTCTCATATTAGTCCTAAGGAGGACTGTTGAGTCTATGGAACTGTACACATTGATTTGAAGTAAACCACACTGCAATACAGTTTATTAGCACAGTATTGCAAAGTATAGCATAGGGTGTGCCCTGCTTCTGGGGACAGACCCCTCACAATGTGGACTGTCCCTTAGAAGAATGGTAACCTTATGTTGGGGTGGTAGATTGGAGGTTTGGTATTTATGATGGTAGTTTTTACTGTGTATGTTGCCTTGATAAAGCTAAGCTGAAACGCCGGTCAGCAAAACATCAGCAAAAAATATCAAGTGCTTCCCCATTGATCCCTTACATTTAATATATGTGAGTGCATCCAGGACTGTTCTCAGACATATGTGTGGGATCTACGAATGGCTATATATTAGTGAAATACTAAGACAGTCTTTAGAACAATAATACGAACTAATTATAGACCAAGGAATGGGTGAAATAAAAATATGGATAAAAGATTTTATTTGAGGCATTTAGTCACAATGACTAAACATTACACACAGTATCTGTAAATATAGAGGACACTATGTCTGTATTCATTATTGTTTTTTTTAATATTTATCCATGCACAGGAAGATTTATTCGATAGCACATCCTTGTACTAGGGATATAATTTGCATTACAAACTACACCAAAATACGCCTTGCCTTGAAGGTATGCAAATTATAGACATTAAATTACACTTAGGCAATCAATTAGGCATTCTATTGGCTCATTCATAGGTCTGAAGTATTGCATAACTATAAGAGAATTAGCATCCGTTTTGTATATAAACACCATCCTTTGCTGTATGAGGTATTGTGATTTGTTTCATCTTGTTCAGCAGACAAACGTCTTTAACCGACACAACAACAATGGCATCAAAGGGTGGACAATACAAAAATCGTAAGTCTTTTTTCAAACTGTATTACAGAAGTTTAGTATCATATCTATGCTGTAGAAAAAGTAGAACTAAGCTGGAATTGTTTGATAATTTTTTATTAACATTATGCTGTAACAAAATTACATTGTTGTTTTATACATTTGCTCTGTTGATATCACGTAGGTGTATTAACAAGTGTGTGCAGGCAGTGGTCATTTTTTTGTTCAAATGTATAAGTCAGTATTTAATATCCATTCAAGTTAGTTTATGTTTAACAAATTGGTCTTTTTTTTTGCTTAAATTATTGAGAAAGGAAGAAAGCATAACTACATTGATTTATTTATTCTTCAGTCACTGAACTGCAGCACCAGTTCATGTTAGTTGAGGAATAGCAGATACAATTAGGCTGCGATGGCGCAATTGTAAATACAAATCCTTTTTTGTCCCAAGCTTTAAATAATTGCTTTTACAGAGAAAAATCAAATGAAATTCATGAATTCATAAATTATTACAGGTGTTGATATAATGCTGTCATTTTACATAGAACTTTACAATTATATATTCACATAGGTCTCTGTCTTCACAAATTGAGGAAATGGCTTGTGTAAACATTTAGTTAAATATTCTTGAATGTCTTGAACAATCATCCTATAGTAAAATATATATGTCCTTGTCTGGCAGATTACCATAACATCTTTTACTTTTTAGCATGCAATCCTCCAGCCCCTGTATGTCAGGACCAAACATCCAAATGCCCACAACCATGCGTACCTCCGGCTCCTATATGTCAGGATACAACACCTGTATGCCCAGACCCATGCCAAATCCAAGGTATGTAATGTAACTGCACTTTATTGTAAACCAATTACATGACCTTTTGTAGAAAAATTCTACAGTGTAAGCAAATTTCTATGTATAATGGTTAAACAAAACCAGAGTTGCTAGGGTTCTAGTAGCTTTTTATGTCAATAGAAAAAAAGCACTTCAACCAACACTGCGACAAACCTGGGAACATGCAGAATTGTAAAACAAAAAAAAAAGACTATTTAAATTATAATACACAATGGAGTTGATTGAAGAAAAATAGGCCTTCCACTTTTCAAGGGAAGTTGTAAGAAAACTTGCCCTGGGGCTCAGTGAAGGCGATGAAAATATACTTTGCAAATAAAAGTCAATCGCAT
Organism: Aquarana catesbeiana; assembly: GCF_042186555.1. Taxonomy (NCBI): domain Eukaryota; kingdom Metazoa; phylum Chordata; class Amphibia; order Anura; family Ranidae; genus Aquarana; species Aquarana catesbeiana. The sequence goes on from NC_133331.1 coordinate 191,537,474, forward strand.
GCAAGGAAAATAAAACAGCAGCCATAAAGGCTGGTATACACGGACCAAACACCGGCAGGTTCATCAAGGACCGGCCGTATATCATTCTGCGTGTACTGCTGTCTGTTCAACAGGAGCTAGTCTAACGACCAGCTTCTGTCGAAAGGACCTGCTGAATAACAAGCATTCTATCATCGCTGGCAGCCTATGGCTGCAGCAGTGATCTGTGCATTCTGACGGGGGGCGGTCCCTGCTGTCAGGATACAATAAACTAGCTAGGGAGATCCCTGCATTCACATCACTTGGGTGGATGTGGGGATCTGTAAGTTATTTTTTGTTCAACCCGCTGGTTAAACGAAAAAAAAAGAACTTCCTGCCTATGCCCAGTTTTATATTTGCACATGAGTAGTTGATGAAAGTCAGCAGAGCTTCACCTCATTCACAAAGTCCTTTGCAAAGTGTGTTGTCTATTTGCTTTTCATAAATGAACCCCAATATGTATGCAATTGCATCCACAAGGTGACTAAAATGGGCAAAAATTTTATGATTTAACAGCAAATGTAACAATAGCCAGTATGTTCTCCTATTTATGTTTGTTGGATATTTGGAATAAGCTGAACCATAGGTTATTTTTTTACATGCAAATTAATGAATAACCATATCTTGTTAAATTCAATTCTAGTATAAGCGGTTCTTCAACCAAAATTCACTCATTTTCCATTAACATTTGTGAATTGTGGATGTAAGTTGCAGTAATCTTGGGTGAAAAAATGGATAAACAGACCCCTAAGTACTTTGCTTATTAAAAAATCAAAGTAACAAGCTTCAGGGAGGTTATAGAAATAATCAGAAAGATGCATACTGTTTGAACATTTATCATACACATTACACATTTTAGAGTTTAGAAAAGGCCTGGATGAATAGCCTAAAAAGGCCAGACCAAAGACCTACGGCCTGACAAAAGCAAGCATTTGGGACAAGATATGGTTTAGTAATGAAAGCTACTGTTCCTTGAAATTGTTTATCACTCAACTGTTACTTCTTTGAAAATAAAGATTCTTAGTCCAATACGTTAGCTGTGAGAATGTTGTCCAAACCATAGGTGCCTTGCTACAGCTTCAAAATGTTACTTACAGCTACATGTCCAGTACTAATGAAGATGTGTTCACTTCTTTTCTAGATCCATGCGTTGTGGTTAATCCCTGCCAGACACAGGGCAAAGGGCTTGGAGTCAAGAAATGAAGGGAATGAAAATTCTTTCATATGAGTAAACCTATCTATTTACAAATGAAATAAAATATTACAGTTTATCCAGCTGCTTCTCTCTGTTATCTTATCTATGTGAAGTGGAAACACTTCCAAACTCATGTTTAATTGTCCTAGCTGAGTAAATAAATGTGTTATCTTGATTAATTCATATCTGTGTCTTTGTATTATTATTACCTAGATTTAGAACATAACATCTGAAAATGTAACCTGGGTTTTATTGTAGTTGTTTTTAGAGAAAGTGCAGATAATTGTTTTTTTTTTTTTTTTAATTAGTGTTGGATAACATAGGGAAGAATTAAAACCTGTGTTAGAATTTTACTTCTTCATAGAGGTTTTACTTCTTTAGAGAGTTTTGTTTCATAGGTACTCTCCTGGTCATACTATTTTCACCAGAATGGAAGTGAGGGAAAGTCTGCAATGGGGACGCAGACCGCAAGAAAAACTGATGGGGGTTTATTATTCACCTATTTTTCCAAAAAGACACTTCTTCTTGGGTAACTAGGACAGTAAGTGAGGGGAAATCTCTCTAATGGATTTCTCACAACCAGATCACACTATAGCCCCATACACATGGGCCGAATATCCGGGTACATTTGGCCCGTGTGTCAACAGCCAGTCCGACAGAAGCCGGCCAAACATCCGGGCTTCTGTCGAAGATGCATGACCGAAAAGGTCTGCTGATTGGCATCCAATCAGCACTCTCAGCCAATGGCTGCAAGCGCTGACTGGAGTGTTCTGGCGGGGGGGGGGGGTCTCCCCCTGTCAGAACACAATGGGGTTGATTTACTAAAACTGGAGAGTGCAAAATCTGGTGCAGCTGTGCATATAAACCAATCAGCATCCGGGTTTTTTGTCAAACCTTAACTGAACAAGCTGAAGTTAGAAGCTGATTGGCTACCATGCACAGTTGCACCAGATTTTGCACTCTCCGGTTTTAGTGAATCATCCCCAATATCTCAGCGGGGAGATCGCTGTACTAACATTGGATTGTACATGTTCTACTCCTGAGCTCCTGAGTTTTGTTTTGGGCGTCAAAACGAAAAACAAAAACAAAAAATGATAGTGTGTACTAGGCTTATGGCTGACCTTAATGTTTCAGCTCCTAAAGGGCATTTAAAAACCATTCAGGAATGGAAAACATTTGAACTATGAGTGATTATTCAATTTGACACAAAAGATAATGGGCTGAATTAAAATCTAGTACACACAGGGTGAACGTAAAAGAAACTCATAGGGGTTGATTTACTAAAGGCAAATGGACTTTGCACTTTGCAAAGTGCAGTTGCACCCTGCAAGAGCAATTGCTCCAGAGCTTAGTAAATGAGCAGAAGCTCTGCTGACTTCCGTCATCCAATCATTTGCAAGCAAAAATTCCGCTCTTTCTATTTTCCTTGCACATGATTGTGTATTCTTTGCAAAGTGAATCTTTACCTCACTTACTAAGCTCTGGAGCAACTGCTCTTGCAGAGTGCAACTGCACTTTGCAAAGTGCACAGTCTATTTGCCTTTAGTAAATCAACCCCATAGTGTTTACCAGGCATTAGACCCAAGTTTTCCTAATCATTATCCATCAGTTTTACCATCCCCTTTGAGACTGCTTCCTCCCCCAGTCCATAGCTCTCTCTATCTTATCTCACTAACTATCCTAGTTTTATCTTCATTGCTGTGTATGTTTGTTTGTGTCTTTTCTTTTTTTTGTTTTTTTTGTCTTACTTCAACATTCTGCTAAAACTTTCTGTATTAGTACTGCTTGGATCTTAAAGAAGGGGACATATCCCAGAAGCTTGTCCTGAAAAATTGTATGTTAGTTCAAATATAATTTAAAAAAAATCACTGACAGTACTTAATTGTTTCTGTTGGATATCCGTAAAAACCTGACAAGGGGTTACATCCTTCTCTCTTTCCTAAAAAATAAAATAAAAAAAGGCTTTGGATGGACATACACTTTAATCACTACAGAGAGTATTGCTTATTGTTAGATACTCCTGACCCCTACACCAGTGGCGGCTGGTATTTTTCTGTTGGGGGGGCGGTAAATAATTGAACCCCCCCGTGGCAACTCAAACCCCCCACCCCCCGCTGTCTGCCAGTCGGTCCAACGGCAATTACCCCATCTAGACGGCGGGCATGAGGCATAGGCGGGTATCCGAGGAGCAGCGGTGGGGATCAGGCATCCAAGGAGCAACGGCGGGGATCAGGCATCTGAGGAGCGGCAGCGGGGATCGGGCATCCAGACATCGGCACTAGGCATCAAGGCATCGGCCAGCGGCTCTTCTCCTCCTCGCTTCCGGCGTGCATCTCCTCCCCTCCTCCTAGGCTTCCAATAGGATCGCCTGTCCTTTCAGCCAATCTGGTGACGGGTATCAAACCCGCTTCCTGTTTGGCCGGGAGGAGGATCAATTTTGCAACAGCAATTATTCATTCGCTGTTGCAAAACACCTGGGTGGGCTTTGGTTGCACTCTCTGCGTCCTGAGCCCACCCTATTTTGAAGTCTATAAGAGCCTCTGGCTCTAATCAGGTGCTTAAAAAAAATACCTGGCCGCTGTAATTCATGCGCCCGGTGCCCTGAAAGGGGCTGGACGTATGAATAGGGGGTGGCCACGGCAGCCATGGATAGATCCATGCTATGCATGAATCTATCCATTGCATATAGGGGTGGCCTGGAGATATGGAGCAGCTCCCGGGAGCCCCTAATGGACGAGCTGCCTCTGCCTTAGACTCTGGGGTTGATTTACTAAAGGCCAATAGACTGTGCACCTTGGAAAGTGTAATTGCACTGCAGTTGCTCCAGAGCTTAGTAAATGAGGTAAAGCTTCACTTTGCAAAGAATACCCAATCACATGCAAAGAAAATAAAAAAAACAGCATTTTTGCTTGCACATGATTGGTTGATGAAAGTCAGCTGAGCCTCTGCTCATTTACTAAACTCTGGAGCAACTGCTCTTGCCGTGTGCAACTGCACTTTCCATAGTGCACAGTCTTTTTGCCTTTAGTAAATCAACCCCTCTGTGTTATGTACCACTGACCCATTTACCCTTGAACTCTGTGCATTATACACTCTTGACCCTTGTACATGATGAATTACACACACATGACCCCTGCACTCTGTGCATTACACACTCTGACCTATTGCATTTTGTAAGTTATATATGCATGTCCTTTACAATCTGTGCATTGCAAACTCTTGACCCCTCAATCTGTGGGGTTGATTGACTAAAGGTAAAAAGACAAGGTTGCAAAGAGCAGTTTCACTCTGCAAGTGCAGTTGCTCCAGAGCTTAGTAAATGATCAGAAGCTCTGCTGACTTCCATCATCCAATCATGTGCAAGAATAAATGCTGTTTTTTTTTTTATATTTTCCTTGCACGTGATTGGGTACACTTTGCAAAGTGAAGCCTTACCTCATTTACTGCCATTGCAAAATGCACAGTCTATTTGCCTTCGGTAAATCAACCCCTGTGTATTACATGTAGCACCCACTATCATAGGTAGGTGCTAGCATAGGATTTTTGCTAGGGAAACTGTCAGCATAGGTAAATTTAGGCAGGCCTATGCTTTAAGCTAGGCCTGTCTGTTTTGATCTGGGGGCAGGGAGTGGTTAGTGTAGCAGTGGGTGTGACCACCTGTACTTGAGTTCTGAGGCGCCTCCCTTGCTTCCAGGGAGAATGTTCTGGAAGAGGGGCAGGACCTAGAACTGGAGTGGCAAGCAGCTCATGTGAGGAGCCCTGACCAATCCCCAACTGGAATTGGCAGGGAGCAGGCCTCCCATATAAACTGAGATAGGCCACTGGGAGGAGTTGTCGGCCGGGAGAAGTAGAGAATGGAGTACTAGACAGCAGCAGGAGGGCACTCCCATCTGGGGGGGGTGTGCCGATCGCAGGAGGAGGCACGGGAGAACTGTGAGGGAACTTCACCTTTACACGGTCATTGGTGAAGTCTTCATCATTACACGGTCATTGATGAGGAATTCCTGGAGCAGAGGGGCAGGAGAAGCTGTCAGAATGAACGGTCTGGTTAAGTTCTCCATCATGGACTCAGGGCAGAGAAAGGTCGGTGAGTGTACCACAGTGGAGGGCTGGATGTGGAGACATGCCAGGAAGTCTGTGAGGGAACTTCACCTTTACACGGTCATTGGTGAAGTCCTCATCATTACACGGTCATTAATGAGGAGTCCTGGATCAGACGAGAATATAAGAAGGAAGTGCAGCGCTAGAAAATAGGTAATAATTGACATTGATTCATGACATACAATGTAAATATATATCCCAAAAATGTACATAGGTATGGTTAATAGATATACAAGATTGGTATGATTTGCAGATATTCTTAAGTAACACACTTGTTGGAAATTGAGTCCCAAGGGTATCCACTTAAAGTGTATATATCTAAAACAAACTGGTGTGGAAAAATAGGTCCATGAAACACCTGCTGAGGTATATGTATCTCTAACACCAAAATGTGAAAAGGTAGTATAGTGTTGATAGGAGGTCCGCCACCGTATGTAAAAGTGGGGGGCTTACCAGAGTGATTGGACACAGGTGGGTATACACCCACTGTGTCAGATAAGCTTATATAGATGAAGATCCCAGGAGATGTAATGAAGGTGACCAGAATACTTGTAGATGGTATATATGACCAGGGCGAATCCAATCAGATATCCAAATCCTCCTCTGCCTCCAGTTCCAACAATGACTTGTTTTTTTCCCTCCAACACGAGAAAAACAAGTATCCTTTGTTGAAACCTGCTGAAATTCTGTGAAAATTGATAATCTCAAGTCTGGCTATTTTCATGGCATTAGACAAGGTAGTCTTAAAAAAAAATTTTACAATGAAAAAAAAAAATACTTTTAAATAATATTCTGCACGGAGAGGACTCTTTAGTGCTTCTTCAAGGGTAATATGGTAAAAATTCTTTTATTTACATGCTTGGGAGATGTTAAAGCAGAGTTCTGGGCTAAAATCAAATCGGTGTAATCCAATGGAGCACAACCCCCCCCTCCTCTCGTATTTGGATAACCTTTTTTTTTTTTTTTGCGTGTCTTATACAGCATCAGCAGCCCCATTTTGAATCTGTTAAAAATAAAAAAAAAACATTGCAGCGCTCCAATTTTATACAATGCAAATATCCAAAATAATATATCTATATCAATCAGTGACAAATAATTTGCTCAATCAATACAAACGTTTCTTTGACAACATTATAGTCCCATTATTGTGCATGTCACAAAATGTAGTTCAAGGAAATAAAAAAATAAAAACAACCCAAGCACCATAAACATTCAAACGTGTAATTATAGGTAGTAAATTATAGAACCAAATTTCCATTTCCAGTGCTCTGAGAGTATAGTGAAAAAACCCCACCTCTCTAACCGGGCAGCACAGAGGCTAAGTGGTTAGCACTTCCACCTAGCAACACTAGGGAGACCGGTTCGAATCCCAACCATGACACTACTTGCCTGGAGTTTGCATGTTATCCCTGTGCCTGTTTGGGTTTCCTCTAGGTGCTCTGGTTTCCTCCCACACCCCAAAGACATGCTGGTAGGTTAATTGGCTCCATTGGCTGGATGTAGGTCCTGGGGCCCTGTCTGTACCCAAGTCATCTCAGTGGGGATATTTCCCCTCTCAGTAGTTGGCTGGATTACTACTCCTGGTCATCTCCCCGATATTGGCAACCAGTCTCAGCATCTGCTCCTGCACCTTGGGCCCACTGCAGAGGATGCAAAGCACACCTATTTGATACAGTCCCATCAGAAGAGTCCCATCGGAAGAGGCACTTTGGCAGGAGGGAAACACCTGGGAGGTAGTCAAGGGTGCTAAACATACCAGCCAAAGGAGGTGCACCTTGGCTTTCTGGAACTAGTGCCGCAGGTGGAGAAGGTCCCACACCAAAGCTCCGCCAGGGACAGCGGGGTTGAGGTACTCTGTTGGGAGCCCAAAGAGGAAGATTGTGCTGTCACACCCCTGTACCCCTGGTTGAGCATCTGATGGTCACTAAGTCCTGCCCCACAACAACATTCATGAAGCAAGCATCAGAACCACCAGAGTTGGGTCTGAAGAAAGTGGACATGTTTTCAGTAGAAGATGTGCCATTGCCCAAGGACTGGCTGGGGGTTATGTGGAATGCCATAAGGAATGCAACAAAAACTGCAGAGCCCTGGAAGGATTTGGTGGTTGAGTCAGTGAGTGCCCTGGAGGGTTCAGGGGCTGAAGAGCCCTGTTTCTACATCAAAGTGAGGGATGTTGGAGAGAGAGCAGGGCCTGATGTGAATTGACAGCTGTGGTTTGGTTGGTCTTATTTGCCCCATGAGCTAGGGTGGAGTTGGCGGTTAACCGGGTTGTCCTGGTTCCACCTACATCTGGGGAATTGTGCGGCCTTGAAATTTCCTATGTTCCAGAACCTTTACTTCAATTATTGGAAGTGTATTGTCCCAAAACTTATATGACAGCTATATGGGAAATTTAGGGGTGCCTCAGCAGTCCTGGAAGAAGGATCCACTGCTGGCTAAAGAGTTTTGCTGTTGCTTTTGTAGAATGGCACAACGGCTGCTACATTTATATGGACAAAGTGGTAGTACTTGCCTGGTAAAGAAATATATTTCTATGGGTCTGATTTACGAAGCATTTGCGCCATGAGTTGCAGGGCACGCCGATGCGCAAATTACATTTTCGCATTTACAAAACATTTGCGCCGGTAACACAGGCATTTACTATTCTCTTCCCGGCGCACAGGAAAAAGCGATCGGTGCGCCACTATAGACATGGCGCATAGCATCTTTAGCTTAAAATTTAAACAAGCTGGAAGTGCCAATATTATGGGGGTGATGTGGGATGTTGTGAGGAAGTATAGTACTAACTGCCCAAGTAACAAATATGCCCAAAATAGAATGAGAAAGTAACTTCAAGTTCTCTGAACAAGCCTGCAGCGCTGGCAAATACATTTAGAACTGCTGAAGGTCAATTTATGCACAACGCATGCTCAAATGGCATATGCACTTGTTCAAATGCGTTGGTTCAGTGTGCCGGCAAAATCTTAGTAAATGTCAAGCAACGTAAATGCATTTGCATAGGTTGAACGGGCGCACCTCTAAACTTTTTTTTTTTTAACGCTGGTTTACTTCGCAGCTATAATGAAATGTCGGTCCGGCAATACACATAAAAGTTCATTGATAAAAACAGCATTAAGAAAAAAACAAAATTAAGAAAAAAAAATGCGTGGAGTTCCCCCGAAATTCCATACCAGGCCCTTCAGGTTTGGTATGGATATGAAGGGGAACCCCACGCCAAAAGAAAAAAAAAAAAATGGCGTGGGGGTGCCCCTCAAAATCCATACCAGGCCCTTAAGGCCTAAAAAAATGGCGTGGGGTCCATTAAAAATCCATACCAGACCCTTATCCGAGCACGCAACCTGGCATGCTGCAGGAAAAGAGGGGGGACGAGAGAGTGCCCCCCCCTCCTGAACCATACAAGGCCATATGCCCTGAACATTGAGAGGATGCTTTGGGGTTCCCTCCAAAGCACCTTGTCCCCATGTTGATGAGGAGGTTGTGGGGGTCTGCGGGCAGGGGGCTTATCGCAATCTGGAAGCCCCCTTTAGCAAGGGGACCCCCAGATCCCGGCCCCCCCTGTGTGAAATGGTAATGGGGTACCAAAGTACCCCTACCATTTCACAAACAAAGTGTAAAAAATGTTAAAAATGACAAGAGACAGTTTTTGACAATTCCTTTATTTAAATGCTTCTTCTTTCCATCTTCTTCGGGTCTTCTTCCTTCCTTCTTCCTTCGGTTTCTTCCTCCATCTTCTTCTTCCTCTGGTTCTTTCTCCGATCCTCTGCTTCTTGCTCGGGTGTTCTCGTCCGGCATCTTCCTCCGCGGCGTCTTCTTCCCCGCTTCGTTCTTGGGCTGCCCCGCATCCATGATGGGAGGCTCCCGCTGTGTGACGCTTCTCTTCTTCTGACACTTCTTATATAACGAAGGGCGGGGCCACCAGGTGACCCCGCCCCCTCTGAAGCACGGTTCCATTTAATAAGTGTCAGAAGAAGAGAAGCATCACACAGCGGGAGCCTCCCATCATGGAAGAAGCATTTAAATAAAGGAATTGTCAAAAACTGTCTCTTGTTATTTTTAACATTTTTGACACTTTTTTTTGTGAAATGGTAGGGGTACTTTTGTACCCCATTACCATTTCACACAGGGGGCGGGATCTGGGGGTCCCCTTGTTAAAGGGGGCTTCCAGATTCTGATAAGCCCCCCGCCCGCAGACCCCCACGACCACCGGGCAAGGGTTGTGGGGATGAGGCCCTTGTCCTCATCAACATGGGGACAAGGTGTTTTGGGGGGACCCCAAAACACCCTCCCAATGTTGAGGGCATGTGGCCTGGTATGGTTCAGGAGGGGGGGCACTCTCTTGTCCCCCCCTATTTTCCTGTGGCCTGCCAGGTTGCGTGCTCGGATAAGGGTCTGGTATGGATTTTTGGGGGCACCCCCACGCCATTTTTTAAAATTTTGGCGCGGGGTTCCGCTTAAAATCCATCCAGAGCTGAAGGGCCTGGTATGGATTTTGAGGGGGACTCCCACGCCATTTTTGTTTTTATTTTTGCACGGGGCTCCTCTTAATATCCATACCAGACCTGAAGGGCCTGGTATGGAATTTCGGGGGAACCCCCCCACATTTTTTTTTTCTTAATTTTGTTTTTTTACCTAATGCTGTTTTTAGCGATGAACTTTTAAGTGTGTTGCAGTGCGTTTTTTGGTGCACGTAGGTGCGTTTTTGATGCGTTCCAATGCATGTTTGATGCATTTTTGGTGCGTTTTTGATGCAGTCCAATGCTTCCCCCCTCTTTTTTCTTAACCTTAAATAAGGACAAGTGCGTTCCAGTGCGTTTTTGATGCGTTTTACAGCTTTCCAGTACAGTCCAGTGCAGAAAAAATGCATCATGTTCAACTTTTTTTCCTGGAACTGGAACGCACTGGAACTGCAAGCACTGGTGTGAACTATGCCATTGAAAACCATATAACCTACTTTCCTTTGCATTTTTGATGCATAAAATATGCACTGGACTGCATTGGTGTGAACTGGCCCTTAAGCAATTTGGGTGTGTGTGTGTGTTTAGGACATGTTTAGGAAATTTATCTTATCTAAAATAGCTGTCCAAAATACAAAGCCATTGACTTTGATTTTAAGTACCTGTGCAAGATGAAGGAAAACCTGCAACCATGACCTGTTGGTCGGGGGGCCACGTGTCCTGGATTGCCCGGGATTGTCCCTTATTTAAGATATTTGTCCCGTGTCCCGGGTACCTTCATTCCGGGACAATACAGTGTCCCGGAATGAAAGAAAAACACACCGCCGGCGGCTGGCACCAGTCCGACTCCGTCTCCGAGTCGGACTGCCTGCCACCCTTATCACAGTATACACACAACAAGTAGCGCAGCTTAGCTTAAGTGCCTTAACTGGTTGCTAGGCTAGGGCCGCCCGCCCCGCGTCTAGCAACCAGTGACGTCAGCTGGCACGTGGAGTCAGTGCAGTGGGCTCTGGGCACCCGCACGGCACGGCGGCGACGGCGTAGTGCGCACTCCAGACTCACTCTACACGCTACGGGCCTACGGCTGAGCAGAGCAGCGCTCCTGAGAGAGAGAGCAGCCGCCACTGCCAGCCTGCCAGTGTCAGTGAGTCCACTTACTAGCCTGCCCTGTGCACGCCGCCCAGCCCCAGTCAGTGACAGTGGTGGAAGGTGCCTGCCAGTGACCACCAGTCCCGGAGCGCCGAGCCGACTACAGCTACTCCAGCAGCCGCACATTGATTGCCACTGCCAGCCAGCAAGCGCAACCCTCGTCCGAGTCCTCCCTCCGGCTCCCTCCCGCCCACGAGGTCCGCCTGCCAGAGATACTTCAGGTTAGTGTAACTTCCACAGCACACTACCTAGTGAGCAATTCCCACACTCCCTCTCAAATCTGCTGCTGTCCCCAGACCCCCACCCACCCCCTCAGTTCTGCTGCTGTCCCCAGACCCCCACCCACCCCCCTCAGTTCTGCTGCTGTCCCCAGACCTCCACCCCCCTCAGTTCTGCTGCTGTCCCCAGACCCCCACCCCCCTCAGTTCTGCTGCTGTCCCCCACCCCCCTCAGATCTGCTGCTGTCTCCCACACTCCCCCTCAGTTCTGCTGCTCTCCCCCTCCATCTTTCCTCCATGTCCCCCTCCGTTCTGCTGCTGTCCCCCTCCGTTCTACCTCTGTGTCCCCCTCTGTTCTTCCTCCGTGTCCCCCTCCATTCTGCTGCTGTCCCTCTCCATTCTTCCTCCGTGTCCTTCTCCTTTCTTCCTCCGTGTCCCCCTCTGTTCTTCCTCCGTGTCCCCCACCATTCTGCTGCTGTCCCCCTCCGTTCTTCCTCTGTGTCCCCCTCCGTTCTTCCTCTGTGTCCCCCTCCATTCTTCCTCTGTGTCCCCCTCCATTCTTCCTCTGTGTCCCCCTCCTTTCTTCCTCCGTGTCCCCCTCTGTTCTTCCTCCGTGTCCCCCTCCATTCTGCTGCTGTCCCCCTCCGTTCTTCCTCTGTGTCCCCCTCTGTTCTTCCTCTGTGTCCCCCTCCATTCTTCCTCTATGTCCCCCTCCATTCTTCCTCTGTGTCCACCTCCTTTCTTCCTCCGTGTCCCCCTCTGTTCTTCCTCCGTGTCCCCCTCCATTCTGCTGCTGTCCCCCTCCGTTCTTCCTCTGTGTCCCCCTCCGTTCTTCCTCTGTGTCCCCCTCCATTCTTCCTCTGTGTCCCCCTCCATTCTTCCTCTGTGTCCCCCTCCTTTCTTCCTCCGTGTCCCCCTCTGTTCTTCCTCCGTGTCCCCCTCCATTCTGCTGCTGTCCCCCTCCGTTCTTCCTCTGTGTCCCCCTCTGTTCTTCCTCTGTGTCCCCCTCCATTCTTTCTCTGTGTCCCCCTCCGTTCTACCTCTGTGTCCCCCTCTGTTCTTCCTCCGTGTCCCCCTCCATTCTGCTGCTGTCCCCCTCCATTATTCCTCCGTGTCCTTCTCCTTTATTCCTCCGTGTCCCCCTCTGTTCTTCCTCCGTGTCCCCCTCCATTCTGCTGCTGTCCCCCTCCGTTCTTCCTCTGTGTCCCCCTCTGTTCTTCCTCTGTGTCCCCCTCCATTCTTCCTCTGTGTCCCCCTCCATTCTTCCTCTGTGTCCCCCTCCTTTCTTCCTCCGTGTCCCCCTCTGTTCTTCCTCCGTGTCCCCCTCCATTCTGCTGCTGTCCCCCTCCGTTCTTCCTCTGTGTCCCCCTCTGTTCTTCCTCTGTGTCCCCCTCCATTCTTCCTCTGTGTCCCCCTCCATTCTTCCTCTGTGTCCCCCTCATTTCTTCCTCCGTGTCCCCCTCTGTTCTTCCTCCGTGTCCCCCTCCATTCTGCTGCTGTCCCCCTCCGTTCTTCCTCTGTGTCCCCCTCCGTTCTTCCTCTGTGTCCCCCTCCGTTCTTCCTCTGTGTCCCCCTCCGTTCTTCCTCTGTGTCCCCCTCCATTCTTCTTCTGTGTCCCCCTCCGTTCTTCCTCTGTGTCCCCCTCTGTTCTTCCTCCGTGTCCCCCTCCGTTCTGCTGCTGTCCCCCTCCGTTCTTCCTCTGTGTCCCCCTCCGTTCATCCTTTGTGTCCCCCTCCATTCTTCCTCTGTGTCCCCCTCCGTTCTTCCTCTGTGTCCCCCTCCATTCTTCTTCTGTGTCCCCCTCCGTTCTTCCTCTGTGTCCCCCTCTGTTCTTCCTCCGTGTCCCCCTCCGTTCTGCTGCTGTCCCCCTCCGTTCTTCTTCTGTGTCCCCCTCCGTTCTTCCTCCGTGTCCCCCTCCATTCTGCTGCTGTCCCCCTCCATTCTTCCTCCGTGTCCCCCTCCTTTCTTCCTCTGTGTCCCCCTCCGTTCTTCCTCCGTGTCCCCCTCCGTTCTTCCTCCGTGTCCCCCTCCGGTCTTCCTCCATGTCCCCCTCCGTTCTTCCTCTGTGTCCCCCTCCATTATTCTTCTGTGTCCCCCTCCGTTATTCCTCTGTGTCCCCCTCCGTTCTTTCTGTGTCCCCCTCCATTCTTCTTCTATGTCCCCCTCCGTTCTTCCTCTGTGTCCCCCTCCGTTCTTCCTCTGTGTCCCTCTCCGTTCTTCCTCTGTGTCCCGCTCCGTTCTTCCTCTGTGTCCCCCTCCGTTCTTCCTCTGTGTCCCCCTCTGTTCTTCCTCCGTGTCCCCCTCCATTCTTCCTCCGTGTCCCCCTCCTTTCTTCCTCCGTGTCCCCCTCTGTTCTTCCTCCGTGTCCCCCTCCATTCTGCTGCTGTCCCCCTCTGTTCTTCCTCTGTGTCCCCCTCCGTTCTTCCTCTGTGTCCCCCTCCATTCTTCCTCTGTGTCCCCCTCCATTCTTCCTCTGTGTCCCCCTCCATTCTTCCTCTGTGTCCCCCTCCTTTCTTCCTCCGTGTCCCCCTCTGTTCTTCCTCCGTGTCCCCCTCCATTCTGCTGCTGTCCCCCTCCGTTCTTCCTCTGTGTCCCCCTCCGTTCTTCCTCTGTGTCCCCCTCCATTCTTCCTCTGTGTCCCCCTCCATTCTTCCTCTGTGTCCCCCTCCTTTCTTCCTCTGTGTCCCCCTCTGTTCTTCCTCCGTGTCCCCCTCCATTCTGCTGCTGTCCCCTTCCGTTCTTCCTCTGTGTCCCCCTCCGTTCTTCCTCTGTGTCCCCCTCCGTTCTTCCTCTGTGTCCCCCTCTGTTCTTCCTCTGTGTCCCCCTCCGTTCTTCCTCTGTGTCCCCCTCCGTTCTTCCTCCGTGTCCCCCTCCATTCTGCTGCTGTCCCCCTCCATTCTTCCTCCGTGTCCCCCTTCTTTCTTCCTCCGTGTCCCCCTCTGTTCTTCCTCCGTGTCCCCCTCCATTCTGCTGCTGTCCCCCTCCGTTCTTCCTCTGTGTCCCCCTCCGTTCTTCCTCTGTGTCCCCCTCCTTTCTTCCTCTGTGTCCCCCTCCTTTCTTTCTGTGTCCCCCTCCATTCTTCTTCTATGTCCCCCTCCGTTCTTCCTCTGTGTCCCCCTCCGTTCTTCCTCTGTGTCCCCCTCCGTTCTTCCTCTGTGTCCCGCTCCGTTCTTCCTCTGGGTCCCCCTCCGTTCTTCCTCTGTGTCCCCCTCTGTTCTTCCTCCGTGTCCCCCTCCATTCTTCCTCCGTGTCCCCCTCCTTTCTTCCTCCGTGTCCCCCTCTGTTCTTCCTCCGTGTCCCCCTCCATTCTGCTGCTGTCCCCCTCTGTTCTTCCTCTGTGTCCCCCTCCGTTCTTCCTCTGTGTCCCCCTCCATTCTTCCTCTGTGTCCCCCTCCATTCTTCCTCTGTGTCCCCCTCCATTCTTCCTCTGTGTCCCCCTCCTTTCTTCCTCCGTGTCCCCCTCTGTTCTTCCTCCGTGTCCCCCTCCATTCTGCTGCTGTCCCCCTCCGTTCTTCCTCTGTGTCCCCCTCCGTTCTTCCTCTGTGTCCCCCTCCATTCTTCCTCTGTGTCCCCCTCCATTCTTCCTCTGTGTCCCCCTCCTTTCTTCCTCCGTGTCCCCCTCTGTTCTTCCTCCGTGTCCCCTTCCATTCTGCTGCTGTCCCCCTCCGTTCTTCCTCTGTGTCCCCCTCCGTTCTTCCTCTGTGTCCCCCTCCGTTCTTCCTCTGTGTCCCCCTCTGTTCTTCCTCTGTGTCCCCCTCCGTTCTTCCTCTGTGTCCCCCTCCGTTCTTCCTCCGTGTCCCCCTCCATTCTGCTGCTGTCCCCCTCCATTCTTCCTCCGTGTCCCCCTTCTTTCTTCCTCCGTGTCCCCCTCTGTTCTTCCTCCGTGTCCCCCTCCATTCTGCTGCTGTCCCCCTCCGTTCTTCCTCTGTGTCCCCCTCCGTTCTTCCTCCGTGTCCCCCTCCTTTCTTCCTCTGTGTCCCCCTCCTTTCTTCCTCCGTGTCCCCCTCTGTTCTTCCTCCGTGTCCCCCTCCATTCTGCTGCTGTCCCCCTCCGTTCTTCCTCTGTGTCCCCCTCCGTTCTTCCTCTGTGTCCCCCTCCGTTCTTCCTCTGTGTCCCCCTCCGTTCTTCCTCTGTGTCCCCCTCCATTCTTCCTCTGTGTCCCCCTCCATTCTTCTTCTGTGTCCCCCTCCGTTCTTCCTCTGTGTCCCCCTCTGTTCTTCCTCCGTGTCCCCCTCCGTTCTGCTGCTGTCCCCCTCCGTTCTTCTTCTGTGTCCCCCTCTGTTCTTCCTCTGTGTCCCCCTCCGTTCTTCCTCTGTGTCCCCCTCCGTTCTTCCTCTGTGTCCCCCTCCGTTCTTCTTCTGTGTCCCCCTCCGTTCTTCTTCTGTGTCCCCCTCCATTCTGCTGCTGTCCCCCTCCTTTCTTCCTCCGTGTCCCCCTCTGTTCTTCCTCCGTGTCCCCCTCCGTTCTGCTGCTGTCCCCCTCCATTCTTCCTCTGTGTCCCCCTCCATTCTTCCTCTGTGTCCCCCTCCATTCTGCTGCTGTCCCCCTCCATTCTTCCTCCGTGTCCCCCTCCTTTCTTCCTCTGTGTCCCCCTCCGTTCTTCCTCCGTGTCCCCCTCCGTTCTTCCTCCGTGTCCCCCTCTGATCTTCCTCCGTGTCCCCCTCCGTTCTTCCTCCGTGTCCCCCTCCGTTCTTCTTCTGTGTCCCCCTCCGTTATTCCTCTGTGTCCCCCTCCATTATTTCTGTGTCCCCCTCCATTCTTCTTCTATGTCCCCCTCCGTTCTTCCTCTGTGTCCCCCTCCATTCTTCCTCTGTGTCCCCCTCCGTTCTTCCTCCGTGTCCCCCTCCGTTCTGCTGCTGTCCCCCTCCATTCTTCCTCCGTGTCCCCCTCCATTCTGCTGTCCCCCTCCGTTTTGCTGCTGTCCCCCTCTGTCCTGCTACATAGTTACATAGTTACATACATAGTTACATAGTAGGTGAGGTTGAAAAAAGACACAAGTCCATCAAGTCCAACCTATGTGTGTGATTATGTGTCAGTATTACATTATATATCCCTGTATGTTGCGGTCATCCAGGTGATTATCTAATAGTTTCTTGAAGCTATCAATGCTCCCCGCTGAGACCATCGCCTGTGGAAGAGAATTACACATTCTTGCCGCTCTTACAGTAAAGAACCCTCTACGTAGTTTAAGGTTAAACCTCTTTTCTTCTAATTGTAATGAGTGGCCACGAGTCTTATTAAACTCTCTTCTGCGAAAAAGTTTTATCCCTATTGTGGGGTCACCAGTACAGTATTTGTAAATTTAAATCTGCTCTCCCCCTCCATTCTTCCTCCGTGTCCCCCTCCATTCTGCTGCTGTCCCCCTCTGTCCTGCTCTCCCCCTCCATTCTTCCTCCGTGTCCCCCTCCGTTCTGCTGCTGTCCCCCTCCGTCCTGCTGTCCCCCTCCGTTCTTCCTCCGTGTCCCCCTCCATCCTGCTGTCCCCCCCACCCAGATCTATCTGTCCACTCCTCAACTCACCCCCTCGATCTCCTCACGGATCCTAAACTTACTGAATGACACATCGGTATGGATGTCACACCACTTTCTCAAACTCAGTCTTTCTAAAACGGAGCTTGTTACATTTCCTCCTTCCCGGTCCCCCCCCCCATGATTTTACCATTAAGATAAACAGCACAACCATTGGTCCTTCCACACATGTCAGGGTGCTGAGTGTAATCCTTGACTTTGATCTCTCCTTCAGCCCCCACATCCAATCGCTGGCTAAATCCTGCCGCCTTAACCTCCGAAACCTCTCCAAAATTAGACCCTTCTTGACTAATGACACCACAAAGCAACTTATTCACTCCTTGATTATTTCCCGCCTCGACAACTGCAACTCTCTTCTTAATGGCCTACCCTTACGCAGGATATCCCCCTTCAGTCTATTATGACTGCTGCTGCTAGACTAATGCACCTCACTAATCGATCCGTGACTGCTGCCCCTCTCTGCCAATCCCTTCACTGTCTTTCCCTACCCCACCGTATAAAATTCTAAATGCTAACCACAACATACAAGGCCAATCACAACATCGCCCCCATCTACAACACCAAGCTCATCTGCAGATATCGCCTACTGCTCTCTAGCTCCCTTGTTACCTCCTCCCATGCTCGCCTTCAGGACTTCTCCAGAGCCTCTCCCATCCTCTGGAACTCCCTGCCCCGGTATATCCGATCAGCCCCTACCCTATCTACCTTTAGGAGATCCCTGAAAACTCACTTATTAGCAGCAGAATATATTTTGGGGTGTAGTTGCAAGTATGCATATGCTGTGTTAGAGAAATAACCTGTGAATATGACAATTTTGTGAAAACTAAAAATCTTCATTTTGCAAAGAATTGTGGTAAAATATGACAACTTGAAAAAACTCACCATACCTCTTAGTAAATACCTTGGAATGTCTACTTTCCAAAAAGTAATAATTTGGGGGGTATTTGTATCTGGCTTGTTAAACTGTACACACTATGAGAAATTCGGACAAACAATCGGCAGGTTTTCTTCAATGTTTCACATCAAGTCGGAACCGAGGATAGAAATAATGCACGAAAATTCGCATACGACAAAGGCTTTTTTGTTATTTGTTGTTTCTGATCATGCGCAGTCTTTCGTATCTGCTATTTCTCGTACGAAAATCATACGAAAATGGTACATTCTGTTCCCATACAAGAAAAATGTTGGCGTTTTTCCCTTCGGAAATTTTCGTTCAGAATCGGCTGTCAAAAGTTGTGTACACACTTTTAGAAAATTGTACGATCGTTCCTTGAACAAAAATGTTCGCCCAATTTTCTTTATGGGCCATTAGTGTCTCAAGAAATGAGAGAGGCCATCAGTACATCAGATGTGATTAATTTTCAGTGAAACACTAGTTGTAGACTCTCTATCTATTGCTGTGGAGCTCTGTGGCGTGTTGGTAAATACTTTGTATTACAAGTTGGCTTGTCCATTTTATACATCAGTCAATGTGTTTGGATCATCACTATAGGATCATTCACACATCGTGCAACTGGTACTAAGATGGATAGTAGCGGGGATGAACAGGGGCCTTCGACCTCTAAATCAAAGAAGATAAAGCGATTGTGCCGTTTTCGAGACTTATGGAAAACAACTTATACATGCATTACAGCAGTGACCGGTAACTATCATAGAGCATATTGTACTCTGTGTAGGCGCGAGTTTGGAATTGGTCATGGTGGTGAAGGTGATATCAAAATCCACATATCTAGCGAAAGTCACAAAAATGCTGATCGGGCTGCAAAACAAAGTGGGATGCTTTCCAAATTCATGATTCCCTCTAAGGATATGGCAATGCAAGACGAAATTATAGCAGCTGAAATATCAATGGTTTACCATTCCGTGTGCCACAGTCATTCATATAGATCTTTGGACTGCACCATGAAACTACTTCCTGTTATATTTCAGGATTCTGCTAAAGCCACTAGGATGTCATGTGGTCGTACCAAAGCTGAAGCCATTGTAACAAACGTGCTGGCTCCTTACAGTGTGGAAATGGTAGTTAAAGATTTGAAAAACAGCTATGCTTATTTTAGTGTTGGATCGGATGCATCTAACCATGGGCACACCAAACTTTTCCCCTTAGTTCTGCGTTACTTTAAGCCCTCCAAAGGAGTGGTAACAAGCTTGCTGGATTTTTATGAAGGTGAGGAAAGTGCTGCTGCAATTTCTGAGCAAATTTTAAATGTAATTAAAACAAATGGCCTATCTGTGGATATGATGTCTGCATATTCTGCTGACAATGCAAGTGTGAACTTTGGTAAGCATAATGGTGTGTACCAGAACCTTCATGCTGTAAATCATCGGATATTGCCAGCTGGCTGCCCAGCTCACATACTTCACAATACAGCTAAAAAGGCTTCAGATGTCTTAAATTGTGACGTGGAAAGTCTAATTTTGAAATTATATAATTATTTTTCAATATCAGCCAAGAGAGTTGCCACACTAAAAGAAATGTTTGACTTTGTTGACCTTGAGTGGTCAGAACTTCTTCGCCATGTCCCAACAAGATGGCTGTCTCTTTATCCAGCAATCGAGAGAGTTTTAAAAAATTGGCCAGCTGTAAAAGCTTACTTCCAAAGTATTGGTGAGGATGAAACACCTAAAGTAATATGGCAATTTATTGTGGATGAAGATAGTGAGACCACAGAACTGGACCCACCATCAGTTCCTGAGTTATATCTCCAGTTTTTAAACAACTGCTTGCCAATTTTTCAGACAGCCATATTAAAACTGGAGCGAAATGACTTGATTGCAGTTGATGTATATGAGATCATGACATCAGTCAAAGGCAAACTAATACAAAGACAGACAGACCATTTTTTTGGATATCTAGTTGAGAAAGCTTTAAAAAAATTACCTCACCTGCAAGCAAAAAAAATAGAATCAGAGTTCCTAAAATTTTATCAAAAAGCTGTTCAGTATTTAGAACAGTGGTTTGATTTTTCAGACAAAACTATTTGTCTAAAATTCAATGTCTGAATTTGAAGGAGAACCTTACGTTTGATAACCTGGTGGCATCTGTTGAAGCTCTGAATTTAGACTCTGTTTCAATAGATGACCTTTACGAAGAATTTGCTTGCGTTTGTCCACACTTTCAAAAGGTTTGTACTGAAGCGGATGATGATCTCAACACCTATGTTAAATGGTCAACAATATTTACGAAGGCTGGACCTGACAAACTGCCAAACCTCTTGAAAGTGGTGTCATTTGTTGTTATCATCCCATGCTCAAATGCAGCAGTTGAAAGGGTCTTCAGCATGATGGGAATGTGCTGGTCTGACACAAGAAATAGATGCAGCATTGATCTAATAAAATCTGAACTTCAGGTGAAAATCAATTTTGACATGGGTTGTCAATCTTTTTTTAGCTTTGTAAAACAAAATAAAAAACTCTTGCAATGTGCAAGAAGTGACAAAAAATACACTTTTAGACATCAGTGTTGAAAACAAAAGGTACTCAGCTGGTGTCATGTGGTCTGAAGGATTTGATTATGGTCATATTGCC
The DNA here is from genome assembly GCF_042186555.1 of Aquarana catesbeiana. Classification (NCBI taxonomy): domain Eukaryota; kingdom Metazoa; phylum Chordata; class Amphibia; order Anura; family Ranidae; genus Aquarana; species Aquarana catesbeiana. The sequence goes on from NC_133331.1 coordinate 191,557,665, forward strand.
ATGTGAGCTGAATTAGACACAGCATTAATATTTCAGCAACGTTATATTTCCAATTGATTGTTTTGTTAATTTTTATATTTTCAAGAATATATTTATAGTAATATATATATCTGTTATTTAGGAAAAAAGTGGATTTTGTGGTTTATTATATATGGCTGGTTACTAGTTTATACCTAGTTAAGTTCTTGCTCATTGAGAAAACAATAAAAATAATCTGTTAAATTTATTACAACTTGTACTGTTTGTTTTTTCTATTTCTTAAGAGATGTCTAACATATTTGAAATGTAAGACCTGTTTTAGGTAGCCAGTGATTGTGTGCAGGGCGTAATCACAAAATACTGAACAATGCACAGGCAGCTATGTTTATAGCAATCTCAATCATAACTTTGATGCAGTGAACTTGCCAGTGTAAGTGATGTACAAAGTACGCCGTTGTCACTAAGTGACTTAGTTAAGGCAGGTGCACATTGCATACCACCTGTCTAAACTGGTTACCACTGTTTGCTTTTTTTCCCAAAAATTGGCAAAAAAAGTATCAAAAACCATCCTTTTTGGGCGGCGCGGGGGGGGGGGGGTGTCCCTGAATGGCAGTTTGGAAATGTGGTCACCCTACCTGTTGGGGGGTACTTGAGGACAGGGTTGAGAAGCACTGATTTAGAGCACTGAACTAAAATCAAGCTGAAGACAATCCAATTCTAATTGTGGACATTTGAGGGAAATCAATATATTTTTTTTTTTGGTTGGACTTTGTGTCCCTTTTCTTGAAATTGTCTTTGTTTCCTGTCACATAGCCAAACAGGAAGTGAGAGTAAAACCCTAACAATATTTTTCCTTGGGGACACACAGGTCAATCTAACTAGTGTCCCCATTATGCAAATTGCACTCTAGTACTTTGTTGTGTACACCCCAAATTATTAGGTATTTTGGGTTTTTTTAAAGGCAAATCCTTTCTGCAAAACAAGTATAGTTGATGAAAAGCAGAGGGGAAGCACTGGTGATTTTATCATCTAATCATGTAGAGGCAAAGATGCTGGTTTTTTCTTTTCCTTGCATGTCCCCCTTGGATCTCCAGCAACCGCACTTCTAAGTGCACCTGTAGTGCAAAGTGGATTTACCTTTTAGTAAATAAACCCCAAGATACATAATAATTTGGGATGTACATGGCAAAATGCTAGAGTGCAATTTCCCGAATGGGGAAACTATTTAAATTGACCTATGTGTCCCCAAGGACATACATTGGTAGGGTTTTACCCTCACTTCCTGTTTAGCTATGTGACAGGCAGTGAATAATTTTGAATGAGAAATTGGCAAAATTTGGGAGTTGTCTTCACCCTATCAGGGGTGTAGACAGCTGACAAAACTTCTAATCCCTCTGCAGTCTATCCCCAAGCAAAAATAAGAAAGGATTTTAATTAGTTTAACTTTGCAAAGACACATTCCTAAGTTCAATTGTGATGCATGTTAATGGCCCATTTAGACCTTTAATAGAAAGTCATCAGTTGCCTTTGACTCTAAACATTATTTTTGGCCAGTCCTAGAAATCTGCATCTGTTTTTCTATTAACCACTTGGTGTCTGTGCTATAGCCAAACTACGGCCACAGCGTGGACCTGAATTTCTGGGAGGCTGTCATAGGACGGGCTCCCCGTGTGCTCCCTGCAGCGCGCACTGAGTCACTGAGACTCGCGTGATCACAGATCGAAGTAATGGCCGATCCCGACCCCTTACCATGCGATTAGCTGTCAGCCAATGACAGCTGATCACATGATGTAAACTAAAGCTCGGTAAGGCTGGATTCACACCTATGCATTTTTAGTGCTTTTTGCATTTTGCAGATTTGCACTACAGAACGTGTTTCATAGGAAACCATGTTAAATGGACTGTAGTGTAAATCTGCAAAATGCAAAAAGCACTAAAACTGCATTGATGTGAATCCAGCCTAATTGTTTATTTTTTCTCCTCACTCTGACAGCACGAGGATAAAAATAAAAGCTGATCACCGGCTTAGATGCAAGGGACATTGGTCCCGAAGAGGCAATTCTGCCTCATCTGTGCCCACCAGTACCACCTGCCAGTGCCACCTATCAATGCCCACCAGTGGTCCCAAGCAGTGCTGCCTATCAGTGTAACCAATCAGTGCCCATCGGTGCCCCCTCATCAGCGTACATCAATGAAGGAGAAAAATTACCTGTTTGCAAAATTTATTATCAAAATATCCAAAAATATACAAAATTATTTATAAAAATCTGTCTTTTCTTTTTTTTGAACAAAAGAAAAAAAACACAGAGGTGATCACATACCACCAAAAGAATGCTCTATCTGTGGGAACTTTAAAAAAAACAAAAAAAAAAAACATTTGGCTAAGTAAGATCGCGCAATTGTCATTCAAAGTGCATCAGCGCTGAAAATTGGTCAGGACAGCAGGGAGGTTTAAGTGACCAGTAAGCAAGTGGTTAATTTCCATGGCAAATATGGATTTCTGTAATAAAGATGTGTGCCCGCTGTGTATACGGCATGGGCGTAAGCAAGTCGCACACATATGAACGGTACTCATTGTAAATCATGGGGTACAACTTGTGATGCAACTTTTCAGTCCCAAGTGGCCTTAGGCTCTCTTTCCACTACTGCGAGTTGTTGTGCGACTTGCAAGCCCAAAGTAGCGTGTTTTTTGCCGCAAGTTTCCCGCAACTTTTTGCCAAAACTTGAAGCAATGCCTGTGTATTTTTGAGGTCTATGGAACTCAAGTCGCATCAAAGTGGGACCAAAGTAGTGCAGGGACTACTTTGAAGTTGATGCGACTTGAAGTCACACACATATGAATGGTACTCATTGTAAATCATGGGGTAGAACTTGTGATGCAACTTTTCAGTCCCTATTGGCATGACAAGTCGCAATAGTGGAAAACAAGCCGAAAAAGCACGTTGTAAATCACGCAACTTTGGGGTTGAAATAGTGGAAACAGAGCATTAGGCTAAAGCGGTAATAGGAAGATGCACTGTAAGAATTACTTCTAATTGTAGAAAATCAAACAGGCTCTTGCACTGAATCTAATTTATGGAAGATCTAACTGATTGCCCAGTGTATGGTGACCTTTAAAGATATGAAAACTTGAATTTCTGGTGTTTAAGCCTCATACACACGATGGGACTTTGTACAAACTTTCCCGTGGATTTTTGTACAAAGGGCGTTGGCCTTAGGGTTCTCTCACACAGATGTGTCCCTGTACGGAGCCCGCTCTGCTCAGCGGCGAATCGCTCCGTGGGGTTAAATCAGCGGCATTTTGCCGGCGGTATAGCCGCGCTGTCCCATTGATTTCAATGGGCAGGAGCGGTTTATACACCGCTCCTTCACCACTCCAAAGGTGCTGCTAGCAGGCCTTTTTTTAGGCCCTTTTTACACTGGGGCATTTTTAGGTGCTACAGCGCTAAAAATAGAGCCTGAAAAACACCCTAAAGAAGCGACTCCATTCACCATTTCCATTCATTCATTCGCGCTGCGGCCCCCCCACCCCAAAGCACCTTGTCCCCATGTTGATGAGGACAAGGGCCTCTTACCGACAACCCTGGGCGTTGGTTGTCGGGGTCTGTGGGCGGGGGGCTTATCAGAATCCGGGAGCCCCCTTTAATAAGGGGGCTTCCAGATCCCAGCCCCCCACCCTATGTGAATGAGTATGGGGCACATGGTACCCCTACCCATTCACCTGGGGGGAAAAAAGTGTCAAGAAAAAAACACACTAGACAGGTTTTTAAAGTAATTTATTAGGCAGCTCCGGGGGTCTTCTTCCGACTTCGGGGGTCACTTCCGTGCTCTCCGGCTATTCTCTGCATCTTCTCCCGGTGTCCGGTTCTTCTCCGCGCTGTCCGACCTCTTCTCCCGGTGTCTGTTTCTTCTCCGCGCTGTCTGGCCTCTTCTCCCAGTGTCCGGTCCTTCTGCCGGGCTCCTCCGCTATCTTCTGTTCTTTTGCCGCCTTTTTGCTAGCAGTGGCCCGGTCTTCTCCCGATGTCCGGTTCTTCTGTCACTGTCCGGTTCTTTTCTGCTCTCCAGTATCTTCTGCCGAACTCCCCCGCTATCTTCTTCCAGCTCTTTTGCTAGCGGTGGCCCGGTCTTCTCCGTCGTTCTGTTCCCTCTTCTCTTCTTCCGATGTTGACACGACACTCCCGCTGTAATGCCGTCTGTGAGGTGTGCCGGGCCACCGCTAGCAAACGAGCTGGAAGAAGATAGCGGGGGAGTCCGGCAGAAGATACCGGAGAGCGGAAAAGAACCGGACAGCGACAGAAGAACCGGACAGCGGGAGAAGACCGGGCCACCACTAGCAAAAGAGCTGGAAGAAGATAGTGGGGGAGTCCGGCAGAAGATACCGGAGAGCGGAAAAGAACCGGACAGCGACAGAAAAACAGGACAGCGGGAGAAGACCGGGCCACCGCTAGCAAAAGAGTGGCAAAAGAGCAGAAGATAGCGGAGGAGCCCGGCAGAAGAGCCGGACACCGGGAGAAGAGGCTGGACAGCGCGGAGAAGAACCGGACACCGGGTGAAGATGCGGAGAAGAGGCCGGAGAGCGCGGAAGAAACCCCCGAAGTCGGAACCTTCGGAACCTCTCTAGTGTGTTTTTTTCTTGACACTTTTCTCCCCCAGGTGAATGGGGGAGCACCCATCTCCCATGATGAGGGCATGCGGCCTGGTATTGTTCAGGAGGGGGGGCGCTCACTCGTCCCCACCCCCTTTCCTGACCGGCCGGGCTGCGTGCTCGGATAAGGGTCTGGTATAGATTTTGGGGTGACACCCCACGCCGTTTTTTTGGGCGTAGGGGGTTCCCCTTAAAATCCATACCCGACCGAAGGGCCTGGTATACCCCTGGAGGGGGAACCCATGCCAGTTTTTCTCACGCTGCTTTAATAGGAAGATGTGTTTTTCCTATTGCAGCGAGCGTGAGATGTACTTCGCCGAGAACCAGCGCGATGGGATTGCGCTGGAAACATTCTCGCGGGCAGGTACTGCTGTGCGTGCGCTGGTTCACACCCTCAATTAAGGAGTTATCCGGCGTACCAATTAAGGTATGAACCGGCGCAGCACATTCATCTTTTAAATGACCCCCTATGTGCGGTGGCAGCATCCAGGGAATGGAGAAAATACCAAAACCCATATTTCCACATCAAGTTTTACAGACTGCTGTGTACAGTTTGTAAAATATTTTATTGCGTTCTTATAGTACAAGAAATGCTTCTCTTTTTTAAGGATGACTAAGATTGCCTATATTTATTATTTTGTTTCTTTTTACCATGTATGTGATGTTAACATACTAATATTCAGCTGAGCATTGTTTCTGCATACTGTGTATCTGTGTATGTTACCGTGAGACTCACCCTGTTTATCTTTTCTTATAGCATTGATGTACATGTTATTGTTTGCTACTGTTTAGGCATTGTGCAAGTATGATCTATTTTTATGGCTAGAGTTATGTTCACTGTTTATTGAAATGTTCGGGCTTACTGTTGATAATCTGTGTATGTTTATGTAACCCATCTTCCCTGTTATGGGCACCCACTGGCACAGGGACATGCCATACTTAACAGGGGGAAGTGTTGGTAAGTGTTAGTGTCTGTTTAATTGTTGCCCCTCCTCTAGTGATGTAATGGATGGAGACAAACACAGAAGTTCAGGGTCCTGCACTTCTGGACCTCAAGGTGTATTAGGGAATGCTTTCTCCAGCTGTCCATGAGGGTCATTGAGTGGAAAGCAGTAATTGTGACTTAGCAGGTGTTAGTACCCCTTTGTTTGTTGCCCCTCCTGTAGTGCTGTAAGGGGTGAAGATAGTGCCTCTTGATATGCCAGCTGTGCATGGGATCCAGTGAACATGGTGTATGGGAGGACAACTCCCCTGATCTGCAGAGGCGTAGTGCTGTGCTGAACTAATGAACCCCCTGCAGGGCTGAACCACCAGGATGATGAGAGAACACACCTAAGAGCAAACAGAGAGACCCCGCCCCTTCTGGCCTATGGAGGATCTTCTTTGTGTGGGAGAAAGGACAAACTGTAAAGTCTGGGGAGGATGGAGGATGAAGATATAATGCACAATAAGAATACAAATGTAAAATGTGTAATGTGTAGCACAATGCTTTGTTACAAGTTAACAGAGATATCATTGAGAAGAATACATTATGCTTTAGTAAGGTGTAACAAGAATAAAGCAGAAACAAAGAAGGAAAAGATGAACAACAAGGGCATCTAGCCCTGAAAGTAACCAAGTGGTTATATAATCTTCACGGATACCCTATTTGGTTAGCGTGCTGTAGTTTCCCTATTTTTACAATACAGTCTGGGATGATTGACCGTTAGGGTAGAGTCATTGTGTTTCTTAGGGTATTTCCGTTTTATCAGTATTGGTCATGGGTAAAGGTCTTAGGGAGCCTTATCGGTAATAGGGGGAGAGTGTAGGCACATTAGTCAGGCTGTCCTTTTGGAGATTATTGTTTGCTGTCATAGGTTGGGTGCTCGATGATGTCTTTGATTAGTTGCCTAATGCCTCTGGATTAGTCGATTTCCTGTGGGATTGTGCTCACCGGACCACTAGCAATCCACAGGTGAAAGGTGAATCTAGTAGGCATATTCCGCATTCAGGTTGGTCTGTTGAGTCGGTGGGGAGAACCTGTTAGGTCAGTTGAGTGGAAGGGGAGAGGGGCCCTTGGAAAGAGAAACTTCTCATGGGAGAGGAGTGCAATAGCGGATATAGTCAACGGGGGGAATAAAAGGCCTAGGGAGAAGGGAGTGAGTGGTATCTCAGTCTATGGAAAGATGTATTAATTGGGCTTGTAGTGTAAGGAGTGTGTAGAGGAATAGGAAAGGAGAAGTGGGGGGGGTAGCTGAAAGGAGAAGAGGGTGGACTTTTCCTCATCCTCTGACCTGATATCGTGTTCCCTCGTGTATCACTGAAACAGTAGTTGGGAGTGTTCATCGGTCGTTTGGAAGCGATGCCAGCAAGATCAAATTTTCCTGAATTTGGTTGGCGTATCATTGGCTTGGTGCACTAAATCCTCAATTTCGGCCACTTTATTTATGCTTCTGATCCAGTCCACAATGGTTGGGGGTTTGGAGAACTTCAAGAGAGTTGGAATACACATTTTTGTAGCGTTTAAGCGGTGTAAAGATAGTGAGCGTTGATAATCTTTTTTTGAGATGGCAGAGTGGTGTAGGAGCATTTGGGATGGGGTAAATTCTATCTGGTAGGTGGTAATTAGAGTAGTGAGGCGGTGGACCTCTTTCTAGAAATTTTGGATTGAGGGACATGACCACCATATATGGAGGAGTGATCTGTCTTCGTCAGAGCATCTCCAGCAGTTGGGGGGAATAGTAGGGGAGATTTTATGTAGTCTATGGGGGTCTTGTACCACCTAGAAAAGACTTTGAAGCTATTTTCCTGTGCAGAAACATTGATTGACCCCTTGTGGATATAAGAATAGATGTTTTCCCATTCTCCATCTGAGAGGTTAATCGAGAGTTCCCTGTCCCAACTACGGGTTGCTAGATTGGATTTGGGATTGTGATTAGAGAATAGGATAGAATATATGTCTGAAATCAAATGTCTTTGCGGTTCTTTTTTGGTATAAAGCACTTCGAAAGGTCTGAGTTGTCTAGCATATTCGGAGTGTGTTTGTGGGTGAGTGAGGAAATGCCGGATTTGGCAGTACGCCCAGAATGGGAAGGATTGTCCAGACATCTGCGTAGACAATTTGGGTAGGGTCAGAAAGGTGTCCCTGGAGAAGAAGTGTTCTGCTCTCATATCAGTTTGGGGCCAGGTATCTGAAAGGAACGAGTCTGATAGGCCTGGTGGGAAATCCGGGTTGTTGCGAACGAGGGCTAGTGGGCCCGGTGAAGAGTAAATTTGGAATTTATGGCATGTTTTCTGGAAAATTTGTAATGTGTTGTAAATCAATGGGTGTTGTTTGCAGCCTGGTGAAACATACATTGGGGCGGTCCAGGGTAGTTGCCATATTGGTATGAAGGAGAACGCATTTTCGATGTTCGTCCATGCTTTTGTATGTGCGTGAACATTCCAATCTATTATTCTCGTCAATTGACACGCCCAATGATATTTGGCAATATCTGAAAAACCTATGCCACCTTTTATTTTGGATAGTGCTAATCTTTCGAAGCTAAGTCTTGGACGCCCTTTGCCCCATAGAAATTCTGTACAGGTTCTGCAGTACAAAGCAAAACTGAAAATTGTATAATTTTCCTTTCCTAATGCATCTTCATGGCAGCACATACTGGGTTGTGACTCCGCCCCCACAACCTGACAGGATTGGTTAACTATAAATTTTAAGGAGAGGCATCCCACCTCATTCTCTGTAGCTATCATTAAGGAAGGGTGGATACTGTGTGCTGCCATGAAGATGCGTCAGGAAAGGAAAATTACAGAAAGGTGAGTATACAATTTTCCATTTTCCGTTTCCAGTTGGGTGGGTGCAAGTAAAAGGTAGCATTTATTTTGTCATACAGCTGTAGAATTGCCCCGAATAACGGATCTTCTGAAATCAACTGTTGAAAATTGGGCCGAGTCCACCCTATAGTGAGACATGAACATATGCCTGGAGGACCAGGTCGCTGCCCTGCAGATTGTCTCCGGCAAAACTGCAATATGCTGCCTATGAAGCTTCCACTGCCCTTATTGAGTGAGCTCTAATGCCTCCAGGTTTTGAATGTCGTGGTTTTTCTTGATGGACTTGACCAGCCATGATGCGATAGTGCAAGATGATGCCATGTGACCTCTTCTGCTTCACCAATAGATTATCCGTTTTTCTAAAAGAGGCTGTAGCTGTCAGGTAGCAGCTGATAGTAGATTTTATATCCAAGGCGTGTAGTTGCCCCTGTTTGCTGGTAAAAATCCTGATTGTAATGAAAGGATGATGCCACCTTCGGAGTAAAGTGGTCTGAAGATTTCAGTACCACCCTGTCTGGGTGAAAGACCATGTAGGGTTCTGTAATCATTAGTGCTTGCATCTCCGAGACTCTTTTAGCTGAAGTGATGGTGATGAGAAATCTTAACTTTAGTGTTAAGTCCCACAGTGAGATAGAGTCAGCTGGATGAAAGGGGGAATTTGGCAGTGCATTTAGGACTACTGATAAATCCTATGCTGGAAACGTTGGTCTTCTTGGGGGCCTGATTTTTACACATGCCCTCATAAACTGGACTAGAAGAGAATGTGAGGCCCATCTGAAGCCAGTTTTTGCAGATAGAGCTGAAATTTGTACTTTAAGGGTACTTAAGCTTAGCCCTCTAGTTAGGCCTGCTTGAAGAAATTCCAGGACCTGTGGTGCCTCTGGAGGTAGTGGATCCCAGCTATTCTGCTGAGCCATAGATGCGAACCTCTCCCATACCTTATCATAGGTGACATTAGTCGTGCATTTACTAGCCTGGCGTAATGTTGAAACAACATCTTGGGAACCTATTCCTCTCAACCTCCATGCCATTAGGTGCAGTCTCTCCGTAGCCGGATGAAAGAACTGTCTTTGGTAAAGTAGATCCTGAGTCAGCGGGAGTGGTAGTGGATCTTCTAAGCTGAGCTGCAGTAGGGTCGTGAACCAAGGCCTCCTGGGCCAAAAGGGAATCACTGCTATTACTGAGGCTGAAGACCTCTTGAGTCTGGAGAGGAACCTTGCAATTAGTGGAGTCGGTGGGAATATGTACCCTACTCGAAAGTTCTATGGGTGAAGAAGGCAGTCTACTCCTTTGCCTGATGGGTATGCTGCTCTCGACAGGAACCTCTGGCACTTGGTGTTCGTAGGTGTCGCGGCCAGACCGATATCTGGAATTCCCAGGGTTTTTATCAGGAGACTGAAGGCTTGATGGTTCAGAGACCATTCGTTATTTGACAGGAACTCCCTGCTCAAACAATCGGCCATTAGGTTCTGTGATGCCAGAACATACACAGCTTGCAGATCTGTTAGGAACAGTTGAGCCCATTCCAGGATGGGGCGAACTTCCTCCAGTAGTGTATTGCTTTTGGTACCTCCCTGTCTCTGAATGTATGCCACTGCCACTTTGTTGTCCATTCAGATTAGGCTTTTCCCCTTAAGGATGATCCAAAGGCTAGGAGGGCCTGGAAGGATGCTCTGAGCTTGAGAATATTAGACACTAAGCCCTACGTGTGGAATTGCCATTGACCCTGGGCCGCCTGGTTCTGGTAGTAAGCCCCCCATCCTGCCTGGCTGGCATCTGATGTGATTACTTCTGGTTCTGGGGAAACTATAGGTCTGTGCCTCCTGACGTTGCTGCCATGCATCCACCACCAAATTGACTGTTTCACGCTCTTGCGAATGGAAATTGCCTGGAGCATTGATGTTGCATTCCACTGAGTGAGAAATGAGGTCTGCATTGTTCTCATGTGCCATTGTGCCCATTGGATCATTGGTAGAGTGGCAGACATGGAACCTAGGATGCTCAGACAGACTCTGGCCAGAAGGGATGTTGCTGTCATTAGCCTCCTTATCTTCCGGATTAAGGGGACTACTTTTTCCTGAGGTAAAGTGACTCTGTTCGATAGGTTATACAATTCTGCCCCTAGAAACGTTATGTTTTGTGTGGGCTGAAGATTGCTCTTTTCCCAGCTGATTAACCACTCAAAGCTCTGGAGTGTGGTGATTAGTACACCATGATGATGGATCAACGCTTCACTGCTGCCTGTTAGGAGTAGAATGTTGTACAGATAGTAATGCAGTCTCAGGCCTTTCTCCCTTAGAAATGCGATTACAGGAAGTAGAGTCTTGGTAAAGGTCCTGGGGGCAGAAGAGATGCCGAATGGAAGGCTTTTGGAATTCCTTGAGCCTGGCTCCCAATCTCACAGGAAGGACGGACATACCCTCAAATAGATTTCTGGTTTTCCCTTGTCGGAGTGGTCTTAGATTTTTGGAGCCTCAAAAAGGATGACTGTGGGTTTCTCCAGGTTCTCTTAACCACTTCAGCCCCGGAAGAATTTACCCCCTTCCTGACCAGTGCATTTTTTGCGATTCGGCACTGCGTCGCTATAACTGACAATTGTGCGGTCGTGCGACGTGGCTCCCAAACAAAATTGACGCCTTTTTTTTCCCACAAATAGAGCTTTCTTTTGGTGGCATTTGATCACCTCTGCGGTTTTTATTTTTTGCGCTATAAACAAAAAAATAGCGACAAAACTCATTATTTTTTACTTTTTGCTATAATAAATATCCCCAAAAAATTATTAAAAAAACATTTTTTTCCCTCAGTTCAGGTCGATACGTAGTCTTCTACATATTTTTGGTAAAAAAAATCGCAATAAGCGTTTATTGATTGGTTTGCGCAAAAGTTAAGGCGTTTACAAAATAGGGGATAGTTTTATGGCATTTTTATTAATAATTTTTTTTTTACTAGTAATGGCGGCGATCAGCGATTTTTATTGTGACTGCGACATTATGGCGGACAGATCAGACATTTTTGACACATATTTGGGACCATTGTCATTTATACAGCAATCAGTGCTATAAAAATGCACTGATTCCTGTGTAAATGACACTGGCAGTGAAGGGGTTAACCACTAGGGGGTGGGGAGGGGTTAAGTCAGTACTAGGGAGTGTTTTCTAACTGTAGGGGGGATGGGCTAGATGTGACACAACCCGATGACAGGGAGCAGCGATCAGTGACACTGTCACTAGGCAGAACGGGGAGATGCTGTTTACATCAGCATCTCCCCGTTCGTCCTCTCCGTGAGGCGATCACGGGTGTCCCTGCAGCGATCGAGTCTGCGGGAGCCGCGACCCGACTCAAGTAGCCCCCGGCCGGTGCGTGTGCACAATGGCACGCCGGGAAATTCAATGGGACTTACCTGTACGCCCATTTGCCCAGCCGTGCCATTCTGCCAAGGTACATCGGTGTGCGCCGGTCGGGAAGTGGTTAAACTCTCTTCCCGGACTATATGTTTTTGCCTCTCTGTACCTTTCTGGAAGGTTAGGTCTGAAACAAGGACCCTTCTGTGGTTTGGGCCTCCTGTCAGAAGGGATCAGTCCTGATTTCCCTCCTGTCACCTTAGAGATTGCCGAATCTAGTTTTGAACCGAAAAGGTTAATTCCATCATAAGGACTTTTGCACCAATTGATTTTTGACGCCGCATTCCACCACCCATGGTTTAAGCCACAGGGCTCTACTTGCATTGGCTGATGCCAGCATAGCTCTTGCGAAAGATCTGATGACATCCACTGAGGCTTCTGCGACAAAATCGCCCGCCAGCTTCAGTTCCTGAAGAGAGCTAATTATTTTCTCCTGGGTGGCCCCCTCATGTATAGATTTTTCTATATTGGCAGACCACCCAGAGATCGCTTTACCGACTGCTGCTGCTGCGACTGCTGGCCTACAAGCAACTCTTCCTGTGCAGCATGCTTTCTTCAGGTCTAGATCAATTTTATGGTCCAGTACGTCCCGGAAGGTTGCTACATCCTCTATTGGTAAGGAATCGTGTCTTGCGAGACTTAAAGAGGCATCGACAACAGGCAGGTGAATCAGTGGATTTACATTAGGCTCCTTCAGAGGATTTAGTTTAGCCAGTCTATTATTAAGGTTGGATCTCTTATCTGATCTTTCCCACTCATCTTTAATGAGGTCTTCCAATTCTTCTATGAAAGGGAAGGACTCTGGTTCCTTCTTCAAATCGGGAAAATACTTTTGGATCTTGCAGGGAACTTCTTTAGTTTCTTCCCACTCTATGGCTTCCTTCACTGATCTTACAAAGGGTTCGAACAGGGTAAAGTTGAAACCTGTACAGATCTCTGGGTCTTCATTCTCAGAAGATGACTCCTGGTCTACAGAAGGATTGGGAGCTATGGAAGATGTGCTTGGGCCTGCCCTATCTGCTTCAGGGGCTGATGTCTCTAGGATAGACTCCCGCACAGACTCCCTGATGAGATCAGTTACCTCCCTTGCGTCTGACTCCTCCCTGGTTGCTTCGTTGAGACATGCGTGGCAGGCTAATTTGTCTGGCAAAGCTGGAGTCCCGCACACCCAGCAAGCATTTGCTGCAGGGCGGGTGTGATAGCTTCTTTTGTGACAGGGTGATGGTGACCTTCTAAGACATGAGCGGCTATGGCGTGAGTGGCTGTGACGTGAGTGGCTGTGACGTGAGTGGCGATGGTGAGATGAGGACCTTGAGCGGCTTCTCCTAGACCTCCTATGGCTTGAGGCATGGCTTGAGTGACGTCTGGAATTCGCTGATCTTGACCTGGAGGGGCTGCCAAAAAAAATCGCAGCATTAGTGGTCATGCTCTCTTTTTCTTCTTCAATACTTACCCATAATGAGGGACACCTCTTACCTTGCCCACCATGCTGAGGGTGGTCTGCTTGGGCAGTGGCCTCCATTAAACCGTGTGCAGGTAATAGTATCTGAGATAGAAAGGAAGAAGGTAGTACACACAGGGATATTGCAGTGCAGGCAAAACTTTTAAAATCAGTAATAGTAAGTGGTAGGGAACCTACCTGAGACTGAGTGGCAGCAAAGACAGCGAAATACTAAGGTAGTGATGTATGCAAACCATCAGTGCTTACTGACAGTAATCCAGGACGTTTAAATCTGGCCCCGCCTTCACAGAGGAAATGACGTAATTGCACATGCGCGGAAGCGGTCCACTGGCACCCGTGCCATCTTAGAGAAGGGCAGGATGACCTGCCGGGCTACTTCACTTCCTCCGGCGCATGTGCAGAACGCCGAGGAGGACGTGGACACCATGTTGGAGAGGTCTCTGCCCCTCGAGGAACTACAGGGCTCAACCAGGCCTGGATAAAGTGAATAAGGGAAAAAATCTGACAGTACCTGAGTGCAGAAGGTAATGGTAGGAGGCCACTGTGAAAAAATAAGCTTCTTTAAAGCTTGTCAATGCCAGAAGTGCCCCAGAGACCACCAGATTGGGGTTCTCTCCGCGAAGACTCCTTTAGAGACTGCACAGGAGAGACTTCCAACCAGGAGAGGCTAAACCTGCGTTAAGAGGTGCGGAATCCATCTCAATCTTGTCAGGTGAGAATAAAAAAGAGAATGAAGTGGGGTGCCTCTTCTTCAAATTTATAGTTAACCAATCTTGTCAGGTTGTGAGGGTGGAGTCACAACCCAGTGTGTGCTGCCATGATACATCAGGAAAAAAGGCCTGTGTCAATTTTATGGGGATCGTTTGCATAACATATAATATTCTCTAGAGGATGTTCATGTTATTTTTGTTTCATCCCATATAGCTTTTGTGTAGAATTTCTATTGATTTTGCATTTTTGGTTTTACTGTTATGTGGATCACAAAATTGTATTATAGGGAATGATTTAATGAGAAGCGTGGCACATATTGATAATAATAATCTGTGAACTGTTATCCATGAGTCTGAGATGTCAATGTGCTGCAATGTTCCTTTAACTGGGGAAGTGGCAATTTAAAGCCACAAAACACATTTTATTCAGTGAAATTAAATTATTGGATGTTTTTCTAAAGCAGACGACTTGTGCCTATCCTTTGAATAACCACATCAGGTGTCTTTGCCAATGTCTTTTTTTTGCGCTAACTCTTCTTAGCAACTTGTCTTGTGTATTCTTGGTAACAGGCCTCTGGCCAAGAATATGTGTGTGAGTGGGCTTCAGGCCAGGAGAAGTGTGACAAAATGTGGCAGAGTTTCACTAAAACAACAGGTGGGTGACTGCCCTATGCAAGAAGAAGCAGAGTGGGTCCAGGGTCCACATGGCACCAAACACCAATAAATGTGGACCCACCTTACAAGGTCACTGTCAGATCACTGGATCAAGCCTGCTTGCTTGTTGTTGACCCTGGCCTGTCCTATGACTTTACATCTCTCTTCAATCTGGTACCACAGTGGCCATTTTTTATTGATTCTTGCTCCTCCTGTGACTACACATCTGTCTTTGATCTGGGAATTCACAATTTACAAGCTGACAACATCAGCCAGGTTCCAAATCCAGCATTTGCTGTCTAAACCTCTACTCAATATATATACACTATTCCCACTTCTTTGGCTGCTGCACTTTGCATTTTGGGAATCTGAGAATTTGCATCAATCATCCCTGCAACCTCCCACAGGCACTCTATTGCTTACTGTATGGAAAATCCTTGTTAATGATTACCCTTGCACCACTTTTTGTAAATGATTTTCCATGTTTGGTACTTTAATTGGAAGCCCTCTGGCTGCTGCCTTGGCACCACTTGTGTGTTCTCAGGTGTTCTGCAGAGATTCCATTATAATGCTGTCCTTTCTGCAATATATTGTTTCCAACCACTGCTCCCTGGCTCCCATATAAGAGAAAAACTGGCAAGCACATAAGAAATGTTACATGATATTTTATAAATATGAGGGGGCCCTGGTTGTTCTAAGAACCACTAATTCCAATTAATCATCACTTGTAAGCTGGGCCCCATTTTTCCACCAGCAATGACCATGTCGGTCAGGGGCTCATCCCACTGTAGTGGGTCTACTCTAAAGACGTTCACTTCCTAAGGCTATAAGCTTACATGGCAGTATGCTAGGGTAGCCTTTTTCCATCAGATCCTTCCAACTCTAGAATATAAAGGGCCCCATGCACCATAACCCCCAGAGGAGGGTTTCCCTAAAAGGGGTACTAACCCCTGCTCTCAAAATCATTAAGCTAAACTAAAAAAGAAGCTGTACTTCACACATCAGAAGAAATTACACTGCTTTAATTCCTCTCTCAGAAAGAAGGAAGGGCTTTTAATGCACAGCTTAGAATTTGGTTTATCGGACACTATTAAATATACCAAATAATATAAAACATTGTACACATGTTCTGCAGTGTCCCTCATGCAGGATGGCTCCCAGTTTGCAGGTCTCAAACACACCACTATATTGTGAAGGCAAGAGGTCACTTGGATGTACCGGTGCAAAAAGTTAATGATTCACAAAGTAGACTGATACACAAAGGGAGCAAGCACACAAGGAGAATGCAGGGCACACAAGAGCAAAAATGTTGAAACTCACAGACAGTGCACAGGTGTTATGATGCAAGCAACTCAGACAAGCACACTGGTGAAAGAGATTGTAGCTCTCTTGGAGCATGATGTGCATACGAATGCAGGTGCATGAACCCTTTAGGAGATTGAGAAGGGGGCAAGGTGCTTGGCCAGGGGATCCTGCCTGGCAAGGTCTCCTCACATGTTGCGGCCATGTGGCATAGTATGATTCATGAAGGGGGCGCATGCTCATTCCATCACCTTTTCCGACCAGCCATGTTGCATGCTCAGATTAAAAGACTGGTATGGATTTTTAGGGGGACCCCCACACTTTTTTTTGCATGAGGTCAACCTTAAAATCCATATCAGACCTAAAGGGTCTGTATGGAATTCCTGGGGGGCCTCATGCACTTTCTTTTGCCTGGGGTACCCACTTAAAATCCATAGCAGACTCAAAGAGCCTGGTATGAAAAAGGGGGTGAACCCCCACACAATTTTTAAAATGAAACTCTCCCCTTCCCTAATTACATGGCTGGGGATTCCCTTGTGTCTGCACTCATCAGCATCCTTAACAACCATTGACAGCTGGAAGCTGTTATGTGTAATAGCGAAAGTAGTACCACTTATACATGATGTTCTACAGTACTTTTGCTGAATGGGTAAATATTCAGGCGTTTGTCCGAATAATTGAACAGCCAAAGTTTGGTCCAAAATTATGTTTAGATGGAATCTTGAACTCATCCCTACATGTCAACTGTAATGTGACCAAACAACTCTATCTTCAAATGATCATCCTTCAGTACTTTGTTACAGAAAGCCTGCAATTTTCCTATATGTTCAATGGCAAACTATAATATTGCTGTTAAAGTGAATTTGCTTAAGATTTCATGAACTTATGTTATAACCATTTTTGTGAAATACACTCCCGCCTGCTCCTGTGAAATGTACCACTCCCTCTTGGGATTATGTATCCGTTATCTGTCTAAATAATTACACAAAGTGTCAAACTTGTATAAACCTATACCAGTCTGTATCATGCTATACTGCACATATTAGTTTCAGGCTACTGTATAAAAGCCCACCTTATGTTTCAAATAAACAGTCAATTTGCCACTAAACTCAGACTAACTCTATGCACATATGCTGGTTCCCATGTAAGATTTGGGTTCCTGTCATATCACACTGTATGCTCCTCCCTCCTTTGGGTGCCTCCTGTAGCTAAGGGTGCTAAGGAAGCACCTGTGCATGCTCCCTCTTGTTGAGTCCCGCAGGCGGGCTGCGTGTATCCATAGACACACAACACTGGTAAGCCATTCCACCACTCCTGCCTCACAGGAATTTGATCGACAGAAGCAGAAGCCTATGGCTCTGGTGCCCTTAGCTTCTGCTGTGAAAGCTGGAAGTCAGGGAAATGATGATGGAGCCAGAACTACAGATCTGCGACACTTCTTTTCTTAGATCCTTATCTTACCTGGACGTTACTGTCCATAGGTCTTTATACATGTGAGCTTACTGATGATCAGGGCACTTCTTCACTCTTTCTGCTGCGGGAGCCTGCTGTTGGGTAGCAAAAGCTTTGTAAACTAAATGGGTACAAGTGTTGACTGTTTGTAAGATGGACGTCGGGCTGGGCAGGGTGACGAGTGAACCACAACTTTCAGCAACCCATACGGGGGCATGGCTACATCTGTTTTATTTTTGCTTCGATAAAAAAAGTGCAGGACAAATTGGCCTGGACTGTTCTTAGGTGTCCTTGTCTCATTCATTGTTTACCATTGCCAAAACACCATTTGAGCATCTCCTCCTCTTACAGTATACACAAACATACATACACAACACAGGCAATTGAGCATTTGGTCAGAATCAATGGTGTTCTTAGTGCTAAAAAGTACCTTTGTTTGCAATGCGGCAGAAAAGAAATCCATTGTGTGATTTTGCCGTTTTTTGAGTTACCTGTGTAGCCATTTAGTATGGTGAGAATATATAGTTCAGGCCCATATACTTTGGTTTGAATAATATTGTCATGGAGTGCCAACCCTCAATATAAATAATGGGAAAATGAATATGTATGGATGTATGTATGGATTTGGGCATTAAATGATCTCCTCCAGACAAATAAAAATACATGTTAACATTTAGATATTTATTAGAAAATAGAAAAAGACATAAAGACATAGAACAGTAGGGGAATCACACATGCCCCTATATATAAAAACAATGGTATATATACTATATATACAACATATCAAACAGAGGTGTTACATTGAAGTACCCAACATGTTTTGCGGTCTGTGTATCCGCTTCTTCAGGGCTTGCTTGCTTTGTAATTAACTCAGAATTTTTAAGCCATCCAGGACATCCGGATTAGGGGGAGACCAAAATGAACTCACATAATAGGCAAAGACCACATGGCACAGTATTAGAAACCATGAAATCAGACCGAGACAGAAGTACAGTTAAATCACACTTGTTTAATAATAAAAGTAAAAAGAACAAACATAGTCAAAACCTAGCCAAAGTTCAGTAACCGTAACGGATAGTCAGCCAAGCCAGAAGTCAGGGATCAATGTAGTGGAACAGCAAGCACGATCTGGAGCCAGAAGGGATGTCAGCAAAGCAAGTCTTTAAACAGGAACGCAGGCGATAGGCTCTGTGATGTTGACCAAGGTGAAGGCAGAGATCCTTTGGGCTGGACGGCTTAAGTAGGCAGGACTGACATGCAGGGTATCATCAACAGGAGAGATAGGAGCTGGCAATTAGCCGAAAGGTGAGCGGCCAGCCCTGAGAAGGAAGGGCTGAGCCCAGCCCTGACACACAGAGAGCACACTCAATCGCGGATCTAATATATTCCTCACTTATCATAGAGAATAGATAGGGCTCCACAAAGGGTTTGATTCACTCCCCCCATACACATGGTTGGTCCGCCATCATCGATTGGCCATCCCGTCCCCAAAGATTCTGCAAACATAGGTGTCCTTTTATGAAAGTGCGGTAAAATACCGCTTTTCAGTTCTCAGGCATTCTCAGAGGAGATCGCTCTCCTCTGAGTGCCTGTTTATGAAAGTGTGTAGATCGCTTCTCATGTTGAGTTGAGGAGCGATCTATGATATAGCGGGATTACAGTATGAGGAACCATAAAATACAAAGTGTAACACAAATCAGCACACATTATTCCCCAACATATTAATAAAATAATAAAGTTAAATTCCCCCTACACAATATACATTAACCTAATTATAAAAAAAACATTGTTTTTATCAATATTTAAAGATCATACATGTCCCTATTTAAATGTGAATGGTGTATAGTAAATGAATGTAATGCACATATGTAATGCAGCTATACACCATTCATATGCAAAATACATTTATAATCATTAAAAAAATAATTTTAATAAAGTATACAAGTATAAATATTTATTAATAAATTAAAATAAAATATATTTCATAATTGATAAACATAAAAATTGATAAACTGGTGCAATGCGAGAACACTGCGAATCCACTGCGGTTCCCGCATCGCACCGACTCGCATGTCAGTTCACACTGCCATATGCGAATCGCTGGGGAGTGTCAATACATTGTTAAGGACACCCCCAGTTCAGCTTGCATATCGCACTGCGAACTGACAGTCCGGACATGCGATCCGATTCTGGTCCGAACAGAAAAAAGGGTCCTGTGCGTGTTTGCACCGAATGCAGTGCGATATCAGCCATACTACCTGTACAGCTGATATCGCAACGCACAGACATCGCATGTAATGTGAATGGCAGTGTGCTGCGAATTACATGCGATGCCTGTGCGAACTGGGCCTAAAAGTTAA
The DNA here is from genome assembly GCF_042186555.1 of Aquarana catesbeiana. Classification (NCBI taxonomy): domain Eukaryota; kingdom Metazoa; phylum Chordata; class Amphibia; order Anura; family Ranidae; genus Aquarana; species Aquarana catesbeiana. The sequence continues at coordinate 191,577,440 of NC_133331.1, forward strand.
CACCCCCAAATCAGTTCGCATATCACAGTGTGATCTGCAAACTCGGACAGTAATCGAATCGCATGGGTGTGAACACCCATGCGATCCGATTCTGCTGTGGACCAAAAAAAGGGTCCTGTAAGAGTTTGGTCCGAGTGCAATGCAAATTTAGCAATACTATCTGTATGGCTGAAATCGCATTGCACAGAGATCGGATGTGATTTTGCACTGCAGTGCGGTGCGAATCACATCCGATCTTGGACACCGCAGCAGTGGGAACTGGCTCTAAATCATATATATATATATATATATATATATATACACACACACACTATAAATTTCACCAGTTTCAGGCTTCTCACTCTGATTCTCCACTTCTGAAATGGTGAATCAGAAAGTGAGAATTCTGTCACAGATCGCCAGTGAGGTGCTGAGATCGCACCTTCATAAACTGGCCGTTTCTGTGAAGTCAGTTACAAATTCTCACTGTGCTGAGATAATCAGCGGAGAACATGTTCTCCACTGATTATCTCAGTTTCATAAACTGGTTATGAGCTGAGATCAGCGGTGAGACTCGGGATCGCTGCTGATCTCAGTTTCATAAAAGGACACCATAGGCATCAAATGAGATCTCCCATGTGGAGATGTAGGAAAAAAGAGTGTTGTCCTTCTGCGGAAATGCCTAATGTGGAAAAAATTCGGGTCTCCCAAGGATCCCGCACATCAGCATGGATATGGCTCAAGAATTAGAGATGCATCTTGGTGTTAGAAAAAAAACACAACACTGCCTGCGTTTGCCCATGTTGCCTTATACCCCTGAAGGGAGGACCTGAGAGCTCTTGGATTGCAAACTGGAACATTTATTTCTTCTACTGTTTTTTTCTGCAGTTTTTGCAAATGCTTGAAGTTCAGCAGCAAAAAAAAAAAAAAAAAATGCTAACATAGAGACAAAAGGGTGTAAAATATTTAGGTGTGGATCATCAAAACTTTGAGAGACTCAATCCAATTTATTACAAGAATAAACTATTTGTAAAACATTACTCATAAATATATTTTGCAATTATTACAGATTAATAGTTTCTGTATTGCAATTGAAATACAGAGGTGCACATCACTGCCACTCAGTGGTTACTTGTGATAACGTACTCCCTTTTTCCAGTACAACAATCTCTCTGCAGTCAGTCCTCTTTTATTGTTCAATAATATACACAGTGTGTAAATCAATAATGCTCCTTTTAGCAAGGAGGAAAATTAAGAATAATAGAAATGATAGTGACAAAATATTTTGCATGGAAGCTTTTGGATTAGATATCTCCTATTTTATGTATTAATGTGTTTGTAAAGCTTCCTTTTTTCCTTTAAAATAATAAACATATCATACTTACCTGCGCTGTTCAATGGTTTTGCATGGAGCAGCCCTGATCCTCCTCTTCTTGGATCTCCCGCCAGGCTCCTGGCTCCTACCCTCTGCTGATTGCCCCCGTAGAAAGCCGCTTCCTATGGGGCACCCATGCGTGCTTGATCCCAAGCCCTGAATCTTGCTTGGAGGCCCCCCTCCCTGCTTTATACTCACACGTTTTGACTGACAGTAGCAAGAGCCAATGGTTTCTGCTGCTCTCAGCCAAGCCTGTGAGACAGGGAAGAGGAGCTGCTGCAGATGTACACAGCGCTGGGCAAAGATCGGGATCAGGTAAGTATTTAAGAGGGGTGGTAGATTAAGGTGAAAAAAAAAACTTTTTCTTTAACAACAACTGTAACATATTTTATTATAAATTGTTTAAAGAAATCAAAGAACTATTGGAAGGTTATACCTTTTATGTTAGTATATGTGATTTTTAAAACTCATTATTGTATGCAACAGTACTGTTTCTTGTTCTCTCATGGTATTAGTACTTATCCCTACTGATCCTTTTATTGGCACAATGTCAGTAATTTTTTGCAATGTAATCGTTTGCAAGCATGGCTCAGAATGTAACATTGGAAGTATAGGCCATATGTGGCTATTTAAAATAAATACAGTGAACAGATATAGAAAGCAGTCATAAACCTTTGTTTGCCCTATAATTATATAGTAGAATAAAATGAAATTACATACCATACATAAACTCCTCTAGACTATAACAAGTTCATTTAACCTCTTGCAGACCGCCTGCCCGCAATCTACTGCGGATGAACGACCCATACAAGAAAAGCGATATACTGGTACATCGCTGCCTGTTTCCGGGTTTAGTGCACATGCATGCCATGCCCCCCCAAGACCCCTTCTACAATTGTACACAGCAGGAGTCTGTCAGTAGGATCCAGCCAATGGTTCATGGCCAGGACCTGCTGATTGGCTGTGTACAAACACAGACCAGAGCCCTGTGTTGACAATCAACACAGGGCTCTGTACAGAGGGAACAATGTACAAAGCAGGGAAAAGAAAACAGTAGATCTTTAGTAAAAAACAGGATATAATACACACATTAACACTTGTTAAGCACACAGTTAACCCTTAAATCGCTCTAGATGTTAACCCCTTTCCAGCCAGTTTCATTAGTACAGTGACAGTGTATAGTATTAGCACTGATCACTGTATTAGTGTCACTGGTGGTGTCAGTGTCTGTTAGTCAGTTCCCCCTCCAGCATCAGTTAGTGTCAGATTGCCTGCCACACTATCACAGTTCCATTATAAGTTGCTGATTACTACCATTAGTAGTATAAAAGGAAAAATGTCAATATATACCATAGTTTGTAGACGCTATAACTTTCACGCAAACCAATCGGTGTACACTTATTGGGATTTTATTTTTTACCAAAGACATGTAGCAGAATGCATTTTGGCCTAAATTTATGAAGATTTTTTTTTTCTTTTTAACTGGATATGTTTTATAACAGAAAGTAGAAAAAAATATATATTTTTTCAAAATATTTTTAGTTTTTTTGTTTTATATGGCTAGTTGCTCTGATATTCCTGTATGTCAGTGCCACCAGCCATTATCTCTGATTACTGCCACAGCAGAACTATGTCACCAGATCAGTGATGCCAGTTAGTGACCCTAATCACCACCACACCACTCAGTGTCCCTGATTACTGCCACACCAGTCATTTTGTCCCTAATCACCGCCACACGAGTCATTTTGTCCTTGATCATCGCCACACCAGTTACAGTGTCCCTGATCACTGCCTCACCAGTCATAATGCCAGTCATAATGTCCCTAATCACCTCCACACCAGTTACACCGTCCCTGATCATCACTACACCAGTCACAGTGTTACCACACCAGTGTAAACAAGGAAGGGTGTTCCTGATTGTCGCCACACCAGTTCCAGTGTCACCTGACCAGTGTAAGTCAGCAGCAGTGTCCCTGATTTCTGCCACACTAGTTTCCAGTGTCACCAGACCAGTGCAGCCAGAAAAAAATTTCCTGATCCCCACCACACCAGTGCAGTGTTGCCTCTGCCTGCTGCCTGTACTGACCCTTGCCTTTATACAAAAAAAAACAGCATATGGCAATTGGCAAGCCAACAAAAACAACCACACATATGCCTCATGACGATCTATATCGCAAAAAAACAACAAAAAAAAAACGAACATCCTCTACAAGGGAGTGGTGGAGAGAATCCCTTCTTGCACTAGCATAGATTATAGAATAACTCTTAAGCCCTGGTTCACACTGCCATGACTTGTTATTGCGACTTGAGAGTTCAAAGGAACCGTTCTAATTAGTGAGACTCAAGTCGTTCGGACTTAGAAAAAGGTTCCTGCAGTACTTTGTTGCGACTTTAACATGACGTGCATTGACTTCTGTTGAAGAAGTGATATGCAAGTTGCGATGAAGTCGCGCAGGGATGTCGGATTAAAAGTCACGTGACTCTGAAGCTGCATCAGTGTGAAGGGCTTAAAGTCAATACCAGGAAAATATTTAGTGACACTGTACTGCTCTGGGGAGGTGATCGGGATTTCTTTTCCACTATGATTACCTAATACAGTGATGGCCTGATCATTGTTATAAGAAATCATTTTTGTGAATGACATCCATTCATGTACCATTATGTACTATTGTACAGATCCGTTGTTATTGGACCATGTGATCACTGTGACCAAAAAAAGAGATCACAATAGTACACAATGAGTGGCTATGAATGAAAGCCATTGTGTACTATTGACATGTGATCAACAACAGATGAGGAGCAAACAAGCACAACAGCTTATCTGTTTTCCTTTTTCCATACAGCACAGAGGAATCAGGAGCCATTCTGCCCAAATCCTTACAGATTGTATCCAGATTCAGTACTCTCCCACACCTGAGTGACAAATTCTTTCCACGCCAGCACATGCCTCAACTGCTCTATCTCTTCTGTCACACTGCCAACCCTGCACTTGGGTTACCCTGGGTCGGTCTCCTGATCACTAACCTCTCCCGCAGGCTCACCTTCCAGGGCAGCAGTCACTGGCTGCTCCATGACAAAGACAGCAGGCAGGGTGGCAGACACTAGCTCCTCCAGTACAACCCCCCAGCATAGCATCTCTGGTATAGGCAGGTATAGGCAAACCTCCACCTGCAGACGTAGCCTTTAGTCCTCCAGCCCTTCAGCTTTTTTGCTTTGCAGCATTGTTGGTGGCATCCAAAGCCTCATGCTTCTCCGGAGTAATGAGGCTGCACTTGTTCACCTTTATGCAGAACCCCCTGCTCAAATTAACCCGCAATATGCTGAGCAGCAGATCACTCAGCATTGCAACCAGTACAGCAGGGCTTTCCCACAATGCCTGCTAAATCATTGGTAGTGCACCAGGTTTCTTTTATGAACTACGTGTGTAGCAGTCCCTCTTGGCATTTTACCCTCCACATGTACACCACCAAACCCTGCCCCTCTCCCCAGGACTTACTGGTGCCAACCTCTTCCCCTGCTGAGCAGACGCCTCCCTTTCTTTTGGTGGTAATTGATCACCACTGTTTTTTTTTATTTTTTTGTGATATAAACGAAAAAAGACAGACAATTATGAAAAAAAACGATACTTCTTACTTTCTGTCAAAAAACATATAATGTTTATAATCAAATCTCGTCATAAATTTAGGTCAAAATGTAACACCAAACCCGCCCCGAATAAACCGTTTGTGGAAAGTAGACAATCTGAGACATTTAGTAAGAGGCATAGTGAGCTTTTGGATGTTGTATTTTTTCATAACAATTTTTTTGAAAGTTAAGAAATGTAATAGTTTTTTTTTTGTTTTTTTTTTGTTTTTACATATTGACACCAGTGCAGTACAACATCATCATTAGACTGATGTAACAGTGATCAGAAACACTGACTGGTGAATAAATTTTAAAAAAAGAATAATTATTTATTCAAATTTTTAAAAACATTTTAACTTTTTTTTTTTTTTTACTGTTTTTGACATCCTGTTGTTAGAGTAGTTCAGTGTCACCGTAGTAAAAAAAGGAAAATTCATTATCAAATACTTACCGTAATTTTCCTTTCCTGATGGACTCCATGGCAGCCTACGTGTGGGTTAACCCCGCCTCCTCTTCAATGCTATGCCCTATTCCCATAAATGAGCACTCACCGCTAGATACTGCGTTCCATAACTAGCCTACTCTTTGACCAATGGGTGGGAACTCCGTCTGCCATGGAGTCCATCAGGAAAGGAAAATTACGGTAAGTATTCAATAATAAATTTTCCTTTTTCCTGACAGACTCCATGGCAGCCTAGGTGTGGGAAATAACTAGCCAACCACACGGGTGGGTATGCTGAACAAAAAATAATTTTAATTTGACCTATCAACTGATAGGATCTTCAGACCGAAGTTTACAGAAGACAGTGAAGCAGGCTCTATGCAGTAATGAGATATGAATGTATTAATAGAGGCCCAAGAGGCCTCTTTGCAAATGGTATCTGGAGCCGCATGTCGGGCCGCCACCCAAGAAGCTGCCATTCCCCTGGTGGAGTGTGCTGTCACCGCCTCTGGAGGAGCCAAGCCCTTAGCCCTGTATGCTTGCTGGATGGTCTGCACGATCCAGGCCGCAAGTGTCCTGTTTGAAGCTTTCTTCCCTTTTTTGCTGCCAGAGTGCAGGATAAAGAGGTGGTGAGAACGTCTAAAGGGGGAAGTAATTTGTAGATATTCTTTTATTGCTTCACCTACATCTAGATTGTGAGTTTCAGTGGCCCTCGGGGACCTGAATGTAGGTAAGACGATCTCCTGGTTCTCGTGGAACACCGAAGTCACTTTTGGGTTTGAGCCCAGCATAGGGATGAGGACTACCCAGTCCGGAAAAAACGTCAGGAAGAGTTCTTAATGACCCAGTGACCCTATCTCAGAGACCCTCTTAGCCGAGGTGACGGCTACTAGAAGGGCTACTTTTTCTGAAAAGTCTTTAATGGAAAGCGAGGAGGGCCCCGTGGTACTGAGTCCAGAGAGTGAGTCGAGGACAAGGGGAAGATCCCACTTGGGAAATCTTGGTTTTCTTTGGGGCTTGAGTCTTAACGCTCCATGGAAGAATTGCCGAATCAAGAGATGAACAGCCCATGAAGTAAAAGAGAAGGCTGACAAAGCTGATACTTGAACTCTAAGAGAGCTGATAGATAAGGGTAGATCTAGGCCAGTTTGAAGGAAGCTGAGAATATCCTGGACTTCTGGATGTCTGAAAGACCTGCCCACAGAAGAGGAAAATTCAACAAATTTGGTCCAGATTCTCCCATAAACTCTCTTTGTACTTGTCCTTCTTGAGCTCATGAGGGTGGAAATCACTCTTAAGGCACACCCAAGAGATTATAGCCTCTCCCTCTCAAGAACCAGACCATCAGTCTCAGTAGTGCCGGACAAGGGTGCAGGACTGTCCCCTGAGAAAGAAGGTCCGGCCTGAGAGGGAGAGGCACCGGATCCCGGAAAATGAGCTGGATCAGGAGGGGAAACCATGGCCTGTTCGGCCAAAAGGGAGCTATTGCCACCACTTCGACCGCTTCCGCTTGGAGCCAACGCAGAAATCTGAGGCGGGGGAAAGGCATACGCCTGCCTGAACCTCCACTGATCTGTCAGGGCATCTGCTCCGAAGGCCTGGCTGCAACTGCCCCAAGTGTAAAATTTCTTCACCTTGAAATTGCAGGGGGAAGCGAATAGATCTACTTCGGGATTGATTCCCAGCGACACAATCCACTTGAATGTCTGTACATGAAGGGACCACTCATTGTCTAACTGAGTGCGTGATAGGAAGTCTGCTTGAGTGTTCTAGACTCCTGGGACGAAGGATGGATAGGTTCTTCTGTGCCCCCAATAAGATGGGTTCGACTTCTCGAAGAAGTGTGGAGCTCTGTGTACCCCCTTGCCTTTTCACATAGGAGACTGCCGTGGTGTTGTCCATCCTTAATAACACTGACTCTCCCTTCAGAAGGTGAGAGAAGGACTGGAGGGCACACCAGGCTGCTCAAAGTTCCAGGACGTTCGAACCCGGGTTAGGGATATGAGTGACCCACTTGCCCTGAGCAAGGTTCGATCCGCAGAGGGCCCCCCAACCGGTACCCCTTGCGTCGGTCGTGACCGTGACCCAGGAGATGGGAGCAATGGAGTGGCAAGTTAGAAGGTTTTTGCGTTGAAGCCACCAGAAGAGGCTGTTCCTCATCGTTGCAGTTATGTTGATAGGTTGGCTCTTGTTTCCTGACTTCCATTGCCGGAGGAAACCTGACTGGAAAAGGTGTAACCTCCACAAGACCCACTTGACCATAGGAGTCGTGGAGACCATTGTGCCGACAATTTCCAGGCACTGAGAGGCTTTCAGACATGGGGAGTATAGGGCCTGAGAAATTCTGTCCTGAATAATCGGAATCTTCTCTACTGGAAGAGAGATGGTGTTTTCCACTGTGTTGAACTGAGCCCCTAAGTATATTAGGAATTGGACTGGGTCTAGGTGGCTTTTTCCCAGGTTCAGGAGCCACCCGAAGCTGGACAAGGTGGAGATCACCTGCTCCCGGTGGACCAGCAACTGCTCTCTGTCTTGGGACAACACTAGGAGGTCATTGAGGTAATGGTAAAGATGCATCCCTTTTAATCTGATGAGGGTCACTATGGCCAAGAGAACCTTTGAAAAGACTCGGGGGGACGTTGTCAGCCCGAAGGGGAGGCAGATGAATTGCAGGTTTTCTTGCCCGACTTGGAATCAGAGATATTTGTGAAATTCCTTTTCCACTGAGACGTGGAAATTTAAGTCGATTGAAATCAGCCAATCCCCTGGCTGTATGGATTGTTGGATGGTTGACAGGGTCTCCATTTTGAATTTTCCGTGTTTTATACGTTTGTTGAGGTAAGTCAGGTCTATGACTGGGAGCCAAGAACCACATTTCTTTTGAACTAGGAAGAGAGAGGAGTATATCCCCTGGAACCATTGTCCTTTGGGACATGTACCACTACTCCCTGAATCTTCAGTAAGTCCACCTGTTTCTGTTCCTCCAAAATGAATCTGGAGGAGGGGTACTGGAGAAGGCCAATCCGTGTCCTGACGAGACCGTCCTGACGACCCAGTAGTCCGAGATTGAGGCCGCCAAGAAGTGCCAGAAGATGAGCAGACGGGCCCCCACCAGACCAGACTGGGCGGGCGCAATCTCAAAAGGACTTAGCCGGCTCACGTCCACTGTACACCTGGCCCTTAGTGGGCTTACAAAAGGATGCCTGCCCTCTGCTCCAATTTTTCCTGAAGTCCTGGCCAGGCTTGTAAGAGCGTGCTTCTCTCGAGCACTCCGGACTGCGTCTTCTGTACTGGGGTTTCTTCCGTCCAAGCAGACGCCTGTCCTGGGGAAGGAAGCCCGACTTACCGCCCCTGGCCCGTGCTATGGCATCATTCAGTTTTGTTGCCAAACAGTAAGGACCCTTCAAAGGGGATTTTACACCAGGCTTGCTTGGAGACCGGGTCGTTGAGCCAAGGACGTAGCCATAAGGCCAACTTGGCCGCGACTAAGGTTAACATAATTCATGCCAGCAGGCAGATCAAATCGATAGATGCCTCCCCCAGGAAGACTGCCACCAGCTTTAGCTCTGCAGCTGCTGAACTCCTAGCCAGTTCCTCTGAAACGCCCCTGAGAAAGGAATCCAAGTTCTCTGTCCAAGCCTCCATAGCCTTAGACATGGCTGCTAATGCCAGGGCAGGTTTACAAGCCATACCGGCAAGCACATAAATTCTCTTGAGATCCTGGTCTATCTTCCTCTGAAGACCATCCTTGAACTGCATCTTCCAAAGGGAGAGTAACGTTTTGGCCAGACGCATTAAAGCTGCGTCCACAAGAGGAGTATTTTCCAGATACTTCACTTCTTCTGATTGATTTGAAGGGGTATAATCTTCCCACTTAATGGCCTCCTTAATTGCTTTGATTAGTGACGAAACCAGAGTGGAGTCAAAGTCTCCGATATCCTCTTCGCCTTCAAGCTCGTCCTCCGAAGATTCAGGAGAAGCAACGTAGGGCTGAGAAGTGCCCAGATCATCATGGGCCTCGTCAGCCAGAGGGCCAGACAAATTAGTGGACTGGCTCAGTGTATGGGTTGTATCCATCTCCTTCAGCGATTGTTGCACCATACGTTTCACAAGAGACGCCATACGCTGGTTTTCCGTCTCTTTTTCCCCAATCGCACAGGCATAGCAACAGTCACACAAGGACTTGCCCTCCGGGGCTCGTGTCCCACATCCCCAGCAGGCTCTGCGATCAGAGCGGCTGTCATGGTGGTGGGGGCATCTCCTCTGGTGGTGAGTTCCAGGCAGAGAGTCTCGTCTGGATCTAGACGATGAGTGATATTGTGGCCTGGCAAGGTCTGTCATTCTGGACCACGATCTGAGGGTCCGATCCGGAAAGGGCAGGAGAAAGAAAACAGGGGGGAAGCGAGATATGACATTACCAAATATATGTGGCTGTACCTCAACCCCTCCCCTCACTAGCACATACCTTGTGCGTGAGGGCTGGCCACTTAAAGGCGATGACTTGTCCATGATCTCTGGTTAAAGAACGTCACGAAAGAGGTGGTCTGCATAAAACAAGGGCCCAAAAAGCAAAGGTACCAGTGTGGAGATTAAAACAATCTTGTCCCCTTTACATATTTTTTTTTTAAAACATCAAAAATTAGTTTATAAAAAGGAAAACTTTTTTTTTTTTTAATTTAATTACATTTTTTTTTTTTATTTTTTTTTTACACAAGAAATCCATTTCATTTAGACATTCATTGCTTACTTGCCCAAATGGATATATACATTTTTTTTTTTCTTAAACATTTCCTTTGAAAGGGAAGAGTATCAGGCACCGCTTTGCTTCCTCTCACTGCCAGGGCGAATTCCATTTAAGCAGGAGCTGGAAGCTGATTCTAAATCCCCTGCCCGTCACGTCACCCCCCCTCCCCCACACCTCGTGCCTGCGCTGTGGGGAGGTGGCTGCGGAACCCGCTGATCTGCGCCCGCGCGAGCCAAGCCTCGATCTCAAGGAGGCCTCTGCGCATGCGTGAATAGCAGAGTGCCGCCACGAGCTGGAACGCACAAGCGCTCCAGCCACCATGAGGGAATAATACATAAACTTGGCTATGTGGCATGACTGTGGGGACACAAGTGCAACAATACAAACATAGAGATAACTGCCATGGAGGAAGAAACAAAGAGAGTCACAGGCCTTGCCAGCCATTTATGCGTCCGTCCATAGGGGTATTCTCAGGCCTCTAAGCTACTCGCCTGCCCGTGGCTGGGCTCTGAGCTGAACCGCATAAGGTATCCCAAAATCCTGGATCCATCCGAACAGCATGTGTAGGTCCATTAGAGGAGGACAAAAAAGGAACACAGTATCTAGCGGTGAGTGCTCATTTATGGGAATGGGGTCCTATAGCATTGGAGAGGAGGCGGGGTTAACCCACATGTAGGCTGCCATGGAGTCTGTCAGGAAATGTTTTTTAAATTTTGTTTGTTATTACAATGAATCAATAAATATCATTGCAACAGCAACGTTTTCAACTGTCATGAATGGGTTAACCATTCATGACAGCTGTGATCACTAGTGATCTGTGACTGGCTACAGCTAATCGCATAGTACAGGGTGCTGTGATTGGCCCAGGTACAATGTGATAGCTGTGGGCCAATCACAGCTTAGTCAACACAGCTTTTATGAATTCATTAATTCATTCAGCTTAGTTGACATTGTGACCATGTGATCGCATAGTGATAACATGATCACCAGGCCCTGAGTACCGGGATCCACAATCGGGCAGACACAGAGGTCGCAGGCTGCTGCACACCCCTAATCCCGGTGAAGGCACATGACGTACATGTATGTGATTGTGCCTGCTTGTGGCGACCTGCCACAGCATATGGCCTGTGTTGGGTCAGCAAAGCGAGAGGAGAGGAGGATCGGATACTGGAGCTGGCAGCTGTGTGCTGAACACATACAGGTCCTGGAGACTCTGAGATATTCTTATAACTACCTGCATGTTTTGTGAGTAGGATTTTAACAGTTTAATAAATTTGACTGTGGTTGACGGTATTACTCGATTGTACTGTTTTCCTTTGGGATATGAAAACCCATATTGGAGGTGGATTGCTGACCGGATGTGATCCGTGAAAAGCCCCTAACTGTGGAGTAAAATAAAGCTGCACTTGCAGGTCTGTTAGTTCAGAAAGGCTTGTATATTTGATGAGTGATTTTCTTATTGGGAGTGGGCCCCGGTGGAAGGAGTGATCACAATTCGGATTGAGAAGGAAAAGTAATAGGGGTTGATTTACCCCATCTATGGTGCGGGCAGCGCTCCCCTCCGGGAGATGGGCGGTGGCCTCCCCTGCGTTTCCTCCTCGGTAACACGGCGGCCGTGGGCCTCCTCCTTCCACCTCCTCTGCCAATAAGATCGCTTCTCCTTTTGGCTAATCAGGAAATGGGCCTCAAAGCCCACTTCCTGATTGGCCGGGAGGAGAATCAGTGTAACAATAGCGAATATTCATTCGCTATTGTCACACAACTGGGTGGACTCGGGGCGCAGTGCTCTGCGCTCTGAGCCCACCCTTTTTTGAAGCCTATTAGAGCCTCTTGCTCTAATCATGTGCTTAAAAAAAAAACAAAAAAAACATTGGAATCCATGCCACCGGCGTCCCGCATGTAGATTAGGGGGCTGGGCGCATGGATAGTGGGCGGAAAGTATCAACCAGCAAATATGCAAACAGCAGTTAATGAACTCCTCAACAAAGCAATGCAACATTGAGAATTAACCCTCACAAGGCCTTGTAGACCTGATATGGATCAAAGTATAGAAAACAGATACAAAAGAGAGAATAAAAAAGTAGGAAAGGGAAATGAACTTTAATCGGGGACTTAAAGTGTTACTAAACCCACAACAGTAAAATCAGTCTGTATACGCAGTAAAGCAATGCTTGTTATACTCACTGTGGAACATAAGGGGTTAATCCTCCACATTGTGTAAAAAAGCTGTTTGATCCTGTCTTCTCTGATGTCTCTCCTTTTTCCCCTGTCCCCAATCCATCTCTGGATAGTACAGAGGCTAGGGGACAAGCTGCACATGCTCAGTTTGGTGTGTTGCTAGAGAGTTTTTTTTTGTGATAAGCACAGGGCCAATCAGAGGGTCTGGGGTCCTGCAGCCTCATAGGTCATGGGAGAATTAAAACTCCTCCTACAAGCTTTAACCAGACACTGAAGCCACAAGACTGTTATGTACTGCTGATGAGAAAAGGTATTTAGCAGTTTATATTTACTAAACTAATTAAATGTCCATGTTCAGTGTACTGTGGATAACCATATATAGTGAATGCAGGCTCCAGGGTTCATCAACATTTTAACCACTTGCCGACCGCTGCATGCCGATATACGTCGGCACAATGACAAGGGTGGGCAAATGGGCGTACCTGCATGTCCCCTTTAATTGGCGGGTGCCCTCCGCATACAGCGTGACCGTGCCCGCGGGACCCACAGACTCGATGTCCGTTGGTATCCCGGCGATCATGTCACGGAGCCGCAGAGCGGTGAGATGCCTATGTAAACAAGGCATTTCCCCATTCTGCCTAGTGACATGACAGGGATCTACTGTTCCCTGTCAACGGGAGCAGTGATCGCTGTCATATCAGTGGTAGCCCATCCCCCCACAGTTAGAATCACTCCCTAGGACACATTTAACCCCTTAATCGCCCCCTAGTGTTTATCCCCTTCCCTGTCAGTGTCATTTATACAGTAATCAGTGCATTTTTATAGCACTGATCGGTGTATAAATGACAGTGGTTCCAAAATAATGTCAAAAGTGTCCAATGTGTCCGCCATGATGTCGCAGTCACAATAAAAATCGCAGATCACCACCAATACTAATAAAAAAAAACTAATAATAAAAATGCCATAAAACTATCCCCTATTTTGTAGACACTATAACTTTTGCACAAACCAATCAATATACGCTTATTGCGATTTTTTTACCAAAAATATGTAGAAGAATACATATCAGCCTAAACTGAGGAAAAAAATTTGTTTTTTTATATATTTGGGGAGATATTTATTATAGCAAAAAGTAAAAAATATAGTTTTTTTTCAAAATTGACGCTCTTTTTTTGTTTATAGCGCAAAAAAAAAAAAAAAAAAAGGCAGAGGTGATCAAATACAACCAAAAGAAAGCTCTATTTGTGGGGAAAAAAACCAAAATTTTGTTTGGGTGTAACGTCGCACGACAGCGCAATTGTCAGTTAAAGCGACGCAGTGCCGAATCTCAAAAAGTGCTCTGGTCAGGAAGGGGGTAAAATCTTCTGGGGCTGAAGCGGTTAAGTAAATAAAGATATCATTTCTGAGAACAGCAGATTCTCTGAATAAATGTTTTGCTCACCATTGGCATGTTCATCTATGCAATGGAGCTAGGCCAGACTTACCACGTACAGATGATCTTTCAATTGATAGCCCCCGGTTTAATACTTACTCATAGAAGGCGCATACACTTACTTGGGTAGTGACAGACAATATAAATTGGTCCAAAACGACTAAAACATAAATAAATATACCCCAAAAAATATTTGAATGTGCCCATGAGGATGTCCCTTTCAGCTTTCACATACAGTATAACTCATTTTGGTATTGTCATTTATTTATTTTTATTTTTATTTCAGGTACTTATATGGCGCCATCAATTTACGCAGTGCTTTACATATATATTATACATTCACATCAGTCCCTATACCCTCAAGGAGCTTACAATCTAAGGTCCCTAACTCACATTCATACCTACTAGGGCCAATTTAGACAGGATCTGATTAACCTACCAGCATGTCTTTGGAGTGTGGGAGGAAACCGGAGTACCCAGAGGAAACCCACGCAGACACAGGGAGAACATGCAAACTCCAGGCAGGTAGTGTCATGGTCGGGATTCGAACCAGTGACCCTTCTTACTGCTAGGTGAGAGTGCTACCCACTACACCACTGTGCCGCCCATTATCATTTCTTCTATTTTACATATACTGACTCCTTTGCACATGTCTTCATCAATGAGGCATGATGATGTAAATCTGAGTGGATTTTAGTTGGTATGCACACATCATGAGTAAACACTCCCTAAAGGCACATCTAATTATTTATTATTTTTTTTATAATTTTCTAGTGCCAGTGTTGGCTTTCTGGGGACCTTTGTTTAACCACTTCAGCCCCGGACCATTTGACTGGCCAAAGACCAGAGCACTTTTTGTGATTCGGCACTGCGTCGCTTTAACTGACAATTGCGCGGTCATGCAATGTGGCTCCCAAACAAAATTGACGTCCTTTTTTCCCCACAAATAGAGCTTTCTTTTGGTGGTATTTGATCACCTCTGTGGTTTGTATTTTTTGCGCTATAAACAAAAAAATAGCGACCATTTTGAAAAAAACATTTATTCAGAGAATCTACTGTTCTCAGTAATGATATCTTAATTTACTTAACCACTTCAGCCCTGGAAGATTTTACCCCCTTCCTGACCAGAGCACTTTTTGCGATTCGGCACTGCGTCACTTTACCTGACAATTGCGCTGTCATGCGACCTTACACCCAAACAAAATTTAGTTTTTTTCCCACAAATAGAGCTTTCTTTTGGTGGTATTTGATCACCTCTGCGTTTTTTATTTTTTTGCGTTATAAACAAAAAAAGAGCGACGATTTTGAAAAAAAGCTATATTTTTTACTTTTTTGCTATAGCAAATATCCCCAAAAAATATATAAAAAAACATTTTTTTTCCTCAGTTTAGGCCGATACTTATTCTTCTACATATTTTTGGTAAAAAAAAAAACGCAATAAGCAATTTTTGATTGGTTTGCGCAAAAGTTATAGCGTCTACAAAATAGGGGATAGTTTTATGGCATTTTTATTAATATTTTTTTTACTAGTAATGGCGGCGATCAGCGATTTTTATCTTGACTGCGACATTATAATGGACACATCGGACACTTTTGGCGCTATTTTGGGACCATTCACAGGGAACGGTAATCAGTGTCCTGTCACTAGGCAGAATGGGGAGATGCTTGTTTACATCAGCATTTCCCCGTTCATCCGCTCTGTGAGACGATCGCGGGTATCCCCGCGGACCTCGAGTCCGCGGGACCCGCGATCACACTCATGGAGCTCGCGGCAGGCACGCACGCGCCACCGCCGGCTCGAACATGATGGCACGGCGGCAAATTCAAAGGGACGTACCTGTATGCCCATTTGCCTGTCCGTGCCATTGTGTCGACGTAAATGTACATGCGGCGGTCGACAAGTGGTTAACTAGTTGCAGGCTTTGTGTGAAGAAGGGTTCCCCTGAGTGGACTTTAACGTCACTTATAAAAAGTTATAGATAAGTAAGAGGGTATAGCAACGTATTAAGAGTAAAAAAGTTTTTTCATTTGAAAACAACATATATTAAAACATTGTGTACATAAGGTTCAACGAAACATATTACATAGTAGACAGGTTCATTGTTGTCACCAAACGGTGGATTTTTACAGAAGCTCTTTTCACACCCAAAGCGTTTCGGGATATACAGTGTTTTAGTCCTTCTTCAGGGGTGTAGCAGAAAAGAGAAATTCATCTAAGGTAATTAGAGTGTAAGATGATGAGTGAATTACCACAACATGTAGATATATATACATTCATCCACTTGAAGTAAGATAATCAACAAATCACTTACATGATATGTTTCGTTAGTTTGCTTTAAAAACTTGAAGGTAGAGTAGCATTGGACATTAGTGCTGGTGGAGTTGCTGTCTTTTTAACATCATGGTTATCACTGAGTAATGTCGCTTAACAGTAATCCCATTTAAGGGGTGTATTGTCTCACCTACCCCCGTCTTCCACGGATGCGTAAAGGCCAGAGCGGTATACTGAGGCAAAATAAGGAAACCCTATGAGTAGAAAAGGAATTGAAGTGAGTTTAAGGAAGTGAAGGATCTTTGACTGGTGTTGGTATAAGGAGGGTTGAACATAAAGCTACGAATTATAGGAGTATAGTATGAGACAAAGAATATGGTATCAAATGATATATGAATATCATATGTCCAATGCCAATTGAGGCATATATGATGCATGTTATTTATGGGTCACAATAGATGACTACCGGTGATAGGGTATATGAGGTTGTGTGGTATTGCATTGACACAAATAGTAATTAAAAATAAAAATAAAAGATAATGATATTTTAATAATGATAAGTACAATTAATTGAATTAACTGCATTTGTGTGATGTTGTATTAACAAGAGTAGGAGTAGGGGATGACAGTGTTTTTAAGTGAGTAACAAACTGAGTTTTATATACTAACCATATGGTTTTATAATTGTTGTTACTGCGTGGGTATTGCACTTTGTTTATGCAGGGAAAAGAATGGCCCATATAGATAAATAAATAGATGCTGTATATTCTATTATATTAATAGTTATAACATTCAGTTTATATATAGTATTCAAGTATCAAATATGTAACTGTTAATAATGGCAATATAAACACAATAATAGTACTACAACTCTGTTGCTGAAGAGATAAATGTAATCAATATAGATAGGTGTTGTATATCTCATAGAGTTAACAACTGTAGTAGTTAATATATATATAAATGTAAACATTGATTCCAAATGACAGTGCTGTTGAGGCTCAGGGAAGGGAGATTAATGAGGAGTTGTATAGTGAAGAAGTATATGGCAAAATAGACAGTGTAAATGCATAAGAAAAGTACCTTTTTAAAGCAAGTTTGAAGTAAGCCAGTCACGCATTCCAGCATCCAGCATGTGCAACGCTCGAGCTGGGAATGAGTGAGTCTGGCATTTATGTGGGATGAACTCTGATCAGCTGGCGCAACTAATTGCGCTCAGCTGAGTGATAGAGTACGTTGTTAGGAAGACCTCGAAACTGCCCCCTGAGCCGCGGGTGTGCGGCGCCGCCCCTACCGCGCATGTGCTAGCGTAGCTACATTGGAGCGGCGTCGCGCACACCCGGCCCACCGACACGATATGCCACGTCGGCGGACTGCGCATGTCCGCCGGAGTAGCAAGATGGAGGTGGTGGGCAGAGATGTCGGATCGCCCAGCTAACCTCCCATAGCGCCGCCCAGATAGTGTGTCTGGGCGGCTTTCCGTGCCGGGCAACCGCTCTGGTCGATCGCATCCAGGGGAGACTTAGGGAAGAGCGAGAAAAAAGAGTATTAGATTTTTGAGAACCATGTTATAGGTCTTGTATAAAGTAGGGGACATAACACTTCAAAAAAAGTGCAAAAATACATTGTATGTAAAAAATAGAAACAGCAACATTGATGAAAGCACAAGGTTATATATACATATGTAATGACATATACTTTTAGTGGGTGGCTATTTGAAGGTGGGCAGAACTAGTTGATGGTACAAAGGCGAAACCAGTATACTAGTGTAATTTCATATAAGCAATCAAAATACAGGCAAGAAGGTGGTGAGCTGACATAGATATATATTATACTTTCTCTGATTGGAAATATTTATCATAAATCGTACTAGACTGTTTGGCATGAATAAAGGATAAACATTGTGGCATAGATGTTGGTTCCATAAGTAAAAATAAGCTATTAAACATGATAGTGTGAACTCACAGTGATACAGGCATATATACTGGAGCTTTACCTTTCTTTACTACATTCCCCCTGATTGGTCATTACATTATCACTTACTTGTACATATTCACTCCCTCTTTTTTCCCCTAAATTACTAAACATTGTAACTGCTATACACTTTGGTTCATTTTGGTATCCACATATATTCATTTAATGATAACTATTCTATTTCATTTATGTCTTATTTTATAGTCACTTTTAGTATTCTCATTTTTTTATAGGTTATGAATATGTGGTCACCACTTTTTAAGCTCCTCACAAACACCAGTTGCCCTTTAGGTACCGCCTCAGCTCCCGGGGTTATTGACCTATATCCCTGACAGGTTCACACCCTCGGTGCCCTCCACCCAACTACATAGGTTCCTTGTAAGTAATCTATTACGGTCTTAAGCTACCATTGATCTTATTACAATTTTTTTGCCTGTCCTGTGGTCAGGACCTGAAAATCTCTTTATACATTTTTTTATAGACAGCTACATTGCATCTGCTCCTGAAGATTGGAAAGATCCATGAAACGCATCAAGCTTTTAGATGCTATTCACACTAATAAAGTCCTTATACTTCTATCATATTATGCCGTTTGGACTCCACCAACTGCCACTATGTTACTGTGAAAACACACAACTATAAGTTTGAATTTGTTTTTTATCTCACCATTGCGATCCACATCGTGCTGCTATGTTGCTGGGCCACTTTGTTATTGTGGATCAGTTTTATGGAACGTGTATTCATATGCTTTACTATATTATTCTGTATACATGTACATGCAGGCTATTTGGTCAGAAATGTGGTTCATTCACCAGACATTACTAATACTATGATACAGTCACATGCAATTAATAGTCTGATGATTTTTTACTATGGTACCATTACGACTACAATAGGCTGCTATGCCATCATGCTGTTTTATGACGTTTTAATACTATGTATCTTACTATGAAATAAAGTTTCCTTGATTTATTACACTTTACTGTTTACAACATGTTACTATGCAATACGATGCAGTCGCATATATGGTGCACTCATTAGATATTCTTACCAGTATTATGTTGTGTTACCTTCCCAGCTGCATGCCTCATATAAAGTCCCAAACTCCCTTTTTTCCCTTTTTTTTGTATACATTTTGGGGATGGAGGTACATTTCTTTAAATGTCCTCATATAAAGTCCCATTTAGTTAGTTTTCTCTTTTTCAAATTACCAGGGATGGAGACATGCATGCTACCCTATATATATATTACATACAATGGTGGTATTCAGTGTAAGTGTATTTAGGCATGTACTTTTTTTACTAAGGTTTTTAATTACACTGTGGATAGGATCATATGTTTTTCATTATAATTTTTATCATTTTGGCATCTTCCATCATTAGTATCTGTATGATTTAAAACATTTTTGTTATAGTTCTCTTTCTTTTTGGGGCCCCTTCCAGGGACAGGCATCTATTTATGACCAATACCATTATCTCTAACCCTGATTCATTTTACACCTTTGCGGACAATACCCTGTGGAGGGGGTGTGGTCGGCCTCTGGGTGGTTTTCCTTGCCGGGGTTCGCAATCCGGGAGCTGCAATGCGTGCTGGGAGCCCTCCCCTTCCCCCTTCTGACGCGGGGGCTGGGGCGGACATCCCATCACGCATCGACGCCACGCTCCCAGTGTCTTGCGTGTGACGTCGCCCTTGACGCCATCACGTCAACACTGTGCGCCATACACCCAAGCGTCTATAGGAAGAGCTAGCTGCAGGGCGGCTTGTTTCCGCTCTGACAGCTGGTTTCCTTCTCTGTTCAGCCGCCCATGTGGCGTTGGCAGTTATCTATTGGTGGCATTCTAGTATATATACTCCCCCTAGTTGGATACACATTCCCCGCAAACACTTCCTACCGGTGGTCATCCAGGTGGCATTTTGGTGTCTTGAGAATCACAGGTAAATTTTGGGGATGGAGGTACATTTCTTTAAATGTCCTCATATAAAGTCCCATTTAGTTAGTTTTCTCTTTTTCACAGTGATACAGGGCATGTTAATTTTATAAGTACAGAATAAGTATTACATATTACTTATGATTTTATAGGTACAAACTGAACATTGCATGTAATAGTGCGTAATATACAGATCTCATACATATAGTATAGAAGGTCAAAGTAAGATCATATGAAGAAAAGCATTGATCATGCGATACTTTTGTGGGGTCTGTCCGAAGCCATACATGTCTTCATATGTCAAATAGCTTAATTGAATCCCTTTTCAAAACAAGGTGGACATGTTATATGTTACAAAAAACAAATCAAGGAGCATACAGAAAATGCCCCCTATAATGTAGGGTGGACAAATCGTGTGTTATGAGGCAGGTCAGGAAACGTCTGGGACAACTGCATATGGTCTAATGGTTTCCTATATTAATAATAGATTTATGGGAACCAAACTATTGAAGACATATGTGTCATGGACAAAAAAAAAAAAAAATAGAAATTTTAAGTACATGTAGGCCATACATAGTGTTTTGTCATTCTATTCATGTACAGATATACTGATGTTATACAAACTAAGGGACAAACATCCCCATTAATAACAGACGGAAATAGTAGAAAAAATATAGATGTTAGGAGTAATCAAGTGGCTGAATGTATATATATCTACATGTTGAGGTAATTCACTCATCATCTTACACTCTAATTACCTTAGATGAATTTCTCTTTTCTGCTACACCCCTGTAAAAATCTACCGTTTGGTGACAACAATGAACCTGTCTACTATGTAATATGTTTAGTTGAACCTTATGTACATAATGTTTTAATATATGTTGTTTTCAAATAAAAAAACTTTTTTACTCGTAATACGTTGCTATACCCTCTTACTATCTATAACTTTTTATAAGTGCCGTTAAAGTCCACTCAGGGGAACCCTTCTTTACATGTATCTGTATATTGGATGTGGCACTGCCCTTTTAAACCTAGGGGGGCTGATCACCCCTTATTTTGTTATGAATTTTTGGTAGAAAATACCACTCCCCACATGACCAAGCAACCCTAGGATATTTAGACCGCCAAACGTGCCTAAATACTAATTTTCTGCAACCTATCCTGCTTTCCAGGACATGATTATGTCTAATACAATATAGATGTCGAAACTTAGCTTACAGAATTATTTGTTTCTTAATGGCTTCCGAAGTAGAAAGCATGGACATTGAAAACACTTTTGTGAGTCAAGACTGGGAATCTCTCATGCAGAGATACCTAAAAAAATTTGGAGACAACGAACAAATTGAAGCAGAGATTTCCTCCCTTTTTTTCAAACTATCCAAAAATTTAGAGAAAAAGTCTCTTCTTTTCTGGCATGTAAAATTATTCCAAGACTACATCAAAACCCACTAGGACTTCGTGTCCAGATCTTCCCCACGTTGGACGACCTGGACACCAACTTCAAACTAACGTGGGAAAATATACTCCAAACATGCTCACGAAGTCTCATGGAGATGTTAATTGATGAATACACCAAGATAACCAAGATGTTAGACACAGAAATCACTAAGATATGCAAACATTTACAACAATTTAAAACACACAAATCAGCCATAATTAAAGAGAAAAAACTCAAGATCCACTTAGAATCCTTTAATAAAGACATTCTTATTAAAAAAGGTCAAAAATTTCTTAGAGACAAAAATGCATTTGAAGCTGGTAAAGCTTATGAATGGAATCAAAATAAAACTACCAATAGAAACAGCAATACAGCATCAAATTTCAACCCCACAAAATCCTCTTCTCACAACACTCCTTCCACTATCTCCAAATCTAAACCTATACTTGGCACCAAACGCCAATTTCATGGCGATTTGACACAAAATCACAAGTCTAAATAACAAGTCTCAGAGAAGACACCCAAATTTCTACATCCTAGCTCTGCACTCTTTAATAAATCCACCCCCCCATGTCTCACCACACATCACAGGAAAATACGCTTCCTACCAGCCAAGACACTCACACCACACATGATTTGGGCTCTAATGACCCATCTTTTTTAGATCAAGTTTTGGCTGGCATCAAACCAGCCCCACCCAATCTCAACACCTACACGCAACTGACTGTAAGTGTCCATCAAGATACACCAACACATCTGGGCGCAGATCTGAGCATAATCATAATCCCTTATTCAAAGATGAAATTCTTGTCCTAAAGAAAGGATTACATTTCTGCCCCAATCATAATCTAGATAAATTTGAACTCTACAAAGACCTCCAGTTATTTGTCCGAAAAGTAATTTAAAAAAAACGTTATCAGAAACAGGATATGAGAACAAACTATACCCCTCAAGAAAATCAAGCTCTGGATCAGCTGATCACCCTCCTCGAAGAGAGTGACACAGCTGACCTAATTGATTCAATAGATCTCCCCCGAATCTTACAATCTATAGAGGAATTAGACTCAGATAATCGGACCAACCCAGCTTTGTCTAAACTAAAGAAAAAATCTGACCTCTGCCCACCACCGAGTACTTGTCCAAATGCGGCAGCATTCTTAAAACTTGTAAACAGTGATTTAGAAAAATTAAGAATACAAACGGAAGGACCCTCTAACTTAAGCCCAGGAGAATTAGATGCACTAAACTCTCTAGCTGCCAATAACAAAATCACCATAAAACCTTCAGATAAGGGCGGCAATGTGGTTGTTCTGAATAACAAACACTACATCAATATTTGTAAGAAAATTTTGAATAATTTAGATTGGTATCGTCGCATGCCGGCAACCATTGTAGAAAAATACAATAAAGATTTTTACACACTAGTAGATTCTGCCTTTTTGAATAATACAATCAACAAATCAACCTGGACCTTCATTAGGAATAATTTCCCCAGGACTCCCACGTTCTACATACTTCCAAAAATTCACAAAAGCCTTACAGATCCGCCAGGCAGGCCAATCATCTCAGGCATCGGCTCGATTAGTGATAATGCAAGCAAAGTAGTGGACGAATATCTAAGACCGTTTGTAATGTCATTAACGTCGTACGTGAGAGACACGAGTCATCTCCTACAAATTCTGGATCAACTACACGTTTCGGACCAAGTTTATCTAGTAACAATTGATGTAGAAAGGTTATATAGCTCAATTCCACACGAAAGTGGATTAGCAGCTATTAGACATATTCTCCAACAAGATATTGCTACTGATCCTACATACAATTAATTCATTGTTACACTGCTCGAGTACATCCTCACCCATAACGTCTTTACTTTCAATAGCTCCCACTACCTCCAGGTGCAGGGGGTTGCGATGGGGACATGTTGTGCTCCATCGTATGCCAACCTGTACCTGGGGGAGTGGGAGAAGATGTTTCTCTCTGATGAGAGTCTCATTCAGTACACTAACCACATTATGGGATGGTACCGCTATATAGATGACATTTTGGTCATCTGGGACAGCCCCACAGATGTGCTCGAGCAGTGTTTATCAAGAATGAACAAGAATGACAAGAATCAGATAACATTTTTAGACATAGAGATTTACAAAGGCAAACAAGGCAAATTATGTAGTAAGCTATTCAGAAAAACCACTGCAGGTAACAAAATACTCCACGCTACCAGCTTTCACCCACAACCCCTCATCAATTCCATACCATATTCTCAATATCTCAGAATTAAGCCTAATTGTACAGACAATGATACGTTTATAAGAGAGGCAGGCAATCTACGAGATAGATTATTAGCACGAAGCTATACCCTTACTTCCCTAAAAAAATCTTTTAAAAAAGTATTAAAAAAACCCAGGAATACTCTTTTCCGTAGGAAAAACAAAATTAGAGTTCTAGAGAAGAGCCTATAGACACATACTTTCCATGCAAACGTGTGATCCTGACCTCCCCCTAGGCCGCCATGTCTCATTAGTACATGGAGGGAACTTCCCAAGGATTAAATTTTTAATACTAGATCGGATACATCCAAGCCCTAGGGGGGGCGACTGGAACAAGATCCTCCTCCAAAGAGAACTAAGGTGGATCTACTTACTAAAGGCCACTTTACCCCCAGGTTTAAACGAGGCCGTTTGCTTTAAACCATTCCTCGAAGGTTTCTGCTCTGGCGGAATGGAGAAATAAACGACCTCTAATTAATCCTTGATTACTCCTAACATCTATATTTTTTATACTATTTCCATCTGTTATTAATGTGGATGTCTGTCTCTTCGTTTGCATAACATCAGTATATCTGTACATGAATAGAATGACAAAACACTATGTATGGCCTACATGTACTTAAAATTTCTGATTTTATTTTTTTTTTGTCAATGACACATATGTCTTCAATAGTTTGGTTCCCATAAATCTATTATTAATATAGGAAACCATTAGACCATATGCAGTTGTCCCAGACGTTTCCTGACCTGCCTCATAATACACGATTTGTCCACCCTACATTATAGGGGGGCATTTTCTGTATGCTCCTTGATTTGTTTTTTGTAACATATAACATGTCCACCTTATTTTGAAAAGGGATTCAATTAAGCTATTTGACATATAAAGACATGTATGGCTTCGGACAAACACCACAAAAGTATCGCATGATCAATGCTTTTCTTCATATGATCTTACTTTGACCTTCTATACTATATGTATGAGATCGGTATATTACGCACTATTACATGCAATGTTCAGTTTGTACCTATAAAATCATAAGTAATATGTAATACTTATTCTGTACTTATAAAATTAACACGCCCTGTATCACTGTGAGTTCACACTATCATGTTTAATAGCTTATTTTTACTTATGGAACCAACATCTATGCCACAATGTTTATCCTTTATTCATGCCAAACAGTCTAGTACGATTTATATATTTATATTATATATTTATAAATATTTCCAATCAGAGAAACTTTAATATATATCTATGTCAGCTCACCACCTTCTTGCCTGTATTTTGATTGCTTATATGAAATTACACTAGTTTACTGGTTTCGCCTTTGTACCATCAACTAGTTCTGCCCACCTTCAAATAGCCACCCACTAAAAGTATATGTCATGACATATGTATATATAACCTTGTGCTTTCATCAATGTTGCTGTTTCCATTTTTGACATACAATGTATTTTTGCACTTTTTTTGAAGTGTTATGTCCCCTACTCTATACAAGACCTATGACATGGTTCTCAAAAATCTAATACTCTTTTTTCTCGCTCTTCCCTAGGTCTCCCCTGGATGCGATCGACCAGAGCGGTTGCCCAGCACGGAAAGCCGCCCAGACACACTATATGGGCGGTGCTATGGGAGTTTAGCTGGGCGATCCGACATCTCCGCCCACAACCTCCATCTTGCTACTCCGGCGGACATGCGCAGTCCGCCGACGTGGCATATCGTGTCGGTGGGCCGGGTGTGCGCGACGCCGCTCCAATGTAGCTACGCTAGCGCATGCGCGGTAGGGGCGGCGCCGCACACCCGCGGCTCAGGGGGCAGTTTCGAGGTCTTCCTAACAATGAACTCTATCACTCAGCTGAGCGCAATTAGTTGCGCCAGCTGATCAGAGTTCATCCCACATAAATGCCAGACTCACTCATTCCCAGCTCGAGCATTGCACATGCTGGATGCTGGGATGCGTGACTAGCTTACTTCAAACTTGCTTTAAAAAGGTACTTTTCTTATGCATTTACACTGTCTATTTTGCCATATACTTCTTCACTATACAACTCCTCATTAATCTCCCTTCCCAGAGCCTCGACACCACTGTCATTTGGAATCAGTGTTTAAATTTATATATATATTAACTACTACAGTTGTTAACTCTATGAGATATACAACACCTATCTATATTGATTATATTTATCTCTGCAGCAACAGAGTTGTAGTACTATTATTGTGTTTATATTGCCATTATTAACAGTTACATATTTGATACTTGAAAACTATATATAAACTGAATGTTATAACTATTCATATAGTAGAATATACAGCATCTATTTATTTATCTATATGGGCCATTCTTTTCCCTGCATAAACAAAGTGCAATACCCACGCAGTAACAACAATTATAAAACCATATGGTTAGTATAAAAAACTCAGTTTGTTACTCACTTAAAAACACTGTCATCTCCTACTCTTACTCTTGTTAATACAACATTACACAAATGCAGTTAATTCAATTAATTTTACTTATCATTATTAAAATATCATTATCTTTTATTTTTATTTTTAATTACTATTTGTGTCAATGCAATACCACACAACCTCATATACCCTACTACCCTAATTACTAGTCATCTATTGTGACCCATAAATAACATGCATCATATATGCCTCAATTGGCATTGGACATATGATATTCATATATCATTTGATACCATATTCTTTGTCTCATACTATACTCCTATAATTCGTAGCTTTATGTTCAACCCTCCTTATACCAACACCAGTCAAAGATCCTTCACTTCCTTAAACTCACTTCAATTCCTTTTCTACTCATAGGGTTTCTTTTTTTTGCCTCAGTATACCGCTCTGGCCTTTACGCATCCGTGGAAGACGGGGGTAGGTGAGACAATATACCCCTTAAATGGGATTACTGTTAAGCGACATTACTCAGTGATAACCATGATATTAAAAAGACAGCAACTCCACCAGCACTAATGTCCAATGCTACTCTACCTTCAAGTTTTTAAAGTAAACTAACGAAACATATCATGTAAGTGATTTGTTGATTATCTTACTTCAAGTGGATGAATGTATATATATCTACATGTTGTGGTAATTAACTCATCATCGTTACACTCTAATTACCTTAGATGAATTTCTCTTTTCTGCTACACCCCTGAAGAAGGACTAAAACACTGTATATCCTGAAACGCGTTGGGTGTGAAAAGAGCTTCTGTAAAAATCCACCGTTTGGTGACAACAATGAACCTGTCTACTATGTAATATGTTTCGTTGAACCTTATGTACACAATGTTTTAATATATGTTGTTTTCAAATAAAAAAACTTTTTTACTCTTAATACGTTGCTATACCCTCTTACTATCTATAACTTTTTATAAGTGCCATTAAAGTCCACTCAGGGGAACCCTTCTTTACATGTATCTGTATATTGGATGTGGCACTGCCCTTTTAAACCTAGGGGGGCTGATAACCCCTTATTTTGTTCTAGTTGCAGGCTTTGGGCATGCTACACATGCAAAAAAAAAAACAAAAAAAACATCATTGTACACAGGGCATGTGTAGGACATCCATTCTCTCTGCCCTGCTTCTGGGACACCCCCCTCCAAGTATACCGTAATTGTCAGCTGTAAACACAGAACTCTGTGTGTGATTGACTACAGCCAATCAGCTGGCTTCAGTCAAAATCATTGGCTGAAATCAGCTGCCAAATACAGCACAGATCAGTAGGGGGCACACGCATGGCAGTGACGTACAGGTACTTTGCCTAAACTGGAACTGCAGCCCGCTCACAGTAGAACTACTATGGGGGGAGGCAAATGGTTACTACATAAATGTTTTTTGTTTTTATTAATATTTTGCCATATTTGACATATGTTTACACTTAAAAAAAGTGCAAAATTAAAAAAAAAAACAGTTTACATTTGTAAATAACTTTGCATAGCTTTGAACGTGAATCCAATGGGTGTTCGCTCCTCCAGCTTCCTCCACTGCCATGTGTCTCCTCTTCCGCCAAAGCGGTAGACATCCAATAGGACCTGCCCCCTGATTGGCAGGGAGGAACGTTAGTGTTATAATAGTGAAAATGAATTTGCTTATCGTCACACAACTGGGTGGGCTTGGAACGAAAATGCTCTGCGCTCCAAGCCAACCCTTTTTTGAAGCCTGTTAGAGCCTCTGGCTCTATTCAGGTGCTTCAAAATACCACCCCGTGGCATTGGAATCCATGGCCCAGTACCACTGATATGTAGATCAGGGGGCCGGGTGCATGGATAGTAGGGTTGCCACCTTTTCTTCACACCAAACCCTAACACTTTTCTGGTGCACTGCATTTTATTTTGTAGTATACACTATATACACAATAGGATTGTAAAAGACCTCGGACACCTTTGGGTGGCTTAAAGAGAGTAGTAACACAGTGTGCTGTGTACGCCATGGTGAAGAGAGGGTGTAGCCTCATTGTGTTAACTGTGGAAGGGGTCTAAATTAACCCACCTTACCTACAACACCCCTTACTATCCACTGCACCCAAACCTTCCACTGACAGTTTAAAGTAGCCCATCCTACCTTTAGCAACCCACACTATCAACACCACACCAAAGTGGCCCATTCTATCTCAACACTCCAAATCAGTCCATCATATCTAAGGCACCCCAAAGTGGACCACCCTAACCACAGCACCCCAAAGAACCCCACACCAGCGGGATGCACAGGGGGAGGCAGCAAGGTGGAGGGTCAGAGGGGCAGTGGGATGGACAGGGGGACAGTGGGATGCACAGGAGGACAGTGGGATGGACAGTGGGATGGACAGAGGGACTGTGTGATAGACAGGGGGACTGTGGGATGGGTAGGGGGGCCAGGGGATGGGCAGGGGGACCATAGGATGGACAGGGGGACCGTAGGATGGACAGGGGGACGTGGGATGAACTGGGGGGCATGGGATGGACAGAGGGACCGTGGGATGGACAAGGGGACTGTGGGATGGACAGGGGGACCGTGGGATCAACTGGGGGATCATGGGATGGACAGAGGGACAGTGGGGTGAACAGGGGGACAGTGGGATGCACAGGAGGACATTGGGATGGACAGTGGGACAGTGGGATAGACAGAGGGACAGTGGGATGGACAGAGGGGCAGTGGGATGGACAGGGGGACAGTGGGATGCACAGGAGGACATTGGGATGGACAGTGGGATGGACAGAGGGACAGTGGGATGGACAAAGGGACAGTGGGATGGACAGGGGGACCGTGGGATGTGCAGGGGACCATGGTATGGACAGGGGGAACGTGGGATGAACTGGGGGACCGTGGGATGGACAGGGGGACCGTGGGATAGACAAGGGGACTATGGGATGAACAAGGGGACTGTGGGATGGACAGGGGGACCGTGGGATGGACAGGGGGACCGTGGGATCAACTGGGGGATCGTGGGATGGACAGAGGGACAGTGGGGTGGACAGGGGGACAGTGGAATGGACAAGGTGACATTGGGATGGACAGGGGGACCGTGGGATGTGCAGGGGGACTGTGGGATGGACAGGGGGGCCGTGGGATGTGCAGGGGGACTATGGGATGGACAGGGGGATCGTGTGATGAACTGGGGGACCGTGGGATAGACAGGGGGACCGTGGGATGGACAAGGGGACTGTGGGATGAACAGGGGAACCGTGGCATGGATAGGGGGACCGTGGGATCAACTGGGGGATCGTGGGATGGACAGAGGGACAGTGGGGTGGACAGGGGGACAGTGGGATGGACAAGGGGACAGTGGGATGGACAGGGGGACCGCGGGATGGACAAGGGAACAGTGGTGCTCAGTGATGGACTATACATACCTCTCTCTTGCTGTCCCGTTCTGTAAGCTGTGGGTTGCACTTGCTCCCTGTACTGAGGCTGATTGCTACACTGGCTGCTCCTTCTGCTGGGCTCCTACAAGTAGCGTTGCATTGACAGGGGCGAGGGGGACCGACCAGACTAGTCTCTTACTTACCTGTCACAATTAGACATTAGCTCTGCTGGAGCGGGGGAAGATGGGGAGAACGTGTTGCTGGTGGGAGAGAGCGTCCTGCATTCGCTGATCGGCACATTGAGGGGGGGGGGGGCAATGGGGGACTCATTTGGGAGTGTTGCTCATCGCTGAAGGTGGGAGAGGGGGGTTGCTGCTTTGCTGCTAGTGGGAGAGAGTGCATCGGAGCGGGGGAGCAGGATGAGGCAGGAGCAGGGGGAGTGCTGCTGGTGGGACTCGGGAGAGAGCGCATTCAGCAGGGGGTGTGTGAGGGCTTGGTGCTGGTGGAGGGCTGCAGGTACTTCCACACTGGCTAGGACTGGAGCTTATGTTGTGGTGTCCAGGTTACAGAAGGATACAAACCCGGGCACAGCTGTCAAAAACCGGACTGTCCGGGTCATTCCCGTGCAGGTGGCAACCCTAATGGATAGGGGAGACAGCGCCCATGCGCCCTCTATGGATGGGCCACCACTGCCCCCTACGAAGTTTAAGGTTAAACCGCTTCTTCTTCAATCTCATTGTGTGGCCCTGTGTCCTCTTATATTCTCTGAGATTGAAAAATGTCCTACCTAAGCTGGGATCACCGTTGAGATATTTGTAGATTACTATCATATCTCCTCTCAGGCGTCTCTTCTCCAGGTAGAATAAATTTTAGCACTTGTAGTCATTCCTCGTAAATGAGATCCTCCAGTCCCCATATTAATTTTGTTGCCCTTCTCTGGACTCTCTCCAGTTCCTGCACATCCTTCCTGAGGTCTGGTGACGAGAACTGGGCAGAATACTCCAGATGTGACCGAGCCAGAGTTTTATAAAGTGGTAGGATTATAGTTTTGTGTGATTTCCCTTTGGGAGTATCCCACCAAAAATTACATTTGTGTTGCAGGGGATGCCCAAAATCAGACTTGTATCTTAATGTAGACTTCTGGGAAAATCAGTGAGTCAATCACACAAACAGGAAACTACATTTCTGGGGGCCATTTTGTACACCATCTAACTACGGAACGCCTCCAGGTTGCCATATTGCATTTTACAAAAAAATTATAGCACTGAAGATTGAAAATGAAAGGTCATATTTTAAATAACATTCAATTCCAATATACCATGTGTAGCAATTGTATGTGCTATATTATTTTTTCTTTTTATTTGATATTTTTTTCCCACGAAAGTGGAGTTACCCTTTAACTGACTACCAAGAGGATGGAGTAGCCTTTTGTAAATAAACACTTGTGAGTTTTATAGCTTGTAAACTGAAGGATGAATAGAATTGTTATATACTGTATTGCATATCAATGTACCCAAAATAACTAAAGTTTTTTGGTTTCGCTTACATTTAAAATAATAAATATAAGGCAATACATTTACATATATACTTTTTAACAAAAGCAAAAAAGATCTCATTCATAAGGTCCAAAGGCAAAATTCCATCATTCTAAAATCATTCTAAGCTGACGTATTATACCTTGCAAATAAATCATTCACACACCTCAATCAACCCAAATTAAACATCCAGTATTACATGTAGCTTTGTAATTTGATTATTACCTCCCAGAACATTCACACTCCTAACATAACTCCCAAGTCTATAATTTATCATTGTCAATCAGGTCAGTTTACGTCAATCGGTCACGACACAGAGTTTACATCCTAAGTTAGTCATGATACATCCAAAACACATTTATATGTATAGGCACGATAATCTAGCTAATCCCACTGCAGCCCCTGCTGTGAAAAGACTGTACAGGTCACATTACTGTACAGGGCACAGAAAACATTATATATAATATACATAGAGTGTTTTTTTTTTTTGTATAAATATGTATATACTAATGACAAAACTGAAATGTTGCAGTATCACTGCGTGAACAAGTAAAGCAATCAGTAGCTCTAATCAGAGTAAGGCCGGCCATAGACAAGTCGAAAGCCGAACGTTCTGCTGATCAAACACCGAAAATGGCGCATACAATTGTGTCATAATTTGTTTCATTTTTTGAAACAAAATCCAACAAGTTAGATCAAGCCCTTTCGATTGTGACGCGAAAACCGCGCGTCCCAGCTGGCATACTAATGATACGAAAAACGAATGACCAAGAATTTTTGTTCAGATCTCGACTTGTCTATGGCTTGCCTAAAGCATTTGGCAACACTTCATATTCCTGATATGTGCCTTCTGTACCATGTACTTGTATGAGAAAGTATCCTCTTCCTTTGTGTTAGATCCCTAGTGATCCTGCCAGTCCCTCTGCTTAACTATTAAAAACTGACCTGTCAAGACTTATACTCACCGAGGCCAAGATGCCGAGAGCAGCTCGTCCTTACGACCACGCGCACCCGACCCCTGGAGGTGATACAGGAGTTGGGGGCACGCGGAGGCACGGACTTCCGGTAGTGGTGGGATTCCTGAAGGCCGGAGGGAGGTCCGGGTAGACGTTGGGTACTGAGGAACTGCAAAGACAAGCGGTTAGATCCGAACCGGGGTATCAGGCAGCACAAGTCCGTAATTCAGGCAAAGGTCAGAACCGGGGTATCAAGCAGAGCAAAGTCTGTAATTCGGGCAAAGGTCAGAACCGGGTATCAAGCAGAGCAAAGTCCGTAATTCAGGCAGAGGTCAGGGGTATCAGGCAAGCAGAGAGAGCAATCCGTTAAATCAGGCAGAGGTCAGGGGTATCAGGCAAGCAGAGAGAGTAATCCGTTTATCAGGCAGAGGTCAGGGGTATCAGGCAATCCCAGAGAGTAATCCGTTTATCAGGCAGAGGTCAGGGGTATCAAGCAATCCGAGAGAGTAATCCGTTTAAACAGGCAGAGGGTTCAGCACAAGTCACTTGGATACACAGGATAAGCAGGGTACAGGGATCAGGGTACAGCTGACGACAAACCAGCAACCCGACTGGGTGCTGGAGCCGTCAGATGTAGCCCTCCGGCGAGCGCGTCAGCGTGACGCGCTGCCCGGCACCCGCACGGCCACGGCGCGCACACGGGGACCGCCATGCACCCGCGCGGGCCGCACCATCGGGCCGCGAACGGGTGTACGGCGTAGCGTGAGTCCTCCGCGCATGCGCCCTGGAGCCCGGCGGACGGACACTGGACGCCCAGGCTGGACATCAATTCCGGATGGTCTCGATGGAAAGCTTGAATTAAGCGTGGTGCATGCAGATTCCTTGCGGGTTCCCAAGAGTTGTCTTCAGGTGGGTATCCTTTCCACTGGATCAAATACTGCAGTTGTCTGCCCTTCTTCCTACAGTTAAGGATAGACTCCACCTCAAACTCATTCTCCCCATCCACCCTAACTGGTGGAGGAGGAAGTTCACCTGTTTCTGGAAAAGTGCTGTCCACCACGGGCTTCAGCAAGGACACATGGAAAACAGGATGGATCCTGTATGTTTTTGGTAATGCTAGCTCCATAGCCACAGGGTTGATAATCCTTTTGATGGGAAAAGGACCGATGAACTTGGGCCCCAGTTTCCGAGAAGGCACGGACAGTTTAAGGTTGGTGGTGGACAACCAGACCTCCTCTCCTATATTAAAGGTTGGATTCTCCCTCCTGCCCCGGTCATACTGTTCCTTGTAATCCGCTTGAGCTCTTTGCAACATGTCTTGAATCCTCTGGAAATTAATTTGTAAAGAGGTTATTCTGTCATGCACTGCAGGGACTGTTATCTCAGGAACATCGTTGGACAGAAATGTGGGGTGGAATCCGCAATTTGCCCAGAAAGGCGTTTGGTTGGTGGCAGAGTGGACAGAATTGTTATACGCGAACTCCGCGTATGGGAGAAGACTTGCCCAATCATCCTGGGATCCTGAGCAGAAACACCGCAGGTATTGCTCTAGGGTCTGGTTCGTCCTTTCCGTTTGGCCGTTACTCTGAGGATGGTAAGCTGATGAGAGGCAGACCTTGATATCTAGAGCTTTGCAGAGCTCCCTCCAGAATTTGGACGTAAATTGTACACCTCTGTCCGACACAATACTCTTTGGTACACCATGGAGCCTGATGATTTCTTTCAGAAAAATATTGGCCGTCTCCAAGGCCGAAGGAATGCCCTTCATGGGCAAAAAATGGGCCATCTTGGAGAGACGGTCGACCACAACAAAAATAGTGGTAAAACCCCCCGAGGCTGGCAAGTCCACTATGAAATCCATGGAGACATCAGACCATGGCCGTTCTGGAATGGGCAGGGGTTTTAGTAAACCCCAAGACTTGGCATTTTGACCTTTGTTCCGCTGACATAGAGGACAAGAAGCCACATATTCCTTGCAATCCCTTCTCCACCCAGGCCACCAAAAAGAGCGAGAGACCAGCTCGGACGTTTTCCTTATTCCAAAGTGCCCTGCGAGTTTGTGATCATGGCACATCTTAAGGGTTAGTGACCGTGTCTCCCGAGGTACAAAGATTTTCCCACGGATCCAGAAAAAATTCCCATTTCTTTTCAAGGATTGTACCTCTGGTTCGATACAGGAGTTAGACGATGATTTAATGGATGACATCAAGTCCACCTGTGCCATTCCAAGGAAGTTTTGGGGAGAGAGGATTGTACTAGGTTCTGGAGTTTGGGAGTCTGCTGAGAACATCCGTGAAAGTGCGTCTGCTTTTCCATTCTTTGTGCCGGGTCTATAGGATATGTGGAAATTGAAGCGAGAGAAAAAGAGAGCCCAACGAGCTTGTCTAGGTTTCAGCCGCTTTGCTGTCCGTAAGTACTCGAGGTTTTTATGATCTGTAAAGATCATCACTGGGTGTAAAGCGCTCTCGAGCAGATACCTCCATTCTTCCAGAGCGAATTTTATGGCCAGCAGCTCCCTGTCACCCACATCGTAGTTTAATTCCGGTGGGCTGAGTCTCCGGGATGCGAATGCAACTCGATGAAGGATGGCCTTGGGCCCTTGTCTTTGGGAAAGGATTGCTCCTGTTGCAATTTCCGAGGCGTCCACCTCCAGTACAAATGGCTGAGACGGATCGGGGTGGCAAAGAATTGGAGCAGAACTAAACAGGCTTTTCAATTTCAGGAAGGCCTCTTGTGCGGCTTCAGACCACCGGAAGGAACCGTGCTGGCGGGTTAGCTGAGTGATAGGTGCCACAATGGCCGAGAATCCGATAATGAATTTCCGGTAAAAGTTGGCGAATCCTATGAACCGTTGGACCCCTTTTTTATCGGACGGAGCTGGCCACTTCTGAATGGCTTGTATCTTCTGGGGATCCATTGCGATCCCATCTGCTGATATAATGAACCCCAGGAATTGCACCACTGATCTCTCGAATTCGCACTTCTCCACTTTCAAATAAAGCTTGTGCTGCTTCAATATGGTAAGGACCTTTTTGACGTGCCCCCTGTGTAGCTCCATCGTGGAGGAGAAAATGAGTATATCATCTAGATAGACAACGAGGAAGTCGTCCAGGTATTCTCGGAATATATCATTGACTAGGTGCTGAAAAGTGGCAGGAGCATTACACAGCCCGAATGGCATCACCAGGTACTCGAAGTGTCCGAACCTGGACCTGAATGCTGTCTTCCATTCGTCCCCGGCTCTGATTCTAACAAGGTTGTAGGCACCCCGGAGGTCTAATTTGGAAAAGACCTTGGCGGATCGGAATCGTTGGAATAGCTCCGGGATAAGCGGCAGTGGGTACCGGTTCTTGATGGTGATATTGTTAAGCTGCTGGTAGTCCACACAAGGTCTAAGGGACCCATCCTTCTTCCCAACAAAGAATATCCCTGCTCCGGCAGGTGAGGATGAGGGACGTATAAAACCCTTTTCCAGGTTCTCATTGATGTATTGCTTGAGAGCCTCTAGTTCAGTCTCTGAGAGGGGAAAAATACGCCCGAACGGAATCACTGACCCCGGCAGCAGATCGATCGGACAGTCATAAGGCCGGTGAGGTGGTAGGCGGTCGGCCATTTGTTTACTAAAGACCTCTTGGAACTCAAGATATTCGGAGGGGATCTGCTGAAGTTTATCTGATGGAACTGTAACCGTAGCACAAACCTTTGGAATCGAAGGGAGGCAATGCTCAGAGCAATATGGAGAAGAGAAGGATACCGACTTAGTGCTCCACTGGATCTGTGGGTCATGAGCCTGTAACCAGGGCAGACCTAGGATAACTGGGAAAATGGGAGAATGGATGAGATCAAGCCGTAGGAGCTCTTGATGCCCGGAGTCGGTGGTTACTAGGATAGGCCGAGTCTCCTGGGTGATTGGACCCGAACTAGGAAGAGAGCCGTCAGCCAGATGCATCTGTAGACCTTGAGCTTTAGTTTGCAAGGGAATACGGAGGCTGCGGGCCAGGGCTGCATCCATGAAGCAGCTACAAGCTCCTGAATCAATGATGGTGGGTAGGCGAGACTCCCCTTCCGGTAGCTGCAGGGAAACAAACAACATCACGTAAGACTTTGGAGCATTATTGTCTTGGTAACTCATCAATTTTGGCTGAAAAGACTTACTGGGCCTTATTGGACAGCTGCGCAGGAAGTGTCCAGCTCCCCCGCAATAAAGACACAAATTAGACTGCCGTCTGCGTTGCCTCTCTTCTGAAGTTAGTGGGGCCCGGACCAGGCCTAGCTGCATGGGTTCAGCTTCGGGAGGTGTTGTAGGAGATGGTGACGGCATGGATGAAGCTCTGAATGGCGTCCACGTAGGGCGTGGACCCTGGAACCATTCTGAGCGACGCTCCCGCAGGCGCCTGTCCAATTTCGTTGCTGCCTGAATTAACTCTTCCAAGGAATCAGGAGTCTCCATTCTGGCTAGTTCATCTTTGAGGAGTTCAGACAAGCCTAGACGGTACTGGTAGCGCAGAGCCGCCTCATTCCAGTCTGTGTCAGCTGCCCATTTACGGAATTCTACTGTATAGTCTTCAATTGGTCTCCTCCCTTGGGACAGGTGATGTAAGATGGCTTCAGCTGTAGCCTTCCGCTGAGGGTCGTCATAGAGTTTGGCCATACTCTCGAAGAAGGTATCTATGGAGTTTAACACAGGACTTCCTTGTTCCATTAAGCCATGGGCCCAAGCCTGAGGTTCTTCTGACAGCAGTGAGACTGTGAACCCTACTTTGACAATTTCCGATGCAAACGTCCGGGGCTGAAGGGCAAAGTAAAGAGAACATGCGTTTTTAAACGCCCTGAATTTTTTACGGTCCCCTGAGAACCGTTCAGGTGTAGGGACCCTAGGTTCAGGGAGCGCCATGACCACTGTAGGGTTGGTGGTGGCCTGGGGAGGCGGACTTTCATTGCTGGGTACAGGAGCTGCAGCGGCAGAAGGGAGTACCCCAGTAATTTGTTGGAGGCGGTTGTCAATCTGAATATACCCCTCTTGTAGTTTCTGAACTGAGTCGGCCAGCGTGGAAACCTGCTGACACAGGATCTCCAAAGGAGAGCGCGCTCTGTCGGCCTCGGACATCTGGCTGGTTTGTACTGTCAAGACTTATACTCACCGAGGCCAAGATGCCGAGAGCGGCTCGTCCTTACGACCACGCGCACCCGACCCCTGGAGGTGATACAGGAGTTGGAGGCCGGTGAGGTGGAAGGTCCGGGTAGACGTTGGGTACTGAGGAACTGCAAAGACAAGCGGTTAGATCCGAACCGGGGTATCAGGCAGCACAAGTCCGTAATTCAGGCAAAGGTCAGAACCGGGGTATCAAGCAGAGCAAAGTCCGTAATTCGGGCAAAGGTCAGAACCGGGTATCAAGCAGAGCAAAGTCCGTAATTCAGGCAGAGGTCAGGGGTATCAGGCAAGCAGAGAGAGCAATCCGTTAAATCAGGCAGAGGTCAGGGGTATCAGGCAAGCAGAGAGAGTAATCCGTTTATCAGGCAGAGGTCAGGGGTATCAGGCAATCCGAGAGAGTAATCCGTTTATCAGGCAGAGGTCAGGGGTATCAAGCAATCCGAGAGAGTAATCCGTTTAAACAGGCAGAGGGTTCAGCACAAGTCACTTGGATACACAGGATAAGCAGGTACAGGGATCAGGGCACAGCTGACGACAAACCAGCAACCTGACTGGGTGCTGGAGCCGTCAGATGTAGCCCTCCGGCGAGCGCGTCAGCGTGACGCGCTGCCCGGCACCCGCACGGCCACGGCGCGCACACGGGGACCGCCGTGCACCCGTGCGCGCCGCACCATCGGGCCGCGAACGGGTGTACGGCGTAGCGTGAGTCCTCCGCGCATGCGCCCTGGAGCCCGGCGGACGGAGGCGGCCTGTGCCTCCTGACATGACCACATTAAGCAGGAGAGCACACCATGGTCAGTTCCAGTGGCTGCTGGTGGGTTCTTCTTTTGGGGGAGATGGCAAACAAAGAACACACACGGTCGGATTTTCTGACGGAAAATGTGTGATAGGACCTTGTTGTCAGAAATTCCGACCGTGTGTGGGCTCCATCACACATTTTCCATCGGAATTTCCGACACACAAAGTTTGAGAGCTTGCTATAAAATTTTCCGACAACAAAATCCGTTGTCGGAAATTCCGATCGTGTGTACACAAATCCGACGCACAAAGTGCCACGCATGCTCAGAATAAATTAAGAGATGAAAGATATTGGCTACTGCCCCGTTTATCGTCCCGACATACGTGTTTTACGTCACCGCATTTAGAACAATCGGATTTTCCGACAACTTTGCGTGACTGTGTGTATGCAAGACAAGTTTGAGCCAACATCCGTCAGGAAAAAATCCATGGATTTTGTTGTCGGAATGTCCGATCAATGTCCGACCGTGTGTATGGGGCATTAGAGTTTCAGTAAAAATGGGAAGTTACAGACAAGGAACAATTGTGTGGCAAATAAAAGTCAGTGCATTTAAAGCAAAGGTAGGTCAGCAAGTATGTTTAAGTTATTGGCGATAGTGACCGTTATTATGTGTCATGAAAGGTATAACTCCCATCTATTTTGCGCAAGCCTAAGGTCATCTTTAAACGACCCCACACTTAGTCAGTAAGAAAGCCAAAAGAGGGTATGTGCCCCAAGGGGGATATTATGGGCAGTACAACACCAGGAAATAATTATATGGTGCAAGAATAGAATACAGTAGTATTGTTTAAAAAGATTATCACAAAGTTTTTATTGTTTACAAAATATGCAAAATATCTACAAACATAGAATCAATATAAGATCAAAGAGATGGAGGAGACAACAATCAATTGTGATCTAACTGCTATAGTGTTGTAATAGATCATCCCTGTAGACCCAAGGGTCAGATCACTGGAGTGAAAATAAAACAGCACAGGACACTCTACATGTTTCGGAATACATAGCTGAGAGGAGCCTGCTTTCCCTGCAGTGTGTGTCATTACAGCGAACCACCAAAGATACATGCCAAGTCCATCCACCAGTGGTGGCTCTTGTGAGCCCTGGCCTGCCGTCTTGTTTGGGGTCAACGCCAAAGCCAAACTCTGCATAGTACCCAAAATCTCTCTTCTTACTTCTCCAATAACACTTACTGCTTGTATCAGTGACTAGAAAACCTAATTAACCCCTTGGACCCAAGGCTGTGGGAGCCCATTTCTCAATACGTCTATGTACAATGTTTACAATGAAGAGACAAATGTTTTAAACACATCAAAACTGCTTCTTTGAAACTCCTGAGGAAGGAAACATACACTATAGAAAGAACTGAGTCTTTCTATGTTATGCCGAAACATGTAGAGTGTCCTGTGCTGTTTTATTTTCACTCCAGTGATCTGACCCTTGGGTCTACTGGGATGATCTATTACAACACTATAGCAGTTAGATCACAATTGATTGTTGTCTCCTCCACCTCTTTGATCTTATATTGATTCTATGTTTGTAGATATTTTGCATATTTTGTAAACAATAAAAACTTTGTGATAATCTTTTAAAACAATACTACTGTATTCTATTCTTGCACCATATAATTATTTCCTGGTGTTGTACTGCCCATAATATCCCCCTTGGGGCACATACCCTCTTTTGGCTTCTTCCTTATATATGGGATGTGGCAGAGACCCCCGGAAAAACTCAAACACTGGTTCCTCCCTATTTTCTTTATTCCACACTTAGTCAGTAGTATGTAATGTGGGTATGTAACCTACAGCCCAGCCGGCAGAGTTCAGCTGTCAAAAGTATTACTAGCAAAGCCATTATTGCCACCTCACTCCCAGTGACAATGTGAGAACACAGCAGTTCTCTGTTGCTAACAAGCTTGAATGATTTATGTGGATCCACTTCTTACTTCCTCTCTCTTCCCGTATCTTCCAGGCAACGTCCAATGGGTCCCACATGCTGTGAGTCCGGTCTTGAATATGTGGGGTACCAATTGCTAGGGAGGGAATCAAGGTCACCAATCCCTTCGCTACCAGGGTTATCGTCTACCATGAAGGCACTACTTCCTGCTGGCTGGCTGCTGTAACATTTCACACCACTTAACTGGTTACTCGTGATAACAACAATATGGCTGCCTCTCCTGCTAACTCTCCTGCACTGTAACACTTTGTTTTGAACATCTCTTTGCTCCTCTTCAGCCTACTTTTTAGTACAAGCCCTGTTCCTTTCATCCGCTCTTGCATGCACCCCTTTGTAGGAAATTCAGACCAGGCTTTGGTAACTTTAAGAACTATTATGTTGCGTACACGCGATCGGGATTTTGGTCGGAAAAAGATATGATGGCTTCCGACGAGATTCCGCTCAAGCTTGCCTTGCATACACACGATCACACACAGTTTGCAGAACTTTCGACTGTCAAGAATGCGGTGACGTACAACACTACGATGATCTGAGAAAATGAAGTTCAATGCTTCCGAGCATGCGTCGAATTGTTTCCGAGCATGCGTAGGAATTTTGCGAGTCGGAATTGCTACAGACGATCGCCTTTTCGGATAGGAACTTTTTCTGACTGAAAAATTGAGAACATGCTCTCAATCTTTTGCTGGCTGGAATTCGGCCAGCAAAAGTCTGATGGAGCATACACACAGTCGCATTTTCTGACCAAAAGCTCTCATCTGTCTTTTGCTGGCCGAATTTCCGATAGTGTGTACGCGGCATTACTTTTTTTTTATTCCAATTTCTTTATTGATTTTTTTTCTGTATAAAAAATATAACACATAGCGTGGATGCAACCCCGCTGTATCATCAGTATACACAGTTTCTTAATACATTCTTAAAACAAACCCCCGCTCCTAAACCCACTCCCCCCCTCCCACTCTATCCCTCTCCCTCCCCATCTACCTTCCTCTCTCCAGATCTATCCTATTCCTTTCCACTGTTCCTCCTCTCCCTCTATGTATCTATCTTATTGCTTCCTCTGCTATGGTTTATACCCTATGCTCCCACTTCTGCAAATCTTATTGTTAACTTGTAATCAGCCCATACCTGCCATTTCTCTTCAAATTCCTCTATTCCCTCTCCATCACTGAACTTTAGATTTCCTAAGTTTTGGATTTCATTTATTTTATTACACCGGTTCTTCATGGTGGGCCTTGCTGGTTCCTGGTAATGTCTAGGTATAAGGCTTTTAGCCCTATTTAAAAGGAGCAACGTTCTTATATATTGCTTAGTTGGCATTCTTATCCTGTGGAATAGGCACCCCCATGGGTCGTCAGGGACCCCCC
The DNA here is from genome assembly GCF_042186555.1 of Aquarana catesbeiana. NCBI lineage: Eukaryota > Metazoa > Chordata > Amphibia > Anura > Ranidae > Aquarana > Aquarana catesbeiana. The sequence continues at coordinate 191,618,645 of NC_133331.1, forward strand.
CCGCAGTATTTTTTAATTTCAGGACAATGCCACCAAATGTGGGCCATGGTCCCTATTTCTTTGCACCCTCGCCAACTTAATTGTGATTTTTCACTTTAACTTTTGTGTGCCTTATCGGGGGTGATGTACCATCGGGCCAAGCACTTATAGTTTAACTCTATCATATTGCTATTGACCGAAGTAGCATGTACCCGCCTCAAAAATTGCCTAATCTCCGCCTTATTTACTGATATTCCCAATTCCCTCTCCCACTTCTCAATGTATGGCGGTATCTCCGGCCCTGTCCCATCGTTCAGCAATCTGTAAATCCTAGAAATCACCTTCTTCCTTCCTTTATCTACACAGATTTTCTCCAAAGGAAGTAGATTTTCTGCCGATCAAATGGGCTGGGGCAGAGTCTCAATGAAGTGTTTCAATTGGCTATACCGCCATACATCTATCATCATCAGCTCCTTTTTATTTTTTAGTTCCTGATAAGTGTGTATTTTACCTTGTTGCATTATATCTTTTAGTTGTGCGTTCTCCTGTATTATCCAGTTACCAAACAGTGTCTCTATTCCTGGTGTGAAATATTCTGTATTTTTCAACGGTATTAAAGGTGAATTATATTCTCACTTCTCCCTTTTATATATGTTGTCCCATATTTTTAGTGCATTACTCGTGATAGTGTGTGTGTCTTTACTGAGATTTCTATATTGTGCCGGGATACGTATTATTTTCCCCAATGTGACCTTACTTATTGTGCATTCCATCTTAACCCATTTCTTTTCCTTATTATTTTTTACCCATTCTATTATTCGTGACAATATAATTGCATTATAATAATTTCTAATATCCGGTGCCCCCCACCCTCCTCGCGCCTTGTCCTTAATTAACTGTGTCAACTTTATTTGTGATTTTTTTTCCTTCTCCATATAAACCTTAAAAACATTGTTTGTATTGTTTTGAAAAAAAAACAGTGGAATAGGGATTGGGATCATCTGCATCTTATACATAATTTTAGGTAGGATAACCATTTTAAAGATATTGGTTCCTCCCCCCAGAATAGTTGTCCTGATGTAATTTTATTTAACTCTGTTTTGATGTCATTCAGTAATAGGATAAAGTTTACTTGATATAGTGTCTCACTAGAATTTGTTCTCTTGACGCCTAGGTATTTCAATTCTTTTTTTCCCCAGACAAATGGAAAATCTTTTTGATAGGTAAGCACTTCTTTTTTTGGTATATTAAAAGTTAAGGTTTCTGACTTGGCCGGGTTCATCTTGAAATTGGAAATCTCACCATACTCTTTCAAAGATTTCATTAGGTTTGGGAGGGTTATCATGGGACATGTTATGTAAAATAGAATGTCGTCCGTGTAGGCCACCATTTTATGGATTTCCTCACCTACTTTTATCCCCCTGATATCTGTATTCTGCCTTATCCTCATCAGGAGGGGTTCCAGTGCCAACACAAAAAATAGGGGAGATAATGGACACCCCTGCCTGGTGCCATTGTACATTTCGAACAGTCTCGAAACTGTCCCGTTTACCTTTCACCCTTGCTGTAGGTCTATTGTACAGTGCCTTTATCCATCAGATCATCTTTGCTCCAATTCCTGTTTCCTCCCACGTACTCTGCATAAAGCCCCAGTCTACCCTGTCAAAAGCTTTCTCAGCATCGATTGACAGTAGTAGTCCTGGGGCCCTACTGTCTTTGATTTTCTGTATTGCCAGTAATGTACTAGTTCCATTGTCCCTCGCCTCACTTCCTTGAACGAAACCTACTTGGTCTGGGTGTATTATGTCCTGCATTATTATTTTCATCCTACCTGCGAGGATTTTCGCAAAAATCTTAGTGTCCGAGTTTAGGAGTGAGATGGGTCTATAGCTGGAGCATAATGTGCTATCTTTCCCCTCTTTTGGGATGACAGCAATAACCGCTTCAATGCCTATATTAACTATTATGCCGCGTACACACGATCAAGATTTTGGTCGGAAAAAGATATGATGGCTTTTCCGACGGGATTCCGCTCAAGCTTGCCTTGCATACATACGGTCACACAAAAGTTTGCGGAACTTTCGACCGTCAAGAACGCGGTGATGTACAACACTACGACGAGCTGAGAAAATGAAGTTCAATGCTTCCGAACATGCGTCAAATTGTTTCTGAGCATGCGTAGGAATTTTGCGAGTCGGAATTGCTACAGACGATCGCATTTTCGGATAGGAACTTTTTCTGACCGAAAAATTGTGAACATGCTCTCAATCTTTTGCTGGCTGGAATTTGGCCAGCAAAAGTCTGATGGAGCATACACACGGTCGCATTTTCCGACCAAAAGCTCTCATTGGTCTTTTGCTGGCTGAATTTCCAATCGTGTGTATGCAGCATTACTTGAACTTTATTTACTAACATTATAGGAACTCATAATAAACAATCCACAGGTCAAAATATCTCTTTGACTCTCTTTGTGATAGAAGCAATAGAAAAAGAGAACAAATATATATCCCACCTTTGTTTTACATATAAAATTACATATATGTCTTTAAAATTACAGCACACATATTCAGGGCACCCAGATTCAAGAGTTGCTTGTTTAGCCCAGTCTGTGAAGTGCCACTCTGGTGTAGAGCTTAGTAAGCTTCATTGTCCATTTAGCCTTCCTGTTTGACCTGGGTTTAATCCAGCCACTGCCAACTTTGACCTCAGTCTTGTTCCTGAACATATCCTTGTATCTGTCCTGGTACTTTGTATTCATGTTTTGATTTCCTGGTGTTGACTTTGGAATTAGCTCAAAGACAATCCTGCTTTATGTTTGCATGCTTTAACCTACTGGTTGTCACCAGTAAGGCCATCCTGAGGCTCTCGATTTAGGGCTGCCTACTGCATAGGCTCCAACCATGTAATCCGTGGCTCTGAAAAGACCAGGTACCACTAGATTATTCATCTTTTTTTTTCTTTGAATATTAATGTTTATAGACATTTCCAGATCTTACACATTAACAACTCTGTATAACAAGTCTCAACAATGTTTATTAAAGCATTTGCTTATTTCCTGATATACATAGGACAATATTAATGGCTTAAAAGGGCCAACAGCCCACTGCACCACCCATTTGACTACTTGGTTGACTTCATCCAGCTGGTGACCAGGACCATATTTGTTTCATTTACATCTATCCTGTGTTCAGGTGAGAGATCCTAACATTGACAAGCCTGATACCTTAAAGGAGGATAGTGGATAATTAATTTTATTAAATGTATTTATTTTTTCTCTGATACTGTCTAAAGCTGACTAGTAGTTCTATGTTGCTTCTCACAAACCAGAACCTTTCATTCTTAATCCTGTTGTAGACATGTGATGTTTGTGGGATGCAGCTCCACTAGCTTACAGTTACCAGAAATATAGACATTTAAAGCTGATTTCCAACAAACAACTAAATAAAAAAATAACATTTTAATTTGTCAATGTGTAAGCAAATAGGGTTCTTCCAACTTAACACTATAACAGGAAAGAAACACCATTAAAAATATTAAATTTTACTATCATATGCTATTCCATGTTTGCAAGCATGATGTCCAATAATTTACTCTGCTGCAGGTGAAGAATAAGCAAGGAGTGAATATTGATATTCACTCTACATTTTTACCCCGATAAGGTATATGTTCCAAAACAGAGCCACAGCAATGGAACAGGATGACTAGATGGCAAAGACATAACCACTCTTAACAATTGTTAAGCTTCAGCTTTGTAGTAATATTATATAGTAATCATATCCATGATAAATTATGATCACCATTTTGTAAAAAACGTTATATTCCTCTCAATTCTATTGTATATCTTCAGTCTTGAAGAGACCTTGTCAGGTATTTTAAGATAAAAAAACTGTCAGCTCCCCACAAGAGAATGGACATTATGTTTTTCATTTTAAATGTAATTTCAAATAGTAACCCAATTTAATATGTTCATAAGTAAAATAGATATAAAGAACACTTTACAAACAGGACACATGGATAATTTCTGTACAATAGAAATTGCTTAGAAAATGAATCACATCATAATATAAAAACCAATCACACCAAACTAATCATGCTAGTTCAGAAATAGAATATAATTTAAGTTCCTAATTACTATAACTACCAGGCTTAAAATACAAACCTGAAAGTTTAATAAAACTTAACACCCATATGTAACTGCTAATGGTGGAATTCCATTGGCTAGCAAAGGGATCTGGAATGCAAATGAATAATTTGGGAATGGAATGAACTTTGTATATAAACAGGATCCAAAGCACATGGTTAAACATTGTGAGAAGACTTCTCCTGCCACAATACTTCAGAAAGCACAATCATGGCAACAAAGGGAGGAAAGCAAGGTGGTGAGTAGATTATTTTATTTGCTAAATGTATGTAGCAAAATTTTATTAAAAATGTTTTTTGGTGATAATTGCCTAAAAAAAAGGATAGTCTTCCTCATCAGAAGAGAAGTGTCAGTGATGTATAACTAGGGAAACCAGGTTGGAGGGCCAACACCAGTAGTACTTTCACAGGAGGTGCTTAGATTTCTCTATCATTTTGTCTTGTCTGGGAACATCTGTTTACATATATATAAATCTAAACTGCTTAGAAAAATCAAAATCTGTTGATCTGAACTGAACAGAATATATCATTATGTATAACTATACAAGTGAAATTTCCAATCTGGCACTGTGATTTTTATGTTTACATAAATAATGACATCCCTGCTGGTGCATTTTGTCACTGCCCAGAATGCACACAAGGATCCATGTGCATTTATGGTGGCAAAGCTAGTTGCATGTGGTCCAAACAAGTGAAATGATGTCCAAATCAGATAGAAATTGTATCTTATAAAGATACTGAACAGAACAAAGGGTACATGTGCTCATATGCTCTTAGGACATAGTGGAGATTATGGTCTGTGAGAATTATTGCACCAGTAGTGATGGTGGAGACGTGGAGTTTATATTCGTATAAGGCAACACATTGCAGAATATATGACAATAAATACATGAATGAGGATGCAATTGCATTGTAATACAAACTACCATTGTTAGGATAATGGACATGGAGAAACATTTTTTGCAGATAAATGCCGAATGAGAGAAAGCCATTGTGGTAGAGTTATTTATTTAAGCTGTTGACAGATCATAGGACATTCACAGTAATATATGGACAGTTGTCCTGAAAGCAATTTGACTAAAGATATGCACTTTAGGGGTTTGCTGGGTGAGAGTGGGGGGCCCCTGAATCTGGGTACTCCAAATCTCTTGGCTGTAATTTTAAAGACAGATATGTCTTTTTATGTAAAACAAAAGGTGGGATATATATTTTTTCTTTTTTTCTATTGCTTCTATAAAAAAGAGAGCCAAAGATATATTTTGACTAGTGGAGTTCATGCAATTTTATTCTTTAATTTTAGTCTTCGATTTTAGTGGTTTTTAATATTTTCATAAATTTGAGATAAAAAAAATAAATAAAACAAACTTTTGAAATTGCATTAATATGTTAAGCCTTGTATGAGATTTTTAATGGGTTTAGATATAATTTAACTGTGGCCCCAAATATTGAAATTAAATTATTATATTCCAGATAAAGTAATTGTTTTGGTATCTCTTAACCCATTAACTGAATAACTTTAAAATTCTCATATTGCAGATGTTATAATGCTTTTATTTCTTTCACAGGTTGTGGTGCACCTGCACAACAGTGCCAGCCAGACCCATGCCAAGGTAGTAACTAAACGTTTCCTTATGAAGGCCTTAAGTGCCTACACATTTTGAAACTCATAATGTTGCATGTTGGCAGAATATCTCAGTGTTAGAATGCCAGCATTCTTCAGTAAAGCCAACCTTATAGTGAGTTGTGGACCATTCTGTTAAACTCTAGCTAGTTTTTTTATTCGGTTAGCTTGAATAGCAGGCTGAAAGAGTTCAGCTCAGTGGGGGACACTTCTTTTTGCTACATGGGTACAGATCATACCTTCCTTGCATGATCATTCACTGTTTAATCTTTTGTGTCTCATTCAAAAGCCATGTGGTGGCATTACACTTCCTATTATGCAATGGATACACTGATCCTTGTCCCTACGCAGGAAGAAAGACATTTCCTGCTAAGGAGTCTGGTTCAACCTCCTTTCAATTTAGGTTGTTAAAGTAAGGAAGGCTTATCATTCAATTCTCACTGAAGTGCCAATGCAGGTGGGAGATTTTCAAACTATGGTGACAATTACAAGAATAACTTAATAGGATTGCCACATGGCCAACAAAAAATTCTGATTTAATAAACATGGAAAAAATACATAGATTCATAACACAAATTTGGCCCATTTAAAAACCATCCTTAAGCAAAACTCTTGGCTTATATATAGTTATTGAAAATAAATGTGTATACATTTAATATGACCATGTCATTAACTTCACATAAAGAAACTAAAATCAGCCTATACTTTAAAAGTAGAAGGTCATTTACTTACTTTTTGTCAAGCAGTGCCCTGAAACTTTGCTTTATTGCAGAAACCCAGACAACACTGGTATCCGATATCTCCCAGTATGTTGAATACCTAGACCCCTACTGTGTGCTGTGGTTTCTCCTGCTGGCCTCTACATTACTTCAGGATACAGTAGTGATACAGGGGCAGATGAGAGCATACACATTATGTGGTGAGAAACCAGATATTAAACACACCCGTAAGTGTCAGATGCAGCAGCCAGTATCTGAAACTCAATACAAATTTAGGATATCACCCACTGTAGAGGTAACTAATTATCTTCTTCTTTTATGGGCTGGTCCTAGTTTTATTTTGACAAGTTAGTGACAGGGACAGTTTGAAACATCTGCTATATGTCATAGTAACCCTAATACAATTTATAACTCAATACATTATGAGGTAATTATGAGGAAAATAAAATAGGAAGGAGTGTTATTTTTATTAAAACACTATATAATCCCTGACAAAATCTTTTAATTGCTATGGCAATTCTCTACTGTTTTGAAAACGAATGGAAAAGGGTTTGGCTTTACATATACAGTACTTTACCACAACAGTAGTCCTGCATGTTGCATTAGCTAGATATTGTACAACAAATCATGTCTAAAGTCTTTAAATAAAACATTAGATTGAATCTAATAACTCACTAAGGGTATTCAAGCATAAGGGCTCAAATAAACATTCTAAATTATAACCTTGAAGGGTTTATTCAAAAACAAAAACTAGATAAAATAAAATTACTTTTATAAAACGATATCCTAGCTTGTGCAACAAACTTAAATTAACCTCCTTGTACAAAACATTGCTAAAAATAAAAAGTACGAATTAAAAAAAAATGCTTATAAAATCAGGAATTATAAACAATTGCATTTTATGTTTACTTATTAGACCCCTGCTCTGTTCCTGATCCTTGCCAAACACAAGGAGGTGGATACGGTGGCCAAGGAGGATTTCTGTCCCAGTCATCTGGCGGCTCAGGTGGAATAAGTTCACAATTGCAAACCAGCGGAGGTGGATTTGGTTCCGGTGGATATGGCTCCCAAGGCCAGATGAGTCAAGTATCAGGCAGCGGAAGTGGTTCACAAGGCCAGGTGAGCCTAGGATCAGGTGGATATGGCGGCCAGGTGAGCCAAGTATCAGGTGGCGAATACGGTTCACAAGGCCAGATGGTCCAAGTATCAGGTGGCGGATATGGTTCACAAGGCCAGATGGGCCAGCTATCAGGCAGTGGCTATGGTTCACAAGGCCAGATGGGCCAAGTATCAGGCAGTGGATACGGTTCACAAGGCCAGATGGGCCAAGTATCAGGCGGTGGATACAGTTCACAAGGCCAGATGGGACAAGTATCAGGTGGTGGATACGGTTCACAAGGCCAGATGGGCCAAGTATCAGGCGGCAGATATGGTTCACAAGGCCAGACAAGCCAAGTATCAGGAGGATGCTCTTCATCAGCCCAGACAAGCCAGGTATCAGGTAGTTTTGGTCCACAAGGAGGATTTTCAAGCCAAGGCGGATGCGGAGGTGGAGCAAAGAAATAAACCTTACTCAAGATCACTATGATAAAAACAAATCTCTCTACTGCAGTTTTCAAGCTATGTGCAATCATTAAATGCTGTGTACCAATTAGTACCTACTACCGTGTTTGTATATCAAATTAAATCTTGTCATGCTGCCTTCTGTTATCAAATAAATATGCTATTGAATTCTCAATTCTAGTAGTATTCAATTGATCCACATTTACACATACAATCGGACATATTCACAGATTGGAATCAACATTGAGACATGGAGGTCTATACTGATCACTGCTGGGGACACTGAGATCTGTACTGGCCACTGCTGGGGACACTGAGATCTGTGCTGGTCACTGCTGGGGACACTGACAGCTGCATTGGTCACTGCTAAATACAACAAGATCTGAAATGGTCACTGGGCACAGAGATGCACTGGTCATTGCTGGAGACAATGAGTTTCTTACTGGTCACTGCTGGCATACTGAGATCTGTACTGGTTACTGCTGGGGACACTAAGAGATGTGGTGGACACTGCTGGGGACATTGAGATCTGTAATAGTTAGTACAGGGGAAGCAAAACTTTACTGTTCACTGCTGGGAGCACTGATAGCTGTATTGGTTACTGCTGGGGATGTTGATATTTGTACTGGTCACTACTAGGGACATGGAGAGCTGTCACAAAAAAATAAAATATAAATATTTCTGCACACCCATGGGTTATCTCCTCAAAATGTATTATTAAAAATGGCATCAAAATACAGCTCTAAAGCAATAGTCCCTTCTCCCACACAATTGATCCTACATCCCCCAAGTAAAATACAAAAACTATAATGCAACATGTGAGCTCATTCCCATCCCCTGTTTCCCCTCAGCACATATATGGGACCGCTAAGAACCTCCCTCTTATAACCATGCCGGAGCTGGAACCAATAACTGTGACAAACCCCCCTAGATGGTACCCCTAATGACTACACCTAAATCCAGGCCCTACCCAATGATTATTCCAGACCAAGTAATTGCCCGATTGCCTAAGTATAGGGCTCTGCACCTTATAGCCACATTGGGCGAATGCAGTAGCCCAATACCAGGCCAGGGAATGCTAAGATGGACCAATCTCATTGAATAATGATCATCTCTGTATAGGTGATTCCTTGTGTAAACCAGACCTAATCCGACCTGGATGGAAGGAACAAAAGTTCCGGTGATTGTGGTGGTATGAATATGGCAGAGGATCAAGCTGTGAATAGAGGCTGGATAGTGAGGGAATGCTCTCATCCATTGGTAATACTGCTGATAATATCGCACAGTGTCACACACAGATATGGATCATATGGAGGTAACTCCACAGATGGAGAATGCTATATAGTGTCACAGGGAAGCACAGATAAATACATACATCTGATCCGGTCAGTGAATGAATGAGTCCCGACCATCCGGGTACTTCATTAGAACTGCTGATATGATTGGTAATTAGGGATGAACTTCGAGTTCGAGTCGAACTCATGTTCGACTCAAACATCGGCTGTTCGCCAGTTCGCCGAACAGCGAACAATTTGGGGCGTTCGCGGCAAATTCGAATGCCGCGGAACACCCTTTAAAAGTCTATGGGAGAAATCAAAAGTGCTCATTTTAAAGGCTTATATGCATGGTATTGTCATAAAAAGTGTTTGGGGACCTGGGTCCTGCCCCAGGGGACATGGATCAATGCAAAAAAAGTTTTAAAAACAGACGTTTTTTCAGGAGCAGTAATTTTAATAATGCTTAAAGTGAAACAATAAACGTATAATATCCCTTTAAATTTCGTACCTGGGGGGTGTCTATAGTATGCCTGTAAAGGGGCGCATGTTTCCCGTGTTTAGAACAGTCTGACAGCAAAATGATATTTCAAAGGAAAAAAGTCATTTAAACTACTCGCGGCTATTAATGAATTGCCGGTCCGACAATACACATAAAAGTTTGTTGATAAAAATGGCATGGGAATCCAGGTCTGGTATGGATATTAAGGGGAACCCCGGCCAACACTTAAAAAAAAAAATGACGTGGGGTCCCCTTCAAAATCTATACCAGACCATTTAGGTCTGGTATGGATTTTAAGAGAAACCCCGTGCCAAAATAAAAAAAAAAATGGCGTGGGGTCCCCCCAAAAATCCATACCAGACCCTTATCCAAGCACACAACCTGGCAGGCTGCAGGAAAAGAGGGGGGACGAGAGAGCGCCCCCCCTCCTGAACCGTACCAGGCCACATGCCCTCAACATTGGGAGGGTGCTTTGGGGTAGCCCACCCAAAACACCTTGTCCCCATGTTGATGAGGACAAGGGCCTCATCCCCACAACCCTGGCCGGTGGTTGTGGGGGTCTGCGGGGGGGCTTATCGGAATCTGGAAGCCCCCTTTAACAAGGGGACCCCCAGATCCTGGCCCTCCCCCCTGTGTGAAATGGTAAGGGGGTAAAAAAGTACCCCCTTACCATTTCACTAAAAAACTGTCAAAAATGTTAAAAATGACAAGAGACAGTTTTTGACAATTCCTTTATTTAAATGCTTCTTCTTTCTTCTATCTTCCTTCGGTTTCTTCCTCCATCTTCTTCTTCTTCTGGTTCTTCTGAGTCTTCTGGTTCTTCCTCCGGTGTTCTCGTCCGGCATATCCTCCGCGGCGTCAGTGTCTTCTTCCCCTTGGGCCGCTCTGCATCCATGATGGCATGGAGGGAGGCTCCCGCTCTTCTCTTCATCTTCTTCTCTTCATCTTCTTCTCTTCATCTTCTTCTCTTCATCTTCTTTTCAGGCCACTCTGCATCCATGATGGCATGGAGGGAGGCTCCCGCTCTTCTCTTCATCTTCTTCTCTTCATCTTCTTCTCTTCATCTTCTTCTCTTCATATTCTTTTCGGGCCGCTCCGCATCCATGTTGGCATGGAGGGAGGCTCCCGCTGTGTGACTCTTTTCCTCTTCTGATGGTTCTTAAATAATGGGGGGGGCGGGGCCACTTGGTGACCCTTCTCCCCTCTGACGTACGGTGACTTGAAGGGACTTCCCTGTGGCATCATGGGGAATGCCACAGGGAAGTCCCATCAAGTCACCGTGCGTCAGAGGGGGGCGGGGTCACCGGGAGAAGCGTCACACAGTGGGAGCCTCCCTCCATGCCAGCATGGATGCGGAGCAGCCCGAAAAGAAGATGAAGAGAAGAAGATGAAGAGAAGAAGATGAAGAGAAGAGCGGGAGCCTCCCTCCATGCCATCATGGATGCGGAGCGGCCCGAGGAGAAGAAGGGAAGAAGACGCCGACGCCGCTGAGGAGATGCCGGACGAGAACACCGGAGGAAGAACCAGAAGACCCAGAAGAACCAGAGGAAGCAGAAGATGGAGGAAGAAACCGAAGGAAGATAGAAGAAAGAAGAAGCATTTAAATAAAGGAATTGTCAAAAACTGTCTCTTGTCATTTTTAACATTTTTGACAGTTTTTTAGTGAAATGGTAGGGGTACTTTTGTACCCCCTTACCATTTCACACAGGGGGGAGGGCCGGGATCTGGGGGTCCCCTTGTTAAAGGGGGCTTCCAGATTCCGATAAGCCCCCCACCAGCAGAGCCCCACAACCACCGGCCAGGGTTGTGGGGATGAGGCCCTTGTCCTCATCAACATGGGGGCAAGGTGTTTTGGGGGGCTACCCCAAAGCACCCTCCCAATGTTGAGGGCATGTGGCCTGGTACGGTTCAGGAGGGGGGGGCGCTCTCTCCTCCCCCCTCTTTGCCTGCGGCCTGCCAGGTTGCGTGCTCGGATAAGAGTCTGGTATAGATTTTTGGGGGGACCCCATGCCATTTTTTTTTAAATTTTGGCGCGGGGTTCCCATTAAAATCCATACCAGACTTGAAGGGTCAGTGAGGGACTCTGAGGAGTTTAAAGCTGAAGAGATTGGGGGAAAAAGTGCAACATTTACTTTCTCGGCTTCCTTCCTTTCTACTATTCTCACTGTTTGGTATTGCAGGCAGTATCTGCGGATGCCCCCTTCCAGGTAGACACGTGGGAACCATCCCCTATTGGAACGCTGTATACATCGGCTGATCCAGACGCCACCATCCAGCTGTCCCTGCAGAGGGCTGTATCTGCATGCTTACGAGACCTTGCTATCAGGGAGGTCCACCATTCCCGGTAAGGGTCCATCTGTAGTATCCCCCGGAGTCACTGTCTGTCTGGATACCCCTCCACACCACTTTTCTTCTGTTTCACTTATATCGGTGATTTCCAAAGACCTGTGGATATGTGACCCTTCCTCAAAAGGGACTGATGCATCTTTATTGAATTGCTTATGGATGAACTTCACTTTTCTATATTTTTTTTCCTCACTTTTGTCACTCAGAATATTTTGTCACTCAGGATATTTTGACTTCTATATGTCTATACACATGTTTTATTGTTTATTTACCCAATTTCAAGCATTGTTTGATTGTGTTATGTGATTCACTAACTATGCACAATATATATGCACTCATATATTCATGCAAGCAGTATATGAATTTATTTTATATGATCACTTGATTGCAAGCGCACTTATTTTATCTATTTTGGTTTAATACACAGATATTGTTTTTTTTGTTGCAGCTGCAGCTCAGTTCTTTGCTAATTGCTTTTTAGCGCAGGTTGTCCTCTTTATATTTTATGGTATAGATTTTGAGAGGGACCCCACGACATTTTTTTTTAAATTTTGGACGGTGTTCCCCTTAATATCCATACCAGACCTGAAGGGCCTGGTATGGAATTTAGGGGGACTCCCCATGTCATTTTTTTTTTTATTTTGGTTCGGGGTTCCCCTGTGGGGAATTCCCATGCCGTTTTTATCAATGAACTTTTATGTGTATTGTCGGACCGGCAATTCATTAATAGCCGCGAGTAGTTTAAATTACTTTTTTTCCTTTGAAATGTCATTTTGCTGTCAGACTGTTCATGCGCCCCTTTACAGGCATACTATAGACACCCCCCAGGTACAAAATTTAAAGGGATATTACACTTTTATTGTTTCACTTTAAGCATTATTAAAATCACTGCTCCCGAAAAAACGTCTGTTTTTAAAACTTTTTTTTGCATTAATCCATGTCCCCTGGGGCAGGACCCGGGTCCCCAAACAATTTTTATGACAATAACTTGCATATAAGCCTTTAAAATTAGCACTTTTGATTATTCATGTTCGTGTCCCATAGACTTTAACGGTGTTCGCGTGTTCAAACAAATTTTTTGCCTGTTCACAAGTTCTGGTGCGAACCGAACAGGGGGGTGTTCAGCTCATCCCTATCGGTAATGTTCATGAGTGTACTCACAGATCTGCTTCCTCAAGTGACCACTAGATGGTTGTAGTTGTGGCAGTCCTCCAAAAGGTTGCAATGAACAAGGTGGCTGAGTAACGACGATAGAAGCGGCTATCCCATGGGTCAGGCAGGTAAGGCAAGTTAGATGGTAATCCTGTGTAAATCCTGCATGGTAAGCTCTGAATTGAGCATTATGCCGATTAACCTGTGCAATAAGTAGCAGGTAAAGGTATTCCATGACTTCCAGGTGGATATTAGCAACCAGCAGTCCAGCAATTGCAGTCCATCTAGTATGAATAGGTGTCGTACTGGATATCTGATTGGGTTCCTTTCAAATGGCTAAGGATGCGGTGCATCAGGGGGTGGGGGGTTGATTCCTCCGTAGGTTTGTCTACATATGTTTCGTTCCTCCCAGAACTTCGTCAGGACACGGAGAGCTGTACTGGTCACTGCTGGGGACGTGGAGATTTGTACTGGCTACTGCTGGAGATGCAGAGAGCTGTACTGGTCACTGCTGGGGACACTGCAAGCTGTACTGGTTACTACTGGGAGCACCAAGAGCTGTACGGGTCACTATTGGGGGGTACTGAGATCTGTGGTCACTGCAGGGGACACTGAGATCTGTGGTCACTGCTGGGTACACTGATATCTGTGGTCACTGATGGGGACACTGAGATCAGTACTGGTCACTGCTTGGGTCACTGAGATCTGTACTGGTCACTGCTGGGGACACTGAGATCTGTACTAGTTACTGCTGGGGACACTAAGAGTCACTGCTGGGGACACTAAGATCTGTGCTAGTCACTGCTGGGGACACTGAGATCTGTTCTGCTCACTTCTGAGTGCAGACAATATGCATTCAGGGCAGCACATACATCCTTGTATGAAAGTTATGGCTCAGATGTCCATATACAAGTGTACAGCCATTGCATTGTCATTGGCTGGCTGACAATAGCTGTACACTGCACCTGGTGGATAACATTGCCTAAATAGACACATGGGCCTCTTTCCCCCATGTGCATGCGGTCTAATGTTAGCTGGAGGGGGCACAGTAACTGCACTGATATGTTTAGAGGAAATTCAAGAAAAGGGTACATTTTCAGATTACTGCTTAGGCAAAATTAACATTTCCAGATATTCCTTATAACATAGCAAATATTCATTTTGAGCTTAGGGTTACTTTCTTCTCTCAGTGAATTAAGATTTCCATCTTCAACTTTCTCAATCAACATTGACAATTTTTTTTTTTTTATATATTCTTTATTTTATTTTATAGTAATACAAAAAGAACAAAGTACATATTTCCCTTCAGGGGAATATAAGGCACATTACAAACCTTGTAAAAAGAAAAATACCCTGCTTTATACCTCCCACCCATAACCCGAGAAAAAAACAAACAAACAAACACCCCCCCCCCCCCATCCCCCAGTCTCCCTCTTTCTTTCCTCACATCTTATCTGCCTCTATGACTCCATCAGCAATAGGCTCTCCTCCGTTCTCCTAAAATCGAGCCATTTCTGCCATGTCTTAAGATATTTCTCTCGTGTACCTTCTATTAGGTGTATTGACTCCTCTAAGGATCTCACCCACTCCACCCTTATTATCCAGTCTTTCATATTTGGAGCTTCAGAAACTTTCTAGAAGCTTGGTATTAGAGCTTTCGCAGCATTCAGAAAAAACGGCATTAATAACCTGCTGTATTGGGGTACTTCCATATCTACAATATGGAACAAGCACGTCCATGGGTTTTTTTTTAATCCATTCTCCCATTATCTGTGTAATTTTACCTATGATTTTTTCCCAGAAGGAGTAGATTTTGGGGCAGTCCCACCATACATGCGCAAAGGTACTCACCTCCCCACACCCCCTCCAACAGGTTGGGGGACTCTCTGACCTATATTCATGCGCCCTTTGGGGGGTCACATACCACCTTGCTATTAATTTATAACTCATTGCATATGTCTGAGTATCTCTTGCCGATGCATATACCATTTTAAGTATCTTAAGCCTGTGTTCCTCGTCTCTCAAGGGCCCTATTTCTCTTTCCCACTTGTCCAGGTAGACAGGGAGCCCATTGTTTGCTTCGTCTCTAAATATTTTATACATTTTAGATATAATACCCGTTGTGCCGGGGGGGGGGGGGTGCTTAATACTTTTTCTATTGCTCTAAGTTGGCCTTTTCCCCTCAGTGGTTGTGGAAGAGAATGTGTAAAGTGCTGTAACTGTGCATATCTCCATTTATCTTTCTATTGCCCCTCATCACATCCTGTAATTGTATTACCTCTTTTTTTTGCCCACCTTGTAAAATATAAATGTTCCTCCTTTCCAGGCTTGAAATAATTTGTGTTAGTAAGTGATATGAGCGGTGAGTTATATTCTCATTGAAATCTCTTACTTAACCTATCCCAGATCCTAAATGTGTTTCTTCGTCAAAAAATTAGTGTTACGTCCTAACTCACGAAATTGTGGCGGAATCCATACCATTTTTTCTAAATCTACCTCACATTGTGCTCTTTCTATGTTCACTCAGTTTTTTTTCTTTTCTATCATGCGACCAATCTACGATCCTAGCGATCGAGATTGCTTCATAATATTTTTTAAAATCCGGAGCACCCAATCCTCCCTGTCTTTTGTCCCTGGTCATAGTGTAGTACGCTATCCTAGGGCATTTACATGCCCAAATATACCTCAATACCATAGATTGTAACTTTCTAAAGAAGTCGGGGGGGGGGGGGGCGCAATTGGAATCATTGAAAAGATATAAATCAGCATATGGAGGACAAATATTTTTACAGCATTTATCCTGCCAATCCATGACAAAGATCGATACCTCATCAAATTCATTTGATCCTTAGTGTTATTAAGCAGGGGGATATAATTAGCTTTAGAGAAATCATTTGGATATGATGTCAATTTTATGCCCAGATATCCCAACTTAGGTAAAGGGAAACTTAGGACTGAATTGCCCTCTGCTCTCCCATCTGAAGTGTTATGTTTAAGAGTTCAGATTTACCCATATTTATTTTAAAATTCGCTTCCGCTTCCGCCCCCCCCCCCCCACCCCCACCCCATCTCAACCTCTTTGGGGGCACCCCATCTCAACCTCTTTGGGGGGTGTACCATTCCCTTTAATGCTGCAGATCTGGCATTTTTCCTTCCAATCAGACAGGACGGGAACCCCTATTGGTAAGTTATCTCAGATGACCTCATAAGTTCAGTGAGGGGTTTCAGGAGCCTCCTTCTTAACAAAGTCTCTGCTGATAGATCTGCAAACACTTGTAATTCTACACCTTCATAGCCTACACCTGGGGAATTCCGCAATTTTTCCATATTTTTTATTTTTCTTCTGCGTAATGAAACCTTACTATAACGTCTCTTGGGCTCTCAGATCTATGTGTAGTATAACGTGCGATCCTGTGGACTCTCTCTAATTTCAAAGGTTCTGTTAGGTTCTTTTTCCAGAAGGGGGTAGAATAGATGTTGTACTATTGTCGTCAATTCCTCACTCCTATACTTCTTGGGGAGCCCTTTAATTCGCAGGTTTTTACGGCGGCTGCAATCTCATAATCTTCTAACTTGTAGTGGAGACCCCTGTTTGCACCGTGTAGATAATTTAGTGTTTACTAATGTCCTCCAATCGCTTCTCGTGATCTCATCTACCCTCCGTCTCTTCCTCCCTTCCAAGTACCTGTCCAATATCCATTCTTACTGCAGCAATGTCCTCTTTCAGTGATGCCTCCATTTTGGACAGCATCTCTGCCAGCATCTCTTTAATTTTATGCCTTCCTCCTGCTTTGTTAATTGGGGAGGTCTTTTCCCTGTTGGGTACTCCTCCCCCCACTTTTCCTTTGCCTCCCTTCTTGGGTCTTGGAACTAACTTAGGGGTGATTCCCATTGCTTCTGGTCTCGTTGTTTTACCTTCTTGCCCTTCCCTGTTTTATTCTCCTCTTCTACCAGTTTTTGTTTATTTGCTCCTAGGCATGTTGGAGCTCCCATCCTGGGGCTACTTTGCGATTCTTCCAAGATGCTAGAGTCTGCTGACATATAGCGCTGTATACTCCCAAGGCTTAACACAGCCATGGCCCCTTTATTTACTTTAGTTGGTTTCCCCTCATTACTCTATCTTGTGCCTCCGCTAGTGTCACCAGGGGCCTTTAGTGCAGTCTTGATTAAAGAAAACTATTTTATGTACAAGTGTCTTCTAGCGATCAATACAGCTCATACAGTGATGAGGACTACAAGGGAGGGAATCAGGGAAGAGAAAGGGGGGGTAGGCACCAGGTCCTCCTCTAATCTGTTATTTGTGCAAGTCCTTGTCGCACATGCCTCGCGACTCCCCTATACAAAATAAAGTCTTTCCAATGTCATAGAATAATATGGGGATTTCAACTTTTAGAGCTCCTGTGGGAGGGGCATAACAGAGGATTCTTGTGCCAGATACAAGGAGATATCAAGATATTGACATCCACCTCTTCTCCAAGCCCCTCACTGTACCAGTCTATGCCAATCTGTCACAGGGGAGACCACAAGAACACAGGGGCACTCTCACCTCCTTCTTCGCCGTCAATCACTGGAATCCTATGACTAGGCTCCCCCTTCCTGCTGCAGCGTTGCATCCATCCAGCTCAGTGGCTCCTCTCACAAGCGCAGGCTTCTATGAATCCTCCTCCCTTCAACGCTGTAGTCAGGAAGGGTGTTTGGTCTTCTGATTCAGGGGTAGTGGCAGGGGTGGTGGTGGGGAGCAGACGAGGTCTCCCAATCCCACAGCGAGAGTACAGCAGCTCGTCAGGCAGGAGCCGGCTCTGTCTCTCCGCGCTCCTGGCGTCTCGCCATCCGGCTACAGGCAGAGCAAGTGTGCAGGGAGGGCCGAGGATCCGGGATGTGCTCGAGGCGCACCTACATGCTGGCGCTCCGCCCCATCCTTCCCCGTTACACGTTGACTATTTCTAATCCTTATGCTGCTAGTATTAATAAATAGATAGGAAAGAATATCATATTTACTAGTTTTAAACTTTTTCTTTACAACTCTTCAGTTCCAGGCTAGGCAAAATGATTTGTATCCCTCTTTTGAAGGGGTAGAGGGTGAGAAATGCCCCCCCCAACAGGATATTGCGCTAAATCTGTAGGTAAATAAGGGAACCAGGACATTCGCTAAGTGGAAGAGATGGTTTGATAATAAAGTTGGCAGTATAACCACTCAGCACCAGCTCTCTGTGCACGGGGGGGGGGGGGGGGGGGGGGGGGGGTTTGCTGGGAAACTAACCATAATCTAATAAAAGCAATGGGAGCAGAGAACTACTGCAATCAGCATATAACATTAACCATGTGCATATCGATGCACACCAGTATAGACATAATGCAGATTTTATATAAGAAAGGATTAATAATAGTACATACATCCAATGTACAAACAGATATTACCAGCAAAGGGCCCAACAAGAGTCTTGGTGGAATTGTGCACACATACCAGGGTATATATAGCTATTTATATAGATACTTCCAGAAGAATGTTGTAACAAAGTCCAGTTACAGGAGCCCCTGGGGATGATCATGAAGCAGCATCCGTCTGTGTCAGAGACCTGTAGATAAGATCAGCCATGATGGGAAGATCCTGCAACTGTTGTCCAACCAGCTTTGAACACAACTGCTCTGGCACTGGACCTCAGAGTCAGCCCATCTACTCTGCAGTTTAGTTCCTAGTAGCATCTAATCTGTCATGCAACTAGGCCTCTAACAACCAGAAATGACTGTTGGATGCCAAACCTTGCTCTAGCCTATGCTGTTTTTGAGCCATAAGCTAAAACTAGCTTAGGGATGAGCTTCGAGTTCGAGTCGAACTCATGTTCGACTCGAACATTGGCTGTTCGCAAGTTCGCCAAACAGCGAACAATTTGGGGTGTTCGCAGCAAATTCGAATGCCGCGGAACACCCTTTAAAAGACTATGGGAGAAATCAAAAGAATTTTAAAGGCTTATATGCAAGTTATTGTCATAAAAAGTGTTTGGGGACCTGGGTCCTGCCCCAGGGGACATGGATCAATGCAAAAAAAAGTTTTAAAAACGTCAGTTTTTTCAGGAGCAGTGATTTTAATAATGCTTAAAGTGAAACAATAAAAGTGTAATATCCCTTTAAATTTTCATAGCTGGGGGGAGTCTATAGTATGCTGTAAAGGGGCGCATGTTTCCTGTGTTTAGAACAGTCTGACAGCAAAATGACATTTCAAAGGAAAAAACCCATTTAAAACTACTCGCGGCTATTGCATTGCCGGTCCGACAATACACATAGAAGTTCATTGATAAAAACGGCATGGGAATTCCCACAGGGGAACCCCGAACCAAAATTAAAAAAAAAAATGACGTGGGGGTCCCCCTAAATTCCATACCAGACCCTTCAGGTCTGGTATGGATTTTAAGGGGAACCCCGCGCCAAAAAAAAAAAATGGCGTGGGGTCCCCCCAAAATTCCATACCAGACTCTTATCCGAGCACGCAACCTGGCAGGCCGCAGGAAAAGAGGGGGGGAAGAGAGTGCGGCCCCCCTCCTGAACCGTACCAGGCCACATGCCCTCAACATTGGGAGGGTGCTTTGGGGTAGCCCCCCAAAACACCTTGTCCCCATGTTGATGAGGACAAGGGCCTCATCCCCACAACCCTGGCCGGTGGTTGTGGGGGTCTGCAGGCGGGGGGCTTATCGGAATCTGGAAGCCCCCTTTAACAAGGGGGACCCCCAGATCCCGCCCCCCCCGTGTGAAATGGTAAGGGGGTACTTACCCCTACCATTTCACTAAAAAACTGTCAAAAATGTTAAAAATGACAAGAGACAGTTTTTGACAATTCCTTTATTTAAATGCTTCTTCTTTCTTCTATCTTCCTTCATCTTCTTCTTCTGGTTCTTCTGGCTCTTCTGGTTCTTCCTCCGGTGTTCTCGTCCAGCATCTCCTCCGCGGCGTCTTCTATCTTCTTCTCCTCGGGCCGCTCCGCACCCATGACATGGGGGGGGCTCCCGCTCTTCTCTTCATCTTCTTCATCTTCTTCTCTTCTTCTTTTCTTCTCCTCTCTTCTTCATTTTCTTCTCCGGGTCGCTCCGCACCCATGCTGGCATGGAGGGAGGCTCCCGCTGTGTGACGGCATCTCCTCGTCTGACGGTTCTTAAATAACGGGGGGCAGGGCCACCCGGTGACCCCCGCCCCCCTCTGACGCACGGAACATGACAGGACTTCCCTGTGGCATTCCCCGTGACGTCACAGGGAAGTCCCATCAAGTCACCATGCTTCAGAGGGGGGTGGGGTCACCGGGTGGCCCCGCCCCCGGTATTTAAGAACCGTCAGACGAGGAGACGCCGTCACACAGCGGGAGCCTCCCTCCATGCCAGCATGGGTGCGGAGCGGCCCGGAGAAGAAAATGAAGAAGAGAAGAAGAGAAGAAAAGAAGAAGAGAAGAAAATGAAGAAGATGAAGAGAAGAGCAGGAGCCTCCCCCCATGCCATGGGTGCGGAGCGGCCCGAGGAGAAGAAGATAGAAGACGTCGCGGAGGAGATGCTGGACGAGAACGCCGGAGGAAGAACCAGAAGAGCCAGAAGAACCAGAAGAAGAAGATGAAGGAGGATAGAAGAAAGAAGAAGCATTTAAATAAAGGAATTGTCAAAAACTGTCTCTTGTCATTTTTAACATTTTTGACAGTTTTTTAGTGAAATGGTAGGGGTAAGTACCCCCTTACCATTTCACACAGGGGGGGAGGGCCGGGATCTGGGGGTCCCCTTGTTAAAGGGGGCTTCCAGATTCCGATAAGCCCCCCCGCCCGCAGACCCCCACAACCACCGGCCAGGGTTGTGGGGATGAGGCCCTTGTCCTCATCAACATGGGAACAAGGTGTTTTGAGGGGCTACCCCAAAGCACCCTCCCAATGTTGAGGGCATGTGGCCTGGTATGGTTCAGGAGGGGGGGCCACACTCTCGTCCCCCCCCTCTTTTCCTGCGGCCTGCCAGGTTGCGTGCTCGGATAAGAGTCTGGTATGGATTTTTAGGGGGACCCCACGCTTTTTTTTTTTTTTTTTTTGGTGCGGGGTTCCCCTTAAAATCCATACCAGACCTGAAGGGTCTGGTATGGAATTTAGGGGGACCCCCACGTCATTTTTTTTTAAATTTTGGCCGGGGTTCCCCTTAATATCCATACCAGACTTGAAGGGCCTGGTATGGAATTTAGGGGGACCCCCATGTCATTTTTTTTTTTTTTATTTTGGTTCGGGGTTCCCCTGTGGGGAATTCCCATGCCGTTTTTATCAATGAACTTCTATGTGTATTGTCGGACCGGCAATGCAATAGCCGCGAGTAGTTTTAAATGAGTTTTTTCCTTTGAAATGTCATTTTGCTGTCAGACTGTTCTAAACACAGGAAACATGCGCCCCTTTACAGGCATACTATAGACACCTCCCAGCTACGAAATTTAAAGGGATATTACACTTTTATTGTTTGACTTTAAGCATTATTAAAATCACTGCTCCTGAAAAAACGGCAGTTTTTAAAACTTTTTTTTGCATTGATCCATGTCCCCTGGGGCAGGACCCAGGTCCCCAAACACTTTTTATGACAATAACTTGCATACAAGCCTTTAAAATTAGCACTTTTGATTATTCATGATCGTGTCGCATAGACTTTAACGGTGTTCGCGTGTTCGAACGAACTTTTTTCCTGTTCACATGTTCTGGTGCGAACCGAACAGGGGGGTGTTCGGCTCATCCCTAAACTAGCTATAGAATCCAAGACCAGAAGGGATACGGTTAACTAAAATGATAGAAGTTGCATATAAAGTCTATTGCAATAAACAGGTTCACCTACTGACCTCTACACACACACACACAGTATACAGTATCAATATATAAGAGTGCAGCACTGAATCATGAAAAATAAACAAATATCAAAAATCATTGAATCAAACAACATATAAAGTGCATAATTAAATGTCCATGCAAACATTAAAACAGTGAAAATTCCACGAATGGATGTTGATTGATGAACAACTAAAAATATTGCAATCCTATGTAAAACTTTCAGACCACCAATGAATCACCTCACTCGTGCTCCCTCCCCAATGGGTATAGGCTCACCTCTGGGAGTGCGACCCCCCCCCAACTAAGCAGGGTCAGAAAATGCCTGTGAGCCACCCCAGGACTCAGTGAGATATCCAACACAGCTGACTCCTAAACTTCTCCCCCCTTACAACACAGTCCACAGAGCCCCCCCCTTACATTACAGTCTGCAGAGCCCCCATTACATCACATTCTGCAGAGCCCCCTAACATCAGAGATAACAGAGCCCTCCTTACATCAGAGTCTGCAGAGCCCCCATACATCACAGTCCCCATAGCCCCCTTACATCAGCGTCTTCAGAGCCTCCCCTACATAACAGTCTGCAGAGCCCCCCTTACATCACAGTCCGCAGAGCCCCCCTTACATCAGAGACCACAGAACCCTCTGTGGTCTCTGATGTAAGCTCTTTCTCCTCTCCCGTTCGGCGTGGGGGAGGGCCACGGGATGTCAGTGCTGGCTCTGTAACAGACACTCTCATCGCTTACAACTGCAGCCAGAAACCCCACTGTGGATGCATAGACTGGGCACTTGGGCCCCCTACAGTGGCGGAATGCCAGGGCCCAGTCGCAAGTGTGATTGCTGCGACCCTGGTAGTTCTGCCAATGATAAAAACACATAAAATCCATCCAGGCTTCAAAAAACATTTCTCCTGCAGTACACAAGTTTTGTCAAGATACTCCATTCTGGAGCGGCTGGGTGATCTCAGCTGACAGTGCACTTTAACCTGTTGTCGGCTGCAAAGAGGTCACCAGAATGCAGAATGAAGTGCACTCCTGTGATCCCCAGGAGAAGTAGGATCAATGAAAGACGAAAGTGTTAAATTTGTTTCAGTGTTTGATATTATTAAGGGCAATGGCAATAATATAGAGACTGAAGGGATCCCAGCAGATCTATTTGGAAGTAAGATGTTTAATACACTATAAAGCCATTTAGGACAGGGATATTAAAGGTAAAAGCTTTTGATCTTTTAAGTGTGTTTTCAGCAAAATTGCCTGCAGATCATAAATTGTAAGGAAATGAAACACTAGGGATTTAATTATGCAATATAGTTAGCAGGTATTATAGGAGAATACTTTTAGCCATCCTATTTTTTATAAAAAAAACATGAAGACCAGGATCCAGCTGGAGGCCTTTACAAGGTTGTGACCTACTATACTGTATACAGTATATTACATGAGCCTGGAATATCGATACACTGAAATGAGCCTTGAATCAAAATCTTTAGTCCAAGATGATATTCTCTGAAATATTACCTGTGCCATGCGCAACACAGGAAAGGCAGGGAGTGATTAGAGAGCTGAATGCATGGCTAAAGACCTGGTGTAGGGAGGAGGGATTTGGGTTTCTAGAGCACTGGGCTGACTTTTCATTGGGGTGCAACCTATATGCTAAAGACGGTTTGCACTTGAATGGAAGGGGGTCTGCTGTGCTGGGGGAGAGGTTTAAGGGAAGGCTGGAGGAGTATTTAAACTAGGATTGAGGGGGGAGGGTGAACTAGATTTACATCGGGCAGGCAGGTCAGTTAGGGGTCAGACATTAATGGAGGGTGGAATGGGGATAGATGGGGGGAGGTTTATAGCAGGTGACAAGAAATTTCCCATGTTGCAAACAGCCATTGCAAACTATAGTGCCATTCGTACTACTAAAAATGATATGAAAAACACCAGCGCAAAATGTAATAATGCATTAAAGTGTTTGTACACCAATGCCAGAAGTCTGCCAAGCAAAATAGGCGAGTTGGAAGCTCTGGTGCATGAGGAGAGCTATGATGTAATCGGTATTGCTGAAACTTGGCTTCAATCCTCACATGACTGGGCTATTAATATTCCTGGCTATGCACTCTTTCGGAGAGACAGGGTAAAAAGGAAAGGTGGCGGGGTATGTCTCTATGTGAGAAGTGATCTCAAAGCAAGTGTGAAAGAGGACCTGGTTGAAGGAGAGTGTGATGAGTCTGAAGCATTATGGGTGGAACTGCATATAGATGTGCGTAGTTCAAAGTTAATCATTGGAGTTTGTTATAGACCACCCAATGTTAACGAGGAGGTGGAGACTCAGCTCCTTGCACAGATAGAGGGCTGCAAGGGCTGGGACAGTGATAATAATGGGGGATTTTAACTACCCAGAAATTGACTGGAGTAATGGCACTACTAGGACAGTTTAAGGGCAAAAATGTATAAACCTTTTACAGGACAATTTTATGGTCCAGTTTATTGAGGCCCCAACTAGGAATGAAGCTCTGTTGGACCTGGTAATCTCAAACCATGCAGAGCTTATTATTAATGTCCAGATTAAGGAACACCTGAGTAGCAGTGATCATAACAAGATTTCATTTGATGTTAGCTGTAAACAAGAAATACATACGGGAAAGATAAAAACACTTAACTTCAAGAGAGCAAATTTTCCAAGGATGAGGGCTGCTCTCCAGGATTTAGACTGGGAGGGAATATTTGCATTGATAAACACACAACAGAAATGGGAATTCTTCAAAAAGACTGTTTGGGACCTCACTGCAAAGTATATTCCCATGGGTAATAAGTTAAAAGGCTAAAAACAAAACCAATGTGGCTCACGGCCAAAGTTAAAGAAGCTATAAACAATAAGAAAAGAGCTTTTAAAAAATATAAAAATGAAGGAACACTAGTGTCGTTTAAATGTTACTAAGAATTTAACAGAACATGTAAAAATGAAATCAAGGAAGCAAAAATTCTAAACGAACGACAGATTGCAAAAGATAGTAGGACAAACCCCAAAAAATTCTTCAAATATATTAATAGTAAAAAGGCCAGGTCTGAGCATGTAGGCCCTTTACAAAATAATCTAGAGTGGGTGACTGGGGACAAAGAGAAGGCAAATTTATTAAATACTTTTTTCAGCTCTGTGTATACAAAGGAGCATGGGGGAGCTCATGTCCATAATGGGGGTGGTAGTGACACAGCCCCGAATGATCCACAATGGCTCAAAAGTGATATGGTCCAGAATTATTTAGACAGAATAAAGGTGGATAAAGCACCTGGACCTGATGGCATCCACCCACGGATCCTAAAAGAATTGAGCTCTGTAGTTTCAAAGCCATTGTATCTAATTTTTAGGGACTCATTAATGACGGGAACAGTGTCACTGGATTGGCGCAGGGCGAACGTGGTGCCTATATTTAAAAAGGGATCAAAGTCATTACTAAGTAACTATAGACCTGTTAGTTTAACTTCTATAGTCGGGAGGATACTGGAGCGTTTAATAAAAGACCACATAGACGAGTTCTTGCTGGAAAAAAACATTTTAAGCAACAGACAGCATGGATTCATGAAAGACAGAAGTTGTCAGACAAACCTGATTTCTTTTTATGAAGAGGTAAGTAAAACCTTGGACAGAGGGGTGGCTGTGGATGTGGTATACTTGGATTTTGCAAAAGCGTTCGACACAGATCCCCACACATGGCTCATGTGTAAGGTAAAGTCTACAGGCTTGGAAATATCAGTTTGTAAATGGATAGAAAACTGGCTAAAAGACAGAATTCAGAGAGTAGTGCTTAATGATTCTTACTCTGAATGGTCTAAGGTTATCAGTGGTGTACCCCAAGGTTCAGTGCTGGGACCCTTACTTTTTAATATCTTTATAAATGATATAGGGACTGGGATCAAAAGTAACATTTCTGTCTTTGCAGATGACACCAAGCTATGCAGTGGATTAACGTCCTTACAGGATGTCTCCAATTTACAAGCCGACCTCAATGCACTGTCTGATTGGGCGACTATGTGGCAGATGAGGTTTAATGTTGATAAATGTAAAGTTATGCACTTGGGGGCTAAGAATATGCATGCATCATACATGCTAGAGGGAGTACAACTGGGGGAATCCGTGGTGGAGAAGGATCTGGGGGTTTTGGTAGATCATAAGCTCAATAATAGCATGCAATGCCAAGCTGCGGTTTCCAAAGCAAGCAAAGTCCTTTCTTGTATTAAGAGAGGTATGGACTCTAGAGAGAGAGATATCATTTTGCCCCTCTACAAATCATTAGTAAGACCTCATCTGGAATATGCAGTTCAGTTTTGGGCACCAGTTCTCAAAAAGGATATCGGGGAACTGGAGAAAGTGCAGAGAAGGGCAACCAAACTGATAAGAGGCATGGAGGAGCTCAGCTATGAGGAAAGAGGAACTGAATGTATTCACTCTTGAGAAGAGGAGAATAAGGGGGGATATGATCAACATGTTCAAATATATAAGGGGTCCATATAATGATCTTGGTGTTGAGTTATTCTCTTTACGGTCAACCCAGAGGACACGGGGGCACCCTTTACATCTAGAGGAAAAGAGATTTCATCTCCAAATACACAAAGGTTTCTTCACAGTAAGAGCTGTGAAAATGTGGAATAGACTCCGGACAGAGGTTGTTCTGGCCAGCTCAGTAGATTGCTTTAAGAAAGGCCTGGATACTTTCCTAAATGTACATAATATAACTGGGTACTAACATTTATAGGTAAAGTTGATCCAGGGAAAATCTGATTGCCTCTTGGGGGATCAGGAAGGAATTTTTTCCCCTGCTGTAGCAAATTGGAGCATGCTCTCCTGGGGTTTTTTGCCTTCCTCTGGATCAACTGAGGGTATACAATTGGGTATATTGGATTGTACGATATTTTTTATTTTATTTATTGTTTTTAAGGTTGAACTGGATGGACTTGTGTCTTTTTTCAACCTGACTAACTGTGTAACTATGTATCATATCACACAGACATTACAACAATAGTGCATTTGCGTCTACTCTATATACAGACACCCTTTGATATAGTCTGGACATCCATTTATCTTATTTGCTGCCTAGGACACACCATATATATTTAGAGGTGACATCAATATACAGAGGATCCGCCATTCCAGGTCCTGATCCCACATCCCTTTTAGGGATTACTCCTGGTGCCTGGATCGGCAGTGTAAAATGTGAGTGTAATCGCCATTTGTTGTTGTCAAACTATTTTACTTATTAAAATTACTACACTATGAGACCTTCCTCTATGTCTCTTGTGGAGTCATTTTTCCCATCCTAGTTTCATCTCGAGGGGCTAGTGGAGTGGAACTGTGCTGTCAGTGGAACCAATTGATATTCCAGAAGCGCTGTTTGACCTTCCTGTAAAAAGGGGTCGTAATTTTATTGTGAGTGGCCATCCATCTATTGAGCACTCGTGGTGAAGAAATGTTAACCGCTTGCCGACCGCCGACTGTACATTTACGTCGGCAGAATGGCATGGCTACGCAAATGGGCGTACCTGTACATCCCATTGAATTTGCCGTTGTGCCATCGCGTGCGCACCGAAGGTAGCGCGCACCCACCGTGAACTCCATGAGTAGGATCGCGGGTCCCGCGAACTCGATGTCCACAGGGATAACCGAGATCGTCTCACAGAGAGGAAGAACAGGGAGATGCTAATGTAAACAAGCCTAGTTCTGCCTAGTGACACTGTCACTGATCACTGCTCCCTGTGATCAGAAGCGGTGATAAGTGATGTGTCACTCGTAGCCATGCCCCCTAACAGTTAGAATCACTCCCTAGGACACACTTAACTCCTTCCTATCCAGCTAGTGGTTAACCCCTTCACTGCCTGTGTAATTTTTACAGTAATCGGTGCAATTTTATAGCACCGATCGCTGTAAAAATGACAATGGTCCCAAAAATGTGTCAAAATTGTCCGATGTGTCCGCCATAATGTCGCAGTCATGATAAAAATCGCAGATCGCCGCCATTACTAGTAAAAAAAAAAATTATTCATAAAAATGCCATAAAACTATCCCCTATTTTGTAGACGCTATAACTTTTGCGCAAACCAATCAATAAACACTTATTGCGATTTTTTTAGCAAAAAATATGTAGAAGAATACCTATCAGCCTAAACTGAGGAAAAAAATGTTTTTTTTTATATTTTTTGGGGATATTTATTATAGCAAAAAGTAAAAAATAATGCATTTTTTTCAAACTTGTCGCTCTATTTTTGTTTATAGCGCAAAAAATAAAAACCACGGAGGTGATCAAATACCACCAAAAGAAAGCTCTATTTGTGGGAAAAAAAGGACGTCAATTTTGTTTGGGACCCACGTGCAATTGTCAGTTAAAGTGACGCAGTGCCTTATCACAAAAAACTGTCTGGTCATTAAGGGGGTAAATTCTTCCTGGGCTGAAGTGGTTAATTTGGAGATTTTTGGGACCACTGATCATGGCCAGAGCCTTGGACATTTGTTATTTTGAGGTTTACCATGCACAGTTATCTATGTTGATGTATTCTTTTATTTGTAAAGAGTGTGTATTCCTGATGAACAGGTATGAGCACTTGAGGCATACATGAAGACAAAGAATCAATTAAACTGGTGGGTGTGTCCTTTACTGGGTGGGTGAAGGTGTGCTAGCAAACATAGTTAGGTTATTTAAAGGCCTGAATTTGTGGCAGGTGTTTGGTTTAAAAACAGGCCTGAATCTTTCTTTGCAGTGTGTATATTGGGTTACAAATAGAAATGTTTTTTGTGTTTTTTTTGGGCGGGGTGTGCATAATTCCCGACCCACACCCCTCTAAGGCTGTGGTTTTATGATTGATTCTAAATCTCATGTTAGACTTACAACTGCTATGTAATGGTTTAGATGAAAATGAAGGTTCCTGCTAATTCATTCCTGCTGTGTGTGTCAATGTAGTTTGTGCGCTGCCTTTTTCGTTTTTGCATTACTTTTGTCTGTTTTTGCTTATGATAATCCTGCCATTTAACTTTTTAGAGGTTTGGGGCGAGGACTTCTGAACACCGCAAAGGTTTGTCATGGTTGTTATTAGCTTGATTTGTATCCCTGCCATGTAACTTTTTTGGGTTTTGGGGCGAGGACTTTTGATCACCAAAAAGGTTAGTCATGCTTGTTATTAGCTTGATTTGTATCCCTCATTTTCTAATGTGATTTTTTAATGTGTCTACTTTTTAGTGTCCTACCCTTGTAGATTGTAAGCTTTTTTAAGCAGGGCCCTTACAACTATATTGTCAAATGCTGCAGCATCATTTCCATGACTTTAATGTTTTTTGGCCCAAGTACATTAACCACTTACGGACCGCCCACCGTCTTTATATGTCGGTACTTTGAAGAGGGATATCGTTGTTATGGCAACAGCTAGCTACTATATCCCCAGTATCCTCTTCTTCAGTGGGCGGTCCGATTTCAGATAAAAGCGGTCTCTGCAGAGGATTCACCACTAGATCACTTTTATCAGCGGCGGGAGAGGGCCCCCCTCCCGCCATGCTCCGGTGCCCTCCACCGCTTGCCCGAGCCATCGATAGTGGCGGAGGTGATCGGGTCCTGTGTCCTGTTAGGTATGGAGATGAGTGAGGGGAAGATGGCCCCCATCCGTCTCCATACCATTGCAGGGCGGAAGCGACGTCAAAACGTCACTTCCGCCCATAGCTCTTAAAGAGACATTTCTTTTTTTTTTCAAATGACATTTCTTTTTTATTGCATTTTAGTGTAAATATGAGATCTGAGGTCTTTTTGACCCCAGATCTCATATTTAAGAGGTCCTGTCATGCTTTTTTTTTCTATTACAAGGGATGTTTACATTCCTTGTAATATGAATAAAGGTGACACAATTTTTTTTCTAAAAGAACAGTGTAAAAATAAAAAGTAAAAGTT
Source organism: Aquarana catesbeiana (assembly GCF_042186555.1). Classification (NCBI taxonomy): domain Eukaryota; kingdom Metazoa; phylum Chordata; class Amphibia; order Anura; family Ranidae; genus Aquarana; species Aquarana catesbeiana. Next base: position 191,648,665 of record NC_133331.1, read on the forward strand.
AAAATAAATAATAAAAAAATACATTTTTAAACGCGCCCCGTCCCGCCGAGCTCCCGTGCAGAAGCGAACGCATACGTGAGCAGCGTCCGGATATGAAAACGGTGTTCAAACCACAGATGTAAGGTATTGTCGTGATCATTAGAGCGAGCGCAATAATTCTAGCCCAAGATCTCCCCTGTAATTCAAAACATGCAACCTGTAGAATTTTTTAAACATCGTCTATGGAGATTTTTAAGGGTAAAAGTTTGTTGCCATTCCATGAGCGGGCGCAATTTTGAAGCGTGACATGTTGAGTATCAATTTACTCAGCGTAACATTATCTTTACAATATAAAATAAAATTGGGCTAACTTTACTGTTGTCTTATTTTTTAAATCATAAAAGAGTATCTTTTTCCAAAAAAAGTGCGCTTGTAAGACCGCTGCGCTATTACGGTTTGACAAAAAGTATTGCAACAACCGCCATTTTATTCTCTAGGGAGTTAGAAAAAAATTATATGTTTGGGGGTTCTCATTAATTTTCTAGCAAAAAAAATTGTTTTTAACTTGTAAACACCAAATCTCAGAAAGAGGCTCGGTCCTTAAGTGGATAATGTACCAAATGTTTATACTAATGTTGAAATAAAAAGTAGGTTTTTTTTTGCTTTGTTTAACTTTTGCAGACTATAAATACATATTTTCTAAGGGCAAACTACTCATACCTCTTAAAATCTGTATTAAATCTAGTTGCATACAAAAGTATTGCAACACATGCAGGTCCTTGAGTAGAAAGTGTAATGGGGGGGAGGGGGAAGAAAACCCCCCAAAAAACAAAAAAAATCCCTACTCCAATGCTGAACTTCAGGGCTCTGTTAATTCTTTTTGTGAACTAGATAAACCATGAAATATGTCAACTAAATGTGAATTCTCTCTAAGCACCAAATTAGGAAAAAAATACCCCAAAAACAATTTTTTTAAACAAAATATGGCATGGGGTCCCTCACAAAATCCATACCAGACCCTTATCTGAACATGCAGCCTGGAGGTCAGGATAGGGAGGGGACGAGTGAGTGCCCAACCCCCCCCTCCCCGAACCATACCAGGCCAATTTTTTTTCCTAAAAGCCAATGCCACATCAGCATGGTTGTTTCCATAATATTAATGGCTCATTTGCAAAAAAATTATTGTATAGAATTAAAAACATCAAACACTAGTAATTGTATTTTATATGTAAGCTTGTGCTCAGCCCAGTAGGCTATTGGTCAGCACTTCTACCTTGAAAGACTCAGGCCTTGAAGGATGCATGGGTTCAAATCCTGCAGAGGGTATCACCTACTAAAAGATTGCATTGGACTCAGCAGCATATGCTGAAAAGATGTGAAAGCCAATACACTTTAGTTTGGTTGATTCTATTATATTAACTCTTCAAATGCATGCAATGGTATGTAAGTATTCAATAATATTATGGTGTGGAATTCCAAACATCACACACTAGTTCACATTTTTTTGTTTCTTTATTTTAATTCACTTGTGCACTGGAAAGATAAACACAGCTGCTGGGTGGTAGATTGGCTGGGATTATGAACTTATAACTTGAGTGCTTTTAAGACAGCTGAGCAGACCACCAAGCCATTGTGCTAAGTACACTGAGACATGTATAATAGTATAGTATGATTAAAGAATGAACATAAATAATTACTGCTTTATAGTCACCTAAATAAAAAAAAAAAAAATGAAAAAAATAACACACGACAGATATGTAACTGTACAGAATACCAGACATTATTCTGTAATACTCATTCATAACTGCATTTGTAAGCAAAAGTAAACAAACTAGGAATACTAATTGCAATATACATCAATAGAAGCACACGAGGTAGAGCACATTTCAAATAAAAATGTTTTCTTTACATGGATCATGGTTGCAGTACAGTGCTATATAATAACTTGGTAGCAATTGTCAATTGCAGATCCATGGAATTGCCGATTAAAGCCGACTCCGAATTTACTAAGGCATGTTTGCCACTAATAACGCAATTTTTTATTCACACGTTCACCTAGTTGAACTTTTAATTGCCTGAAATGGGCGCTATTAAATGTAGAGCGACCATTACTCCACGGCAATCTTAGTAAATGACCCCCACATTCTCGTTGAGCATGCTTTGATATAATGTACTTATACTTGATTCTAAGACTACAAACTGCCCACACGCTGAGGCAGCCCCAACACTAACATTTCCACCACCATGTTAGCACTTGGTATGGAGTTCTTCCCCTGAAATGCTGTATTTGATTTGCATCAAACAAGTCTATTCTTTCCATTTCAAAACAACATCTTTGATTCATTAGCCCACACCACATGTCATGCCTATAGGCACAGCTCTTTGCCTTAATGTTCATTGGGAAACCATGGGATTATATCTATGTTTTTCTGGACAGCAAAGACTTTTTCCCGGCACACTTCCCAAGCAGATTACCCCTTCTGATTTTGAATGCATACACTTGCAACTGCTGCAAAAGTTACCTGCGTATGCTGCAAATAAATTTGAAGGTGAGCTCTTGGGCAGGATTTTTCTGGGCCAGCAAATACTGGGCAAATTTGTAGCTTTTAAAATCTACCTTATAGATTATTTTACTTGAAGTGGAACAGCTGCTTTCAAATGAGTCGGCAATCTTTAAAATCCTATGTCAGACTCATAGGCATTCATAATCTTCTTTCTGAGGGCATTCCATTACGCTTTTGATCTTGGCATGATGACCCCACACATGTGAGGAACACAAAACCTTAAATATATGGAAAAACAGACCCTAGCTATCTGAGGTTTACACAAGATTGTGAACCTTAAGGAGGTTCTAATCATTGGCACCTAATCTGCATCACCCGATTCTAATTTTATGGATTTAATATGGTAGAAAATGTTGGGGTGTACTTCCTTTTTCTACCTAACACATCTATTTAATTAATTTAGGTTTTGAGAGTTCATTTTATGAATAATTTGTTCAAGTATATGAGCTGTGTCTGTCGGTGCTGTTTGCATGAAGATCTTTTTAGAAATTCTGTATATCCCTTTTTTATTAACTTTTTTTATCAAGAAAAGACAAAAGAGCATACCATAGATGCAGCTAGAATCTTTTAAACTACCTGTGAAAGCTCCCTCACTGGCTAGTCTAAAAACAAATAAACAAGAACAAAACAAAAAAAAATAAATAAATGACTATTATGTGCATCCCACAACACCAATATTTTATTTTAAGATTTCTAATTTTTTTTTGGTTTTGTTCTTGGACTTGCCAGTGAGGGTACTGTCGCGGATCAGGGGTAGCCCCACCCAAGTGCTTGTTTAGTGGGGAGTGTCTTTGATGTGCAAACACTCAAATAGTTGCTCACTGCACAGTTGGGTTAGCTCTGAGGAAGGGGGCCCGTCCCCCAAAATGCATAACCTTCTTCACCATGGGGCATCTGATGAGGATATCTGTCCCACACAGTTAAATCTCAAAATAACCAAACAAAGTAAATTCAAACGGGATATTGCAGACTTTGAAAGAGACAAGGTATTTGACCTGACCGTCCAACGTGGCCGGAGTCGATCACGAAGGAAAGGTCACTGTCAACAATCTAAACAACGACGAGATAAATCGCATAGCGACTCTGACAACGACACAACACGATCAGTTACTTTTTTAGAGCAAGGGGGGCGGAACAAAAGACCTTACAAGCCCCGCCTCCCATTCAGAAAAACAAAACAGGTTCCCAGAAACAGAAACAGACCAAGACACCCGGCGAACGAACATACACGAGGAGCCAAAAAAGACACTAAACATGCTAGTCTCCCAGAGCAAACAAAATTCGTCCAATGATTTAAAGGTAGTAAATCTATCGAATCATCCTTTGAGCCCAGATCATGTCAATCTCCTCGCTAAAGGAATGTCCTTTTCACCGACATCTGCAATGGATGAGTTTACCGTATATAAGGATATTACTTTATTTTTGAGAAAAGTCTTCCTACGATCATTGTATGAACGGGAAGCAGGGACAACAGCAGTAAATACCATCCTCGATTCGGATGACCAAAAAGTTTTGGACATCTTGAATTCGCTATTGGAGGAAAATACAGAATACGGTGAGGAATCGCATACTCCAACCAAACGTACAGTCGACCTGAAGATTAAATCACAAAAAATGCCCCCCCTGTCGAAAAATAGATGGTTAAGTCTCTTTTTAGAGATGGTTCAATCAGACCTCGAGAAAGTGAAGTGGCACAAACGAGGTACTGATAATCTAACTAAGGGTGAGAGGAACGCCCTTGATGATCTCAAAAAGAGAAAAAATATTGTAATCAAAAATAGCGATAAGGGGGGCAACGTTGTAGTCTTAGACGACACACATTATGAAAAAATAGCAAAAAAACTACTCTCCGATGACACCACTTACTGTAGACAAGATCATAATCCCTTTCCAACAGTGATCCAGGAATTAAATCGGAAACTTACCTTTGCCAAAGATGAGGGACTGCTGACCATGCGTGAATTCCAGTATCTTTCTGTCCAGGAGTACAACATACCTACCTTTTACATAATTCCAAAATTGCACAAGAACTTAGAAGACCCACCGGGCAGACCGATTGTATCGGCCTGTCAAGGTCCCTTCGAACGAATCGGTAGGTATGTTGATCTCCTGTTGAAGGACATGGTCACCGGCCAAAAATCATTTGTACAAGACACTCGTCACGTCTTAGCCAAGTTAGCAGAATTCAAGAATCTTGACCAACTAGGTGAAATATGGCTGGTCTGTATTGACGTCGAGTCATTGTACACTTCTATACCCCACGCATGTGGGATTAATGCAGTTGAGACTTTTCTGAACATCACATACCCAGAATCAGGATCTCAAAATGAGTTCCTGATTGATCTTCTGAAATTTATGCTCGGTAACAACTATTTCCAATTTCTAAAGGGTTACTATCAACAAATACGTGGAACGTCTATGGGAGCAGCATGGGCACCTTCCTATGCATGCCTTCATTTGAGTTTCTGGGAGGAAGAGAGGGTCTTTCCTTCGTCGATGTACCGTGACCACGTCCATGCGTGGTTACGGTACATCGACGATATCTTTATGATCTGGCAAGGAACCGAGACCAAGTTGTTGCAGTTCATTCAGGCACTGAATGCCAATACATTCAACATCCATCTGACATACTCTCTCAGCCAAGCAAAGTTGCCATTTCTCGACTTACATATTTGCCTAGAGAATGGGCGACTTCACACTTCGACTTTCCATAAGGAAACAGCAGCAAACACTTTTTTGAGCGCCACCAGCTACCATCCCCACTGGATTAAAAACAGTATTCCGGTGGGTCAATTCTTACGCTTAAAAAGAAATTGTTCAAAGTCCAGTGATTATCGAAGAGAGAGTCAGGATCTCTACACAAGATTTAGAGAGCGAGGTTATTCACATAGGCAAATCAAGCGAGCCAGGAGGAAGGCAGCGACTCGAAATCGCCAGAGTCTGCTTTCAATTGAGTCAGCCAGTACCCCCACTCCACCCAACCAAAAAACTGATGATCCTGTTAGAATAATAACAACTTTTGGATCTCAGTGGAATGACATTCGATCAATATTAGAAAAACATTGGGGTCTACTGGTTAACTCACCTGGCTTAAGCAAAATTGTTGGCAGCTCTCCCCAGTTGGTGGCACGTCGTGCCAAAAACTTGGGAGATATGCTGATCCAGTCGGAGTTCACCCGAGAACATGATAGTTCGTGGTTATCAAACTATCCACGAACATTAGGCATGTTCCCGTGTAACAGATGTCAAGTCTGTCCCTATGTACACAGAACCGCCAACTTTACGGATGCACATGGAAATGGATCATTTGAGATCCGTGATTTAATCAACTGCTCAACATCTCGGTTAATTTATATGATAACATGCCCATGTCCCAAAATTTACATTGGAAAAACGAAAAGACAGCTAAGAATCCGAATAGGCGAACACCTGCGTGAAATCAATGACAAGACTAAAATTCCTGAAAAACCCTTAGCAAAACACTTTGCCCAATTCCACGGGGGCAGCTCCCGGGGTATGAGGGTAAAAGGTATCTACGCTTTAAAGTTACCCTCCAGACGCGGCGACTTTGATCGCATACTGCTACAAAAAGAAAAATGGTGGGTGTATCGCCTAAAGTCGCTTATTCCCGTAGGGTTAAATACTGAATTAAATTTGCAGCCCTTTTTGCCAACTTAGACTCCGTTTGGAGGTACTCATCGTCAGCTTGTTGTCTAGCTTTTTCTGTTTCGTGTCCTTGTTTTTAAAGTGCGACCATGTCTATGTTCGTGTTCCATTCCCCCCTTTTTTTTTTCTCCCCCCCCCTCCTCACCTTCCCTCTTCCCCCTCTTCCCCTTCCCCCCCCTCCCTTTTTCGCCCCCTCTTCTTCTCCTCCTGTTTCTCAATTATACTATGTATCATTTCAGTTTTGGTAGTTGCTTTTTTGCATTATTGACTTTGGATGCACAATGGCAATACTGAGCAACTCTGGAACCAAAATTAAAAAAGTCCTCAGTTCTTCCCTTTCATGGTACTCCACCATCACTAAAATAATTTGTAAGAATGGCCAATCTTTAACTTGAGACAGAAGTACAAGCATACGATCAGTCCATCAAAGACACTCATATAGTTAAACTTTAACACATCAGGGCAGTGATTGAACGCAGCCACTGAGATACAAAAGGAGCGCTCTCACAGGCCCTGGCACCGTCCGAGATGAAGCTATGCTAAAAGCAATAGCGAAACGCGTTGACGTCATCAACGCCGACACGTCACGGACGCTCTGAGTGTGAGGAGTGATGCGGTGACAGTTGCAGTCACTCGTCAAGCTCGTCAAGCCCTATCAGCCTGCTCCATCTGATTGACCCGGCACCCGGAAAGACAGATCGCCTCACCATTCACCGGCAGTGTACGCACTACACAGGCCACCGGGATCTGTCACCGGGAATCCCATGACAGTGAGCGGCGGATGGTTTCCACAACACCGGACCAAGAAGGAGGTAGATTATGCGGCTAATTATTAAGAAATTCCCGCTATCGCTCCTGTCCTAAATGCTGAACTACCAGCAGCACTTACCAACAAACCTTCAAAAGGACAACTTGACGAACGATCCACCCTTAACAGGTACCCAGAGGAGACAGTGTTAATCAAGCAGAATCATGAACGGTAAAGCTTTATTACCTTTATTTTCACTTATTTAAGTGCTCATCTTGCCTTTCAAGCTAATGTTACCAGTGACTGTTGCTTGGATCATTTATATGGATTGTTACCATTAGTTACACTGTATTAATGAAATGTTCTCTTACCTGATATTAATCAACGGGACAGCTCATCATCTGGACTTCAACTGCTTTTTTGGCACCAAGTAAAACACTGTTACCCAACAGTCCAGACAATCAGCAGCATCCAGCACCAATTATTTAGCTAATTATACAACTGTTCCCCTCTCCCCGCATTCACTTCCCCAATCTTCAAGGATCTTTCTACTTGTTAACTGGTTTATTCGATTTATACGGGATGTAATATCCCACTAACCACCAAATTATTTTACTAATTGTACCACAACCAGGCGACAACTAGCAAGATCCTATTGCATCCGGACGCTGATCAGCGTTGAGTGTTATATGTTTTTTGTTCACTGTGTTGTATGGGCATTTCTTTCTGTCTGGCCAGCTAACAAACATACATGAAGCAATTGGGCCCTGGCGGACCCAATTGCATTCATACCATTCCGATTTTTAATCAAGTTGTTGCACGATATACTCAATTGTTATTTGTTTAAATTATTCAATAAAGACATTTATATTTTTTGGTAAATACAGATAGCTGAATTCCTGATACACTTTTCAATCTAGTAGCTTAAGTAACTCCTTACCCGGATCTATAATCCGGGTGCTTTCCTTCTTTTTCCTTTATGTAGTTCCCAGTTACAGCTACAATGTATATATCTACACAATTATTGGTCATCTAATCATTTGACCATATACTGGTGTTACTTGTTTCCACTTCCCCTGTCCCCTTTATTTAGTTTAAATATGTTTCTGAAAAGCCTGATTTTATCTGCATTTGTGAGTATGATATTGTTGTGTTTTTAATAAATAGTTATAGTGGTAATGCACTAGGTGTTTGGGCTCTCTTGTGTGTGTTTTTACAGTTCATTGAAGATTTCCCAGTCTGAGGAGGGCTGCATCGAGGAAATCATTACTTGCCATAGTCATTTTGAGAAGTTACTTGGACTGAGTGCAGGATGGTTTTAAATTGATGTCTACATATGAACTTAAAGCAAGAACTGTCATTCACTGGTCATCTGCTCTGCACCTTCAGGGCTCCGGCAGTGTGCTGTGAAAGGGGGCCAGTTTGTCTGTCTCAGACATTCAATGGTGCGATAATAAGCTGAGCCAACTGCAAGTCAGCCATCTGCAGGGTCCCCAACATCATTTGCAGGATAGCTACAGAGTCATGACAGCCACTAAAAGTGGCCTTTAGACAGCTGTTGGCTGAATCAGGGTCACATAGCAAACAAAGTGCACTTGTGTGATCCACTCCAGAAGTAACAATAAGAAGTGACCAAAAGAGCTTGGACCATACTGTGGTTGTCAGTTCTACACAATGGGATGATAACTGTTTGGAAACTCTATTCATTAACATTTTAAAAAGAATAAGAAAAACACACAGATTTTAGATTCCAGAAAATACTTTTTCAAGATATACAGTACATTTTTTTTGCGTTAGAAAAAAAATGTTCATACTTTTTTTGCATAGCCAAACATTTTAAAAATAATGTCAAGGATCTTCAGATATGTTTGACACACTGTATGTGTACAATACGAAACCGTCTTCCATTATATTAAGCTAAAAGCTCATCTCCATGTTTTTGGAAACTTTGAATAGTTTGTTATGTACCAAACTGTTGCAAACCTATTAACTGGTGCATTAGCTGTAAGCACTGTATATAAATAGAGCACATACAGGGCTGAGCCATTGCAGCAGTTAGTAAACAAAATAGTTCAATTAAATCAGCTAGGTCAACATAAAAAATCTGGAGATCGGCCTTACCATGAGTAAAAACTCCAGTATATATCAAAATCATTTTCAAAATCGCCACAGTCACATTATAGCATCTCTATAAACTATTCAGTATGTAAGTACATATCTGTTTGAATAGTCAATCCAGTTCTATGTGGTGAGTGTTCCCAACTGTCTTGCATATCCCTCAAAACTGTACAAATAAAATGCTACTTTTTTTGTGCCCAGTACTTCTCCTTTTTTCCTTTCTTTTTCTGGTGCTCAATAGCACAGAAAATGTACATCAGTAGGGCTTAATACCCCAGAAAGGTTACATCAGTAGCCAATACCATAGTGCAATAGTAGTAGTAAAATATTTGTAAAGTATGCACCAAAGAGAAAAAAAAGTACAAAAATCGCCTTTTATTTTTTTGTGGCATTCAGTAATACAGAAAGGGTACATTAGTAGGCAAGATCATAGTGCATTAGTAGTTGACAAATAGTTGCACAGTTGTAAGGTTTTTCAAGCAGTACCGCATGTATACTATCAAGCACATTAAGGAATATACAATATCGTGGGACTCCAGCTGAAAGATTTACCTTAAAAAACATATTCTGGAACTGCAGAACTGTTTAAAGAGGAAGTAAAGTCTTCCTGTTTAATTGTCCCCACAGGTAAACCTATAATAAGGCTTACCTGTAGGTACTGTAAATATCTCCTAAACTTGCACCGTATAGGAGATATTTACCATAATCGCCACCGTCTACATCATCGGCGCATGTGCACTGATGGAACGGCCGCTCGTGCCATTTCTTCAGGGCCCTGTGCCATGACTGGCATCGCGGCTCTGGCCATTCACAGCGCCAGAGCCCTCAAACCCGGAAAAGTTATCAGCTGTGTCAGGGCTTCATTTTAAGGTAAGTATTACATAGTGATCAAGGAGATCAAGGATGAGGTGATGGATTAACATTGGAAGGCTTGCTAAGTCACTGCCTGAGAATATCAAGTTTCTCTTGTCGATAATTATGTTATTGCAAATAACTCCTGCATACATTCTTTAATGCCTTGGATTTCACATTCTAAGGATTTTAACTGACACTCTAGCATTTGATGATATTTTATTGGAGCTTGAGCTTCATGAAATCGCTCACTCTGCTGTTGATCAAATGCAAGTTGTTCTCTGTCAAGCTTGCGTGTTCGACCACGTTGTATGTCTGTTGGTGGAGTGTGAGAAAACATGTTGACCTTGACATCTCCTGCACTTGGCTGTAAATGTCCCTCACTAGTTTGGGAACTTGCTCTAGATGACAACATTCTGCAGAGCCCATTGCTCACCATGGTATTGCCTTCTGGGTAATGCTGTAATTGCACATCATCAGTTTCAGATGGAGTTAAAACCCCCATCAGGTATAGTTTCCGGTTCAAAGAAAAGTTGGAAGGTTCCTATATCTTTATTGGTATATGCAATATAACAGAAACAAATAATTAGTAAAAGTCAACTTACAATAATAACGTTTTTCAGGCAAATTGTTAAAATGTCCACTTCAAGTGCAAATATTTTGAAACAATAGTGTACAACAGGGATGTCAAACTCAATTTCATCAGCAGTATGGTTAACTTCAAAGGGTCAGTTGTATCTGTACGACTTTGTATCTACACTTATCATTCAGGTATGCATAAAAGCGGAGTTCCACCCAAAAGTGGAACTTCCACTGATTTGTCTCCTCTCCCCCTCTGGCGCCACAATTGGCACCTTTCGGGGGGGGGGGGGGGACAGGATACCTGTCAAAGACAGGTATCCTGTTCCCACTTCCGGGAGTCCGGGCCATGGCCCGTGACATCACCACGAGGCTCTCACCTCCTCCCTCCTCCTCCTCTCCCTGTCGCGGGCCAGTAGGAGAGAGGAGCGGGGCCTCGCGCATGTGCAGTAGGGTTCCCGGTGTGAAGCCGTAAGGCTACACTGCCGGGTACCCTTAGCCGCAATGGCGGCGGCAGCACCCGACAGCTGATGGAAACATCAGCTGCGGTGTCGACATCACTGGACTCCAGGACAGGTAATTGTCCTATTGTTAAAAGCCAGTAGCTGCAGAATGTGTAGCTGCTGGCTTTTAATTTCTTTTTTGGGGGCGGAACACCGCTTTAAGTACAGAGTGCAGAGTTAAGGCATAAGCTACATACAGGGTGCAGAGTTGAGGGGTGCACTGTGCACAGAGTGCAGGGTTTAGGGGTGCACTACGTAGAGAGTGCAGGATTCAAGGGTGTGAGGGATCTGTTACATTCAAAAGCTTCTGAAAGCAAAGTTGTCCCTTGTAAACACAGAAGGCTTCTGTGTTTACAAGTGACAGCAGGAAGCGGGAGCGGAGGGTGACAACCAGAGGTGTTGGAATGGAGTTCCACCATGATCCGTCTGCAAAACTGGGTGGGAGGGTCACATGACAAGGCCTGGCAGGCTGGATTCAGCCCACAGGCATTGTGTTTGATGTATGTGGTGTAAAACATATCCTTTTATACCTACTGAAATACCGTCAATACTTACCTTAGTCCATAGTCAAATCTGCGCTGTTTTTCCTGAGACCTCTATGCTCTATATTCAGTTACTCAGATAAACCATAAAACATTTATTTAAGCAGCATCTGAATGAAAAGTTTGCTTACCTTTTTTCTCCAATCCAATAACAGTCTCTTCATGGATGAAGGGCATCAGCATTTTTTCGTAGTACAGCACGTGAACAATCTTTTGTGAGCCGCCACCTGTTTTTTTATTAAGAAATAATTAACAGAAATACATTTCTGTTAGTGCTTCTAAAGTACTTCTAAAGGGTCAAGGTGTTTTTACCTTAATACATTCTCTACATCTGGGTTAAGAAACCTTAACCATAAACCCCCACCCCATTACTTACCTGAGCCTAATCTTGATCCACCGCTGTGCCTGAGAACATTGGGGTTGATTTACTAAAGAAAAACAGACTGTGCACTTTTGCAAGTGAAGCTGCTCCAGAGCTTGATAAATGAGGGAGAGCTCTGCTGACTTAAATTATAAAATCATGTGCAAGCAACTCAAATAACAAATGTAAAAGCAATGCTTTACATTTTTACTTGCCAAACACTTAATTTCCTTCATGTCCATTGCAGTTTTCTTCTTTATATTTCCTTTAATGTCCTAGTTCCCTTTCGATCCTCACTCTGAGGAGCAACTCCAACTGCATTGACAGCTCATGTAATTCTCTCTCATTGCTTTCTTTTTTCATGCTTTGTTTTCAGTATCTGGGGACCCAGCAACTTCTTAATAACAGCACTAGATTCTCTACCAGAGCAAAATCTTCAGCATCTGTAAACTTGATGTTTCTTTGTCAACCCTTTGGAAAACTTTTCCTTTTTTTTCAGGGAGTGTAGATTTTATTTTGACACTGCTGTCACTCAAATTTTCCTGCTGTCTTCTTTATTTTGAGTGGAGTTGTTTTCTTGTGACATTCACTGGTGTCACTAGACTGCGTATCCAAATAGGGGATGTAAGTCTCGTCATCTACTTCAGTGCTGCTGTCCACATAATGGATTTGCATAGGATGAGAATTTTTTTTTTAAGTTCCATATTGCACTCCTCTACATCTTCTTCATCTTCACTCAGCAACATGGTTGATTTTTGTCAAATACAAATCTATACAAAAATAAAATAATCATATATAACCTTTTTAACTGCTGTATTCTATGTTTTCTATGTTTTTATGCAAACCTTTTATACAAAGTATAGTGCTTACCATCACCTTTGTTTTGTTGAGTATTGCAATCTTCCCAGAGAGTGCTTTGCCTAATTTATTTTTAGTCTTAATCAAGAAAACAAAAAGAAAGTCAAGCATGGCTATTTTACTTATGGTAATTTTACTTACCAGCTGTCGTTGCACTGCAGATGTAATTCGTTCCTTGGCTTTTTCTTTGACAAATATTTTGGATTCCTTAACAACTTGAAAAAGAAAAACAAAAATTGGGAATATTTGCATATCTGTCAAAACAATTGGAAAAAAACAATGACAGTGTACTGTAACAGAGTTTAATATTTCATTAAAAAAAAAACTTTTTGTAAAATTTCTCTACTTAACTGCAGTAAGTTCTTCATTGTTCCCAATCTTGAATCTTTGAAATGTTGGTATGTAACATCTATTGGACAAACACGACTCATATTGGTTAAGTTTATGTTAAAAAAAAATTGGATTACAAAAAATTGGTTACAAAGAGGAGAGGATTATTTTTCACAAACCTTCAGTTGTACTGCGATAAAACCAACCAAAGTTTAAACTGATAAAACAGATAACAATTAATATAATTACCTGTGGCGTTGATAGCAAGTCACCCGCATGATTGCATGATTTCAGCTGGAAGAAAAATTTGTATAAATTAATCTGATTAAAACATTAAGCCATCATAGTGCCTCTTTAAGTACAGTGCCCTCATAAGACACGCCTAAACTCAGCTTCTTCTTTTGGATAGAAGTGCCCCTTTACGTATTGTATAAGTTCTCTAACATTAGAGTACCCTTTTAGATTCTACCCTGTTTATTCACTCCCCCTCTCCCACTACCTTGCTGTTGAAGGTTACCTAAATCAGCTTAAGGTTTTTCATTGCAAAACATGCATGCCAACTTTCTTCTACAACTGCTCAACAACTTCTCTTTTTTTAATCCAGAAAACTTTTATTAAAAATTAAAGACATACAGTCCAAAGATCTACATTCCAGGCATTTATAACAAACACATACTTTTACAAGTTCCCCGAGAACCATGCCACATTTATACTGTTTGTTAGTTATTTTGCATTTTTACACCATTCGAATAAGACCACCCTCACCAAATCTATTACTTCTATATTCAGCTCAACAACTTCTCTGATCTGCTTCTATTAGCCATGTGCGCCTGAGGATTACCCAGTATTAGCCATGATTTTAGGATAAAACGAATTCCAAAAAGCCTTCAGAATACATTGCACAACACCAAGAAATAATAATTGATCCAGGGCTTTTGCTTCACACTGTCTGTCATAGCTTCTTCCTTGGCAAAGCGCTCTGCAGTCTCTTGATATGACGTTTGCCTACAGGATATTACGCTATGCAACAATTTACCGCATGGTTATATGAGATATTTACCACATTTACTATTTCTTTATGAATTGACAGTTTTTTTATCACTAACGCTGTGCGGTATATTACCACTAACTTGAAAGCGGTAGATACTGCTTAGTGAATAGAACCCATGAATATTTCATTTTGGATCACACTTTATCAAAAGAAATAAAATATATATTCATTATTGGGTAAATAATTAAATCCACAAAGTTTCAAAATTCAACCTAGACTGGGCCAATTTATAGCCAGTCTAGAGGGCTTGTGGGCTTATGGCAAGATTAACAGTTTTTTCTTTACTGGCTAAAAATATTCTAAGCCTAAAAACAGAAAACGAATGCAGCTACCACATCTAAGGACTGGTAAGCTGCAATATATGACATTGTTGTTCTTTAAATTATTCCTCTTAAACCACGAAAGGGCCAGCTGTTGTAGTGAAACTAGTTGGCAGTGTCACTGTTCTAGCAGGTCATCTATAAACAGGCCTTTTAAAGTTGGTGTGCATATCTGACATGCACATAATACCTCCACTCCCACTGTCATTAGGCAGCAGAGTGTAGATTGAATGCACAAAGCCTATTTGATCAGCTCTGTGCCTTGTGATTGCTGTGATGGACAATCACAGCATACACAAATGTAAACAGAGCGGTACATTTAAGAATGGAGGGTTATGGGCTCATTTTTACCAGAATCCGCACATTCAATGTGCAGGCCCACGATATGCGTTTCCATGCATTTGTAACACGTTTACAGTGTGTTTGCTACACATTTGCAGAACATTTTTGTCTCGTTTGCAGTGCATTTTTTAGCCATTATTTTGGATTTTTACGGAATTGCATTTACATGCATTTGTGAGGCATTCATGTGTGTTTATGTGCAATCCGGTACGTTTATGTTCAAAAGAAATGCAGCATGCTGTACTTTTTTTTAAATGGATATGAAAGGAGTGTAATGGAGTAAACTAGACTCATTGAAATACATAAATTTTTCTTGCATGTGCGCTTGTACTTAAGGTGATTGTAAAGGTTCCTTTTTAAAAAAAAAAAATAACAAACATGTTATACTTACCTGGTCTGTGCAAGGGTTTTGCACAGAGCGGCCCCAGTCCTCCTTTTCTGGTGTCCCCCCGACGGCGCTCCTGGCTCCTCCTCTTCATCGAGTGCCCCGTGGAGAGCCGCTTTTCCATGGGGGCACTCGTGCATGCACACTCCTGAGTCCTGCTGCTACGTCCATTGACACAGACAGCATGACTCGGCCCAGCCCCCGGCTCCTGTGTCACTGGATTTGATTGACAACAGCGGAATCCAATGGCTCCTACTGCTATCAATCTGTCCAATGAGGACTTGAGACAGCAGCTGGAGCTGCTGGGCTCGTTCTCGTTGCTGGAACTATCGGGTTCAGGTAAGAAAAAGGGGGCTCTGGGAGGGGGGAGCTGCAGCACAGAAGGTTTTTCACCTTAATGCATAGAATGCATTAAGATAAAATACCACGAGACTTTACAACAATTTAAAAATGCTTTTGACTGTATATGGTGTCAGCAAGCCCTTAACCTCCCTGGCGGTATGATTATTTCGGATTTTAGGTGCTGAAAGCGGTACCATTATTTTGCATGGAAATTTGGCGTTTTATATTGTAGGTCTGTAAATCTTAACAATAACACACTTAAATCTGTCCAAACCAGAGTCTAGTAGATATCCCGGGTATGATAAAGTTTGAAACACAAAAACATAAATTATAATATAATAAATAAAAATAAATAATTTAAAAAAATTAAAAAAAATAGTAATAAAATAAATTTCCCCACAATTCACTATCGCTCAATTCTGCAAGTGTTCTAATTTATTATCGCTGTTTTCTAGCTGGTCTAAAGCCACTTTTGACGTAAAGGGACACTTTTTGGTTGCTATGGACAATCTCCAGTTTCCAGGCAGAAAGAACAGTGTATATCATGTAAAACTGCATGCAGGGCATGGGCCAGAGCACTGGGGACAAAAGGGATGTGAAATCATTTCATACAGTACTGTAATCTGTAAGATTACAGTACTGTATGTGTTATGATTTTGACAGTTTTTTGAATTTGCCGCCAGGCTCCGCCCCCGTGCGTCGCGCCGCTCGCAGGGAACGGAGCCTGGCACAGAGAGGCTTCGGAACAGGACACAGCCCTCGGACACTGCGGGTGACATCGCAGGATCCCGGGGACAAGGTAAGTAACGCCGCCCCAGGATCCTGCAATGCGATCCCGAGTGTGGCTCGGGGTTACCGCTAATGGTACTGAATTTTAACCCCGAGCCACACTCGGGAAAACCGCCAGGGAGGTTAAGGAATGAATCTTTTCATTAAACTCTCCAGCTTGCAGCAGGGGAAGGAAAGGAGCAATCCAAGGTGTGTGTGTGTGTGCACATGTGGGGGGAGTTTAACCACTTCAGCTCCGGAAGATTTGGCCATTTTTTGCGATTCGGCACCACGTTGCTTTAACTGACAGTTGCGCAGGTGTGCGATGTTGTACCCAAACAAAATTGACGTCCTTTTTTTCCTATAAATAGAGCTTTCTTTTGGTGGTATTTGATCATCTCTGAGATTTTTATTTTTTGCGCTATAAACACAAAAATAGCGACAATTTTGAAAAAAAGGCAATATTTTTTACTTTTTGCTGTAATAAATATCCCCCAAAAATATATAAAAAAAATAGGGCTGTTACTGATTAAAATTTTCTTGTTCGATTAATCAATTTTTTTTAATCGATTAATCAACTAATTTGGATTAATTATAACGCACATACAGATCCAACTAATTTTAGCTGATCTCCTTGCATTGCAACTGCATTAGTCAGTGGTAAATGTGGTATACACTATATACAATCACCCGACACTAGTTAGTTTCCACAATCCATGACTTAACTTCACAGTTCACACAAATACGTTTTAAATTCAAACTGTAGCACTGACGTAAGTAATTTTTGTTATTAAACTTTAAGAAAAATGTAGAAAGTTAGTTTATCTTTAATAAACTTATAAAAACTGAGGTTATCAAATTTGCCTACACTTAGCTCACTGAATGATCACAGTTAACCACATCCATATTTACCATCACTGTCCAGGCTGTCCGGTGACGTCATGGACATCAATGTCACCGGACTCCTCCCCCTTCCCTTCGTTAGCAGACGGAGGCACTTGGGGAAGGGGGGAGGAGTTCGGTGATGTCCCCGGATCTCTGGCGGAACTCCCTGAAGACCCGGTGTTCTAACTAGAAGTGTCCCCCCATCGGATAGTGTCCGCCCCGTACTGTGCAGGCACAGCGCTTGCGCAGTACGGAGGACAAAGTAAAGGCCGAAAGTCTCCGAAGAAGAACAGCTGACCATGAGGTATACATGGCGCCTGCGCAATGAATAGTACATTCTGTCACACGCTCCCGATGCTCGAGGGGGTGGATTTCTGAAATGGGTGGATGTTTGTGGGGCGTGTTTACTGAACTGAAGGGTGGTTTTAGCAATGTTGATGGGTGGGTTTGATTCTGTAGGCATACGTTGTGAGGGGGTAAGATATATTGCAACATTGAAGTACCCGCCCTTATCACCGCCCCAGCTGTGTGCATTCTGTAGCCACACCGCCCCTTGCAAAGTTGTACGAGCATCAGGAGCGTGTGACAGAATGTGGTTTGAACTGCGCATGCGCCGTGTAGAGCTCATGATCAACTGTTGATGTTCAGAGATTTTTGGAGTCTCCTATGTCCTCCGTACTGCGCCTGCACCAGACACTATCTGATGGGGGACTATTTTTGACAGGACACCGGAAGCCAGCGGAGAGGTGAGCACCGATCAAAACAATTTTGATCGATCAAAAAAATTAATGATTAATCGAGGAATTAATCGTTAATTTCCGCAGACCTAAAAAAACCCTATTTTTTTCCTCAGTTTAGGCCGATATGTATTCTTGCGCAAAATTTATAACGTCTATAAAATAGGGGATAGTTTTATGGCATTATTTTTTTTTTATTAGTAATGGTGGCGATCTGTGATTTTTATTATGACTGCGACAGTATGGTGGACACATCGAACATTTTTTACACTATTTTAGGACCATTGTCATTTATACAGCAATCAGTGCGATAAAAATGCATTGATTACTGTGTAAATGACACTGGCAGTGAAGAGGTTAACCACTAGGGGGCGGTGAAGGAGTTAAGTGTGTCCTAGGGAGTGATTCTAACTGTGAGGGGGCTGGGCTTGAACACACAGGACAGTGATCGCTGCTCTCGATGACAGAGAGCAGTAAATCACTGTCCTGTCACTTGGCAGAACGGGGAATGCTTTGTTTACAAAAGCATCTCCCCGTTCTACCTCTCCATGACACGATTGCCGGGAGACCGGCGGACATCGAGTCCGCGGGCGTGATCACGGAGCATGTGACGGCAGGGGGGCTGCCGCCGGCACGCACGCGCCGGCATGGTGGGAAATTCAAAGGTTCGCCAATTTGCCCAGCAGTGCCATTCTGCTGACATAAATGTACATGCAGCGGTCGGCAAGCGGTTAAGGAATCATTGACCACCTTTGTTGTGGGATTGTTTGTACCACTGATCACAAATGATGGGGTGGATTAAAATGCCTCTGACCACTAATGAAACTTCAGTGCAATGCAATTTCAGCTTTACAACAGTCAGTTAATGGGAAATAAAGTAGAATATCATATACTATGTATAACTAACCACCCTTACTACTAGCATTCCCATATTGACTTACCAATATAGTATACAGAAGTTGTTATATTAGGGGTCTAACTATGGAATTAAGGATTGCACACAACATAATGCTAATATTTGTATAAACACAATAGTTTTATTAATTTATCCATGATAAAAATAACCAGATATAGGTGCTAACAAAATCCTTCTACATTGGGCTCATTTACATGAGATACATGGAAAACGATCAGTTAAAAATACACCTGATCAGAACAACAGTATTGCAGGTCCCATGCCATTGCATTTTGTATTATTCTACTTCCTCTGGAGCAGGCTCTTATGTGAGGCACATATGCAACAAATGGTAGACCTTTGGTTTCCATTTCCATTTAAAAATAAGAAGTAAGCATATACAGTGACATAAGACACATTAAAATACACCAATACACCTCATGACCCCAGAAGGTAGGCAGCTGTGCCATATAGTAAACCTGGCCATGACTACTTTATTTAAAGATCAACATTAAACATGGTACTCAAATAATCAATTATGAGATGACACTGCTCCCTTCAAACAGCCACTGCAAGAGTGGACCCCAAAAGACCTAGCACTTCGGCCATATATTCCCCTCACATGAAAAAGAGTGGCAGGCCTGTGGGGTGGTATTGGATAGACGTTTTTCCAGCCAAAAAGGGTCAGCATGCTGCTGCAGCATATTAGGGATGCCCCTAGGACTCGAGTAATATGATAAATGTGTGCTTACAGAAATGAATCATATATGTGTCCAGCAGGCAAACTGTCCCGTGAGTCTAGAAAGGGGAGAAATATTGTAACAATTGGTACTGGACTTTATAGACACTGAGATTCAAAGTATTTAAAAAAAAATATACATTTTATTAACAATTGATTACAGAAGACAACCAGACAAACAGTAATTATTAAAAGGCTTTACAAAGTATAAAATTGCCTAATATGCTATATCAACATAAACCCATGTACCAACAATAATTCCTGAAAGAATCATAATGATGTCCTTGTGAGACAACAAATATAGTACTAGTAGGCTTGGTACGGGTAAATCAGAAATGTGCAGTGGCTCGGCTCTACATGTTGCGCGTGCGAATGCTTCTTCAGGAGCTTTAGGCATATGTTAGTATACAACAAACAACCAGGGGTAAAGACCAATGTAAAGAAATGTCCAAAGGATGCGGCGAAAATTGCAGACGTATATCATCACAGGTGTGACTGATCAGATCTATGGATGCTATAGAAGAAACCCCACTTGCGCAGTGGTTATAAAAACCATGGCATAAAACATTGTATAGAGGAGAGGCAATGAGAGCCTAAAAGTCCCATACAACGGTTAGAGCTTCAAAGGTTTCAATAATTTTCAGTGACTGCAGTAGAGGGGGTATGGTACTTGGCATGGTATATTCTGATCATCCATATAAATCTGCATTGTACCAACCGCCGCTGCACAGGGGATCTGTCCCTCTTACCAGGCTGACATATCCCCTGTGACATATCCCCTGTGATGATGTAAGACAGGGTACGGACATTGCGCATAACATAGCCCCACCTAGCGCATGCACCATGCTATGCAGCTTCTTGTGTCTGCGCAGTGGAATGAGGAAAGTCAGAGTGGCCCTCGCAAAGAAGGACTTCTGCAGCACCCTAAACAGTGTCTGTACATAGCCTCCCAAGGCCAACTGTGAACACCACAGGTCAGGCATTCCCTGGGATGAGAGAAACAAGCACTGTACATGCAAAGAAAAACCACCACCATCATAAAAGAAAAAAATGTTTTATAACAGAAAGTAAGGAAACCTGTTTTTTTTTCATTCTTAGATATTTTCCTTATATAGCAGCAAATGAAAAAGTGGTTATTAAATACCACTAACAGGAAGCTCTATCTGTCTAAAAAATAATATAAAATCAATTTGGGTACAGTGTTAGATGACTGAGTAATTATCGGTCAATCTATCACAGCACTGAAAACTGAAGAATTGCCTGGTAATGAAGGGGGTGCATTATGGAGGAACTGAGGTAGTTACAAAAAAAAGAAAAAAAAAAAAAAAAGAATAAGCCTCCCATCCCTGCAGGCTAGAACAGCAGACATATAGCAATAACTGGAGAACCAGATACCAACAAAAATTACCCTGCAGCATCTGGTATTTGTTTTAAAGTGGAAATAGAGCTCAACAACAAAATCCTAAAAAAAAGGAACAGAGAAAACAGCCCTGTAAGTCTCCTTCAGCTCCAGTGAAGGCTACCCCAAAGTACCCTCCCCATGTTGAGGGCATGTGGCCTGGTACGGTTCAGGAGGGGGGTGCTCTCTCGCCCCCCCCCCTTTTCCTGTGGCCTGCCAGGTTGCGTGCTCGGATAAGGGTCTGGTATGGATTTTTGGGGGGATCCCATGCCATTTTTTTTTAATTTTGGCACGGGGTTCCCCTTAAAATCCATACCAGACCTGAAGGGTCTGGTATGGATTTTTAGGGGGACCCCCACGCCATTTATTTTTTACATTTTGGTGCTGGGTTCCCCTTAATATCCATACCAGACCTGAAGGGCCTGATATGGAATTTGGGAGAACCACCACGCATTTTTTTTTTTAATTTTGGTTCGGGGTTCCCCTTAATATTCAATCCAGACCCGAAGGGTCTGGTAATGGACTGTGGGGGGAATCCCATGCCATTTTTTTCAAAGACATTTATGCGTATTGCCCGGACCGACAATTCATTATAACGGCCGTTTTTTCGGGAGCAGTGATTTTAATGATGCTTAAAGTGAAAAAAAGTGAAATATTCCTTTAAATATCATACCTGGGGTGTGTATATAGTATGCATGTAAAGTGGCACGTGTTTCCTGTGCTTAGAACAGTCCCTGCACAAAAAGACATTTGTGAAGGAATAAAAGTCATTTAAAACTGCTTGCGGCTTTAATGTAATGCTGGGTCCCGGCAATATGGATGAAAATCAGTGAGACAAACGGCATGGGTACCCCCCCCAGTCCATTACCAGGCCCTTTGGGTCTTGTATGGATATTAAGGGGAACCCAAAGTAAAAAAAGGAAAGGCGTGGGGCCCCCAGGCCCTATACACTCTGAACAGCAGTATACAAGCGGTGCAAACAAGACAGGGACTGTAGGTTTGCTGTTAAGTAGAATCTATTTGTAATTTTGAACTGGTACATTTTTAAAGTGTAGCTCCAGCCAAGAAATCTATTTTTAAGCTTTTTGGAAAACATAGGGAAGGGTTATCACCCCTGTAACATTTGTTTTGCTGTCTGTGCACCTCTTCAGAAGATTTCACCTCACTTTCTGTCCCAATGACAAATGTTTTTTGAAAATTTGGGGTTTTTAGTGAAACAAGGATTGGTGATAAAGCATCAGTGGAGAGGAGACACGTTTTTTCCATATTAACTCTTACAAGAGAGGATTTCCCTTCCTAGGGGTAGATTTCATCTCACTTCGTGTTGTCTCCTTCCATTTGCAAGTAGGAGTCGTTTGTAAGTTGGATGTTTGAAAGTAGGGGCCTGCCCTATATACTCTGCAAAAATTGGGGCCTTAGATGTTGGTGTTGCCACAACACTGTAAGCCCTCACAGTTACTCTTGGTGGGTGCTGGAACGGGCCCTGCTGTGAAATATTAGATCAAGAATTGTAATTACATGCACCTGTTGAACAGGGCAGAAAAATTGGGCCTTTGGTGGTGGTGGTGGTGGTGGTGTTGCCACAACACTGTAAGCCCTCACAGTTACTCTTGGTGGGCGCAGGAATGGGCCCTGCTGTGAAATATTAGATCAAGAATTGTAATTACATGTCCCTGTTGAACAGGGGCAGAAAAATTGGGCCTTAGGCACTGGTGCCACAACACTGCAACCCCTCACAGATGCTATAGTTGGAGCTCCGGAATGAGCCCTGCTGCAAAGTATTGCGTCAAAAATTGTAATTATACGCCCTTGTTAACCACTTGAGCCCCGGACCATTATGCTGCCTAAGGACCAGAGGTCTTTTTCCAATTTGGCACTGCGTCGCTTTAACTGCTAATTGCGCGGTCATGCAATGCTGTACCCAAACGAAATTTGCGTCCTTTTCTTCCCACAAATAGAGCTTTCTTTTGATGGTATTTGATCACCTCTGCAGTTTTTATTTTTTGCGCTATAAACAGAAAAAGACCGAAAATTTTGAAAAAAAATGATATTTTCTACTTTTTGTTATAAAAAAAATCCAATAAACTCAATTTTAGTCATACATTTAGGCCAAAATGTATTTGGCCACATGTCTTTGGTAAAAAAAATGTCAATAAGCGTATATTTATTGGTTTGCGCAAAAGTTATAGCGTCTACAAACTAGGGTACATTTTCTGGAATTTACACAGCTTTTAGTTTATGACTGCCTATGTCATTTCTTGAGGTGCTAAAATGGCAGGGCAGTACAAACCCCCCCCCAAATGACCCCATTTTGGAAAGTAGACACCCCAAGGAAATTGCTGATAGGCATGTTGAACCCACTGAATATTTATTTTTTTTGTCCCAAGTGATTGAATAATGACAAAAAAAAAAAAATATTTACAAAAAGTTGTCACTAAATGATATATTGCTCACACAGGCCATGGGCCTATGTGGAATTGCACCCCAAAATATATTCAGCTACTTCTCCTGAGTACGGGGATACCACATGTGTGGGACTTTTTGGGAGCCTAGCCGCGTATGGGACCCCGAAAACCAATCACCGCCTTCAGGATTTCTAAGGGTGTAACTTTTTGATTTCACTCTTCACTGCCTATCACAGTTTCGGAGGCCATGGAATGCCCAGGTGGCACAACCCCCCCCCAAATGACCCCATTTTGGAAAGTAGACACCCCAAGCTATTTGCTGAGAGGCATATTGAGTCCATGGAATATTTTATATTTTGACGCAAGTTGCGGGAAAGTGACACTTTTTTTTTTTTTTGCACAAAGTTGTCACTAAATGATATATTGCTCACACAGGCCATGGGCCTATGTGGAATTGCACCCCAAAATACATTTAGCTGCTTCTCCTGAGTATAGGGATACCACATGTGTGGGACTTTTTGGGAGCCTAGCCGCGTACGGGGCCCCGAAAACCAATCACTGCCTTCAGCGTTTTTAAGGGCGTGAATTTTTGATTTTACTCTTCACTGCCTAACACCGTTTCGGAGGCCATGGAATGCCCAGGTGGCACAAAACCCCCCCAAATGACCCCATTTTGGAAAGTAGACACCCCAAGCTATTTGCTGAGAGGCATGGTGAGTATTTTGCAGCTCTCATTTGTTTTTGAAAATGAAGAAAGACAAGAAAAAACTTTTTTTTTTTTTCTTTTTTCAAATTTCAAAACTTTGTGACAAAAAGCGAGGTCTGCAAAATACTCACTATACCTCTCAGCAAATAGCTTGGGGTGTCTACTTTCCAAAATGGGGTCATTTGGGGGGGTTTTGTGCCACCTGGGCATTCCATGGCCTCCGAAACTGTGATAGGCAGTGAAGAGTGAAATCAAAAATTCACGCCCCTTAGAAAGCCTGAAGGCGGTGCTTGGGTTTCGGGGTCCCGTACACGGCTAGGCTCCCAAAAAGTCTCACACATGTGGTATCCCCGTACTCAGGAGAAGCAGCAGAATGTATTTTGGGGTGTAATTTCACATATTCCCATGGCATGTTTGAGCAATATATCATTTAGTGACAACTTTGTGCAAAAAAAAAAAAAAAAAAAAAAAAATTTGTCTCTTTCCCGCAACTTGTGTCGCAATATAAAATATTCCATGGACTCGACATGCCTCTCAGCAAATAGCTTGGGGTGTCTACTTTCCAAAATGGGGTCATTTGGGGGGGTTTTGAACTGTCCTGGCATTTTATGCACAACATTTAGAAGCTTATGTCACACATCACCCACTCTTCTAACCACTTGAAGACAAAGCCCTTTCTGACACTTATTTTTTACATGAAAAAGTTTTTTTTTTTTTGCAAGAAAATTACTTTGAACCCCCAAACATTATATATTTTTTTTAAAGCAAATGCCCTACAGATTAAAATGGTGGGTGTTTCATTTTTTTTTTTCACACAGTATTTGCGCAGCGATTTTTCAAACGCATTTTTTGGGGAAAAAACACACTTTTTTAAATTTTAATGCACTAAAACACACTATATTGCCCAAATGTTTGATGAAATAAAAAAGATGATCTTAGACCGAGTACATGGATACCAAACATGACATGCTTTACAATTGCGCACAAACGTGCAGTGGCAACAAAATAAATACATTTTTAAAAGCCTTTAAAAGCCTTTACAGGTTACCACTTTAGATTTGCAGAGGAGGTCTACTGCAAAAATTACTGCCCTCGATCTGACCTTCGCGGCGATACCTCACATGCATGGTGCAATTGCTGTTTACGTTTGACGACAGACCGCCGCTTGCGTTCGCCTTAGCGCAAGAGCAGGGGGTGACAGGGGTGCTTTTTTTTTTTTTTTTTTTTTTCTTTATTATTTTTTTGCTTTTTTATCTTATTTTTAAACTGTTCCTTTCATTTTTTTTTTTTTAAATCATTTTTATTGTTATCTCGGGGAATGTAAATATCCCCTATGATAGCAATAGGTAGTGACAGGTACTCTTTTTTGAAAAAATTGGGGTCTATTAGACCCTAGATCTCTCCTCTGCCCTCAAAGCATCTGACCACACCAAGATCGGTGTGATAAAATGCTTCCCCAATTTCCCAATGGCGCTATTTACATCCGGCGAAATCTAAGTCATAAAATGCTCGTAGCTTCCGGTTTCTTAGGCCATAGAGATGTTTGGAGCCACTCTTGTCTCTGATCAGCTCTATGGTCAGCTGGCTGAATCACCGGCTGCATTCTCAGGTTCCCTGTTGAGACAGGAGAGCCAGAGAAAAACACGGAAGACGGTGGGGGGGGGGGCATTCCCTCCCACGGCTTGTAAAGGCAGTCTAGAGGCTAATTAGCCGCTAGGATTGCTTTTACATGAAAGCCGACCGCTGGCTGAAAAGAATGATACCAAGATGATACCTAAACCTGCAGGCATCATTCTGGTATAACCACTCAAAGTTGTGAATGGCGTACCTGAAGACAAAAAAATGGTTAACAATAAAGCACAGTAAACAGTAAAGTATAAATAATTACATACCTGAAAAACAAACATGATAAAACATAATAACAATAACAATAACAATAACAATAAAACACTGCAGAATAGAATACAGTAAAAAAAGAGCAGAACAATAGAGAGAGAGAATAGAGAGAGAGAACAATAAAACGACAACTATTTTTTTTTATTTTATATATATATTTTTTTTTTTTTACACTTTTTTTGTAACTAACTTTTATAACTGTAACCGGTTCCAGGTTCGGGTCTCTCAAAATGCGATGTCATCTGGAGAGACCCTGTGAAAGTGTGCCTAGTCTGTGCAATGCTGTACCCTACGCTAATACTCAACTAGTGTATGGTAGCGTTCAAAACATTCACCAATGCAAAGACCAGGATTGTCAGGACAGGAGGGACAATAATAGCGGGTGTCACGCCTATATCCGCGTTTGCTGCAGACACAACACCTTTTTCGGGGGGTTCGTTGGGTAGGGGTACTCGGGAGCACATAAAAATGCCTCTCATGCAGCCGACTCCATTTGGTTGGGGATGTGAATGGGGGAAGTACGGGCGCTGCAGAAGTGGTGGGTTCCCAATTAGGATTGGCGAATGCAGCAGGAAGGGCACTATGGGCACGACGGGCCTGTGTTTGTCTTCTTGGTGGCAGCGGGACACTACTTGTGCTTGCCACCTCACCAGCTTGAACTGCACTTATGGGACTCGCCACGTCACCAAGTGTTACTGCAGCGCTGGTTTGACTACGACCGGGGTATACTAGGCCGCTGGTGCTTGCCAGTTCAATAAAAAGCTTCCAAAAAAACTGTTAGCGATCGCAGGGATCAGGCCTGACTCTGCGAACGCTGCAGTTATGCGTTTAGTGTTTTGTAAGTGTCAGTGATCGATCGATACTGCACTTGGATGGGCTGGACTGGGCCGGGCGGAGGGGCAAAACGCAGGTGCTAGCAGGTATCTGGGTTGATCCCGCTAACACTGCGTTTTTGGGAACCCTAAACTGCTGGGGACGCTAGTATAGATCTGATCGGATCAGATATTGATCCGTTCAGATACTATACCACTAAAGGAGGCGTATGCTGCGTGCGTGGGTGTTAGCGGTACTGGCGCTAACCTGACGCTGCCTGGGGCCGGTGCTTGCTAGTTCACCAAAATGCTACCAAAAAAACTGTTAGCGATCGCAGGGATCAGGCCTGACTCTGCGAACGCTGCAGTTATGCGTTTAGTGTTTTGTAAGTGACAGTGATCGATCGATACTGCACTTGGGTGGGCTGGGCGGAGGGGCAAAACGCAGGTGCTAGCGGGTATCTGGGCTGATCCCGCTAACACTGTGTTTTTGGGAACCCTAAACTGCTGGGGACGCTAGTATAGATCTGATCAGATCAGATATTGATCCGATCAGATACTATACCACTAAGGGAGGCGCATGCTGCGTGCGTGGGTGTTAGCGGTACTGGCGCTAATCTGACGCTGCCTGGGGCGACGCATATCACCGCCGGGCGATCAGGGGGCTAAACCTTTATTAGGTAATAAACGGCGGGTGCCCTGACACTATAAAAAATAAACGAACTAACCTGCGTCACCCGTAACGGTTATACGGTGATCAGTGGTGAAAGGGTTAACTAGGGGGCAATCAAGGGGTTAAAACATTTATTAGATAGTATATGGGGGTCCCTGTCACTATAAAACGCTGACGGCGAACCTAAATATTTACCTCACTAACTAGCGTCACCAGCGACACTAATACAGCGATCAGAAAAATGATCGCTTAGCGACACTGGTGACAGGGGGTGATCAAGGGGTTAAAACTTTATTAGGGGGGTACCCTAGACCTAAAGGGGGGTAATACTCACTGTCCCAACACTGTAACTGTCACAAACTGACACCAATACAGTAATCAGAAAAAAAAAAAAAAAAAAAAAAAAAAAACCTGCTGGTGTCAGTTTGTGACGGGGGGGGATGATTGGGGGGGGATCGGGGGGCGATCGGGGGGGGGATCGGGGTGTTTTGTGTGCCTGGCATGTTCTACTGTGTGTGTAGTGTGTTGTGCACTCACATTGATGTCTTCTCCCCTCGGCGCTGGAACGGAAACTACCGAGCCGAGGGGAGATGACATCATTTCCTTTGCTGCTGTTTAGCATACAGCAGCAAAGGAGTGTTCCCATTGGCCGGCGGCGATCGCGAGGGGGGGGCCACGAACGGATGGCCTCCCCCTCATCTCGGATCGCCGGGGAACAGAACGGGACCGCTTCGGGCACCGGGGGGGTCCGATCGGACCCCCCACCCGCTAGAGGCAAATCACGTACATGTACGTGATTTTGCCTGCCCGTGCCGCCTTGCCGACGTAAATCGGCGTTAGGCGGTCCTTAAGTGGTTAAACAGGGGCTAAAAAATTGGACCTTAGCCACTGGTGCTGATGCCACAACACTGCAACCCCTCACAGATACTCTAGTTGGAGCGCAGTAATGAGCCCTGCTGCAAAGTATTGCATCAAAAATTGTAATTACATGCCCCTGTTAAATAGGGGCAGAAAAATTGGGTCTTAGCCACTGGTGGCGGTGCCAAGAACCAAAAATGTTCTTACAAGCTATCAGCATGAAAATTGAGGAGGAAGAGGATTGTCACTCAGCATAACAGGATAGTCACTCAGCATCAGCATAGGCAGTCTTGAAGGGATCTCACATTAAAAAAAAAAAAAATTTGGTTACATCAGGATCAGGTGGTTGGTAGCTGGTGATCCAAGACTGATTAATTTTTATGAAGGTCAGCCGATCGACTGATTCGGTGGACGATTACAAAGCCTGCAGCAGCACTGAATGTGCGTTCCGAAAGAACGCTGGATGCAGGACAGGCCAGGAGCTCAGTTGCATACTGTGCAAGCTCTGGCCAGTGATCCAACCTCAAGACCCAGTAACCCAGAGGATTTTCAGTGGGAAAGGTGTCCAAGTCTGATCTTGCCCCTAGGTAATCCTGCACCATGTAAATCAGACGCTGGCGATGGTTGCTGGAACCGATCATACCTTGGGGCTGCGGACTAAAAAATTGTCTGAATGCATCGGTCAGATGGCCACCTTCTCTACCGTTCCATCTGTGACTGACCGAAGCCTCAGCAACACGTTGTCCAGGAGGACCAGGAAATTGTAATCTCCCAGGCTCTGGAAACGCGTTGCACAAACCTTTCTGCAAGGCCTCATGAAGATGTTTCATCCTCTGCTCCCTCTGCGACGGCAAGATAAGGTCCGCAACCTTACCCTTGTAATGTGGCTCAAGGAGGGTTGCCAGCCAGTAATGATCCCTCCCCTTGATATCACGAATATGAGGATCTTTCCCCAGGCTTTGCAAGATCAGGGAAGCCATGCAGCGTAGGTTTGCTGAGGCATTCAGGTCCAGAGTCCTCTGGGTCACTAAGGATGCCATGATCCACAGCAACCTCCTCCCAGCCACGTACAAGTCCATGGGTTTCTTCGGACTGTAAATGATCCCTTGAAGACTGCTGCTGATGCTGAGTGCCAGGCTCCACCTCCATGCTGACACAATCCTCCTCCTCCTCCTCTTCCTGTGTGATCGGCGGGCACGCAGGAACACTGTCTGGATAAAGGGGGCCTTGAGAGGTAAGGAAGTCCTCCTCTTCCTCCCTCTGTTCTGCCTCAAGTGCCCTGTCCATTATTCCATGCAGCGTGTGCTCCAACAGGTGGACAAGAGGGACAGTGTCACTGATGCATGCACTGTCACTGCTCACCATCCTCGTGGCCTCCTCAAATGGTGAAAGGACAGTGCATGCATCCCTGATCATAGCCCACTGGCGTGGGAGAAAAAAAACAAGCTCCCCTGACCCTGTCCTGGTGCCATAGTCGCATAGGTACTCATTGATGGCCTTCTGCTGCATGTGCAGCTGCTGCAGCATGGCCAACGTTGAGTTCCACCTAGTAGGCATGTCACAGATTAGGCAGTTATTGGGCAGGTTAAATTCCTTTTGGAGGTCAGCCAGCCGAGCACTGGCATTATATGACCTGTGGAAATGCACATAGACTTTCCTGGCCTACCTCAGGACATCCTGTAAGCCCAGGTACCTGCCCAAGAACCGCTGCGCCACCAAGTTAAGGACGTGAGCAAAACAGAGTACATGGGTCAGTTGTCCCTGTCGGAGGGTGGAGAGGAGGTTGGTGCCATTGTCACAAACCACCATGCCTGGCTTAAGCTGGTGTGGCATCAACCACCTCTGAACCTGCCCCTGCAGAGCTGACAGAATCTCTGCCCCAGTGTGGCGCCTGTCCCCCAAGCACACCAGCTCAAGCACCGCATGGCATCTTTTTGCCTGCGTGCTTGCGTAGCCCCTTGAATGTCTACGGAGCACCGCTGGTTCTGAGGACAAATCAGCACAGGAAGAGGCCATGGAGGAAGAAGAAAAGGAGGGGGTGGAGGAGAGAGGTGTGGCAGAATCACCACTAGTAGAATTTTGGAGGCGTGGTGGCGGAACAACCTCCAACACTACTGCACCCTGTTCTGCATCCTTCCCAGCTGCCAGAAGAGTCACCCAGTGCGCTGTGAAAGATAGGTAACGTCCCTGTCCATGCCTGCTGGACCATGAGTCAGCGGTAATATGCACCTTACCGCTGACCGCCCTGTCCAACGAGGCCAAGACATTGCCTTCCACATGCTGGTAGAGAGCCGGAATCATCTTCCGTGAGAAAAAGTGGCGTTTGGGAACCTGCCACTGAGATACCACACATTCCACAAACTCACGGAAGGGAGCAGAGTCTATCAACTGAAAAGGCAGCAGTTGCAGTGCTAGCAATTTAGCCAAGCTAGCATTCAACCGCTGGGCATGTGGATGGCTGGGAGCGAACTTCTTTCAGCGGTGCAGCAGCTGGGGCAGGGAAATTTGCCTGGTACAATCTGACGTCGGTGTACCGATAGCAGATTGCCCGCAAGTACTTGGCTGTGACTGAAGGTAGAGTGGGGTTGGAGATCCCAGCTGATGAGGAGCAAGGAGAGGTCCGCTTTGTTCTTTGGTGTGGGTCTTTTAGGTACGCTTGCCAATGAACTGCATGGCAGGTCGACATATGTCTGGGCAAGCATGTGGTGCCCAAGCGGGTGATATTTTGGCCACGCAAGATACGCTTGAGACATGTATTGCAAATAGCAACGGTGCGATCTGATGCACTCATCTCAAAAAAGGCTCACACCAAAGAACTTTTAGAATAACACGCAGAGACAGCAGCGCCCTGCACATGCGGAGCTCTGCGGTGTGATGCAGTTGGTGTGCTGCCCTTAAGCTGGCCCCTGGAGGGCATCCTGCCTCGTTGGAGATGTGCCTCCTCATCCTCTTCCTCCTCTCTCCTATCAGGCACCCATGTGGAGACAGTGACTTCCTCATCATCCCCTCCCTCCTCATCACTGGAGCAAAGCTGGCAGTATGCTGCAGCTGGGGGAACATGACTGCCAGATTGCTGTCCTTCTTGGGCACCCCCTCTCTCTGGGCTCACATTACCGCCTTCCTCTAGCTGGGTACCATCATTGGAGCCTTCAAATGCTGGGCATCCTCCTGGAGCATGTACCCAACACTGTGGTCAAACAGTTCGGGGGACTCCTCAGGAGGACATGGTGGGGATAGGGAAGGAGTGACTGAAGCCATTGAGCCGAGGGAAGAGACCGCATTGACAGCTGCTTTGCCAGACAAAGTACCCTGAGCCTGGGTGAGAGAGGATGAGGAGGACGGCTTGGTCATCCACTCTCTCAAGTCTTCGGCATTTTCAGCTGCTGAAAAAAAGGACAAGCGTGTCCCACGGCCACGTGCTGATGAGGATGCACGGTGTCCATGACCAGCACTGTTGCCTCTAGACACAGAGCCTGCTTGTCCTCTTTCATTGGCTTGTGACAGTCTGCCTCTCCTCGTTGGCCTTCCAAACATACTAATGGCCTGCAGTGAGATGTAGCTGCACAAAGCTGGGATGTATATATATACTGATTATACTGCAGCTAGCAGAATCAACTGCCTGCCTTTGGTATTAATAGGATCAGGAGAACACCAGCAATTTTCTTCAGGTAGCTTTAGGTGCACACTGTGCAGAGGACACAGTATACTAACTGTAAATACTGCAGCTGCCTGCCTGTTGTATTAATAGGATCAGAACACCAGCAATTGTATATATACAGAACACCTAGGATGCATATATAAACACAATACACTGTAAGTGCAGCTAACTGACTCGCCTGCCGACTCTATCTAACTTAAATCAAATGACACTGTCTCTCTGTCTATCTCTCTCTGCCGCCACAACACACTACACAAGGCCACCACGCAGACGGACTTATATAGTGTGGGGCGTGTACTAAACCCCCTGAGCCATAATTGGCCAAAGCCACCCCGGCTTTGGCCAATTATGGCTCTCTGTACAGATGGCGCTGTGATTGGCCAAGCATGCGGGTCATAGTGCATGCTTGGCCATTCATCAGCCAGCAATGCACTGCTATGCCACAGTGAATTATGGGCCGTGACGCGCCACTCGAATTTGGCACAAATTTCCCATAACGGTCGCAATTCGACGAACAAACGAACAGGCGATGTTCGAGTCGAACATGGGTTCGACTCGAACTCGAAGCTCATCCCTACTGACTGGCACTGCCATACCGCTCACTGACTGACACTACAATACCGCTCACTGACTGACACTACCATACTGCTCACTGAGAAGAGAAACACAGGCGCCTCTAGGTTAAAACTATAAATATTTTAATGAGCTACAAGTGCATTATCCACTTACATGGAGGTCAAGGAAGTAAGGCACGAGTCCATCCACACTGGCATGGTGTTCACTGCAGAGCAGCATTCTGAACAGCTGATGCAACCCACCAGTGATGTCATCACGCCCGGCGCCGCGTTTCAGCCCCCACCATCAGCCTGATCCAAACCTCGGTTTCATGGCTGTGGTCCCAGAGATCCTGCTGGCTAGGATTTCTCCCCCACAGGCAGAAGAATCAGCTGTTCAGAACGCTGCTCTGCAGTGAACGCGCCGCTAGTGTGGATGGACTCATGCCCTACTTCCGTAACCTCCATGTAAGTGGATAATGCACCTGTATTAAAATGTTTACAGTTCTAACCTAGAGGCACCTGTGTTTCTCTTCTCATTTGCATATCTGTATTCTGCTTTCAACTCTCCCCTCAAAGGCTGTCAAGATTGTTATGGATTGCTAAAGTAATCTATACAGGTCTCCCCTCTTCATCTCCCCCCCCTCCATATATACTAAGTATCCACTTCAAGGACTTATTGATGGACTAATGTATTAAATCTCATACTATTTAGCAGTGCCACTACCCATTTTTTTGACCATACTGCTCACTGACTGCCCTACCACTGCATAATGCCTTGTACATACTGCTTGTAAATTTCTGTAGGTACAAGGAAATTCTGTGTCACACAGCCTACTGACCACTGAATATTTATTCCTAATGGCACTCTTGTACATCTAGCAAATGCACATGTGTTTGCGCCTGCTGAAATGCATGTTACCCTGCGTTTTGGTGTGGTTTGATTTTAAAAATGCAAGGCGCAAAAAAATTTTGGTGTGCCCCAAGATTGTGCAGAATTCCAAAGGGTTCCTTGACTAAAAAAAGGTTGAGAAACACTGATCTAACATGTATGCAGATAAATGCAGCCTGATTATTCCCCAGAGACATGAGCTGTCTTGTGACAGGGATCATGGCCAGGAAAAGACTTCTTAAAATGTCATCACTGCATGAAGGAAAGGTGACTGTCTCTGAGTCTTTCACAGGTATATTACATGTGCTGGAAATATAAGAGTATGTCAAAAAAGAGGTATAAATTGATTTTGACACACACTTAACATTAAATAAAAACACCCACTTCTAAAATAATCCATATACAGTATCTATTTCAGCCCTATTATGACTAATAGAAAATTAATTGGCAGCGTGCCAATAATTTAATTGTGGAATACTGGGGGATTACCACAGCCCATTTCCCAATGTCATCATTGCTGCTTTGTTTATTTATTTAATGGGAACTTTTGTGGTTAGATCGGAAGATCAGAACTAGCATGTAGCAGTAATCTTGCAAATGCTATTAAATCCATAATGAAACAAATTTAAAAAAATAATAAATCTCCAAGAAAACTTGACTTGAAAAAAATGACATTACTATTATTATTATAATACAGGATTTATATAGCGCCAACAGTTTACGCAGTGCATTACAATATAAAAGGGAGACAATACAGTTATAATACAATAAAATACAAGAGGATTAGGAGGGCCCTGCTCAGAAGAGCTTACAATCTAATAGGGTGGGGCAGGTGGTACAAAAGGTTGTAACTGTGGGGAATGAGCTGATGGAAGTGGTAAAAGATTTGGAGGAGGCATGATAGGCTTCCCTGAAGAGATGAGTTTTCAGGGATCGCCTGAAGGTAGCAAGAGTAGGGGATACCCAGCCAGGTTGAGGTAGCGAGTTCCAGAGGATGGGAGTGGCTCTCTAGAAATCCTGGAGACTAGCATGGGAGGAGGAGACAAGGGAGCTTGAGAGTAGGAGGTCTTGGGAGGAGTGGAGAAGATGGTTTGGGTGATATTTGGAGACAAGATTGGTGATGTAGCTTGGGGCAGAGTTGTGAATGGCTTTGTATGTTGTAGTTAGTATTTTGAATTTAATTAGCTGGGCGAATAGGAGCCAGTGTAGGGATTGGAGGAGAGGGTTGGCAGACGCTGATGATGGGTAAGGTGGATAAGCCTGGCAGCAGCATTCATGATAGACTGAAGAGGGGATAGCCTATGGAGAGGCAGGCCAAAGAGAAGGGCGTTGCAATAGTCAAGGCGAGAGATAACAAGGGAGTGAATGAGGAGCTTGGTGGTTTTATTTGTTAAAAAGGGGCGAATTTAGAGTTGTTACGGAGGTGAACTCTACAGACTTTTGAGAACGATTGGATTTGAAAGGATTGGATTTGAAGGGACAAGTCAGAGTCTAGGATTACACCTAGTACCCTGGCGCGAGGGGAGGGACTTAACCTTAACATTGTTACTTTACTTTTCAGTTTCCTTGACACCAATCCGCCCACTTGCCCAGGTCAATAAGTAACATGCATTCTGGCCAACAGCTTCGATTACACACAGTATAGATACAGCAAACCCCTTCACAAACAGTAGGCAATACATATTCAAAATGTTAGTGGTTATTTTCTGAAATTTGGACAGCCAGTTTTATCCTGCTTAGTCCACTGCTGCTGAGAAAAAGTTAGTTATTGTTACTGTCTATTTCTAGAAAAAAGCCTAAAATGTAACTAAAGGTTTTTATAAAAATTGCTAGCAGGTTGGCAGGATATTTCATATGCCTGGAACTCTTTCATTCTTGTCTATCTGCTTTCTGTTTACCTTGACCATTCCTTTTTTACTCTCTTTTGCCCCTTAGCTTCATTTAGTACAAGTCACAAAAGCATAGGACATGTAGTATTTACATTTCTGTACATATTTTGCTTTATTGAAAAATACAATTTTTCCATGCCTTACCAAAAGCCCACAAATCAGTTAGGGACCCATTATTTCGGGCAGGGGTTTCTTGACTGAAAAGCTGAATGAACACATAGATCAGACTTTACAAACATTTCTTTTGAACCTCCCTTCCTATGTTGGGGATACCTCTAATCTCCCTTGCCCTCTTGGATAATATAACAGTCCCCAAGCAGACTTTTTAATTGGAATAAGACGTTGAGGTTCTTTATTTCTCAATACCCTCTCAGAAGGGTTTAGATTTAATCAAGAAGACTAGTGCAAGCTAGGGCTATAAATAAGATAGGAGAAAACCCTTTTTAATAGATGGGTGATGCAGGTGTACCTGTCCAGGATTTAGTCCTGGTATACGTACATCAATGACATTCCAGGGACCCTCCCTTCATCTTCCTGCTCAGGGATGAGATAGAGTATGCACACATTTGTAACAAAGAGAAAGACTCCACTATTGTTGGGTCACTTACAGTCTCCAAGCCTAAGGCACACCTCCAGAAATAAGGTATGTCCACATGTTCAGCCTTTCAATAGTTCTTTACAACACAATTTTCACCTTCGTTTCTTCTGACCCATCATACATATGCCACACAACGTATCATATATCCAACATAAAAAAAGATAACAGCCAACTCTTTCATTGTCCCCACTACAGGTCCCCCATAGGTGGGTTCTCCAACTAAGTCTATCATGGGTCTGCCCCAAAGGCTTCACTTCCTCAGGCTACAGGTTTACATGTCAGCATACAGTACCAGGGGTAGCCTTTTCACAACACTCCTCTGCCCCAGGCTTTTCTGGTTCTACAATATATAGGAAATACTAGCCCCACCCTTCATATCCACTCAGAGAAGGGACCTCACAGGGGCACTAACCCCTGCTTACTCATACTATATACATTATAAGACTTCTCTACTCTAATTGGAAACCACAAGGATTCTTATGTTGACTGACAACCTGATTTTTAATATCAAATATGGTCCATTTCCCAACCTGAATATAGATGTAATGTTATACAATCCATCTGGCTGTAACTGCTCTGTTTATTGACAACATTGATGTCTTTGGTGATTTAAAGAGACACGGTTCACTGAAGTGAGCCATGTCTGTTACTAAGAGGGTCTTGGAGATGGTGCACTCAGACTATTTGTGTCCATGGTTGTGTTGTGATATTATGGATTTATATGTATAAAACATGACAAATCAATAAGAGCAGGTCTAAGGGTAATTGTAAAAATGAAGCTTGATTTTTAATACTTTTGTGTGTGTAATAAAGCATGTACATTTTTTGATATAGCAGCTTCACTTCCTGTTTATTATTATTTTACCTTTATTTATATATTTTTTTTAAATAGTGGTCTGTTAAGCCCATAATGTAGCTCTGTGGATGGTTTTGTTTATACCAGGGGCTCCATACCACCATATCCCTATAAGAGTATTTAAAGTGGTTAGTTTTTGGAACCTTGAGGCAGTAGTCCTTCCACAAGTAAGTGTTGCTATATTTATTTTAGGATCCAAAATATCAGACATCAGATGAATTTACCACATACATGTTATATCTATCACACTCATTATCTTATAGAATTATTAGATATTGTTTATGCGAGTTAGTTTTAAAAGATTAACATAGTTATCACTCCTTGAAATACAATAATCTGCAGACTGGCAATGACTGTACTATGTAAAGCGTATTTGCAGCTAAATTGGGATAAATATTTGTTAAATGTTCTCATTCACGTAGCATAACTTAAAAATATGTAACAATTGCTGCTTATCATTCTAGATGGTCTTTTCTGATAACTTCAGCACTGACAAATACTACCTAGTTCACTTTATTTATTAGGGGCTGGAGAGCTGTGTTTCCATATTTTTTTAATTGTTTTTATTATTTTTTTAATTATTTTTATTTGTATTTCCAAAGTATTATTTTTTTATTACAATACAGAGCCTCTAAGCATACAAACAGTGAGGCCAAGAGAGATAGAAATGTAATGAAAGTAGTGAAGGGCGGGCATGACAGAGTAAGAAGGGGAGGCAATGTAGGGGTTAAGGAAGTTAAAGTTGTAAAGCAGGGAAAGAGAGGATTGGCTGGAAGAAGCAGGATAGGGAGGGGTTTGGTAGTTTACTTAAGGGGGAGGCGGGGCTCTCGGGAATTATTGGAGGGTCAGCAAGGTGGAAGAAGCAGGAAGTTTCCACACTGCCTAGAAGCAATTATAATGGCAGAGGTGGACAGGATTTTGGCCCAGCTGCGGGCGGCTGCCACTACGAGGGGACCAGAGTGGCTGCACAGACAGGTAGCATCCCTGATAGAGGATCAGGCATCCGGGTCGGCAGCGGGGGGCAGGAACTCCCACGCGCTCGGAGGTCTCAGCCCCAGGAGCCTCCCCCCGAGCTTTGCGCCAGGTCAGGAGCCCCGAACAGGACCTGTCAGGTACACCTGCTAGGCCACCATTGGCCACCATTGGCTGCTGTAGGTGGATCGTCTGGATGGAATCCTAGTTGGAGGCAGAGCTCTGCGAGCGAGGCGGCGGGTCACATGAACACTCCGCCCACTCAGCATCACTGTCGCAGGCTGGGGGATCCGCAACTGGCCTGCAAGGGACAGGTAATACACCTGCCACTTCCGGTACAGATGCGCAGCTGCACGATTTACTGGTAGGTCTGCAGGATCTGGTGCAGCATTTTGTGAGGGGGGAAAGGGTTGCAGACCCCATAGGTGTCGCCTTGGGTTTAGCCGGGTGGTGGGGCGGTGGTGGGCGGGGCAGGTACGGGGCCTGGTGCGGTGCCCCCACCTCTCCCTCCAGTCCCGGTGGTGGCTCCGGTAGCTACAGGGAATTCAGTGCTCCCGGCATCTGGGGCAGCTATTGTGGTGCCAGAGAAGACTGGAGCGTTGCAGGAGTTTTCAGGAAAAACGGATGCCATGCAGTTAGCTGACGAGGCAAGATGCAAAGTTTGCAATGTATGCTTTTAAGGGCCGTTGGGGGCGCATTTAAACAGGAAGTCCGAGAAAAGATTTACAAGGGTGAGTATGTGGAGATCTTCTCCTTGCTGCCTTCAGAGAAGTTTAACCTGGACAGGCTCAAGTCCAACGATACTAAAAAGGAGGACGAGGAGAAGCGGCGGTATCAATTGATTCCGCGGACTTTCGCCAACTGGCTGCATTTGCCATTATGGTGAGCGTCATTGGGGATAAGAATCCAGAACATTGTTCGGCACTCTTTTGCTACATGAACGTCATCATCGAGGCTCGCGTTACGTTATGACCAGCAGTTTTGGCAGCGTAGGGCTATCTGGCCATCCCTTCTCTGGGACCACAAGGACATGAGCCTCTGGATGCGGCTCATGTCCTTGGCGTGGGCCCCGACTCAGTTTTTTCCAAGGGGGGCGGTGGTGCAGCCTCCACTGGACAACCGGCCAATAAAAAATGGGGTCTATGCTGGCAGTACAACAAGGGATCATGTAAGTTTGGGGGATCATGCCATTTTAAACACGAATGCTCCCGCTGCTTTAAAAAAGGCAAGGGCCCTGCCAGAGAGTTTGCAAACAAGGGGAATGACGCCGGTGAGGGGGAAAAGGATGCATCCTTTGCTAAGTAGATATCTGAACCGGGATGCTGCATGACTGTTGAGGGAGGGATTCTTGGAATGTTTTTGCATTCCATGTTCCTTGGCGGCCATGCCGCCTAGGGCACAGAATTTGCATTCGGCATTGCAGCATCTGGGGGTGGTATCTGAAAAATTGGCTAAGGAGGTGGCGCTGGGTCGCATGGGTGAGCTTTTTCCACTGAAGTCTCTGTAGGATTTGGTGATCTCGCCACTAGGGGTGGTGCCTAAGAAGAAACCACACAAATTCCAACTGATCCACCACCTATCCTTTCTAAAGGGAGGTTCTGTCAATGATGTAATCGTTCCGGAAGCGTGTACGGTGTTGTATACTGCCTTTGACGCAGAGGTGAGCTGGGTTTGCCATTACGGAAAAGGGGCTCTAATGCCAAAGTCTGACATTGGGTCTGCTTTTCGTTTGCTCCCAGTTCATCCTAACAGTTTTCGATTACTGGGGTGCTGTCGGTAGGACAAATTTTATGTCGATCGCTCCATGGGCTGTTCCATTTCCTGCGCTCTGTTCGAGACATTCAGTTCCTTTGTTGAATGGGTGGTTCGGGATCTGTCGGAGGTGAATTCAGTCATTCATTATTTGGATGATTACCTTTGCGTGGGGCCGCCTGCTTCTAATGTGTGTGCGATACCTTTATCCATGTTGCAGCACATTGCAAGGAGTTTTGGTATTCCTTTGGCTAAGGACAAGAGTGTCTGATGACCATGCTCAGTTTCCTGGGCATAGTACTGAACTCGGGTGCCATGGAGTGTCGCTTGCCGGAGTATAAATTGTTGGCACTCAAGACAGAGATTTGTGGGATATTGGGAGTGCGCAAGATTCAGATTCGGAAGCTACAATCCCTTTTGGGTAAATTTAACTTTGCATGTCATATTATTCATATGGGCAGGGTGTTTTGCCCATGGCTGTCGGCAGGGACAGCAGGGGTTAGGTCCCCTACCCATTTTATTTGTCTCACTAGGGAACATTGGGAATATTTGCAGGTTTGGCACTGTCAGAAACCATGAAATCAGACCGAGACAGAAGTACAGTTAAATCACAGTTGTTTAATAATAAAAGTAAATAGAACAAACATAGTCAAAACATAGCCAGAGTTCAGGAACCGGAATGGATAGTCAGACAAGCCAAACGTCAGGGAGCCGGAGATGAGTGTAGTAAAATAGCAAGCAGGATCTGGAGCCAGAAGGGGTGTCAGCCAAGCAAGTCTTTTAAAAGGAATGCAGGAGAGCGTCTCTGTGATGTTGACTAAGGTGAAGGCAGAGCTCCTCTGGACTGGATGGCTTAAGTAGGCAGGACTGACGAGCAGGATATCAGCAACAGCTGAGTAACTGTGGGGAGATAGAAGCTGGCAATTAGCCGACAGCTGAGCGGCCAGCTCAGAGAAGGAAGGGCTGAGCCCAGCCCTGACAGTACCCCCTCTTCAATGACCCCTCCCCCTCGGAGGACCACCAGGCTTGAGGGGAAAATGTCTATGGAAATCACGGAGGAGGACAGGGGCATGTACGTCCGAGGATGAGACCCAAGAGCGTTCCTCCGGACCATACCCTTTCCAATGCACCAGGTACTGTTTGTGCCCACGGAACCTATGGGAGTCAACAATGGATGGTACTTCATACTCCTCTTGGTTCTCAGCCTGTACAGGGTGAGGATGTGGCACCGAGGTGGTAAGGCGGTTGCAGACCAAAGGTTTTAATAAGGAGACATGAAATACATTCAAAATATGCATATTAGAAGCAAGATCTAATGCGTAAGCCACTGGGTTAATCCTGCGAAGAATACGGAAAGGCCCAATAAACCGAGGTGCAAACTTCAGTGAGGGAACGTGAAGTCGGAGGTTGGGAGATGACAGCCAGACCCTGTCCCCAACCTGGTAGGAAGGCGCAGGTAGGCGTCTGCGGTCAGCATGGAGTCTGTACCTATCATTAGCATGTCGCAAAGCCTCCTAGACTTGTGCCCAAAGGGAACAAAGGCCACGGAGATGCTCCTCTAACACAGGAATACTCTGCGGAACAAACAAGTCAGGCAACATGGTAGGTTGGAAACCATAATTCCCCATAAATGGGGATAATCGGGAAGCAGCATTCAAGGCACTATTGTGAGCAAACTGCCCACGGTAATAGGTCTGACCAGTTGTTATGATGGTCAGAAATATCGCAATGTAGGAATTGCTCCAAAGACTGATTGGCTCGTTCTGCAGCCCCATTAGACTGCGGGCGATACGCAGAGGAGAAAGCAAACTGAATTCCCAACTGTGCACAAAAGGCTCACCAGAACCGGGACACAAACTGACTACCCCTGTCTGAGACAATCACCTTGGGTAGCTCATGTAAGCGAAAGATCTCCCGAGCAAAAATGGAAGCCAGTTCCTTAGAAGTGGGCATCTCTTTGTAACACTTGCACCCCCTTATTGTCTTACAGTCTGAGTCATGTCGCAGGCTGGCAGCGACGACCTCACACCTGCCCCTCTGTTACCCTCCATGGGCTCAGAGAGTGGCAGCGAGCAGTCCCTTCTCACATGGACCATTTCCAAGCTCATAGCCAAGCTTAGATGCAAGGGCATCCCCTACCCTTCTAAGGCCAGGAAGGCAGAGCTTTTCAGGCTACTCT
This sequence comes from Aquarana catesbeiana, assembly GCF_042186555.1. Taxonomy (NCBI): domain Eukaryota; kingdom Metazoa; phylum Chordata; class Amphibia; order Anura; family Ranidae; genus Aquarana; species Aquarana catesbeiana. The sequence goes on from NC_133331.1 coordinate 191,690,328, forward strand.
TCCTGTTGACAGCCACTGCAGGACCCAGTGCCCATCAGGCATCCCTGCTGTCCATATCTGGGGCTATCTCCCAGCTGCACTCCATGGTCTCCTCCCTGTCTGCAACAGTTACTGGCATAAAGACCAGAGTGGCAGCTCTGGAGGTTCGTCCTCCCACAACCCTCCATGACCCAGTCATGGTCACGGTGCTGGCATCCCCCTCTTCAGGTACGCCAGGGTCCACTTCTACCATCCTCCCTGCTCAACTTATCCCTGCCAGCCTCAGGAAGGATATCTTGGAGATCAAGGACATAAATCTAGCATCTCTGCTGATTTCGGTGCACGATTTGGCCCACAACAGAGCATACGCCTGGGGGGACGTCTCGGTGGTCATCAAGTTGAAAAACCCCAGGCTCAGCCACAAACTAACAGTCACTAAATTTGTTTTGGCATTCGGGATGTTCAGAGATGTTGTCTGCTCAGCCGCCCCCAGCAGGAGGGAAGAGCTGGACCTATATCTCCATTCAGTCATGAACTTAGGGTACAAGTATGGAGGGCATGCCTTTTATGACTACCACTGCTCATTTTTGGCCAAGGCAGCTGCCAAGCTCAGCCAGTTCCAGGTCAAAATGGACTGGAGCGTTTCTGACACAGAGCTGGTGTGCCGCCACTTTGCAGGCCTCCGCTCCCCGCTCTGCACCATTTTCCAGTGGACTACCCACATGGCGAATTGGTGCTCTGAAGCAACCACAAGGTGCCCCTTCTGCCCTCCTTCCTCCTCCAGCACCAGTCAGGGATTCCCAGCCCCCGGTCAGCCACTGTCAGTGGACAGACTAGGACGGCCTATCCTTTCTTTAGGAGGAGCCCCCATTTGCAAATATTTAATCACAGCAGATGCCTCCATGGCCAGTGCAGGCTACTCCATATTTGCACAGCAAGCCATAAAGCTCACCTGAGGACCCCCTGTCAACTCAAACAGGAGGGTTGGGGTTCTACCTCTCTGAACTCCCCACTCCCTCACTGGCTATATTCCTGGTGCACGGCTTCACAGTGTGGTTCCACACCGGCCTCGTCAATTTACCCCTCACTACCCATGAAAGCAGCAAACTCCAGTCAGCGGACATTGACGTACAAGCAATTGACTCCTTACTACTGTCAGAAGTGGATAAAGGCTTTATTATCGGCCCCTTCCCACAGTAACCTTTCCCAGTCTGGAGAGTCAGCCCTATTGGGCTTGTCAAGGGCAAGTTCAGTAATAAACTCAGCATAGTGTATGACTTGTCTGCGCCTCATTCTTCTCACATCCCCAGCCTGAACTCCCTGATTGCCTCTGAGGAATTTTCTCTCAAGTACACCTCAGTTGACCTAGCCATCCAAGCCATCATTCGGATAGGTCCCGGCGCCTGGCTATCCAAAGCAGATATCTTTGATGCTTTTAAACTCCTCCCTATCGAACCGTCCCTCTGGCAGTGGCACGGTATTAGGTGGAGGGAGTCCTACTTCTTCACCACCAAACTGACCTTCGGGTCTAAGAGTCTTCACTCAGGCCCTCACATGGATTCTGTATCACCAGGCCCGCTGTCACACGGTCATCCACTACCTCGATGACTTCCTCCTTATCGAGCAACCAGGCACACCCCCGGCAGATCGAAGAAAGTTGAGAATAGTTTTCAACAACCTCAATGTGCCCATAGCTGAGCACAAAGTGGAAGGCCCGTCATGTTCCATCATCTTTCTAGGTGTCACTCTGGACACGTGTGCCATGCAAGCTAGCCTGCCTCCTGACAAACTAGCCTGTATCAGGACAGTTATCAACGACTTTACCCGGTCACAAGGGTGCACCAGAAGGCAGTTGCAATCTTTACTAGGGATGCTGAACTTTGCGATGAGGATTATTCTTCAAGGACGGTCCCTTACATCATGGCTTTTAGTCTTTCTCACACCAGTGCAAGACCCAGACCAAGTTCTTAAATTAGACCAAGCAGCAGTAGCAGACTTAGCTATGTGGGACGAGTTCCTCACCAGCTGGAACGGCATGTCGATGTTCATCCCAGCAGTGTCACCACGGGTGGTCACTGATGGTGCAGCCTCCACGGGCTTCACGGCCATTTTTGGCAGCCACTGGTTTGCTAAACCTTGGCCCCCAGAAATTCACATAATGCCTGGTTTCACCCAGTCTTCATCACTCTTCAAGCTGTATCCCATCATGGCAGCTGCTCAGGTCTAGGGCCATATTTGGACAGGACAGATTGTGCTCTTCACCTCGGAAAATCAGGCCGTGGCCGATATCATCAATAAAGGTAGATCCAAGTCACTCCCCATTATATCCTTCCTGCACAGACTTGTGCACCTGTCACTCTGTCACCAGTTTAATATTTTCTGTAGACACATTCCAGGCAAATGCAATATCGCAGTTGATGCGCTGTCCTGTTTCAACCTCACTTTGTTTTTCCAGCAGGAGCCTGGAGCTGACCCAATGACTACTCCTGTCCAACCCTGGTTGTTGCTGACAATGGACTAAAATCGTACCTCGCCAACGCAACCCAGCTCATCAACCAATCCTTGGCACACAACACACTGAAGGCCTATCGCACAGCTTGGAACACTTACCGCAAGTTTTTGGCCTCTTGCCCCAGGGAAGTGATAGGTGAAGTCTTAGATAGGTTAGACATGTCCTAGCCTTCATATCATATTGCCATACGCAGCTAGTCTTTTCTCACAATACCATCAGGCTATACCTAGCCGGCATCCAGCATTTCCTGTCCTTACAGGACCCCAGTAAAAGTCAGTATTCTCTGCCCATGCAGCCAGGTCCCACCTACAGGGCATACAGAAGCACCAACCTGTAGTCAGTGGCAACTGCTTTCCCATCACGAGTGCCATCTTCAGGAACATGTCTGAAATCCTTACTTTCTCCCTTTGGGGCTTTGCCCAGCCTAGTCATCCAAGCAGCCATCTCCTTGGCCTTCTAAGGTTTTCTACGACCTAGTGAATTTACTGTCAACAGCTCCAGCAGTCAGACACTGCTCCGATGCCACCTGACTCCTTTTCCAAACCATTACACCCTTCATCTTACAGTCACCAACACACAACAAACCAGCCCTGGGGTTGACATCAACCTGTTTCAGACTAACAATACCTGGTGCCCAGTGACGGTGCTCGACTGACTACTGTCCCATCTACCCAGCTATTCTGATGGTAGCCTGTTGCTACCCTTTCTGACTACCCCCCTGAGTGGCAGTCAGTTTATAGGGCATGTCAGGATCCTCCTAAGCAACTTGGGCTTCAATCCCAGTCAGTTCTCTGGACATCCCTTCCTAGAAACTAGGCCGATGGAAGTCCGATTGCTTTGCCACATACATCCCAAATCCTCAGGCAGAAATGGCACAAGCCTTCACCAAGCTGGCTCAATAACCACAAGAATCAATAAAGAGTTATTCCCCTATCTGAGTCTTTTGCCCCCTTTTCTTTGCATACCGACCAGAACACCAAGGCACACTTTGGGTCTATTTATGTTGTAAGTCTTGTCGTGTGTTTATGTGATCCATATCTGTCTCTGTCATAGGGCCACGACCATAAATAAGAAGGCCAGTATAGTGGACTGAATTTATGGGAGGAGCCTGGAGGGTATTTAAGCAGCCCACTCGCCCATGTTCTTTGTTGGCTCCAGTGCGCGATACCCTCCCGCCCTCCCTTTTTTCAGGGCACTTCTCAGAACTTCCTTCTTCATAAACTACCCAATCTTGGGTATGCCGCCTTTTCTTGGCATACTGACTAGACCACCAAGGCACACTTCAGGTCAATTTATGTTGTAAGATCCATATCTGTCTTGGTCACAGGGCCACAACCATGTGATATATATATACTCTTTGTTATATTGCAGCCATTTGCTAAAATCATTTAAGTTCATTTTTTTTCCTCATTAATGTACCCCCAGCACCCCATATTGACAGAAAACACAGAATTGTTGACATTTTTGCAGATTTATTAAAAAAGAAAAACTGAAATATCACATGGTCCTAAGTATTCAGACCCTTTGCTCAGTATTTAGTAGAAGCACCCTTTTGATCTAATACAGCCATGAGTCTTTTTGGGAAAGATGCAACAAGTTTTTCACATCTGGATTTGGGGATCCTCTGCCATTCCTCCTTGCAGATCCTCTCCAGTTCTGTCAGGTTGGATGGTAAACGTTGGTGGACAGTTATTTTTAGGTCTCTCCAGAGATGCTCAATTGGGTTTAAGTCAGGGCTCTGGCTGGGCCATTCAAGAACAGTCACGGAGTTGTTGTGAAGCCACTCCTTCATTATTTTAGCTGTGTGCTTAGGGTCATTGTCTTGTTGGAAGGTAAACCTTCGGCCCAGTCTGAGGTCCTGAACACGCTGGAGAAGGTTTTCATCCAGGATATCCCTGTACTTGGCTGCATTCATCTTTACCTCGATTGTAACCAGTCGTCCTGTCCCTGCAGCTGAAAAACACCCCACAGCATGATCCTGCCACCACCATACTTCACTGTTGGGACTCTATTGGACAGGTGATGAGCAGTGCCTGGTTTTCTCCACACATACTGCTTAGAATTAAGGCCTAAAAATTTCTATCTTGGTCTCATCAAACCAGAGAATCTTATTTCTCACCATCTTGGAGTCCTTCAGGTGTTTTTTTAGCAAACTCCATGCGGGCTTTCATGTGTCTTGCACTAAGGAGAGGCTTCTGTCAGGCCACTCTGCCATAAAGCCCAACTGGTGGAGGGCTGCAGTGATGGTTGACTTTCTACAACTTTCTCCCATCTCCCAACTGCATCTCTGGAGCTCAGCCACAGTGATCTTTGGGTTCTTCTTTACCTCTCTCACCAAGGCTCTTCTCTTCCGATAGCTAAGTTTGGCTGGACAGCCAGCTCTAGGAAGGGTTCTGGTCACCCCAAACGTCTTCCATTTAAGGATTATGGAGGCCACTGTGCTCTTAGGAACCTTAAGTGCAGCAGAAATTTTTTTGTAAGCTTGGCCAGATCTGTGCCTTGCCACAATTCTGTCTCTGAGCTCTTCAGGCGATTCCTTTGACCTCATGATTCTCATTTTCTCTGACATGCACTGTGAGCTGTAAGGTCTTATATAGATAGGTGTGTGGCTTTCCTGACCAAGTCCAATCAGTATAATCAAACACATCTGGACTCAAATGAAGGTGTAGAACCATCTCAAGGATGATCAGAAGAAATGGACAGCACCTTTAAAGTTAAATATATGAGTGTTACAGCAAAGGGTCTGAATACTTAGGACCATGTGATATCTCAGTTTTTCTTTTTTAATAAATCTGCAAAAATGTCAACAATTCTGTGTTTTTCTGTCAATATGGGGTGCTGTGTGTACAATAACCGCTTCAGCCCTGGAAGAATTTACCCCCTTCCTGACCAGAGCACTTTTTGCGATTCGGCACTGCGTCAATTTAACTGACAATTACGCGGTCATACGACGTGACTCCGAAACAAAATTGACGTCCTTTTCTTCCCACAAATAGAGCTTTCTTTTGGTGGTATTTGATCACCTCTGCGATTTTTATTTTTTGCGCTATAAACAAAATAAGAGCGTCAATTTTGAAAAAAATGCATTATTTTTTTTTTTTTGCTATAATAAATATCCCCAAAAAATATATAAATTTTTTTTCCTCAGTTTAAGCCGATACGTATTCTTCTACATATTTTTGGTCAAAAAAATTGCAATAAGTGTTTATTGATTGGTTTGCGCAAAAGTTATAGCGTTTACAAAATAGGGGATAGTTTTATGGCATTTTTATTAATATTTATTTTTTACTAGTAATGGCGGCGATCAGCGATTTTTATTGTGACTGCAACGTTATGGCGGACATGTCGGACATTTTTGACACATTTTTGGGACCATTGTCATTTATACAGCAATCAGTGCTATAAAAATGCACTGATTCCTGTGTAAATTACACTGGCAGTGAAGGGGTTAACCACTAGGGGCGGGGAGGGGTTAAGTATGTCCTAGGGGAGTGATTCTAACTGTAGGGGGGATGGGCTGTGTATGTGATGTCACTGATCTCTGCTCCGATGACAGGGAGCAGAAATCCAGTGACTCTGTCACTAGGCAGAAGGGGAGATGCTGTTTACAATGGCATCTCCCCATTCGTCCTCTCCAGGAGGCGATCGCGGGTATGCCCGCGGGGATCGAGTCCGTGGGACCCGCGACCCAACTCACGGAGACCGCGGCAGGCGCGCGCACTGCCGGCGGCGCACGTGCGCACACACGGCGGCAAATTCAAAGTAACGTACAGGTACGTTACTTTGCGCAGCCGTGCCATTCTACCGACGTATATCTACAGGAGCCGGTCGGGAACCGGTTAATGAGGAAAAAAATGAACTTAAATGATTTTAGCAAATGGCTGCAATATAACAAAGAGTGAAAAATTTAAGGGGGTCTGAATACTTTCCGCCTCCACTATATATATATATATATATATATATATATATATATATATTTAGATATGCTATGTGAATGTGAAAGTATAACAAGCATATAGTGGTAGTGGAGTTTTTTTAATTATTTTTTTTTAAATGTGTCTTCAAAAGCAGAAATTAGTGGTGATAACATAACCCTAGATAAGATAAAATAAAGAGATTTATATAAAAAAAAAATCAGCTTTCAGCATTGAAACGACTGTTTTATGTAAAAAATAAAATAAAAAAATACCCAAGTGAGAAAATTATCATGACATAAAATGGTAATGGAGATAAAATATTGTATCCATCAAAGGGCTCTTTTACACCTATGCATTAATGCATGTGCAGAGGTTTGCCATTGTTTTTAATGGTGCTGGTTCACACATAAGCAGTATGTTAGCATGCAAACACACTGGCCAAAATTGATGTTAATTTTCCATTCATCTATATAAATATTAATGCTTTGAATAGGAATGGCAATGTATGTCAGTGGATCAAGAAGAGCATAAAAACACACCTGAAAAATGCTCTGCAATGTAAGTGCATAAATGTAAATCCTGCCATAGTGAACTGAATATTTTCTCAACAAAAAATCTTGTTTGCTCTCTACCTTAATTACAGTTTCCTACAACCTCTCCCCTTTTCTCTCTTCTGCATTCCTTCCTTTATGTCCTTTGCAGCATCAGAGCGCTGATTTATTTTCTTCCACTCTGCAGCTATCATGCGGACGCCCTGCCATGTCTTTACCTTAATGGAGAGCTGTTGCCTACTTCTGCTTGGGGGTGCCCAAGACCTGACATCAGCCATCTCCCAAATAAGTTCAAGTGCACATTCCTTATATGTGGCAGAATACCAGTATTATCCTCCATTTATGGCTATGCAAGGTAGACAAAGCGCCGAGATGGGGAGTGTGGGAAAAAATGTATTCTATCACCAGTACTTTTATAATACAAACATACATGCTTCAGAAAGGAAGTAATTGCTTCACAAATCCCTATAGCTATTCTGTGCAAAAATTTGATCAAGCCCCTCACATTGGCTACACTATAATAATTTGAATAGCTTCAACAAATAATAAAAAAAAAAACAAAGGCATAAAACTGTTTTCTTTTTCACACCCCTTTACAAAGACTTTGATTTGACATAAACGACTTTGTATATATACTTGGTTGAGCTAGAACATTGGTTATTTATACAAAATCACCTGCTATTATCATTATAAGCATTAATTGAACTACAGAAATAGTATTTTCAGTTCAGTAATAGCACGCAAAGATGAAACAAATGTAATCGTTTGAATTATACTTAATAGTTTGAATTAAAGGACTGCCTCATTTACAACTATAAATTGTATCATGCAGAAATGCCATTGGTGAATGGAAGAACCTGCAGATAAAACATGATGCTTACTCACTGTATAATGGTTCCAAAAGCAGTATAAAAAGACACCGCTCCAAATGTGGTGGACAGTGAAGAACCAGCAGCCAGCGTTCCGTCTAGCTCAACATATTGACTGACAAAAAAAAAATGTCTGGAACAAAAGGCAGTGGAAAACACAGCGGTCAATCTAAAGACCATGATTGTAAGTAAATCAGCCTGTGTAGCTACAGATGCAATATATATATATATATATATATATATATATATATATATATATATATATATATATATATATATATATATACACTACTGGAGATGTATTGGTTTTATTTTAGTACTACTTTTTATTTTATAAAGAATGACTGTACATATTTGATGGTAGATTCCAGTGGCCTAAAGAACCCTAAAGGATATTGTAACTTCAGTGGAAACATTTAATGTAAATGGATTTAGGTGAGTGAGCCATTAGAGGGCATGTTTATGAGATTGTGGTAATTTGCCTGGTTAGGTTGCTTGGTAACATTTGAATTTGATTTAATGCGAGGCATACATTTCAGCATTCTGTGTTACATAGATCGTATATTATTTTTTTTTATTATTGGTGCAGGGTAAATGTTAGATTTATGTTAGATGTTATATGAGTTCTATTCAAAAGTATACCAGATCCCGTGCCTCTATCTACATGGAACTAGACTCAACTGTGCCAATGACTCCTCTCTGCCTTAACCCCTTATCTTTAGAGATGGGGTCCTCCCTGTGCTATGCCTGCTGAGTGTTTTGTAGGGTAAAACAGTGATACCATGTTGAAATTTGAAAAATATTGCTCAATTTTTGAGGATTTTTTTTCATAAATCTACATCTACTAGCTTGTAATGTAATAATGCATTGCCCTAGAAGGGACTAGACTATGTTTAGATTCAATATCATACATAGGAAGAACATAAATAAATGCTTAAATTGTTCTGTATGATCTTTCCCAACAGCCGACATTCTTGTTCTGCAGGGTCATGATGCACACCAAGCTTCATCTAAAGGTACAAATACAACAGTTTTTAAAACTGATGACTTAGCAGTTTAATAAATTATTTTAAAGTGCTCCTACCTGAAAATAAAAAGCTCATTTGGCACCAATAATAGTTTAATAAGTTATTATCTGTTGTTTATGATGGAAGTTCATAAACAAAGGCATTGCATTCCTTCATTTGTAAATTTTTTCTGGAGCCATCAATCTTTGTTTCTTTCAAGTATTTTCGGCAATAGGCAAGTCCCATTACCAACTAAGGCTCAATTTACAGCTTTGAGCATTAAAGTGCTAAATTAAAGCCACCCACACAGAAAGGGTACATATTTCACCGAACTTAGGAACATACTGAAACTATGATGTTTACGCACTAAAAAGTGTCTTGCGCAAAGCACTTGTTCAAAAAGGGAGCTATAAGGATAGAAATATGATGTCTGCCATTGGTAATTGATTTCTAAAGGTGTAAGCTCTGACATAATTGTTTTATTACTTAGGGACACACTGGGGTAGATTTACTAAAACTAGTGCACTCAGAATCTGGTGCAACTGTGCATGGTAGCCAATTAGCTTCTAACTTCAGGTTGTTCAATTAAGCCTTGGCTATAAAACCTGGAAGCTTATTGGTTTTAATGTAGAAGTGAGCCTGATTTTGCACTCTACAGCTTTAGAAAATAAACCCCAATGTCCCAAAACAAGCACATACATGCTGTATCAAGTGTCCTTAATCTTAATATGGACATTCTGGTTGCATATAGTAAAGAAAGGATAAGCATGACAGCCTCAAGGTCTGCACCTTGAAAAACTAGTCAGCAAAGGCAGCCTCAGTATTTTTTTAACTATTTCCGTTTACATGAAGTAATCCATAGCAATCAATCAAAATTCATGTTGTGCTGGTCAAACTTCAGCAGTCTTTTTGGTTATTATGGTTATGCACTTTGCTCTTTTCATTCTCTATGCGTCCAAAAGTTTACAAACACAAATTTTCAAAACTCCACATTAAAGCCCAGAGGATTACAACTGAGAAGCAAAGTCTAAAGCCTAGTACGCACCATCTAACAGCTCAGATCAGAGCCATCTCCCCTGCTGAGCTGTTCAGCCCCCCTACCAGAACACTCCGGTCAGCGATCTCAGCCATTGGCCGAACAACTGGCTTCTGTCAGATTGGCTGCCATACACATGGGCTGAATGTCGGACAGTTTAGGTGTCCGTTTATGAAGCAGTGAAATCTATTCACTGCTTCGTTCTCCGGCATTCACTGTGAAGATCTTTCTCCTCTGTGTGCCAGTTTATGAAGCGGTGTAGATTGCTTCACCTTCTGAGGAGTGAAGCGATCTACAAACGCTTCCAACAGTGGAGAACTGCCCCTGATACTGGAATCTCGTGAGACTTTACACGATTACAGCACCAGAAATTCACCGAAACACAGAGATGTCAGTTTATTAAGCAGTGATAAATTATCACTGCTCAATACACGGACAGACGCGTGGATTAATGTTAATAAAATAATGAGTCCCCCTACATTATATACATATGTATACACACACACACATTATATATACATGTATATACACACATTATATATATATACATATACACATTATATATATATATATATATATATATATATATATGTATATATATGTATACACATAAATATGACAGGGGGACATGCTTACAGTGTTGGGGGGTCTGAACGAGGCATAAGGAAGTTAAAAATCTTCTTCCTTCCTCCTCAGATCCCCCCAGATTCCCTCTTCACTCCCAGATTCACCACCTCTGAGCTGGTGAACCTGGGAGTGTGAATTCTGACTCAGATCGCCAGTGAAGCGGTGAGATCACCGCTTCATAAACTGGCCGTTACTGTGTCATTCAATGAGGATTCTCCATGTGTAGAGATAATCGGCGGGAGAACAAGTTCAAACATGTTCTCCCCCCGATTATCACTGTTTCATAAACTGTTTATGGACTGTGATCAGCGGCGATCCTTGGGATCACCACTGATCACTGCTTCATAAACGGACACCTAAGTGTACTAAGCTTAACACCAATCAGAATGTTTTTTACCTTCATGAATAGAATGCATGAAGGTAAAAAACCTTAAACCTTTAGAACCACTTTAATTAGCTTTGCATGTTATTGGGAAAGCAGCTGGGGCAGAGAAGGCTTTACTTCTTTCATACTGCTTGACTGCATGTGCAGATTGCTCGATACCCTAGGCCCCTCTCTCTGAGTGTCATCTGCTGGCACAGCACTGCCAGAATGCTTAAAATGACTAAAGTAAATTAAATGATTCAATATGAATTTCTGGAAAATTTGTAAAGAATTACATTTTACTGGTAATAGGTTAGCAACAAGTCCAGTTACTTTAGTTGCTGCAGATTTTGTCAGGGGGTGTGATTTTGGCACATGAGCAAGGCAGGTATCTTGTATCATCCCTGTATCAAGAATCTTCCTGTATTTTATAAACTAAATGTATAAGAAGTGATTAAGCTATTTTCTAGATGTATGCAATAAAATAAACACTTGTGCCTGGAATAGTGACTAAAGTGTGATTAAATTAAAAAGTGCAGCAGCTGTTGCAAATCAAAAACTAGTGATTGATGATGAATGGTGGTGTCACGAGAATCTAAAACCCCACAGACAAACAGCACTTGCTAATACTGAAACATAAAAATATATTAACTTAATTAACGATATACTATCATAATGCAGTGTAGATCCACACAGTGATGGAAGTTGGTGACACAAATGTTATAACTAATATAAATGAGTGACACAAATATATGCAATACAAAGTCCAAGTATAGTGAATGAATTGCAATCCTTTATTCCTTAAGTCCAAAAAAATGTGTTCTCCATTTAAATCCCACACAATGCTGATTTAGGGAGGAAAAGTGCTCCCTCAAATTGTAGAAAAGTAGTTGACCCTCACTGTCGTATGACAAGAGAGAGGTCAAATGAGCGTGTGCGGTCTCTATGACCAAAGGATCCATGAAACAGCTCCAACCATAGTCTCCTTGTTGTGTTGTGATCTATGTTCCCAGAGTGGACCTCGCAACAATCAAAAAGAAAACGGCCTCCACATAGCGTGATATTGTTTAGACTCTTTATTTAAAACTGTTTCTAAAATCTTCTAATTGGGAAGATCCCCTCTTCTATTTGTCCCGATGACCCCTGAAACCAGGACAGAAAGTGATGGAAAATTCAAATTTCACAGTTGTCACCGAAACAGGAGGTGACAGAAAATTGGGTTTTAGAATTGGCATCATTTAGAGTGGGCTCAATATAGAACTGACAATACTGTCTCTGACTGCAATATATGTCTACCCTAAAATATTTTTTTTTATAGATACAAATATAATCTTATAAGCCCTATGCCAAGCACATGAAATTGAATGCATGCAATATCCACAATTTTAATGAGCATTGTCATTGACATTCACATTCATTAATACAGACCACTCCAGAAGAATGTACAGAAGCATTTTAATACAACTTCTTGTAGACATCAAAATACTTTATATTAACACATTAAAAAAACTAAGCATTTAATATAACTGCCTTTATAGAGTGAAGTTACACAGAAAGCCTGAGAAACTTCCACACACAATGTCATGACAATAACGACTAAATATACCAAGAAATGTACACACAATAGTATTATTCAATGATTTATAAAACAGATCCCCAAGTTTCAAAAACTACATATTTTTGGATATCCTCAAATCTAGCTAAACCTAAAAATACAGTTTGTGGCAAACATAAGTTAAGCTTACCATCCTCTTATGTATAATTATTGTTTAATCACGGTCACTTGATTTTTCTTTAAGTTCTTTCAGGGTTTTTATTCAATATGTGCAAAGAGAGATCACACAAATACTTAAAAGTATAACATGTATTAAAGGTAATGACAGATAAAGATAAAGGAAATATCAAGAATACTTAACTTAAGGTGCTTTTTCCCACCATGGAGTTCCATAACATGGCACAGGTGATCAGGACCAGACACTTGCCTCATGGCTGTTCTGGGTGAGACCGACTTATGCCAGTTTGGGCTGTGGTATTAGACTTGTGTATAAAGAATAGACCACCCCCAAGCCAACTGCCTATGCAATATGACCCCTCAAGGACTTGACCAGTTAGCAATAACATTTCTTTGGTATACGGTAAAGCTATACTTATGTCCTTATATGGCTCTTTGACCAGGATGTGGAGGCTTAGAATTCATTAGTGACCCACAATATGAACCACCAATAATAGAGAAACATGGATATATGCAATTTCCCCAACAATTATGTACTAATATCAATTAAAACTGGTAAAGGAGTTATATACCAGGTATGTTTCTAGAAGCTTGGAAAAATGATTAGGGTCTCAGCATTAGTATTGTGAAAAAAGTGTGAAAAAGGCAATTCTAATTTGCATCAACCAAAGAAACATAACTAATTCACAAACTATTCTTTATTCATTTTTTTCTTAAGGTGCATCTCAACATCAAAGCCATGGAGGTCATGATGCTGGAAAAAAAGGACAAGAACATAATGATGGTGGATCTAAAGACCATAAAAACCATGGAGATCATGATGATGGCTCAAAAGGTCCAGGAAGTCATGATAATGGCTCAAAAGGTCATGGAGATCATCATGACAGCTCAAAGGGGCATGGCGATCAAAGCTCAAAGGGGCATGGCGATAATGATGATCACAAAGGCCAGGGAGGCCACAAGGATGAGTCCAAGGGTCACAGTGAAGATTCGAAGAGCCAGGATCATGGTAGCCAAGAACATTCTAAATAGAGTCAGCATTGTCTCAGCAGTAAGAAAGACAACTCCATTAAAAGGGATTACATGTTTATAGTAGATGGAAACAAGCAAGCACATTTTCTATAAATAATTAATCACAATTATGACATAATTTATTATCAATATTACTGTTTGTCCTCTGCTTTAAATAAAATATGAGAATATGCAATGGAGTCAAATCCTGTGTCTGTTTAAATAACTGTCAAAATTGATTTTAAAATGTTTGCAATATTTAGACTTAAAGTGGATCTTTAGTCAGAAAATTAAGTTTTGCTAGCCCACTTCAGGCTGGCCCCTCTTGCAGGTATAGCTATATAAAACATGACAAATAAGTGCTTATATTATTTCAAATCCAGTAATACACTGTCTCACCCTGATCTGCACATGCTCAGTTGCTCTATATGAAGAATTGGTAGAGGTCGATCTGCTGACAGCATTAAAGTGGAAACCCTCCTATCCTTTACAGCCAAGGAAGCTGCTTCTGTGTTGTCTGCAACTGCCATAGTGATGTACATGTGATTGGTTATGACACCAGCCATTTGATGTTTGACAGTTTGGTTGAGGACACAAGCAAATGTGACAGTTAGAAATCCCGGCATTCCAGAAATGTAACTGTTTTTTGAAACTGTTAAATTGATGGGTTTAGTTCCGCTTTATGATTTACTTCTGTTCAGGGGCTCTGGGCTTCAGCAAAATGGCAGCCTCCAGCAAGAAGAAACAGGAGCAATGCTAAAGGCAACTTACATCACACACTAATTTTGGTAGCATAATTAATAATGTGTAATGTATGTTCCTTGCTAAAGAACATTATTTTGTGTCAAGTTGATATGGGTTTTATAAAGTTTGGCTTTAAGAAATTAGGCAAAGCCCCTGCTATGAAGCAGGAACAGATGTGTCAAATAATAGAACTGCCTGCAGATATGTAGGTCAGATGTGAATAGAGAACACTCACAATAAGACTTGAATACATTCTGTCTGGATGTCGGCCTAGACCACATAGGCTAGGCCTATAGCCCTAGTCGATGTCCCCTAATGATGTCCCCACTATTGATTTGTGGGCTGATACAGCCTAAAAGGAGGAAGAGGATTGACTACCCCCTCTCCCGACAAAAAAAAAATATTGCATACACAGAGGTTCTTGAGGCAGCGTTCTCTCATAAACCCCACACCTAATACAACAAGGTAGTATACGTATATTCAAAGACAAAATCCCCTCTCTGTAAAAGCTTTGTGCAATCAGTCATAATATCATCTCTATTTTTACAATGTAATATCTGTATTTGAAAAGGCATTTGGTGCACATAAAGTGGATTTAAATCATTTGCAGATATTAACAACTATATTCAAGTTAATGCTTTTGTGCCTGGAACAGGGCCATTTTTTCCACTGGGCACGCTGGGCAGTTGCCCGGGGGCCCCACTTGCCTGGAGGGCCCCATCCAGGGGCGATCCTCAGCGCTGCAATCTGCTGCTTAAGTTGACTGACTGCACTGGTTGCTCACTCGCTAGAATCGCCGGCCGCCCGGCGTCTAGCTAGCAACCAGTGACGTCAGTCAGAGGTCGCGGCTGCCCCAGCATTCATAGCGCGCCGCGATCGCCCCATCGGCTAGTGAACAAGCTCTGCCCACCTCTGCTATCTTCTTCAGACAGCGTGGAGAGGGAGCGGAGCGGAAAGACGGCCCTTGATAGCTGGCGCTACCTTGCTCTGCTGTGAGTGACACACTGTACTGCACCAGGCCGGCGGCCTCAAGTAAGTCTAACACTTAAGTAAGTTCAAGTTGTGCATCAAACACAGCCACTGTCTGTGCCCCTCAAAAGCTGCCACTGTGCCCATCAAAGCTGTCACTGTACCCATCAAACACAGCCACTGTGCCCATCAAAGCTGTCACTGTGCCCATCAAACACAGCCACTGTGCCCATCAAAGCTGCCACTGTGCCCATCAAACACAGCCACTGTGCCCCTCAAAAGCTGCCACTGTGCCCATAAAACACAGCCACTGTGCCCCTCAAAAGCTGCCACTGTGCCCATCAAAGCTACCACTGTGCCCATCAAACACAGCCACTGTGCCCATCAAACAGCCACTGTGCCCATCAAAGCTGCCACTGTGCCCATCAAAAGCTGCCACTGTGCCCATCAAAAGCTACCACTCTGCCCATCAAACACAGCCACTGTGCCCATCAAAGCTTCCACTGTGTCCATCAAACAGCCACTGTGCCCATCAAAGCTGCCACTGTGCCCATCAAAAGCTGCCACTGTGCCCATCAAACACAGCCACTGTGCCCATCAAAGCCACTGTGCCCATTAAATGCAGCCACTGTGCCCATCAAACTCGTGTTATATTGTTCAAACGTTGTGTTAATGTTTAAACACTGATTTTGTTGGAAGTACCAATAAATATAGCCTTATTGATAATTTGCATTTTTATTCTCGTGCGTGATTGTATAGACAGGGCCCCAGTGCATTGTATTGCCCGGGGGCCTATAATACTCTTAAGATGGCCCTAGCCTGGAGTTCGTCTTTAATGATAATTGTCCTGTGCTGCCCTGTACAAATGATAAGGGACCCTGAAAGACTTGGGGGTAACTCTAATAAAAACCATGAGTGCATTAGACATTTATTATGATTAGCAACTGATCTAGGGGACTGAAATACAACAGTCTAGTTACTTTGCCCACTAGCTTGGAATAGAGGTATAGATTAATGATCCAATCATAAAAATATATATATATTTTTCAGGAAATCAAAGAACATAGAAAGCTAAACTGATGCTGGACATAAACAGTCATGGCATGCAAAGGCAAACACGATTGGCATACAGATATTTATAAAGTAAAATGAATCTTAAATATGACCTACAGAACCTAAAAGAGAAATTGAAAAATTACAAAGCAATATAAGAGCGGCAATAGAGAAGAAGCAGAACTCTACAAGTAAAGCAATCTACTCCCATTTACAAATGTGGTGAGAAGGGTTTAGGAGACAGTGGATTTCCTTACTAAGAAGTGAGTATAAAGTGATTATTACATCCTATTTAAATTAGAACTAGACTATTAGTGTTTTTATATGACTGGGGGTCTATGGAGACTTTCCTTACAGAGAGCTGCAAGTACAAAATGACCATGCAATCCGGATGCAGTGCAGGTCCAGAATTGATGCATGCAATACCTTGGTGCGATGCTATGCAATCTGAGCCAATTAAAATTGAATAGAATCAAATCACACTGCACTAAATTGCATGTGAATTGAACAGGAATGCAGTGAGGTTCCTATGAGATTCATATGTGGTTCATAGTCTGAATCGAGACTTAGGGTGTTTTCTTGTTAACATGAGTTACCAATATAATTGAATTTAATTATATAAACAGCAGGGTGTAGACATGCCTAACAAACAAAAGTGTTCAGATTTTTCATTGTTACAGGCAAACAGAACTAACTAGTGATAAAATAAACTGCCTTTCCTAAATGTATGGAAAAAAAAAACATACAAATAAATTCACTAGAGACCTCTGTCTTCATCTGTCCTGCACCACTGATTGTAACTACACTTTAAGATTCTGTGAGCTCCTATGAAACAATTTATCACATTGTCACTGTTAAAAAAATTAAAATAAATCTCTCTCTCTCTCTCTCTCTCTCTCTCTCTCTCTCTCTCTCTATATATATCTATATCTATATATCTATATATAGATATATAGATATATCTATATATCTATATATAGATATATCTATATATATATTGTAAAGCGCTGCATAAACTGTTGGCGCTATATAAATCCTGAATAATAATAATAATAATATATATATCTATATATAGATATATATATATATATAAGGTTTTCATCACATCAGAGTTCATTTCAGGGCTTCGTGCCCAAGTTTAATAGTCATCAATGTGTTGAACATACAAAAGTATCCCTTACAGGGTCTGTGTCAGCTCGTAACAGCACAAATCAAAAGGCTAGCCTTCTGTCTATTCAAAACACCTGAGTCTCCAGATACTTGCAACCTATTTCTGCATAGACTACATGCAGTCTTTCTGCTAGACATACTCACCCAGACTAAAGCCCCATACACACAAGCCAAATATCAGGCAGCATCAGCCTGTTCGATAGAAACCGGCCGACATTTGACCCCTTGTGTACAGCAGCCGGTCTGACAGAAGCCAGCTGTTCTGTCAAAGGGGCATGCCCGAAAAAGGTCTGCCAACCAGCTGAGAGTGCTGACTGGAGTGTTCTGGTGGGGGCCATCCCCTTGTCAGAACACAATAGAACAGCAAGGGAGTTTGCGGTACTAACATTTGATTGTTAGAACAGTGGCTCCAACCTGGGCTGACGATTTTTTTTTTTTCAGCCTGCAGGGTTGAACAAACAAACACTAGCAGTGTGTACTACATTTTATCCTAGTGCAGACATAAATTACACCCCAAAAGGGTAAAGGTGTGGCCAGTACTTAACCACTTGTGTTTTGCTACCCAAACCTACCACTAACACCAGA
Source organism: Aquarana catesbeiana (assembly GCF_042186555.1). Classification (NCBI taxonomy): domain Eukaryota; kingdom Metazoa; phylum Chordata; class Amphibia; order Anura; family Ranidae; genus Aquarana; species Aquarana catesbeiana. The sequence continues at coordinate 191,708,454 of NC_133331.1, forward strand.
CTATCCCATGAATTTTAACAGTCAAGGTGGCAGACAAACCTCTTCCAAGATGCAGCCCTGGACCAGAGGCTGTTTGTCAAACTTGATAAAAAATCAGATACATGTAAAAGGTTGGATATAGCCAGTCAGCCTTTTATGAATAGCAAACATAGCAACCCTGCAAAAAAGGGCATAATTACCAATCCCATTCTTTCAAAATTGGGGTCCTTAGCAGTAGTCTTGCAAAGCTGGAGTCCTTAGGTTGGTTCTTGGCTAAATGGGCCATAAATGTATTTGTGTGAATCTAAAAGGAATGAAAGCCATAGGATATTCCATATCTGTGGCACTGATTAATCTATAATCTAGCAACTCAACTCATCTTAATTTTATAAGGCTGTCTCCCTCCATTATATCCTAGAGCTCAAACGACATGATAGTAAAAAACTGTATTATCCATCAGGCTACCTAAAGTAAAGCTAATCATGGCAAAGCAATAAGTTCAATTGATTGCACCTACCACTTATTACTTTGTATTCTCGCCTTGTGTCCACTCACCTGTCACTCTATTTGCCCAGTGGAGAGAAATACCCAGATGCCTTCAGTATCTCCAAAGCAGTGAGCTGTGGTTACTAGACGGCCATGTGCTGCAATTATTATTCCATACATCTGCAGGTTTTTACAATCAACATATACTATACAACACATACAACACATGCTTCTATAAATTGCACCTTGGACTGCATTCACAGGGCCGCACAGGGGGAGCCAGTGGTTGACGTTGGTAACAATCACTAGATTCTTGCAATTAGTTTTGAATACTGCTACAGCAGCGGCTGTCAACTGCTGTCGGCTGTGCAAATCAATGACTGGCATTACTGCTGTTTATATGTAATAAAATACAAAAAAGTGTAGTGCTAAATGTGCCAAGAAGGAGGAACGCCACAGATATGATGAACCAGGGCAAAAAGTGTATAAAAATACTATAACACAAGGTGATAGTGTTCAAAACCTCTTAAGGGTAAGAAACACAATGAGGTGTGTGATACCTAAAACATAATAAAGTCCAGACACTAAATACAAAAAAATATAAATAAACTTCATGGAAAGTGTCCAATCAAATGGCTGTGATATAATCCTCTGTGATGAATGGTGAAACAATGTAGAAAAAAATTTGCTGCATGGCATATACAAAGCAGGATGGACATTCATCTGATAGGGGGTTGCAGTTAGATACTTCTTACCAGACAAGGTGGATCCACCTGCCGTATGACAGTGGGTCAATCGGGCTTACACTGGCTGGAAACCAGAAGCTCATCGGTGACACCAACTTGGAGATGGTCGTGGCCTGTAGAGAGATCACTCCAGGAGCAGATGTTAGATCAATCCGCAAGTATGGATCCAGATATGGAAACCCAATCTCCAGGGCTCAATTTGAGTCTTCAAAAATACAGCACATCGAATGACAGATGATTGCATAAAAAGTGATCACAAAAATAGAATTAAAAGCATGGGAAGCATGTATAGCAAGCCCTACATTTCGACCTAGAGGCCTTCAACTGGGGCATAACATTGCTCCCCCACATTGCCCATATATAAAGCTTCTCTAATTAGCCATGAAGGGTGAGATGGACTCTGCCCTCGGACTATAAACCGTAAAACAAGGCTACGGCATGATTTCCATGCCTCGTTGTGGAAACTCATGTGTGATATCTATCCAATAGGGGGGGCAGGAGGTTTTCCTGCCAAACCTACCAAATGGGATCCCAACCACAAAGGTATCAGAATGAGTTACAAGCCTTGTTATTAGGCTATGAAAAGACACACCCCTAATGTGATGTCTTACATAATTGGCTACAAGACATACTTCCTGGAAGCACTGACCAGTAAGAACTATCCTTGGACGCCGCTATTGTTATTCCACAGGTCATGTGACACAGCCACATGACTAACTGCTAATCACAAGGGCCGCATACTGATCACAGCGTGATGATGTCACGCAATGTCAGACGCTCAAAATGGGTGGTACGGTCCGCGCAGTACCATCCCAGCACCACCACATAACACAGCGTCAGATGCTCGGAATGGGCAGCAAGGCATGCACAACCCCGCTCCAGAACCCTGACTAGCACAGCACACACAGCGCTGGCACCGAGTGGAACACATGATCACCACGCGACCTGGAACCAGGTCACGCTGGCGCCACTGTCGTCACAGCATCATGACGTGCTGAAGTCAGCTGACACTCTCATGTACTCCACATTAGGGATGAGCTTCGAGTTCGAGTCGAACTCATGTTCGACTCGAACATTGGCTGTTCGCAAGTTCACCGAACAGCGAACAATTTGGGGTGTTCGCGGCAAATTCGAATGCCGCGGAACACCCTTTAAAAGTCTATGGGAGAAATCAAAAGTGCTAATTTTAAAGGCTAATATGCAAGTTATTGTCATAAAAAGTGTTTGGGGACCTGGGTCCTGCCCCAGGGGACATGGATCAATGCAAAAAAAAGTTTTAAAAACGGCCGTTTTTTCAGGAGCAGTGATTTTAATAATACTTAAAGTCAATCAATAAAAGTGTAATATCCCTTTAAATTTCGTACCTGGGGGGTGTCTATAGTGTGCCTGTAAAGGGGCGCATGTTTCCTGTGTTTAGAACAGTCTGACAGCAAAATGACATTTTGAAGGAAAAAACTCATTTAAAACTACCCGCGGCTATTGCATTGCCGACAATACACATAGAAGTTCATTGATAAAAACGGCATGGGAATTCCCCAAAGGGGAACCCCGAACCAAAATTTAAAAAAAAAAATGACGTGGGGGTCCCCCTAAATTCCATACCAGGCCCTTCAGGTCTGGTATGGATATTAAGGGGAACCCCGACCAAAATTTAAAAAAAAAAATGACGTGGGGTTCCCCCTAAATTCCATACCAGACCCTTCAGGTCTGGTATGGATTTTAAGGGGAACCCCGCGCCAAAAAAAAAAAAAAAAACGGCGTGGGGTCCCCCCAAAAATCCATACCAGACCCTTATCCGAGCACGCAACCTGGCAGGCCGCAGGAAAAGAGGGGGGGACAAGAGTGCGGCCCCCCCTCCCTCCTGAACCGTACCAGGCCACATGCCCTCAACATTGGGAGGGTGCTTTGGGGTAGCCCCCCAAAACACCTTGTCCCCATGTTGATGAGGACAAGGGCCTCATCCCCACAACCCTGGCCGGTGGTTGTGGGGGTCTGCGGGCGGGGGGCTTATCGGAATCTGGAAGCCCCCTTTAACAAGGTGACCCCCAGATCCCGGCCCCCCCCCTGTGTGAAATGGTAAGGGGGTACATAAGTACCCCTACCATTTCACGAAAAAAGTGTCAAAAATGTTAAAAATGACAAGAGACAGTTTTTGACAATTCCTTTATTTAAATGCTTCTTCTTTCTTCTATCTTCCTTCATCTTCTGGTTCTTCTGGTTCTTCCTCCGGCGTTCTTGTCCAGCATCTCCTCCGCGGCGTCTTCTGTCTTCTTCTCCTCGGGCCGCTCCGCACCCATGGCATGGGGGGGAGGCTCCCGCTCTTCTCTTCTTCTCTTCTTCTTTTCTTCTTTTCTTCTTTTCTTCTCTTCTTCTCTTCTTCTTCATTTTCTTCTCCGGGCCGCTCCGCAATCCATGCTGGCATGGAGGGAGGCTCCCGCTGTGTGACGGCGCTCCTCGTCTGACAGTTCTTAAATAACGGGGGGCGGGGCCACCCGGTGACCCCGCCCCCCTCTGACGCACGGTGACTTGACGGGACTTCCCTGTGGCATTCCCCGTGACGTCACAGGGAAGTCCCGTCAAGTCACCGTGCGTCAGAGGGGGGCGGGGTCACCGGGTGGCCCCGCCCCCCCGTTATTTAAGAACTGTCAGACGAGGAGCGCCGTCACACAGCGGGAGCCTCCCTCCATGCCAGCATGGATTGCGGAGCGGCCCGGAGAAGAAAATGAAGAAGAAGAGAAGAAGAGAAGAAAAGAAGAAAAGAAGAAAAGAAGAAGAGAAGAAGAGAAGAGCGGGAGCCTCCCCCCCATGCCATGGGTGCGGAGCGGCCCGAGGAGAAGAAGACAGAAGACGCCGCGGAGGAGATGCTGGACGAGAACGCCGGAGGAAGAACCAGAAGAACCAGAAGAGCCAGAAGAACCAGAAGATGAAGGAAGATAGAAGAAAGAAGAAGCATTTAAATAAAGGAATTGTCAAAAACTGTCTCTTGTCATTTTTAACATTTTTGACACTTTTTTCGTGAAATGGTAGGGGTACTTATGTACCCCCTTACCATTTCACACAGGGGGGGGGCCGGGATCTGGGGGTCACCTTGTTAAAGGGGGCTTCCAGATTCCGATAAGCCCCCCGCCCGCAGACCCCCACAACCACCGGCCAGGGTTGTGGGGATGAGGCCCTTGTCCTCATCAACATGGGGACAAGGTGTTTTGGGGGGCTACCCCAAAGCACCCTCCCAATGTTGAGGGCATGTGGCCTGGTACGGTTCAGGAGGGAGGGGGGGCCGCACTCTTGTCCCCCCCTCTTTTCCTGCGGCCTGCCAGGTTGCGTGCTCGGATAAGGGTCTGGTATGGATTTTTGGGGGGACCCCACGCCGTTTTTTTTTTTTTTTTTGGCGCGGGGTTCCCCTTAAAATCCATACCAGACCTGAAGGGTCTGGTATGGAATTTAGGGGGAACCCCACGTCATTTTTTTTTTTTAATTTTGGCCGGGGTTCCCCTTAATATCCATACCAGACCTGAAGGGCCTGGTATGGAATTTAGGGGGACCCCCACGTCATTTTTTTTTTTTAATTTTGGTTCGGGGTTCCCCTTTGGGGAATTCCCATGCCGTTTTTATCAATGAACTTCTATGTGTATTGTCGGCAATGCAATAGCCGCGGGTAGTTTTAAATGAGTTTTTTCCTTCAAAATGTAATTTTGCTGTCAGACTGTTCTAAACACAGGAAACATGCGCCCCTTTACAGGCACACTATAGACACCCCCCAGGTACGAAATTTAAAGGGATATTACACTTTTATTGTTTGACTTTAAGCATTATTAAAATCACTGCTCCTGAAAAAACGGCCGTTTTTAAAACTTTTTTTTGCATTGATCCATGTCCCCTGGGGCAGGACCCAGGTCCCCAAACACTTTTTATGACAATAACTTGCATATAAGCCTTGAAAATTAGCACTTTTGATTATTCATGTTCGTGTCCCATAGACTTTAACGGTGTTCGCATGTTCGAACGAACTTTTTTCCTGTTCGCATGTTCTGGTGCGAACCGAACAGGGGGGTGTTCGGCTCATCCCTACTCCACATAGAGGCAAATCAAGCCTCACTGTGGAAAATTAGCCAGCATGACTACGGAATTTGCATTGGAGGGCCACCGGGACCACAAAAATCTCAACATAACCCATAATATACATGAGAAAAGTAAAAATGAATGGATAATACCTAATTATCATACATATCGAAGACAAAAAAAATCTAAATCAGAAGCAAAATAAAAATCTGACATAAATTATTAAGGTATCTTGTCAAATCCTGATAAAAATAAAGCATAGAAAATCACAATGTACACATACCACATTGATACCTAGTAACAATGCACATGTGTCACAGTGTGAATGAAACGCAGGCAAAGTGTAATGAAAAACAATCAAGCTCGATTGATGAAACAATTGATGTCCCAGTCGACGTTCATGCCGAATGGCGAGTAAGGCCTAAGTTCATTTATCCAGTATGTTTCTAATCTGGATACTCCTCATAAACAAGAATCACCCCTCCAATGCGGGACAAATTTGTCAATAATTTGAAAACGGGTACCAATGGGGTTCTTATCATGCTGTAGTAAATAATGGTGAGGCACACATTGATTGGTGAGGCCATTTTTAATACTGGCCAGATGTTCGTTAACTCTCACAGTGAAGGTCTTGATGGTGTGCCCCACATATTGTTTACCACAAGGGCAGGTGATAAGATAAACTATGTATCTCGTAGCGCAAGTGGTAAAGTGCTTCATTTTATAACTACGAGAGGTGGCTGTGGACTCAAAAGTATCAGTTTTGTGTCTGCCACGTGAGTTATGAAGACAAAGGTTACACCTGCGGCAGGGGTAATAACCCTTGCATTGTTGAAAAAAACAGCCCTCGTGGGTGGATCAATTATCGCAACATCCCCTTGTAAGGACCTAGCCCCCTGAATATAACCCCTGCTCTCTCTGGGAGAACTGGTCCCAAAAATCTATCATTTAGTAAAACCCCCCAATGTTTATTGATGATCTTTTTTATTTGCTTATGCTGCATTGAGAAAGCTGTAAAGGAAGACCACCTAAACTTGTTGTCCTGAATGGATTTAGCATTATCAATCAACAATGAATTCATTTGTGTGGCTCTAACAATGTCTCTGTCTAAATCCCTGGGTCTATAGCCCTTTTCAACTAATTTTTTTTTTTTAAGTTTTTAAAGTATCAGCTTGAAAAAAATCTACAGAATTGGTACAATTTCTTCGCAAACAAAGAATTTAGCCATATGGGATGGATGAAAGCCTTTGACCATAGTGGCAACTATCAACCGGAATGAAGCCATTCCAGTTAGTAGGCCTAAAAAAGGTCTTTAGCTCCAATCCGCCACTCTGGCTATTGATGGTAATTTCCAAACCTAAAAAATGCATGGAAGTCTCACTAGCCTCGTAACTCAAGGAAATGCCTCTATTATTGCCATTCAAAATAGCCATAAAGGCATGAAGGAACTCTAGGTCTCCATTCCACAGAAGAAGGATGTCGTCTATGTATCTAGCCCATAGGACCAATTTAGGTCTCCGAAGATCATAGATGACATCCTCCTCCCACTGGGCCATAAACAAATTGGCCAGGCTAGGCGCATATTTGGCCCCCATGGCTACACCACATTTCTGTATGTAAAATTGATTCTGAAACCAAAAATAATTGTGCTTGGTAGTAAACCTAAGTAGTTCCATAATGTAATTTTGCTCTAAAATGGAAAGAGTGGAATGCCTGGATAGAAAATATTCCACTGCAGCTAACCCCAACTACTGAGGTATACAAGTATACAGGGCCACAACATCAGCCATTACCAGAATCATGTTAATGTGATACTCTGTTGACTCTAAATGTTTAATCATATCTCTAGTATCCTTGATATAGGAAGGGATCTTTTTGACCGAGGGTTGTAAATGGAAATCTATTTAACGTCCTATTCTGGACGTTACGGAGTCAATCTCACTGACGATGGGACATCCAGGGGGATTGACTGCATTCTTGTGTACCTTGGACAAATAGTAAATCACTGGGATTCTGGGAGCAAGATGTATCAAGAAATCCCACTCTTTTTTATCCAGGATACCCAATGCTGAACCTTCGTTAATTATTTCTACCAGGGCTCTCTTATAATCTAAAGTTGGATCCTTTGGTAGAAGACCATATGTGGATTGATCATCAAGAATCCTGCTCATCTCTTTGATATAATCTCTTTTGTCCAATACCACAATCCCCCCGCCTTTGACGGCGGGGCGGATAATCAAATATTTCCTTTCACACAGTGATTTCAATCCACTGGTGATGGTAGGATTAGTGTAAATTTTCTTATTAGGTAACAAATCAAGATCCTTGAGGATCAAACTCCGAAACACATTTAATGATGGAGCCATATTGCCGGGGGGGGTGGATAAGGGAGGGGTTGGACAAACCTGAATGGACATTGTTATGTTGAGCTATTACTCTCGGAATAGTAGGGGGCTGTGAAAGAAAAAATCTTTATACACTAAGCCTGCGAATGTACTTCTGTATCTATAAAAGTAGAAAATGTATTCAATTTTCTCGGAGGGACATTTCAGTCCTTTATCAAGTACTAATTTCTCTGCACTGGTGAGTTCCAATTTACTTAAATTAAAAATTCCTGCACCAAATGTGTCCTTTTTCTTTTTCCTTTGTATGCGCCACCCCCCTATGGAACCTCGTTTGGTTTTGGACTTCTGGAATAGTTCCCGGTGGTTCTGTGAAAATCTGCATACTGTGATGGACCAAAGTAGTTTTGATTATAATTGTACGGAGATCTAGATAATTCCTCATCTTCCCTATTCATATATGGATATGGACCTCATTGCATGCCTCGTGACCATTCATCACGAAAAAGATGCAAATCGGTTATATGTATGAATCGGGGTACTTGGTGGACAATAATTATCTCCACTGTATCCCGATCTGTTGTTATACAAATTCCGTGGTGAACGTTCATATCCATCTCTATGATATTGCTCTCTGGTCCCTGCATGCTGTGGTCATCTATTCCTGGTTTTAGAACCTTTACCCCTGGAGTTGGAGGGATGTCTCCCCTGGTATGGGTCGCCCCGATAGGGTGCCACATAGGGCCCTCGCCTTGGGGTATAGACACCATCTCCCCCTCCAGAGGGTCTAGGATTTTCAGGTCGATTTGGTTCATAAACCAATCTCCTATCTGCAATCTGTGTTGATTGGCTCAGAAACATCCATGGAGGGAACTGTACCTCCCATGTCTGCGGGGGGAGACATTTTCTTTTGCCAATTAAAGACAGAATTTGTTTTATAATCATTTATATTTCTTCTGTTTTTTATTTCTCTGGTCGTGTTCCTCTTTTTCTAGATGGTTTCTCAGACTGGTGGAGAGAGACGTGTACTCTGACAAGGCATTAAAAGGAGTCATTTTATCTTTAAGATCTCTGATATCCTTATCAATGACTGTCAGCCTTATTCATTTTCTATCCACCAGGAAGCCAAGAAATGTAATTCCTGCCTCATTAAAATACTGGAACCATGGTTCCAATTCAGTGTCACCCTGCTGGTAATGTACATCCCATCGCAAACCCCTTGGGACCATGTGTTCTTCGATGTATTGTTCTAAAAACGCGATATTCCATTGAAGGTTTAACTGTCACCATCAGGTTTTTAAGCCTGAGAAAAAGACCACTTATTTCAGTGTCTGTATTAGTAGTGACAAAGACTCCTTCTGTATTAAAGGACCTAGAGGTCCTATACTCAAAAACATCCATGATCAAATGGAAAGAAGGTAGCCGCAAACAACAAATATGTCAGGATATAAATGTAAAGATATGGAAATTGCGCTAAACCACTAAGTGAAAATGAATTAAACACAAAAAGCTGCTAACACTAAAACAAACCAGTCCAAATACATAAAATACAAAAAAAGTGTAGCGCTAAATGTGCCAAGAAGGAGGAACACCACAGATATGGTGAACCAGGGCAAAAAGTGTGTAACAATACTTTAACACAAGGTGATAGTGTTCAAAACCCCTGGGCAATGTGGGGGAGCAATGTTATGCCCCAGTTGAAGGCCTCTAGGTCGAAACGCGACCTAGGACCTGCTATGCATGCTTCCCACATTGCTTTTAATTCTATTTTTGTGATCACTTTTTATGCAATCATCTGTCATTCGATGTGCTGTATTTTATGAGATTAAAAATCCTTTAATTTTTATGACTTGTACCATATGGAGCCTTTTTCTCTTCCTTTTTCTTTTTTGGCCATATGGTTTTAATGTGACAACGTTCCATTTTGTCACTGGTCCCCGCTATTGAGGTTTAATTCTTACCTGCTTTGAAGACTCAAATCGAGCCCTGGAGATTGGGTTTTCATATCTGGATCCATACTTGCAGATTGACCTAACATCTTCTCCTGGAGTGATCTCTCTACAGGCCACAATCATCTCTAAGTTGGTGTCACCAACACAGTTCTGAACACACACAAACTGGCCTCAGCGAATCAGCCAGTCTGTATTCAGCCATAACACAGAGTTTTGTGTACGTGTTAGACTTCTCTTACATGTGAGTAGATACCTTGCTTTTTATTAACTTGGTTTTAAATACTGCACAATGAGATCCCCTTGCTTTTGCATCTGGTTGCATCTGGTAAGTTGGATTGATTCATTTTGTGGGTATACCGTCTCTTATCTGATGTGTGATGGTGGCCCGAGGAGTACTGAGTGGAGATATTTGTGGCTACTTGGCTCACTGGCTGATCTCAGACTGGAGCTGAGCTGTAATCCATCCATCCACTGAGGGCTCTCTCCCTTAAGGGCTGTTAGACCTTCATTTTATAGAGGTGGTGCACATATTGGTGATTACTGGAACCACAATTTTTGGGATATTTTCTGATGCACATATAGAGCACCTTCCATCACTTTTACTGTGATTGACCTTTCACTTTCTATGAACTTTATGAACTTTTTTGGGAGCATTTATTTATTTATTCATTGGTTCATTTATTTACTATTTCAGTGCACTATTTATAAATAGTGGCTTTTGTTTTATGATTTATGGTGTGAACTGTTTATGCGCTTTATTATATTTGACTTATATATTATGGTTATTGGTGCAATACATTTTTGGGGGGGGGGGAATTCACTTTGAATTATTATGTATAGATGGTGCTGCTGTCTTCTGTTGATTTTTTTTTGTTTTGATTTTTTCAAAAACATTTTTTGATTGTCTGGATTTTTGACACTTTTAGAACAGGATATTTTTGTTTAGCATTGTACACTTGCTCGAAACTACTGAACATTTCTGCAACACACTGAGTGGGGAAAAAATCTGTACTAGATTCAACCAGACAATAAAAAATCTTTTCATAACTTTGCTAACATTCCAGTTCAGGGAGTTGGTTGTATCATTATACCCAGAAGGTAATATTAGGAGAATTAGTTTAACCACAAAAGGATTGAGCTATTTGGAATTCTCAGTTGAAAACAAAATCTCTGACACTAATATTTATACACTTCAGTATGTAGACAACTGCAAAATGCTTAATAATGATGTTCTGTTGTTTGCGTATCATGTTGTCAAAGCAATACATTTATGTTACAGTGAAGGAAATAATAAAAGGTGTTTAATGGTGCCACCTGATGGTACTAATTAAGAGTTACAACGTCTTCAGTTCACAGCTTGATTTAACAATCCTTTTAGGCATTGATGCCTTAGGCTAGGTTCTCCTTTAAGATTTCATGATTCAGATGCTACCAAATATCTATGGCATGTTCCTGACATTTGCTGAGTTGTTATAAAGAGTTTTAAATGCGTATGATAAGCTTCCAAATGTTTGTAAAACCTTCAGAAATAAAGCATTATACTGAACTCAGAGGCATATAATAACAAGGACATAATGGATGTCTGCTTTAGGGGGGTCCATGGGGATACAACAAAAAAAATCTGAACTTGAGTTTTGTTTATAGAAAGACATTTAAAGCAGTATTAAACCCCAAAACAAAACAGTATTATCTTGCAGATTACCAATTCTTAGATGTGGTAGCTGCATTAGTTTCCTTTTTTTCCTTTATTTTTACCTGGTGATCCATCCAGTAGGTCTCCTATTTTCTGTTTCAATACATTTTTCTATTGAGCATATTGAACAATGCACACATATCAGACAAGTATTTTGTTCCACAGTGATACATATTAAGTTGCAGCTTACAATATATCGAACAGATTCCCAAGATGAATAAAAGACTTTCATAGTCTTACATGCAGGCCTACTTTCAACCGTATAAGAAAAAGTAATAAACTTCAATTTCGATTAGGTGGGTAAGAAGGAAAAAAATCTCATACTACGAAAATACAATGTTCAAGGGGGAAAGGCTACCCAAAAAATAGGAGTACATAATAATTTGCATATACCCCCATGGGGGGCTTCTCCCTGTACAGAAGAAGTTGATGAGAATCCCAGCTGTTGGACTATTAGCTGTGAGATAGCAATATGAGAAAGAAAGAACAGAGGAAAACATAGACGATAGAAATAGGAAAAAGAGAGGGAAGGGGTAAGATAATGGTTTGGACTGGGCCAGGACCGGTATCCCCCACGGGGCGAATTCTGAGATGGTAAACTTAAGCCGGTTAAAGTGACCATAATGAGTCATTTTGATCACCCCCTAAGAAGTTGGAAATGCAGAGGTTCCATGTTTCTTGTTTATGTCACGTAGGACAGTGGCCAGTATTTTGTCAAATATCACAACATTTTTTGCTTGACTTGTGCTGTAGTAAGAACCCCTGATTTCAAAGCTCTAGCCAAAGTTCGCTTAGCTGAAAAAAAAGACATAAACTTAAATTGGTTAGAAGTACACAAAAGGGGTTTGAGATTAAGCAAGGCCTCATAGGCGTTCTTGTGGATACTATCTCCCAGAACTGTATATATCAATTGATAAACCCTTGTCCAAAGTAGTTACATTTTTGGGCAGTCCTATTACATGTGCGCCAGAGTGCCAGCCATACCACAGACCTGAAAGCTACGATCTGAGGCTCCCTGTACAAATTTTTCTACCCAGGAGGGTACCATGAGGCTTATGGCCTCCAGAAAAGAGGAATTTATGTACCCATGTGTGATATTATCCCATATTTGGGACCATTGATGCATTTCCAACAGACTGCTCGTGTCCCTTTCCCAATTCTCTCAACTTTTTGAAATGTGAATGAGGGACACCTGCTTCTGTGTTATCTGCAACTGCCATAGTGATGTACATGTGATTGGTTATGGCACAAGTCATTTGATGTTTGACAGTTTGGTTGAGGACATAAGCAAATGTGACAGTTAGCAATCCCGACATTCCAGTAATGTAACTGTTTTTTGAAACTGTTAAATTGATGGGTTTGGTTCCACTTTATGATTTACTTCTGTTCAGGGGCTCTGGGCTTCAGCAAAATGGCAACCTCCAGCAAGAACAAACAGGAGCAATGCTAAAGGCAACTTACAGCACACACTAATTTTGGTAGCATAATTAATAATATGGAATGTATGTTCCTTGCTAAAGAACATTATTTTGTATCAAATTGTTATGGGTGTTATAAAGTTTGGCTTTAAGAAATTAGGCAAAGCCCCTGCTAAGAAACAGGAACAGAGGTGTCAAATAATAGAACTGCCTGCAGATATGTGGGTCAGATGTGAATAGAGAAAATATAAATAAGACTTGAATACATTCTGTCTGGATCTTGACCTAGATCACATTGGCTATGGCCTATAGCACTAGTTGATGTCCTCTAGTGATGTCCCCACTAAAATGAGGAAAAGGATTGACTACCCCCCTCTTCCAGACAAAAAAAAAAAAAAATTGCATACACAGAGGTTCTTGAGGCAGCCTCTCATAAACCCCACTCCTAACACATCAAATACAAAAGGTAGTATACGTATATTTAAAGACAAAATTCCCTCTCTGTAAAAGCTTTGTGCAATCAGTCATAATAATCAACTATATTTTTACAATGTAAAACCTGTATTTGAAAAGGCATTTGGTGCACATAAAGTGGATTTAAATCATTTGCAGATATTAACAACTATATTCAAGTTAATGCTTTTGTGCCTGGAGTTTGGCTTTAATGATAATTGTCCTGTGCTGCCCTGTACAAATGATAAGGGTCCCTGAAAGACCTGGGGGTAACTCTGTTGCTCTGTACACACGGTTGGACATTGATCGGACATTCCGACAACAAAATCCTAGGATTTTTTCCGACGGATGTTGGCTCAAACTTGTCTTGCATACACATGGTCACACAAAGTTGTCGGAAAATCCGATCATTCTGAACGCGGTAACGTAAAACACGTACGTCGGGACTATAAACGGGGCAGTAGCCAATAGCTTTCATCTCTTTATTTATTCTGAGCATGCGTGGTACTTTGTGCTTCAGATTTGTGCACACACGATCAGAAATTCCGACAACGGATTTTGTTGTCGGAAAATTTTATAGCCTGCTCTCAAACTTTGTGTGTCGGAAAATCCGATGGAAAATGTGTGATGGAGCCTACACACGGTCAGAATTTCCGACAACAAGGTCCTATCACACATTTTCCATTGGAAAATCCGACCGTGTGTACGGGGCATAATAAAAACCATGAGTGCATTAGACTATTTATTATGATTAGCAACTGATCTAGGGAACTGAAATACAACAGTCTAATTACTTTGCCCACTAGCTTGGAATAGAGGTATAGATTAATGTTCCAATCATAAAAAAATATATATTTTTCAGGAATTCAAAGAACATAGAAGGTTAAACTGATGCTGGACATAAACAGTCATGGCATGCAAAGGCAAACAAGATTGGCATACAGATATTTATAAAGTAAAATGAATGTTAAATATGACCTACAGAACCTAAAAGAGAAATTGAAAAATCACAAAGCAGTATAAGAGCGGCAATAGAGAAGAAGCAGAACTCTACAAGTAAAGCAATCTACTCTCATTTACAGATGTGGTAAGAAGGGTTTAGGAGACAGTGGATAGCCTTACTAAGAAGTGAGTATATAGTGATTATTACATTCTTCTATTGCAAGTGTATTTTATCCCTACTTTAATCTCTATTTAAATTAGAACTAGACTTTTGGTGTTTTTAGATGACTGGGTGTCTATTGAGATTTTCCTTACAGAGAGCTGCAAGTACAAAATGACCATGCAACCCGGATGCAGTGCAGGTCCAGAATTGGTGCATGCAATACCTTGGTGCGATGCTATGCAATCTGAGCCAATTAAAATTGAATAGAATCAAATCACACTGCACTGAATTTCATGTGAATTGAACAGGAATGCAGTGAGGTTCCTATGCGATTCATATGTGGTTTATAGTTTGAATCGAGACTTAGGGTGTATTCTTGTTAACATGAGTTACCAATATAATTGACTTCAATTATATAAACAGCAGGGTGTAGACATGCCTAACATACAAAAGTGTTCAGATGTTTCATTGTTACAGGCAAACAGAACTAACTATTGATAAGATAAACTACCTTTCCTAAATGTATGAAAAAAAAAATAAATTCACTAGGGCCTCTGTCTTCATCTGTCCTGCACCACTGATTGTAACTACACTTTGAGATTCCGTGAGCTCCTCAGAAACAGAAGAAGTTCGGCTCATAACAGCACAAATCAAAAGGCTAGCCTTCTGTCTATACAAAACACCTGAGTCTCCAGATATTCGCAACCTATTTCTTAACAGACTGCATGCAGTCTTTCTGCTAGACATACCCACCCAGACTAAAGCCCCGTACACACAAGCCGAATATGAGGCAGCATCGGCCTGTTCAATAGAAACCGGCCGACAGTTGACCCTGTGTGTACAGCAGCCGGACCGACAGAAGCCAGCTGTTCTGTCGAAGAGGCATGACCAAAAAAGTTCTGCCAACCAGCTGAGAGTGCTGACTGGAGTGTTTTGGTGGGGGCCATCCCCCTGTCAGAACACAATAGAACAGTAGGGGAGATTGCTGTACTAACACTGAATTGTTAGTACAGTGGCTCGAACCTGGGCTGACAGTTTTTTTTTGTTCAGCCTGCAGGGTTGAACAAACAAACACTAGCAGTGTGTACTACGTTTTATCCCAGTGCAGACATAAATTACACCCCAAA
This sequence comes from Aquarana catesbeiana, assembly GCF_042186555.1. NCBI lineage: Eukaryota > Metazoa > Chordata > Amphibia > Anura > Ranidae > Aquarana > Aquarana catesbeiana. The sequence continues at coordinate 191,723,814 of NC_133331.1, forward strand.
AGGGTAAAGGTGTGGCCAGTACTTAACCACTTGTGTTTTGCTACCCAAACATACCACTAACACCAGACTATCTCATGCATTTCAACAGTCAAGGTGGCAGACAAACCTCTTCCAAGATGCAACCCTGGACCAAGGGCTGTTTGTCAAACTTGATAAAAAAAAAACAGATACATGTATAAGGGTGAATATAGCCAGTCAGCCTTTTATGAATAGCAAACATAGCAACCCTGCAAAAAAAGGCATAATTACCAATCCCATTCTTTCAAAATTGGGATTTACAGTAGTCTTGCAAAGCTGGAGTCCTTAGGTTGGTTCTTGGCTAAACGGGCCATAAATGTATTTGTGTGAATATAAAAGGAATGAAAACCATAGGGTATTCCATATTGGTGGCACTGATTAATCTATAATCTAGCAACTCAACTCATCTTAATTTTATAAGGCTGTCTCCCTCCATTATATCCTAGAGCTCAAATGACATGATAGTAAAAAACTGTCTGATCCATCAGGCTACTTAAAGTAAAGCAAAGCATGGCAAAGCAATAAGTTCAATTGATTGCACCTACCACTTATTACTTTGTATTCTCACCCTGTGTCCACTCCCCTGTCGCTCTATTTGACCAGTGGAGAGAAATACCAAGATGCCTTCAGTATCTCCAAAGCAGTGAGCTGTGGTTACTAGAAGGCCATGTGCTGCAATTATTATTTCATACATCTGCAGGTTTTTACAAACAACACATACTATATAACACATACAACACATGCTGCTATAAATTGCACCTTGGGCTGCATTCACAGGGCCGCACAGGGACAGCCAGTGGTTGACGTTGGTAACCACCACCAGATTCTTGCAATCAGTTCCGAATACTGCTACAGCTGCGGCTGTCAACTGCTGTCGGCTATGCAAATCAATGGCTGGCATCACTGCTGTTTATATGTAATGCCTCATCTGTGTACACATGTAGTTGCTCATCTGCAACAGTTCATCCAATGTGCATCCAGGGTCAGGGTTTCTACATGGTTCTCACCACACACAAACTGGCCTCAGCGAATCAGCCAGTCTGTATGCAGCCATAGCACAGAGTTTTTCTGTGTCCAGAGTTGGCGTTTAGCCCCTGCCCATGTGATTGTAACCGGCAGGGACCTCCGTTGCCCCAGTGATGACATCCATTTGGACGAAATGCGTATGGTGGAGCTACAGTGGTGATGTCATCATGCCCACTGGGGCGTTCGATGCTGTGTACGTGTTATGACTTGTTACTTCTCTCACATGTGAGTACCTTGCTTTTCATTAACTTGGTTTTAAATACTGCACATTGAGATTCCCTTGTTTTTGCATCTGGTAAGTTGGATCAACTCATTTTGTGAGTATACCATCTCTTATCTGGTGTGTGATGGTGGCTTGGGGAGTACTTAGTGGAGATATTTGTGGCTACTTGGTGCGCTAAATTGCATATGAAATGTTATACTCAAACAAGATTATATAATACACATCGGTGTGCCATACAGAAATACTACATACATGTATAGAACTGAATACCAAAAGTGCATATTACAAAAGAATAACAACCATGCAGTCCCTGCATGTATTGGAAAATAATGTCCCTGTGGAAAAATCAATATAAAAATCCCAATGGAAAAAATTAAAAAAAAAATTAAAAAAGAGTCCACGTGCAATTGAAAAATAATATGTAGATCAATATACGTGAATCTTCCGTTAGAATACACCGATGTGTATTATATAATCTTGTTTGAGTATAACATTTCATATGCAATTTAGTCCACCGTCAATATAGGCCTAGCGCCCCCCCACCATATACATTTTTCACTTGCACTAAAATTCTTATCTAGTTTGGGGGATAGCAGCTCTTATTTAATTATTCACACTTATTTTTTGGTGCAAGGTTTATATATTTGTATTACTTGGTGCACTGGCTGATCTCAGACCGGAGCTGAGCTGTAATCCATCCATCCTCTGAGGGTTCTCTCCCTTAAGAGCTATTAGACCTTCTTTTTATAGAGGTGATGCACATATTGGTGATTACTGGAACCACAATTTTTGGGATATTTTCTGATGCACATATAGAGCACCTTCCATCACTTTTACTGTGACTGACCTTTCACTTTCTATAAACTTTATGAACTTTTTGGGAGCAATTATTTATTTGTTTATTCCTTGATTCATTCATTTACTATTTCCGTACACTATTTATGAATAGTGGCTTTTTATTTTTATGATTTATGGTGTGAACTGTTTATGCACTTTATTATATTTGACTTATATATTATGATTATTAGTGCAACACATTTTTTGGGGGGGGGGGGGAATTCACTTTGAATTATTATGTATATATACAGTGACTGCTGCTGTCTTCTGTTGATTTTTTTTGTTTTGAATTTTTCAAAAATATTTTTTGATTGTCTGGATTTTTGACACGTTTAGAGCAGGATATTTCTGTTTAGCATTGTACACTTGCTCGAAACTACTGAACATTTCTGCAACACACTGAGTGGGGAAAAAATCTGTACTAGATTCAACCAGACAATAAAAAATCTTTTCATAAGTTTGCTAAAAATACAGTTCAGGGAGTTGATTGTATCATTATACCCAGAAGGTAATATTAGGAGAATTAGTTTAACCACAAAAGATTTGAGCTATTTGGAATTCTCAGTTAAAAATAAAATCTCTGACACTAATATTTGTAGTATGTAGACAACTGCAAAATGCTTAATAATGATGTTCTGTTGTTTGTGTATCATGGTGTCAAAGCAATAAATTTATGTTACAGTGAAGGAAATATTAAGAGGTGTTTAATGGTGCCACCTGATGGTACTAATTAAGAGTTACAGTGTCTTCAGCTCACAGCTTGATTTAACAATCCTTTTAGGCATTGATGCTTTAGGCTAGGTTCTCCTTTAAGATTTCACAATTCAGATGCTACCAAATATCTATGGCATGTTCCTGACATTTGCTGAGTTGTTAAAACATTTATAAAGAGTTTTAAATGTGTATGATAAGCTTCTAAATGTTTGTAAAACCTTCAGAAATGAAGCATTATAGTGAACTCAGAGGCATATAATAACAAGGACATAATGAGTGCCTGCTCGGTGACTTTAGGGGGGGGGGTCCATGGGGATACAAAAAAAAAGCAGTATTAAACCCCAAAACAAGCAGTAATATATTGCAGATTACCAATTCTTAGATGTGGTGGCTGCATTAGTTTCCTTTTTTCTCTTTATTTACCTGATGATTCATCCAGTAGGTCTCCTATTTTCTGGTTCAATACATTTTTCTATTGAGCACATTGAACAATGCACAGATATCAGACAAGTATTTTGTTCCACAGTGATACATAATAAGCTGAAGCTTACAATATATCAAACAGTTTCCCAAGATGAATAAAATACTTTCATAGTCTTACATGCAGGCCTACTTTCAACCGTATAAGAAAAAGTAATAAACTTCAATTTCCATTAAGGTGGGTAAGAAGGAAAAAATCTCATACTATGAAAATACAATGCTCAAGGGGGAAAGGCTACCCAAAAAATAGGAGAACATGATAAATTGCATAAACCCTCATGGGGGGCTTCTCCCTGTACAGAAGAGGTTGATGAGAATCCCAGCTGTTGGACTATCAGTTGTAAGATAGCAATATATATAAAGAGAAAGAAAGAACAGAGGAAAACATAGAGGCTAGAAATAGGAAAAAGAGAGAAAAGGGGCAAGATAGTGGGTTAGACTAGGCCAGGACCGGTATGCCCCACCGGGCAAATTCTGAGATGGTAAATTTAAGCCGGTTAAAGTGACCACAATGAGTCGTTTTGATTACCCCCTAAGTAATGCAGGGGTTCGATGTTTCTTGTTTATGTCCCGTAGGACAGTGGCCAGTTTTTAGTTAGTCAAATATCACAACTTTTTTTGCTTGACTTTTGCTATAGTAAGAACCCCTGATTTCAAAGCTTTCACCAAAGTTCGCTTAGCTGAAAAAAAAAGATATCAACCTAAATTAGTTAGAAGTACAAAAAGGGGTTTAAGAATAAGCAAGGCCTCATAGGCATTCTTGTGAATACTATCCCCTAGAACTGTATCTATCAATTGATAAACCCTTGTCCACAGCCCTGAAAGCTACGATCTGAGGCTTCCTGTACAAATTTTGCTATCCATTAGGGTACCATGAGGCTTATGGCCTCCAGAAAAGAGGAATTTATGTACCCATTTGTGATATTAACCTATATTTGGTACCATTGATGCATTTCCAACAGACTGCTTGGGTCCCTTTCTCAATTCTCTCAACTTTTTGAAATAGGAATGAGGGACAAAATAGCAAAAGTATGTAGGCATAGGACATACCCCCTGCCACGCCCCCCTTAAAGGAAAATTGTAAAAAAAAACAATGTTTGGTTAAACCTTTTTTACCACTATTACTCCTTTATATTGGCTTTTAGAAATTACAGATACCGCGATTTAGAAATTGGATGAAAGGTTTAGCACTTTTTGATAGGTAAGTAGTGCATTTTATATACAACTATATAGATCAGACCAAAATGAGGGACAAATGAGAAGGAATGAGGGACAGAGGGACTTTGTTCCAAATGAGGGACAGTCCCTTAAAATCAGAAACAGTTGGGTGCTATGCTTTCCCATTGTGCAGTGTAAGAAGGAGGATCCACTGTACCACTAGACAAAATAGATTTATACAGTGCCTTGACAAAATATTCATACCCCTTGAAATTTTCCACATTTTGTCATGTTAGAACTAAAAACATAAATGTATTTTATTGGGATTTTATGTGATAGACCAACACAAAGTGGCACATAATTGTTAAGTGGAAGGAAAATGATAAATGCTTTTCAACATTTTTTACAAATAAATATCTGAAAAGTGTGGCGCACATTTGCATTCAGCCCCCTTTACTTCGATATCCCTAAATAACTCCGATATCCCTATATAACTAAAATCTAGTGGAACCAATTGCCTTCAGAAGTCACCTAATTAGTAAATAGAGGTTTGTTCAAGTTGCAGGAAAGAAAATTGGTTGATTCCACCACCAACACAGTCAGTATTGATGGGAGAATCCCGCAATTTTGTTCTCCCATGGAGTGGAAGGGGGGGGGGAGCTGTCCCTGCCTGGAGAACATAGTGATTATGTGTTTATATCTGCTGGCATTAATCGCATCCTAAAAATATGACGTGCTGGGTGCATTCAAGTCTATGGATTGCCTTGGGTACAATCAGCCTGCCTTTACATGAATTGTATCTTGACTGGTCTCTGCTGAACCGATCGAGATTCGAACCATCTATGGGTGACTTAAGTGTGCATGTAGGCGGGGTGGTGATGTCCAACTAGGTTACTAAACCCAGGACCCTGCATTCACCATGTCTGGTCTCCCACAGTACACAGAACATGGAAATGCAATTATTTTAATAAATATAAACTTCTAAATACTTTTTCTCATCAGCAGTATATAGCAGTCTTGTGACTTCTAACAGTGTCTGGCTGAGCACTGGTTAAAGCTTGTAGGAGGAGTTTTCATTCTTCTCTGATTGTCCTATGAGGCTGCATGACCCCTGCTTTCTGTCTGGACAGTGCTGATTGACCCTGTGCTGATCACATGCACCCTCCAAATAAAAATCTCTAGCAATCAGTGCCGGGACAAGGTTACCTAGAGCCCAGGGCGAACATGCCAAACTGTGTCTTCCCCAAGATGTATGAGCATTGTATGTCATCAAAAATACCCCCCAAAGAATTGAACACAAATCTGCATACTTACCCCTAAGCATAAATCCCCCCTCCATCCAGGACAAATCCACCACCCTACTAAAATCCCCCCCCCAGCACAAATCTTTGCCCCTTATTCCCCCAATTCCCCAACGCAAATGCTCACCCCCCCATTTCCATTCCTAGCACAAATAAAGCCCAAGCTGCCCCTCCTGCCCAATCTATGTCCCAGCCCTGCTAGCAATACACACATGAGGGAACACAGTTAACCCCTTGATCACCCCCTAGTGTTAACCCCTTCACTGCCAGTGACATGTACACAGTAATCAGTGCATTTTTATAGCACTGATCGCTGTATAAATGCCAATGGTCCCCCAAAAATGTGTCAAAAGTGTCCGATCTGTCTGCCATAATGTCACAGTCCCAATAAAAACCGCAGATCACCGCCATTACTAGTAAAAAAAATAATTTAAAAAATGCCATAAATCTTTCCCATAGTTTGTAGACGCTATAACTTTTGCGCAAACCAATCAATATATGCTTATTGCAATTTTTATTACCAAAAATACAGTAAAACCTTGGATTGCGAGCATAATTTGTTCCAGAAACAAGCTTGTAATCCAAAGCACTTGTATATCAAAGCGAATTTCCCCATAAGAAATAATGGAAACTCAAATGATTTGTTCCACAACTATTTATTCATAGGTCCTTCAGTTTATAGTCCATATAAAAAGATTATAGTAATGTGATAGTTGTGTAACCATAAAATGTCCATCCACAAATGGAAGGCTCCACAAGGGGATTAGAAGCAAAATCCAGAAGGAGCTACAAAGTATAAAAGAGAAGAGAGGTGCCTCTAAGTGTAGCAATATGTTGCTAAATGTTGTACCTTCATTAAATGTAACCATAGTGCTACACTTAGAGGCGCCTCTCTTCTATTTATACTTAGTTGTGACATGACGCTACTTGTATATCAAGACATCACTTGTATATGAAGTCAAAATTTGTTAAAAAAAATAGCTTGTCTTGCAAAACGCTCTCAAACCAAGTTACTCTCAAACCAAGGTTTTACTGCATGTAGAAGAATACATATCAGCCTAAACTGGGAATCTCCCATATTCTTCATATGTCTGGGCTATGGGGTAGAGTGGCAAAACGGATGAACATCCTAGCCTGGCTTAAATTTGCAAAAACACCTCTGCAGTCTCCCAAAAGCATGTGGGAAAATGTGTTATGGTCTGATGAAACCAAGGTTGAACTTTTTGGGCTTAATTCCAAATGATGGGTTTGGTGCAAAAACAACACTGCACATCACCTAAAGAACACCACACCCACCATGAAGCATGGTGGTGGCAGCATCATGCTTCGGGGCTGTTTTTCTTCAGCTGGAACAGGGGCCTTATTCAAGGTAGAGCGAATTACCAGTCAATATTGGCACAAAACCCTCAGGCCTCTGCTAGAAGTATGAACATGAAGAGGAACTTCATCTTTCAGCATGACAATGACCCAAAGCATACATCCAAATCAACCAAGGAATGGCTTCACCAGAAGAAGATTAAAGTTTTGGAATGGCCTAGCCAGAGCCCAGACCTGAATCCGATTGAAAATCTGTGGGGTGATCTGAAGAGGGCTGTGCACAGGAGATGCCCTCGCAATCTGACAGATTTGGAGTGTTTTTGGAGAGTCAAGATGTGCCATGCTGATAGACTCATACCCAAAAAGACTGAGTGCTGTAATAAAATCAAAAGGTGCTTCATCAAAGTATTAGTTTAAGGGTGTGCACACTTATGCGACCATATTATTTTATTTTTTTTATTTTTGCTTCCCTCCACCTAAAATATTTCAGTTTGTTGTTCAATTGAGTTGTACAGTTTATAGGTCACATTAAAGGTGGAAAAAGTTCTGAAATTATTTATATTTGTCTCATTTTGTTACATCACAGAAACCTGACATTTTAACAGGGGTGTGTAGACTTTCTATATCCACTGTATTTACCATACCTGGCCGATGCCTCTGGAAACTGGAAATCACTGTACATAAGCTGGACCAGTGTAACTATGTATAAAATATCCATACCTGGAATTCTTCTTTAACATGTTCCCATTACACTGTGAAATATACAAATTAAATAATGCACTCTACCTTTTTATCCCTAGTTATTTATAACATTAAAGTTATTTTTTCATAGTCTTTTGTGCTATTTACATTGAATGTTTATATGTATTCTTGCAGTTCCCTTTCTGCTATGTTATACATATTGATTAAAATCACAAGAAATTGCTCACAGGAGGTGTGAATCCAGTCTTAGTTTTAGGGAGAAAGTTAACCTGTATGTCTAGCCAAAACATTCATTTCGGTTTTTGGATAGAATGGAGAAGGATTGGAACCCCTGTAAGATTTAACTGCAATAAAAAAAGCTGACACAGGTTTTTGATCTCCTCTACTCTACTAATAAAGGCATTCTTATTCTTATTACCATCAGTGTTGCTGTTGATTTACCCTTACGTCTAGTTTAGTAGAACTGTTGTCAGTAAGACAGTAAATAAGGGTAAATCTTTCTAACAGACTCCTGGATAATAGGAAAAATATGACAAGGGTTCTAATCCTCTACTCCATTAATAAAAATGAAGTTTTGGCTGGACATACACTTTAAGTCCAGGAACACAACTGTGAAGTGCAATAACGCACGCACAGTAGTGCACTTTATGTTGTACATTAGCAAGCGTTTTGTTGAGGCAGCCCATTCATAGTGAACAGGCTGCCAAAGCACACCAGTACAGCCCAAACCACACCTGCCCCTTTTTAGGGAATGCAAAGCACAACCATGCATGGTGGCATGCTGCAATGTAGGTGCATTGCCTTAGTGCATTGGAGTGCCATTTAAAATAAATGGCACCACAATACCCTAATCCACATATGAAAAACACACGGCCGCCGGACCGAATCCAGCCCACCAGGCTATGTCATGCGGCTCTCACAGTTTTTCAAACGGTGCAAACTCCGGCTGTCACGCTCTGCTTCCCGCTCCAGCTGTCGCTGTAAACTCAGAAGCCTTTTGTGTTTACAGTGAGAGCTTTGCCCTCGGTGGCTCCCGGATCTATTCTATTTTTGTCAGTTAAAGTAGCACAGTACCGTATCGCAAAAAATGACCTGGTCATGAAGGGTGTAAACCTTCCGGAGCTAAATTGGTTAAGGGTTCATATTAAGGGTTGAGATAAAATGACACTTTTTAAGTGATGAAAATTGCATAAGTAGAGGTTAATATAAGCAAAAAACGCATACGTTGTATGCAGATCTCAACATTTCCTGTAAAACTTGGGCCGACTTCTGTCACCAAACAGGCCCTTTAATGTTACTGGCAAACACTGACTAATAAGGAAGCTCAGGGTGTGAAAGGGGTTGGACCAAGCTCGATTTTTACAGTACCAGTTTAGATTCCTATATATCTGTATTTGATATTTTTGCACCTAATAGTTTTCACTTTAACCACTTAAGCCCCGGTCGTGCAACGTGGCTCCCAAACAAAATTAACGTCCTTTTTTCCCCACAAATAGAGCTTTCTTTTGTATTTGATATTTGATCACCTCTCCGGTTTAGTGTCAATTTTGAAAAGAACGTATTATTTTTTACTTTTTGCTATAATAAATATTCCCTTTTTTTTTTAAAAAAAGCTATTTTTTTCTCAGTTTAGGCCGATATGTATTCTTCTACATATATTTGGTTAAAAAAATCGCAATAAGCATTTATTGATTGGTTTGCTCAAAAGTTATAGCGTCTACAAAATAGGGGATAGCATTATGGCATTTTTATTAATAATATTTTTTTTACTAGTAATGGCGGCAATCAGTGGTTTTTATCATGACTGCGGCATTATGGCAGACAGATTGGACACTTTTGGTGCTATTTTGGGTCTATTCACATTTATACAGCGATCAGTACGATTAAAAATGCATTGATTACTGTGTAAATGTGACTGGCAGTGAAGGGGTTAACCACTAGGTGGCACTGTAGGGGTTAAGTGTGTCCTAAGGAGTGATTCTAACTGTGGAGGGGGGGGGCTATGTGTGACACGACACTGATCACCGCTCCCGATTACAGGGAGCTGTGATCAGTGTCAGTGTCACTAGGCAGAACGGGGAAATGCTTGTTTACATCAGCATTTCCCCATTCCTCCTTTCCGTGAGACGATCGCGGGTATCCCCGCGGACATCGAGTCCGCGGGACCCATGATCACACTCACGGAGCTCGCGGCAGGCGTGCACCTGCAAACCGCTTCTTAAAGGGCAACGTACAGGTACGTTAATATGCCTGTACGTGCCCTTCTGCCGACGTATATCGGCGTAAGCCGGCCGGCAAGCGGTTAAGCTAAAATGTGGGCAAGGAGTCTCCATCATCACAAACAATGCAGGACTGCTGGCTTTGCAGGGGACAGGGTTGGCAACTGTCAGTAAATTTACTGACAGTTTGTAAAAATCTGTGACTTTTACAACTGTCCGTAAATATCAGGGGCTGATAATTTGTCATGCTGTGTTGACTTTTGTAAGTGTACATCAGGCAAATTACTTGTTATGTTTAAATACTGATTGTCTAAGGTTTTAATACGAATTCTGTCATTTTTTAGGTTTTTCTGTAAAAAATGTGCTCCGTCAGTAAACTTTTTGTCAGTAAAAATGCCACAAATAGCACTTTCTCGTTCAGTCACATCTGTTTTTTTTTTTTTTTGGTTGCTATATAAGTGAAATAATACAGAAAAATTAGAAAAAAAACATGTTTTTCCTAGTTTCTGTGATAACATTTTGCAAACAAATAATCTTTCTTTATAAATTAAAGGGGTTGTAAAGATAAAAATTTTTTCACCTTAATGCATTCTATGCATTAAGGTGAAAAAACTTTTGACAGTACCGCCGCCCCCAGGCCCCCCGTTTTACTTACCTGACGCCTCGAATCTTCGCTGCTCATCCTCGTCATCTTCATTGCAGCTCAGCCTGGTCGCTGATTGGCTGCAGTGGATGGATTGAAAGCAGCACAGCCATTGGCTCGCGCTGCTGTCAATCACATCCGATGACGCGGCGCGCCGGGGGGCGGGGCCGAGTGATACAGCGAGCGGCTATAGCCGCCGGCTGTATCACGGGAGCGCGCCCGCAAGCACTCACCACCATGCGAGGGAGCTCGCATTAAGGTGGTAAATGCTTGCGGGGAGGAGCTGAAACAGCCGCCGAGGGACCCCAGAAGACCAGGTTCGGGGCCACTCTGTGCAGAACGAGCTGCACAGTGAAGGTAAGTATGATATGTTTGTTATTTAAAAAAAAAAAAAAAATTACCTTTACAACCCCTTTAAGTTTAAATTGTATTCTGCTACATTTCTTTGGTAAAAACAAAAACAAATCAGTGTATATTATTTAGTCTGTGTGTATGCAAACTATGGTATGCATATATTTGCAAATTGATCAATCCTGATGTACTGACAGCCTATATCATTTCTTGAGGCCCTAAAATGCCAGTACAGTACAAATACCCCCAAAATGACCTTCTTTTTGAAAAGTAGACAGTCCAAGAAGCAATACGAGTTTGAAGTTGTATTTTTTGTCATAATTTTTTGGAAAATGAAGAAATGAAAAAAAAAATTTTTTGTTTTTCTTTTTTTAAGATTTTTTTTTTTTTTTACATACTCTCATCAGAGTAGTTCATTGTCACCAGTAGTTCATTTCAAAACTTTTTGCAAATAAAGACGGGCACCTGCTAATGCACGTCTGCGCATGCCATGTCCCTGACATTTGGAAATTGAAACGCCGCGGATCGCCCCATAATGCACTGCGAGATCGCAGTGCATTGATGTCTGATGATTGGCTAAAGCATGCACCTGACCTGCATGCTTTGGCCAATCACAAGGCACTCTGCTGTGAGAGCCATGATTGGCCAAAGGCAGGGTGCTTTTAGCCAATCATGGCTCAGGGGCTAGTGCCACACCCCACACTACATAAGGATGCTTACACAGAGTCCGTATACAGGCATACCCCACTTTTGTATAGTGTTATGAATGAGAGAAGTTAGCTAGAGGCAGGTTAGTTAGTGGCATGCAGGCAGTTTAATATATATATATATCTATCTATCTTAAGTCACCCTGCCCGCATACCGTCCCAACCAATTACCAGGGCTGTTGGAAAGAGGCTCTTGTCCCCATCAACATGAGGGCAAGTGGCCTGGTATGGTTCAGGGGGGGCGCTCGCTCGTCCCCACCATTCCTGGCCTGCCAAGCTGCTAGCTCAGATAAGGGTCTGGTATGGATTTTGGGGGGGACCCCATGCCATATTCTTTTTCATTTTGAAATGGAGTTCCCCTTAAAATCCCTACCAGACCTGAAGGGCCTGGTAGGGATTTTCTGGAGGCCCACGCTGTTTTTTTCTTTTTGGCATGGAGTTCCCCTCAATATTCATACCAGACCCGAAGAGCCTGTTATGGACTGGGGGGAGGAACCCATGCCAATTTTTTCCTTGCTTTTTATCTATATTGCCGGGATCCAGCCATACATTACAGCCACGAGCAATTTTAAATGACATTTTTTACTTTAGAAAACAAATTTTGCTGCAGGACTGTAAAACACATCAGACAGATGTACCACTTTACAGGTAGACTAAGGGGACCCCCAAGGCATGAAATTTAAAGGAATATTTCATTTTTATTGTTTCACTTTAGGCATTATTAAAATAATCACTGCTCTTGAAAAACGTCAGTTTTAAAAACTTTTTTTTGCAATGATACATGTTTTGCCTTCATCTTCTGGTGCAAACCTAAATGGGGGGGGGGTCGGCCCATCCCTAGTAGAGACATACCCAAAAAGACTTGCAGCTGTAAATGCAGTGAAATGTGGTTCTACAAAGCATTGATTCAGGGGGGCTGAATACAAATTCCTGCCACACTTTTAACCACTTCAGCCCCGGAAGGATTTACCCCCTTCCTGACCAGAGCACTTTTTACAATTTGGCACTGCGTCGCTTTAACTGCTAATTGCGCGGTCATGCAATGCTGTACCCAAACGAAATTTGCGTCCTTTTCTTCCCACAAATAGAGCTTTCTTTTGATGTTATTTGATCACCTCTGCGGGTTTTATTTTTTGCGCTATATACGGAAAAAGACCGAAACTTTTGAAAAAAAATGACATTTTCTACTTTTTGTTATAAAAAAATCCAACAAACTCAATTTTAGTCGTACATTTAGGCCAAAATGTATTCGGCCACATGTCTTTGGTAAAAAAAATGTCAATAAGCGTATATTTATTGGTTTGCGCAAAAGTTATAGTGTCTACAAACTAGGGTACATTTTCTGGAATTTACACAGCTTTTAGTTTATGACTGCCTATGTCATTTCTTGAGGTACTAAAAAGGCAGGGCAGTACAAACCCTGCCACCCAATTTTGGAAAGCAGACACGCCAAGGAAATTGACGAGAGGCATGTTGAGCCCATTGAATATTTATTTTTTTTGTCCCAAGTGATTGAATAATGACAAAAAAAAAAAATATTGCTCACACAGGCCATGGGCATATGTGGAATTGCACCCCAAAATACATTCAGCTGCTTCTCCTGAGTACGGGGATACCACATGTGTGGGACTTTTTGGGAGCCTAGCGGCATACAGGGCCTCGAAAACCAATCACTGCCTTCAGGATTTCTAAGGGCGTAAATTTTTGATTTCACTCCTCACTACCTATCACAGTTTTAAAGGCCATAAAATGCTCAGATGGCACAACCCCCCCCAAATGACCCCATTTTGGAAAGTAGACACCCCAAGCTATTTGCTGAGAGGCATGTTGAGTCCATGGAATATTTTATTTTTTGACACAAGTTGCGGGAAAGTGACAATTTTTTTAAATTTTTTGCACAAAATTGTCACTAAATGATATATTGCTCACACAGGCCATGGGCATATGTGGAATTGCACCCCAAAATACATTTAGCTGCTTCTCCTGAGTATGGGGATACCACATGTGTGGGACTTTTTGGGAGCCAACCATGTACGGGGCCCCGAAAACCAAGCACCGCCTTCAGGATTTCTAAGGGCATACATTTTTGATTTCACTCCTCACTACCTATCATAGTTTTGAAGGCCATAAAATGCCAAGATGGCACAAAACCCCCCCAAATGACCCCATTTTGGAAAGTAGACACCCCAAGCTATTTGCTGAGAGGCATGTTGAGTCCATGGAATATTTTATATTTTGACACAAGTTGCGGGAAAGTGACACATTTTTTTTTTTTGCACAAAGTTGTCACTAAATGATATATTGCTCAAACATGCCATGGGCATATGTGGAATTACACCCCAAAATACATTCTGCTGCTTCTCCTGAGTACAGGGATACCACATGTTTAGGACTTTTCTGGAGCCTAGCTTCATACGGGGCCCCGAAATCCAATCACCGCCTTCAGGATTTCTAAAGGCGTAAAGTTGTGATTTCACTCCTCACTACCTATCACAGTTTTGAAGGCCATAAAATGCCCAGATGGCACAAAACCCCCCCAAATGACCCCATTTTGGAAAGTAGACACCCCAAGCTATTTTCTGAGAGGCATGGTGAGTATTTTGCAGCTTTCATTTGTTTTTGAAAATGAAGAAAGACAAGAAAAATGTATTTTTTTTTCTTCTTTCAATTTTCAAAAGTTTGTGACAAAAAGTGAGGTCTGCAAAATACTCACTATACCTCTCAGCAAATAGCTTGGGGTGTCTATTTTCCAAAATGGGGTCATTTGGGGGGGTTTGTGCCATCTGGGCATTCCATGGCCTCCAAAACTGTGATAGGCAGTGAAGAGTGAAATCAAAAATTTACGCCCTTAGAAAGCCTGAAGGTGGTGCTTGGCTTTCGGGGTCCCGAAGCTCCCAAAAAGGCTCCCAAAAAGTCTCACGCATGTGGTATCCCCGTACTCAGGAGAAGCAACAGAATTTATTTTGGGGTGTAATTTCACATATTCCCATGACATGTAGAATAAGCAATATATTATTTAGTGACAACTTTGTGCAAAAAAAAAAAATTTGTCTTTTTCCCGCAACTTGTGTCACAATATAAAATATTCCATGGACTCGACATGCCTCTCAGCAAATAGCTTGGGGTGTCTACTTTCCAAAATGGGGTCATTTGGGGGGGTTTTGAACTGTCCTGGCATTTTATGCACAACATTTAGAAGTTTATGTCACACATCACCCACTCTTCTAACCATTTCTGACACTTTTTGTTTACATGAAAAAATAATTTTTTTTTGCAAGAAAATTACTTTGAACCCCCAAACATTATATATTTTTTAAAGCAAATGCCCTACAGATTAAAATGGTGGGTGTTTCATTTTTTTTCACACAGTATTTGCGCAGCGATTTTTCAAACGCATTTTTTGGGGAAAAAACACACTTTTTAAAATTTTAATGCACTAAAACACACTATATTGCCCAAATGTTTGATGAAATAAAAAAGATGATCTTAGGCCGAGTACATGGATACCAAACATGACATGCTTTAAAATTGTGCACAAACATGCAGTGGCGACAAACTAAATAAATTTTTAAAAGCCTTTAAAAGCCTTTACAGGTTACCACTTTAGATTTACAGAGGAGGTCTACTGCTAAAATTACTGCCCTCGATCTGACCTTCGTGGTGATACCTCACATGCATGGTGCAATTGCTGTTTACATTTGACGCCAGACCGACGCTTGCGTTCGCCTTTGCGCGAGAGCAGGGGGGGGGACAGCGGTGCTTTTTTTTTTTTCTTTATTGTTTTTTTGATTTTTTATCTTATTTTTAAACTGTTCCTTTCATTTTTATTTTTTTTTAATCATTTTTATTGTTATCTCAGGAAATGTAAATATCCTCTATGATAGCAATAGGTAGTGACAGGTACTCTTTTTTGAAAAAATTGGGGTCTATTAGACCCTAGATCTCTACCCTGCCCTCAAAGCATCTCACCACACCAAGATCGGTATGATAAAATGCTTTCCCAATTTCCCAATGGCGCTGTTTACATCCGGCGAAATCTAAGTCATGAAATGCTCGTAGCTTCCGGTTTCTTAGGCCATAGAGATGTTTGGAGCCATTCTGGTCTGTGATCAGCTCTATGGTCAGCTGGCCGAATCACTGTCTGCATTCTCAGGTTCCCTGTTGGGACAGGAGAGCCAGAGAAAAACATGGAAAACGGTGGGGGGCATCCCCTCCCACTGCTTGTAAAAGCAGTCTAGAGGCCAATTAGCCGCTAGGATTGCTTTTACATGAAAGCCGACCGCTGGCTGAAAAGAAATGATACCAAGATGATACCTAAACCTGCAGGCATCATTCTGGTATAACCACTCAAAGTCCAGCAACATACCAGTACGTTGCTGGTCCTTGTTGGGCATATATTGTAAACTTTTTTTTCATGCAGCCTGTGGGCTGCATGAAAAAAAGATATTGATCGGTGGGTATGCCCACCATTAGAATACCTCCCTTCACCCACCCACTTCTAATGATGGGCATACATGCACCGTATATATATGCCGAAGCATGGGGGCATCCTCCCGCAAAAGGCAGGAGCAAATCGCTCCTCCACCCACTGCTGCCCACGCGCTTCGGCATATATGCTGAAGTATGTAACTGTGGTGGTGAAATCACCTCCGACAGCGCTGGAGTCACAGCTTTATGTATCGTGGGAGCAAACGCTGTTGCTGTCAAGATAAATAAATCCGCGCTGCAACTGAATAGCGTACCTACTAAGCAAATGATGTTTAACAAAAAAACAAAGTAACATTACAGTATAACAGTAATACTTACCATACCTGCAAAGCAAATACAAAAAAAACATAGTAAAAAATAAAACATTTAACGCAACCTGTGCCTACCTAAAATATATATATGCCGAAGCATGGGGGCATCCTCCCGCAAAAGGCAGGAGCAAATCGCTCCTCCACCCACTGCTGCCCCCACGCTTTGGCATATATGCTGAAGTATGTAACTGTAGTGGTGAAATCACCTCCGACAGCGCTGGAGTCACGGCTTTATGTATTGTGGGAGCAAACGCTGTTGCTGTCAAGATAAATAAATCCGCTCTGCAGCTGAATGGCGTACCTGAAAACAAAAAAGTGGTTAACAATAAAAAAAAGTATAAAAAAATTGCATACCTATAAAGCAAACATGATAAAAACATAACAATAAAACATTGCAGTATAGAATGCAGAACAATAGAGAGAGAATAGAGAGAGAACAATAAAACGACAACTATTTTTTGTTTTTTTTATTTTATTTTTTTTTTGTGTTTTTTTCTTTTTTTTACTTTTTTTGTTTTTTTGTTTTTTTTACACTTTTTTTGTAACTTTAACTTTTTTAACTGGTACCAGGTTTGGGTCTCTTGGCATCCTCGGAGACCCTGTGGAAGTGTGTCCTAGTCTGTGCAGTGCTGTACCCTACGCTAATACTCAACTAGTGTATGGTAGCGTTCAAAACATTCACCCATGCAAAGACCAAGATTGTCAGGACAGAAGGACAGGACAGAAGGGACAATAATACCGGGTGTCACGCCTAAATCCGCGCTGCAGACACGACATCTTTTTTGGGGGGCTCGTTGGGTAGGGGTACTCGGGAGGACATATTGAAAATGCCTCTCATGCAGCCGGCTTAATGCATTTGGTTGGGGAAGGTGAGGTGAAGCACCTTCTGGAAACAGAACGGCTCTGACGATCTCTTCCTGGAATTTAAGGAAGGATCCAGTCCGTCCTGAAGCTCTGTATAGCACATGAGCGTTCAGCAAAGCCAATTGAAATAAATAAACAGACACTTTTTTTGTACCAGCGTCTGGCCTTACGGGCAACTAGGTACGGCGCCAACAACTGGTCGTTGAGGTCCACCCCTCCCATATTAAGGTTATATTCGTGGACACAGAGGGGTTTCTCCACAACACCAGTCGCCGTAGGAATTTGGACCGTCGTGTCTGCATGAAGGGAGGTAAGAACGAAAACATTCTTATTGTCCCTCCACTCCATAGCGAGCAAGTTATTACACTTCAAGCAGGCTCTCTCCCCCAGCCTAAGACGGGAATCTACAAGCCGCTGGGGAAAGCCCCGGCAATTAGGTTGCACGGTGCCACATGCTCCAATCTGATGATCAAAAAGGTGGCTAACTCGTGTAATAATTGTCCACGTGTTACCCCAGTGGTACCCCTTTCCGAATAAGGGTGACACCAAGTCCCACACTATCTTGCCAGCGCTTCCTATGTAGTCAGGGCAGTTTGTCGGCTCTACGTTATATACAAAATAATTCCGCGCTACCCGAAAAAAGGAAAAGAAAGCAGCTAACACGACCAACAAAGTATAAATGTGAAAAACAACGAAAAAGTGTAGCGCTAAACAATGTCCAACATAAAACGACAATAGGCCAGTCAGTATGCAATGAAAGGGATCAGCTGTATCTGAGAAATAAACCTTATAAATAGGTAGTCCTCATGTAGACATTGTGACTGAACAATAAAGGTGAGTAGTCCTTATAAAAACATATTTTAAACAGAAACATTTTTTTAAAAAAAAAATTTTGGCATCCCAAATGCAGACCAGCTCACTCCCACCGAGAGATGAAAAGGCTTACCGGATGGGGTGGACCCAAAGGGGCATACGCCGAATTGGGTCAGATAAGGCTTGGGTGGTGAGTGGCTGTGTTTGACTCAAAGAAGGATGTTATCTCGCGGATTACTGTATTCCTCCAAGTAGCACCCGGGTCCTGAAGGGTGTGGGCAATCTCATGGATATGGATGGTCCTGTAGATCTTAGAAGGGTGGGGTGTTCCGTAGGTGAATCCCTCGAAGCAACATTCCATGGACCAGGAAATGGTGTTGTTAGATAAGGAAAGAAAGGAGGGGCCACATAGTGTAAATCCGAAAACAAAGATTTTTATTTAAAATAAATTTACGGAACACCCCACCCTTCTAAGATCTACAGGACCATCCATATCCATGAGATTGCCCACACCCTTCAGGACCCGGGTGCTACTTGGAGGAATACAGTAATCCGCGAGATAACATCCTTCTTTGAGTCAAACACAGCCACTCACCACCCAAGCCTTATCTGACCCAATACGGCGTATGCCCCTTTGGGTCCACCCCATCCGGTAAGCCTTTTCATCTCTCGGTGGGAGTGAGCTGGTCTGCATTTGGGATGCCAAAAATTTTTTTAAAAAAAATTTTTTCTGTTTAAAATATGTTTTTATAAGGACTACTCACCTTTATTGTTCAGTCACAATGTCTACATGAGGAATACCTATTTATAAGGTTTATTTCTCAGATACAGCTGATCCCTTTCATTGCATACTGACTGGCCTATTGTCGTTTTATGTTGGACATTGTTTAGCGCTACACTTTTTCGTTGTTTGTCGGCTCTACATGACTATCTTTGCCCTCGTAAACCATAAAACTACATGTATAGCCTGTGGCCCTGTCACAGAGCTTATACATCTTGACCCCGTATCTGGCACGCTTGCTGGGAAGGTACTGTTTGAATGACAAGCGGCCAGAAAATTTAATCAGGGACTCATCAACGCAGACAACTTGATGGGGGGTAAACAAGTCTGCAAAACGTTGGTTGAAGTGGTTTACGAAGGGCCGAATTTTGTAGAGCCGATCGTATTCAGGGTCTCCACGAGGACGACAGAGTTCATTGTCGTTGAAGTGCATGAACTGCAAAATCTGCTCGTATCGTGCCCAGGCCATGGAGGCAGAGAACACGGGCATATGGTAAATTGGGTCAGTGGACCAATATGACCGCAACTCACTGTTTTTATTTATGCCCATGTTGAGGGAAAGGCCCAGAAAGGTCTTAAATTCAGAAACCGTAATTGGTTTCCAATCTCTGGCAAGAGAGGACTGGGGATTAGTGGCAATGTGTTGACCAGCGTATAAATTGCTTTGGTCCACAATAGATCTATAGAGATCTTCAGTGAAAAACAGCGAATAAAAATCCAGTGGCGTAAAGTCAACTGTTTCCACCTGAATTCCGGGTTGGCCAGTGAATGGTGGAAGTACGGGTGCTGCAGAAGTGGTGGGTACCCAATTCGGATTGGCGAATGCAGCAGGAAGGGCACTATGGGCACGATGGGCCTGTGTTCGTCTGCTTGGTGGCAGCGGGACACTACTTGTGCTTGCCACCTCGCCAGCTTAAACTGCACTTATGGGACTCGCCACATCACCAAGTGTTACTGCAGTGCTGGATGTACGACCAGGGTGTACTAGGCCACTGGTGCTTGCCAGTTCACCAGAAGGAATAGCGGCACTAGTACTTCTCTGCTCCATACGAGAGCCTTGCGGTTCTTGCACTTCAAGGACAGAAGAAGTTCGGGGTCTGGTACGCCTGACCATAGCAGGGACCACAACTCCATTGTCAGAGCTATCTGTCGTGGAGCCGCTGTCCTCTACAGGATCATATTCTGAATCTGACATATGAGTGACTTCCTCTTCACTATCTGTCATGCTCAGAAACGTGTAGGCTTCTTCACTAGTGTACCTTCGATTTGCCATTTTGGGCTCTAAATTGGGCACAGGCAAAAAAGCTCCTGACTGTTAGCGACTGATTCAAAACGCTACCAAAAAACTGTTAGCGATCGCAGGGATCAGGCCTGACTCTGCGAACGCTGTTATCGATCGATACTGCACTTGGGTGGGCTGGGCTGGGCTGGGCTGGGCCGAGGGGCAAAACGCAGGTGCTAGCAGGTATCTGGGCTGATCCCGCTAACACTGCGTTTTTGGGAACCCTAAACTGCTGGGGAGTATAGATCTGATCGGATCAGATATCGATCCGTTCAGATACTATAGCACTAAGGGAGGTGTATGCTGCGTGCGTGGGTTTTAGCGGTACTGGCGCTAACCTGACGCTGCCTGGGGCGCCGCAGACCTTATCTGATCCTAAAAACGTAACTTATATCACCGCCGGGCAATTAGGGGGTTAAATCTTTATAAGGTAATAAACGGCGGGTGCCCTAAAACTATAATAAACTATAATAAACTATAAAAAACTATAAAAAGCAAACTAACTAACCAGCGTCACCCGTAACACTTATACGGTGATCGCTGGTGAAAGGGTTAACTAGGGGGCAATCAAGGGGTTAAAACCTTTAGTAGGTAGTATGTGGGGGTCCCTGTCGCTATAAAACACTGACAGCGAACCTATATACTTACCTCCCTAACTAGCGTCACCTGTGTCACTAATACAGCGATCAGAAAAACGATCGCTTAGCAACACTGGCGACGGGGGGGTTAACCTTTATTAGGGGGGGTTAGTGGGGTACCCTGGACCTAAAGGGGGGTACCCCAGACCTAAAGGGGGCTAACCTAACTGCCCTAACACTTATAACTGTGTGTGACAGGGGGTACAGGGGGGTGATCGGGGGGTGATCGGGGGGTGAAGGGGGGTGACAAGTGTGCCTGGTGTGTTCTACTGTTAGTGTAGTGTTGTGCAGACTTACTTGATGTCTTCTCTCCTCGGCGCCGGATCGAAAAGACCGGCTCGAGGAGGGATGACATCACTTCCTCTCCCTCTGTTTACATTACAGAGGGAAAGGAAGCATTTTCATTCACCGGGAGCGATCGGGAGGGGGTGGCCAACAATGGATGGCCTCCCCCTCACCTCTCATCACCCACGAACTCGAGCCGACTGCCTCTGGCACCGGGGGGGGTCCGATTGGACCCCCCGCCCGCGGGAAGGCAATCACGTACCAGGTACGTGATTTTGCCTGCCCGTGCCATTCTGCCGCAGTATATCTGCGTTAGGCGGTCGGCAACTGGTTAACATATTTATTTGTAAAAGATGAAAACCATTTATAATTTTACTTCTACTTCACAATTATGTGCTACTTTGTGTTGGTCTATCACATAAAATCCTCCCCCCCATTTTTTTTTACATTTTTGGTTGTAACAAGACCAAATGTGGAAAATGTCAAGGGGTATGAATACATTTTCAAGGCACTGTACATACAGTAAGCTGTTCTGTGTTCCGGCAGCAGTATGGATGGCTTTCTGTCCCCTGTTGAAATTAAAGTGTGAGACCAAGTACTTCTCCACCGTACAGAAGAAGCCTTGTATTTTTATCAATTAATACAAGGCTTTATCTCATTGGCTGAGGTAGAAATCGTGACTTCATGCGCCCACCTCTCCACCACTGCCAATCAGTGGGAGCCTTTTATTTATCTGCAAAAATATAAGGCTTCTCCTGAATGGTGGAGAAGCACTAAGCTTACTCTTCTATGTTTCTATGACATTGGGGTTTATGGAAGGTTTATAGGGTTGGTGATAATGTCCATTTTTTATTGACAGGTGGAATATACTGAATATTCAGTAAAGTTTTTTGAGATTATCTTCTGTTTCTGTGATGTGGTTTCTGTTGTGGCATTTGAAAGGCCTAAAAAAAACCCCATCAAATGAAAAAAGTAAATGATGCTTATCATACACCCCCGAACTCAGGTTTTTTCCTGTAAGCACCGGAGATATTCATGGGCCTTACTGTAAGATTCTAGGAAAGTGGAAAATTCCAAATCTCACAATAAGATGCTTAAAGTGATAAGAAAAGTAGATTTAAAAAAAAAATAACAAACATGTTATACTTACCTGCTCCTCTTGGGTCCCTCACTGGCGCTCCTGGCTCCTTCATCTTCTTCAAATGCCCCCATAGCAAGCTATGAGGGCACTCATGCATGCTCGCTCCTGAGCCCTGCTCTGTGTATCCATAAAAGACACAGAACGGGGCTCCACTCTGCCCCCTCCTCACTGGCTGTGATTGAGAGCAGTGGAAATGATTTTTTCACATCCAAGTAGGGAGTAGGGAGAGACCTGGAAAGCAGCCGCTCTCGTGCACATCGCTGGATCGTGATCAGGCTTGGGTAAGTATTGGGAGGGCTGCATATTGGGGGGCTGCACGGGGAGCTGCACACTGAAGGTGTGCATGAGCGTTTTCTTGTGGGATTTGGCATCCTTCACTTTCCAAGGATTTCAGTAAAGCCCAGTAAGTTAAGCTAGGTGGAAAATATTTTTTTGATTTTTCTTTTTTTATGCCATTTGCTAACCATTTTTTTAAAAAAGATGGGCCATCTAGATTTTCTAGCAAGGGCCGCTTTAGTTCCCAAAACTTTACTAATGTGCTGAACATTTGTATATGGCAATATAAAAATCTATAAAGTACAGTAGCTATGTCTGAGCATGAAGTGAATGGGCATTGTGACATCCCCAGTGCTATGTGTAGTCATCCTCACCACTAAACTAAAAACACAGTTCTGGGGATTTTAAATACGGTAGTTTGTTCTAGTCATACCCCCATATTTCACATTCTATAGGTTAATAAAGCCTTCCTCCATATATGAAAATATTCTTACAACCTATAAAAGAAAAAAAAAATTGAATCTGCTTCTAGTTCAGGATTAAATTAAGGGTGTGTAAAAGTACATTAGGTTTCTGAACAAGATGTGCAAGAAGTAAAATACATTTTTGTACATATAACATAGATGTCACTTTATTCTCCACCCATTCCAAAAAAATGCAGACCTTACAAGTTATACATTAATGAATTCAAAATACTTTGTTATGGTGTGGCACAATTCTCATTGATCAAGTTCAATCACTGTCATATATGTATAATGTAAATAAATAGGATCATTAACATACCAGTCAGTTTAGGGATAATTAAAGTGATAATAAAGGCAGATTTTTTTTAAATAACAAACATGTCATACTTACTTGCTCTGTGCAATGGTTTTGCACAAAGCAGCCCCAATCCTCCTCTTCTCGGGTCCCCCGCTGGCGCTCCTGGCCCCTCCCTCCTGCCAAGTGCCCCCATAGCAAGGTCTGTGTGTCCATTCACACACGGTCCATGACTCGGCCCTGTCCTCCCTCATTGGCTTACTTGCCTCCTCATTGGCTAACTGGCTGTGATTGACTCGCCCTGGTGTCTCAGCCAATAAGGAGGAAGGGACCCTGGAGAGCCACTGCTCTTGTGTACATTGCTGTATCAAGATGGAACTCAGGTAAATAGTGGGGGGGGGCTGCTGCACACAGAAGGTTTTTTTACCTGCATGCATAGAATGCATGCAGGTAAAAAAACCTTAAGTCTTTAAAACTACTTAAACCACTTGCCAACCAGCCACCATCACTCTATGGTGGCAGGACGGCACGTTCCCGCAAATCGGCTGTAGGTGTCTGTCAGCGCCTTTAACCACTTAAGGACCGAGCTTCTTAGTAAGATTTGTTGTTTACAAATTAGAAACAGGTTTTTTTTTTTTTGGTGTCACTTTTGTTTCTATTGCAAGGAATGTAAACATCCCTTGTAATAGAAAAAAAGCATGACAGGACCTCTTAAATATGAGATCTGGGGTCAAAAAGACCTCAGATCTCATATTTACACTAAAATGCAATAAAAAAATAAAATAGTTTGTCATTTGAAAAAAAAAAGACCCTTCTAGAGCTATGGGCTCCGGTAAGTGGCGGAGGGAACTGGAGCATGGCGGGAGGGGGGCCCTCTCCCGCCGCCGATAAAAGTGATTTTGCGGCGAATCCACTGCAGAGACCACTTTTATCTGAAAGCGGGCTGCCTGCTGAAGGAGAGGATACCGGGGTTATGGCAGCTAGTTGCTGCCATAACAACGATACTCCTCTTCAAAGTAACGACGTAAAACTGCGGCGGGTGGTCCGTAAGTGGTTAAGGAGCCGTAGCAGGCACCCGTTGTATGGTGGGGGACCCGATGCGAGTGGCTGGGGGTCACAATGTCCACCGGCCACCCACGATCTCGAGAATGAGAGCCAGAGCAGGGTTCTGTCAATGTAAACAGACAGATCCCCGTTCTGACAGGAGAGTTAGAGAGAGATCTGCTGTTCCTAGTGATTAGTAACAGCGATCTCTCTCCTCCACAAGTCAGCCCAGCCCCCATACAGTTAGAAACACTCTCAGGGAACACATTTAACCCCTTGATGACCCCCTAGTATTAACCCCTTCCCTGCCAGTGACATTTATATAGTAATTATAAATATATCCCCAATTTTGTAGATGCTATAACTTTTGTGCAAACCAATCAGTATAAGCTTATTGTGATTTTTTTTTACCAAAAATATGTAGAACACATATTGGCCTAAACTGATGAAGAAATGTTATTTATTTATTTTTGGGACATTTATTATAGCAAAAACATTTATTAAGTTTTTTTCAAAATTGTCTCTCTTTTTTATTTATAAAGCAAAAAATTATAACCGCAGAGGTGATCAATTACCACCAAAAGAAAGCTTTATTTGTGGGGAAAAAGGGACGTCAATTTTGTTTGGGTAGAGCGTTGCATGATCGCACAATTGTCAGGTAAAGCGACGCAGTGCTGTTTCGCAAAAAATGGCCTGGTCATTAAGGGGGAAAATCTTCTGGTCTGTAAGTGGTTAAAGATGGCCACAGTCTGTGTATCTTGATCTGTTAGTCATATATATTTACTAACAATTGTATACAGTATTATGAGGGTCTACCTAAACAATCCACTTTTTTTTACAGGGCATTAGTTCTTTGCACTACACAGCTGCTGGTACATTTTGTTAATCTGAAATATGAGATCCAGACAGCATCTGTCTCACATATGCGATGCGGGAACCAACGCGATTCCAGTGCCAGTTCCCGCATAGCATCTCTCCTGCAGGTAGTTCATACTTCCCTCTGCAAACCATCGTGGGTGTCAATACAATGTTAATGACACCCCCTGGTCAGTTCACAGATCGCAGTGCGAACTGTGGATTCGGACAGGAATCAGATCGCATGGGTGAGAACACCCATGCGATACGCTTCCAGTGCGGGGAAAAAAGACCCTGCACTTCTGTGAATCCAATGCAAGTTCAGCCATACAAATGTATGGCTAAACTCGCATCGCACAGAAATCGGATGTGATCAGCACCTGCGGTGTAGGTGCGAATCACAAGCGATGCCTGAGATCACTATAGTGTGAACCTAGACACATTTTAGAAGCTTAGAAAAGCCAAGCGTTTCATGAATTTGTGCTAGAAAGCTTCACACATCCAGTTGCATCAAGTTCCTTTACTGTTCTGGTATACTCCATTAAAAAGAAAACTTTAAAGCTGGTTTTCTGAGAGATTATTTAGTGGATTTTAAACAGGGTTTATAAATTCACTTTAAAGGAGTTCTATGGCTACAGCATACACATCCATGTTATAACATTAGTATTATAAATGCAATACAGGCAAAAGTTATTTTGACAATCCAATATAAGCCTCCTTGAAAATTTCCTTTCCTGTTGTGAGTTCTGCCTATCTGATGACCATTTCTTTCTACAATCTCCTGTATTCCCTGCATGGTTTGCAACTTCTCCTCTACTCAGTGGCATATCATCCATGGGTGCAACGTGTTTACTGAAAACATGGGCCCCCGAGGAGGAGATACCCACTGTGCACTGACAGACACTGCACCCATGGATGATACTTGGGCCTGCATGGGTTAAGTGTCCCCGCATACAGTGTCCCCTCTACTGGCCCCAGCTCTCCCCACCCCTCCCGACCCCCACCCCCTTAATTCAGTCCAAGTCACTTTCAGGCAACGCGCTGTTCCCCTCGCTGGACTCCTCTGCGGGTGGCTGCTGGGTAACTCTGCTCTGAATAGTGTGTCTCTCTCGGTGCCAAGATTTCCTGCTCTGAGCCAGGCTCCCCACCTCTGACAACTCTCTTAGCTGCTTCAGAACTTCTTGGAGAGGGAAGGGCAGGTCGGCTTGGTGTTGTAGTGCAGGGCAGTGATTGGCAGCTGTGGAGTTCCCAAACCCCAAATAGCCTCCCCTCATCGCCCCTCCACCCTAAACAAAAAACCCCCTTCCCTACCTCTCCACCATAAACAATAACCCCCCTCCCCGGCTCTTTAACTTAAACAATAACCGCCTTCCACCCTTCCCTGTCTCTTCACCCTCAACAATAACTACCCTCCCCACCTCTCCACCCCCAACAATAACACCCTCTCTGCTTCTCCACCCTCAACAATAACCCCTGTGTTTAATGATGAGGTTAGTATGGGGGAGGGGGTCCTGTGTAATTATGTGGGGTAGTATGGAGGAAGGGGTTCTCTGTAATGATGAGGGTAGTATAGAGGAAGGTGTCCTGTATAATGATGGGGGTAGTATAGAGGAAGGGGTCCTGTGTAATGATGGGGATAAG
This sequence comes from Aquarana catesbeiana, assembly GCF_042186555.1. Lineage (NCBI taxonomy): Eukaryota > Metazoa > Chordata > Amphibia > Anura > Ranidae > Aquarana > Aquarana catesbeiana. The sequence continues at coordinate 191,750,688 of NC_133331.1, forward strand.
AAGCAAGGGGTCCTGTGTAATGGTGGGGCAGTGTGGGGGAGGGGTCCTGTGTAATGATGGGATAGTATGGGAGAGGGGGGTCGTGTTAAATGATAGGGGTAGTATGGGAGAGGGAGGTTCTGTGTAATAAGGGGGGGGGGGGCAAAATTGCATGGGGAGCCCAAGAAAATGTTTGCCTAGGGTCCAATCAATATTAAAGATGGCCCTGGCTGCACCTGTCAATAAATGCATACAGCACCCATGGTCAGACTGAGCATTCAGCCCTCTGGAGATGTAGTGGGCCCAATAAAAAGTCAAAGAAGAGTGAGTGCACACTTGATGACTCCAATAGTTTACATACCCTCCTCCTTTTAACCAAACCAATACCAACATCAAGAGTGCCAACCTACCATAGAGGTTAAAACAACAAGTCCTATTGTTTCTGCTACAGCCTAGTAAGGCAAAATGCAGATTTGCTTTAAATATATTTTCTTCTACCCTCTTTACAAACTTGAATAGCTGTAATTGCCGATTTCATGCTAAATAGGGCCCTGGGGGAAAAAAAAGTGGAACATACAAAATGACAGATTCTTTTCTAGAAAAACCCCTCCACCTGCTGATAATAACTTCCACCCTGCTCCCATTCCATTCTGTCTCCCTCTTTAAATACACAATGCTTCCAGATATGGAGGATCTTGTGACCTCTCCCAGGATTCAGGGCTTGGACCTAAGCAGACAATTGCCGGGCCCAAAACAATGTCATGCAGCCATCCTGGTAACTCTTTAATTTCAGGGTTGGTACTTCTCACAGCTATTTTATTTTGCACCTGTTAAATAAATCACTTGCTAAAGAGGATTGTCTGGCATTTACACTGCTCATGAAATAATCATGGGCAAAAATAGACATCCCAAATTACTGTGTTAAGAAAAAAAATTATTGGGCTTTGGGCAGGCATGCAGATTTGGGCCGTAGTGCTTAGGACTGTAATTATTAGTATGTATCTCAATCCTATTCAGGAGAACAATGAGAGACAGTTTTAAAATGGAAATACACTAAAAACTATAAAGATTACTGGGAAAGAGACATAAAATAATGGATGGAAACATCATAAATGCATATTTACAACAAACTCCTCTGTAATATGCTATTGATTACAGCTAAAAATAAACTATGATCAGTAAGCTAATGTAACATGTGCATTGTGCATTGTATTACTGGAAAGGTTTAAAACTTCCTAAAGTGTATTCATAATGTTATAACCTGCAGGTAACTGAATTTAGCCTTCATTTTTTATTCGGATTTGATCATTTTGCAGGTTAATGAAATAAATGCCTCAAATGGATATACTGTAATCAATTCACTTAACAAAAAAAGGGGTCATTTCCCCTTGTTCTTTCATTTTGCAGGTAAAGATAAACAGAGCTCAAAATGTAATTACAATCAACTTATTAAAATACATCTATGCCTTTTAATACAATGACCTTACATTGACCAAGTATTATTTACAGAAAACCGGATTTTTAAAAATATCAAAAATAGTTTTTGAAATTACACTAGCCTAAATTTGTTTCTAAGAGATTGTACTGATTAGGTTTTACTTTAAGAAAGATATGCATATATTACCATAACTACTTTGAGAAATGAAGCATTCCCATTTGAAAATGTTGCATTGCTTCTCTGGATCTTACTCTTAAAAATATATATGTACAGGCATACCCCACTTTTAAGTACACAATGGGGTTTATTTACTAAAGCTGGAAAGTGCAAAATCAGGCTCACTGCTGCATAGAAAACAATGAGCTTCTAACCCCAGCTTGTTCAATTAAGCTTTGGTAATAAAACCTAGAAGCTCATTGGTTTCTATGCAGAAGTGAGCATGATTTTTCAATTTCCAGCTTTAGTAAATAAACCCCATTGAGTACTTAAAAGTGGGGTATGCCTGAATTTATAAACTAAACTAAAATGGAATTTTTGCTCATAGAAGCAGAATTCTTGTTTCGTTTTCCTATAAAATGCATGGTAAAACTTGACTGGTTTCTATTGAAAACAAATACATTTTTGCTCTTATCTTCTATTCTCCAGATTTTTTAAACCAGCCCCATCCATTTTCTGCAAGCAAAAACAAACAATACAGCTTTGCACACATGTATTTTAAAGTGCTACTAAAGGCAACTTTTTTAATTAAAATAAAAAACGTGTTAAACTCACCCACTCTGTGTAATGATATTGCACAGAGCGGCCCTGAACCTCCTATTCTCGGGTCCCTTGCCAGCAATCTTGGTTCCTCCTCTTCTCCGTTTACCCCCATAGCAAGCTGCTTATTATAGAGGCACACAGTGCATGCTCACCCCCAAGCTGTGTGTGTCTATGAAGCCACACTCCATAGACACACACAGTGCGGCTTGGCCGCACCCCCTACTTCATCCTTACAGCATTTGATTGACAACAGCAAGAGCCAATGGCTCCTGCTGCTGCCCAAGTTCCTGTGTAAAGCGGAAAAGAGATATAAAATAAAAACAAATAAATAAATAAATAAAATATATTTTGTTTATTCAAAATTGTTAAAAGAGAAACATCAATATGATTTTCATATCACACTACAAAATACATCATGATAAAATACAAAAGTATAAAAAAAGTCAGCGTTAGTACTGCAGTATATTTGCATATAATAGTCTTTACGGCATCATGAGGAGAATAAAGCTTTGTACTGTAAACTTTGGTAAATACACTGGACAAGTGAGGACTTGGGTATGTCCCAAGCTGGGACCCAAAATGCATATTTCTCTCAATGTGACATCCACCAAAAATTCACTTGAAATTAATAAATAATTTAATTTAACCCCTTGGAGCCAGCACCTCCCGACCCTTTAAGGGGTTTAGGATGCCGGGGGGCAGGGTTTATAATCCTGTAACTGCAATTATTGGCTGTCACTGTGGTCACATGATCAGAAAGCTCCTGATCGCAAGCTGCCTGAGCTTTCCATTAGCTGGGAGTGTGCAGGCGCATGCTCTCGGCACAGCTGCATTTGCACTAATGAACACAAATATGCGGCCCACTTGCAAAGAGGCCGCATATTTGCATGCGGTCAGTGACAAGGGGTTAAAACACATGCACCAACCCATTCACACTCAATAATGGCACCCATCAAGGTTGCCCCTTATTACTGTTGTTGTTTGCAATCTCATTAGAAAAATTCCTTTCGCCAATCAAGCGCTGTCACACTTTGAATGACAATTGCGCTACACTGTACCCATTTTTCTCCTTCACTGATGTGAGCTGATGAGGCTGCACTAATGGGCACTGATGAGGTGGCACTGATAGGCTTCACTGATGGGCACTGATAAAGTTGCACTGGTGAGCACTGATGAGGAGGCAATGAAGAGGCTGCCTTGACAGGTGGCACTGATGGGCACTGATAGGTAGCACTGATGTGCACTGATAGGGGACACTGAAGGGAATGGATAGGCTGCAATGATAGGTGGCACTGCTGGGCACTGATAGGTGGCACTAATGGGCACTGATAAGCAGCACTGGTGGGCACTGATAGACAGCACTGATAGGTGACACTGATGAGGAGGCACTGATGGGCATTGATTGGAAGCAGTGATGAGCACTGATTGGCAGCACTAGTGGGCACCGATTGGCAGCATTGGTGGGCACTGATAGGCAGCATACAAACCCTGCATACATACATACATACATACATTGGTCATACGTGGTTCCTGTGCCAGTTTAATTTTAAAGAAATGTGTTATTCCATGTTACATATGTCCACCTAGAGTTTTCACTTAATCAGGAGTCCTTGCCCAATAACTAATGGAGAGATAGCCAAGAGTCATATTCCTCTAGGAGGCTATTGAGGCTGTAGAGGGGTCCGTGAGCCATTTGGATCAAACCTTTTCATATTTGAGGAGACAACCACTATTTATATATGTTTCTTTGTATAATGATAAGCTATTATTAATGAGTTGTTTCCACAAAGTCAGCGATGGGGGGGTGGTTTTCTTCCAGCTGAGAGCTAAAGCTTTACGAGCATAGAACAAAAGCAGCCCCACCAAAGTACGCCCTGCTGTCGTAGGAATAAATTGCTCTATCAGACCTAGAATACATATTGGCATATGGGGGATATATGTTATTTCGAATATAAAAGCTAGTATTTCTTCCCAATACCTTACAATAGCTGGACAAGTCCAGAGTATATGGGTAAAGTCTCCAGGAGTCTCCCCACATCGCCAACAACCAAGAGCAGAGTCTGAATTAATTTTATTTAATATATGGGGGGTGTAATATGCCCTGTGGACTATCTTAAACTGAATAAGTCGGTCTCTTATGCCGCGTACACACGAGCGGACTTTCTATCCTACTTGGTCCGGCACACTTTCCGACGGACTTTGTCCGCCAGGTGCGCCGGACTTTAAAACGGACGGACTTGCCCACACACGCCGGGACTTTCCGGCGGGCTAAGTCCGCCCGTCTTTCCGACGGACTTTCGCCGGAGTTCCGGCGGACTTTCAGAATGAACGGACTTGCCCACACACGGACAAGTCCGTTCATTTTGAACGTGACTCAGGTGCGACGGGACTAGAAAAGGATGTCAATCTTGCCGCTTTTATCGGCGAGATTGACACCTTACTAGCCCCGTCGCGGGGCATACCAGGCCCTTAGGTCTGGTATGGATTATAAAGGGGAACCCCGCTACGCCGAAAAAACGGCGTGGGGTCCCCCTAAAATCCATACCAGACCCCGATCCGAGCACGCAGCCTGGCCGGTCAGGAAAGGGGGTGGGGATGAGCGAGCGCCCCCCCCCCTCCTGAACCGTACCAGGCCGCATGCCCTCAACATGGGGGGTGGGTGCTTTGGGGGAGGGGGGCGCCCTGCGCCCCCCCCCAAAGCACCTTGTCCCCATGTTGATGAGGACAAGGGCCTCTTCCCGACAACCCTGGCCGTTGGTTGTCGGGGTCTGCGGGCGGGGGCTTATCAGAATCTGGGAGCCCCCTTTAATAAGGGGGCCCCCAGATCCCGGCCCCCCACCCTATGTGAATGAGTATGGGGTACATGGTACCCCTACCCATTCACCTAGGAAAAAAGTGTAAGTAAGAAAACACACTACACAGGTTTTTAAAATATTTTATTAAACAGCTCCGGGGGGGGGTCTTCCTCCGGCTTCGGGGGTCTTCTTCCGGCTTCGGGGGTCCCTCCGCTTCATCTTCTCCCGGCGTCCGGTTGGTTCTTCTCCGCTCTCTTCTCCCGGTGTTCCTGTTCTTCGGCCGGCTCCTCTGCTGTCTTCAAGTAGCTCTCTTGCCAGCAGAGGTCCGGACTTCTGGGCTTCTGGGCTTCTGGGCTTCTGGGCTTCTCTTCCCCAGATGTTGACACGACGCTCTCTCCTGCTGGACTGCTCTCCGAGGGCTGCGTTGTGACTTATATAGATGGAGACCCCGCCCCCTTTTGATGTCACAGTCCCTGGGCATGCTGGGACTGTGACGTTTTAGGGGGCGTGGTCACTGGGTGATGTTGACCACGCCCCCTAAAACGTCACAGTCCCAGCATGCCCAGGGACTGTGACATCAAAAGGGGGCGGGGTCTCCGCCTATATAAGTCACAACGCAGCCCTCGGAGAGCAGTCCAGCCGGAGAGAGCGTCGTGTCAACATCTGGAGAAGAGAAGAGAAGAAGCCCAGAAGCCCAGAAGTCCGGACCTCTGCTGGCAAGAGAGCTACCTGAAGACAGCAGAGGAGCCGGCCGAAGAACTGGAACACCGGGAGAAGAACCAACCGGATGCCGGGAGAAGATGAAGCGGAGGGACCCCCGAAGCCGGAAGAAGACCCCCGAAGCCGGAGGAAGATCCCCCCCCCGGAGCTGTTTAATAAAATATTTTAAAAACCTGTGTAGTGTGTTTTATTACTTACACTTTTTCCCTAGGTGAATGGGTAGGGGTACCATGTACCCCATACTCATTCACATAGGGTGGGGGGCCGGGATCTGGGGGCCCCCTTATTAAAGGGGGCTCCCAGATTCCGATAAGCCCCCCGCCCGCAGACCCCGACAACCAACGGCCAGGGTTGTCGGGAAGAGGCCCTTGTCCTCATCAACATGGGGACAAGGTGCTTTGGGGTGGGGGGGCCCCGCGGGCGCCCCCCTCCCCCAAAGCACCCACCCCCCATGTTGAGGGCATGCGGCCTGGTACGGTTCAGGAGGGGGGGGGCGCTCGCTCGTCCCCACCCCCTTTCCTGACCGGCCAGGCTGCGTGCTCGGATCGGGGTCTGGTATGGATTTTAGGGGGACCCCACGCCGTTTTTTTCGGCGTAGGGGCTTCCCTTTATAATCCATACCAGACCTAAGGGCCTGGTATGCCCCGCGCTCGCCGCAATAGGAAAATGTGTTTTTCCTATTGCAGCGAGCGTGAGATGCAATACCCTGCCCTCGTGTTGTATCTGGTCCGTCGGACCAGCATACACACGAGCGGGCTTTCCGTCGGACCAGCACACACACGAGTGGACCTTCCGCCCGAAACTGAGTCCGGCGGAAAGATTTAGAACTTTCTTCAAATCTAGGTCCGGCGGGCTTTTGGGAAAAAGTCCGCCGGAAAAGTCCGCCGGTGCCTACACACGGGCGGATTGTCCGGCACACTCTGGTCCGCCGGACCAAGTATGCCGGAAAGTCCGACCGTGTGTACGCGGCATTAAGGAGACGAAAGTTGAAGGGAGAGTCCCATATATCATCTCAATCATCCTCGTTAAGTTCAGGATTATCCTTAGACCATTTTAATCTTAATTTCTCTAAATCAGGGAGAGAGGCAGTTGTTAAGTGAAAATACAATTTAGATGCGGCATTCTTTGTACAATCCAACCTAAGAAGCTTCTCTAACGCAGATTGAACTAGTTGTGGAGGAGAGCCAGAGAATTGACAGCTGAAGGCATGGGAGAGTTGAAGGAAACGAAAAGAATACGACTGAGGAATATTGAAGTCGGAGATTAGTTGGGAAAAAGAAATCAAAGATTTATCCAAAATGATCTGTGTCACTGTTTTTATCTTAAAATTAGTCCAAGCATAGGGATCGGGCAGTGAATAGAAATGCTCCAGAGTGGGATTTAACCAGAGGGGAGCATTAGGTGATATTGCCTGTAGGGGATATCGTTCAATTTTGAGGCCCTCTCCCCATGACCGTAACGTGGTAAACATAGATGATGTCAATGAATATGGAGCACGAGGGCCCCGAGAGATCAAAACTTTTAGCGCCTCTAAGGATCCCAGCACTGCTGCTTCTACCTGAGTAGTGGAATTTGAGGTATCTGGGTTAAGCCACCAGGCCGTAGTTACTAGCTGAAAGGCCAAATAATATTTATAGAAATCTGGACATGCCAGGCCACCTTGGGAGGTCGGGCGTACCAATGTCGCCCAGCTATACCTAGGGGGCTTTGATCTCCATATGAATGCTGAGAGAATAGGGATCCACTGGGGAGAGTGTCGAAATAAATATGTAGGTAATACACTAATTTTTATTAGATTTATGCATCCTAACAATGAAAGGGGCAATGACTCCCATGCCTTCAGTCGTTGTTGAGTCTCCTGGATCACAGGTGTTAAATTTAGGGATATATAGTCTGAAACCTGTCTGGAAACCACCAACCCTAGATATTTAAAATGCTCCACCCATCTTAGGGGGGTATCCGTATCGGCAGTGGCACGAGACGCAGAGTCTATAGGAAATAGAAGTGACTTTTTCCAGTTTACTTTAAGGCCTGTGACTGAGGAAAAAGAATTGAGGACGTGTAGGGCCCCCTTAAGTGATGGTCCTGCGTCATTAAGAAAGAGGAGTAGATCATCCGCATACAGGGTGACCCTTTCCTCCAGCCAGCCAACACGCAATCCCTTAACATGAAGGGAAGTACGGAGAGCCTCCGCCAGTGGTTCCATCGCTATGGCGAACAGGGCTGGAGAGAGGGGGCAGCCCTGTCGAGTACCCCTTGACAGAGAAAAAGACTGTGATAAGCTACCTCCCAATTTGATAGCTGAGGTGGGGTTTTGATAAATTATCTGTATCCATTTAATAAAGATCAGGGGGAACCTCATCCTTCTAAGGACCTCCCAAAGAAAAGGCCATTCGATAGTATTGAAGGTCTTTTCAATATCTAAGGAGGCCACCACCCTAGTACCTTCATTCACATGCTTTGCATGTATATTGGTGAACAAATGTCTCAAATTTACATTGGTTGACCTGTTGGCCATGAAGCCAGTTTGGTCAATATCTACAACAGATGATAATAGTGGCAGTAGTCTGATGGTAAGTAGTTTAGTCAAAATTTTAAAATCTGTATTAAGTAGGGCAATTGGCCTATAGGGAGCACACAAGGTAGGATCTTTTAGATCTTTAGGAACTAGTATAACATGGGCATGGCTCATAGAAGTTGGAAGGGCTCCATCTGTCAGGCATTGAGAATAGAGTTGTGCTAGCTTGGGAGCTAATATATTCCCATGTATCTTATAAAACTCTATGGGGAGGCCATCCGGACCCGGAGACTTCCCCCCACGGAAATGATTCAATTGCCCTCAGTACATCCTCCGGGTTAATGGCCCCACCAGAGACTCTCTTTCTTTATCTGAAAGCCAGCCAAGTGCCAATGGGTCTAGCCAGGATGCCAAATCCTTGGGCTGAAAGTCAGAAGGCAGCACAGAGGTATAAAGGGAACTATAATATTGGCAAAAGACCTCTAGTATATCTGGTAATAAGGAAACTGATATACCTGAGGCAGACACCACATTAGGAATCACTGTTGGAGGATAATCCGGCTGTGCCAACATCGCTAGAAGACGATCATTACTGTCCCCTTGTTCAAAGAATATTTGTTTATTCCGATGTAGATCTAATCTAGTGATCTCTGTGAGATGGAGATGTAGCTTACTTTTTGCAGCATTCAGGAAGTCAAAATGGGTGTTAGTAGGGTCAGTAGTATAAATATCAGACTGACGTTGCACAGCTTGCTGTAGCGCTGTTGCAACGGCTGCCTGTTCCCTGAGAATCCCAGCAATAGAAGAGATATATTGTCTCCTGGAGAAGGCCTTGAAGGCGTCCCATATCATTGCAACAGAGGAGGATCCCTCATTAAACTCCCAATATTCCGCCAATCGTGGTGAAATATTGATTCGTCAGGTCGACATGAGAAAGCCAGTTGGTCCCCAAGCGCCATAGAGCTGCAGCTCTATAGGATGGGGCATGAATCTTAAGAAGTAATGGCGAGTGATCTGAGAGTCCGCTGGGTAGATATGATGCATCTAGTACATCAGACAACATAGTCGGATTAGCAAAGGCGAGGTCAATACGAGAAGAGGTTTTGTATGTGGCAGAAAAACAAGAATAGGCTCTAGTCTTAGGATGTTTCCACCTCCAGACCTCGGTTACGCACATTACCTGAGCCCAGGTAAGTAAATTTGTAGAGAATTGTTTCGGGGGAACAGGTCTGTCCAGGTCAGGGGCCATAATGGCATTGAAATCACCCATCAACAACAACTTTGCCGGATAATACGAGATTACTTTCTCCAAGATTGAGTATAGGTTAGACGAAGAAAAATGAGGGGGAATATACACCCCTACTACTATATATCGTGTACCCCACACCGTAAACACTATTATTACATATTTGTCTTGAGGATCAGTATGGACCTGTTCCATTATACATGGAAATGATTTACTGATTAATATCGATACTCCTCTTGCATATGTAGAATAAGAAGAATGAAAGGCTTGCTGAATCCATGGCTTTTTTAGTGCCAAACACTTGCTGCCCCTGAGATGTGTCTCCTGTAAAAGCACCATATGTGGAGAATTTAATTTAAGGTATCTAAAAAGTATTGCCCTCTTAAATTTAGAATTAAGTCCCCGAACATTCCAGGATAATATCCTGAAAACTGAGACATCACGTGTCGTCATTATGCATCAAATTATAAATGAAAGAAGGAGAAATAAAAAACAAATTTAATCTAGGTGTATACCCTAATGTGCATCTCAGGAGCAGCACCAATCCAGGGAGTCTACACCTAGTAAAAGCATAACCAATGCATGACCAATCATTCAAAAAAAAAAACATATACACATACAACACCAATAAACAATACCTAAGATGACACAAGGGTATCTATCCTGCCCTCATCTGGTGGCGTCTTCCAAAATTTGGAGAGTAGCCAGATCAGGCTTTTACCCAAAAAACAAAAAGGAAACCCTAAAAAAATTAGTTAGCAACAGTTTGTTAGTAACCGCTTGGTGCTGTAGCCCAGCACCTAGGTAGGGGAAATCTGGTTTAGAATCGGGGAAAAAAGAAAAAAAAAAAAAAAGAAACAGGAAAAAATAGAAAAACCAGCTCTGGGCATCAATTGATGCAGCTTCCCCAATACCTATGGGGTATAAAAGGTGGTTGCTTGTCGGCCATGGCCAACACTAAAAAAAGGGTCTAGGAAAGGAGGAGGGGAAAAGAGGGAAAGAGAGAAAGGAGGGAGGGGAGGGGAATTTTTTATTACCTATTGCCATTGATTTCAGCTAGTCCCCCAAAAAAAGAAAAAAAAAAGGGGGGGGGGGGCTTCTACACTGAGACCGACACAAGCCGACTTATAATGCAAAATAATATAATATAGTAATAATAGTAATAGTAGAAATTGATACAATGTATACAAATTTAATACAAAGGAAAAAAAAACAGCAGCATTACCCAAAAAAAAAAAGAAATTGTAAGCATAGAATATATGTGAAGCATGTATATCCTTATATATAAATATATATATATATATATATATATATATATATATATATATATATATATATATATACATATATACGCATACTCACCCACCCCCACTCATATATACATAAATACACTGCCTATTGAAAAAAAAAAAAAAAAAGGAAAAGGGGGGGAGGGGTGTGATAGGCAAACATTTAGCATCCATATCAGAGTAATAAAACAGTAATACAACAATAATAAAACAATAATGAAGCCATAATGACATTTTTTTTTTAACTAATCAATAATTAATTAGTATATATATATATATATATATAAAAAAAAAAGAGAGAACCAAAAAGGGGTTGTGCAGTCATCAACGGGTGTCCAACCAGGCTAAAACAGCTTCTGGTTTATCAAAAAAAGTGTGTTGTCACCATCGATAACTCTCATCTTGATGGATATAGAAGACTAAATTTTAAGCCTTTGTCTTTCAGCCTCCTGCGAGCCTCTGTAAAGGATTTACGCCTTAGTTGTACTTCCTGAGAATAATCAGGAAAAAAAAAGAGTTCCTCATACATAGTGTCAGGTTTAGACCGAGCTGCAGCCAGGATGTGGTCTCGGTCCCTATAATTAAGGAACCGAAGCAAAAAAGGACACGGTGGTGCTCCCAGTCTAGGGGGGCTGGTGGAACCTTATGAGACTGCTCGATGACAAAGGTAGGTGGCAGGTTGGTCAGGCCAAACAGATCTATGAGCAATTTCTCGGTAAATGCAGTGGAGCATGAGCCTTCTGCTCGCTCAGGAAGGCCTATAATTCGAATATTATTCCTCCTTAAACGATTTTTGGTATCTATAGCCAGATTTTGTAGAGCACATACCTGTAGTTGTAGAGCCTTAAGGTCCCTAGAGTCCGACCTGACCTGATCCTCCACACCTGAGATCCGGTCTTCCACCTCAGTGATCAGCGTCCGAAATTTGTCCAGATCCTGACGAATAAGGCTGAGGTCTGTTGCTACAAAATCAATCTTTGATGTTAATGCTGTTTTACACTCAGCAATTGCTGCAAGGATAGCCGCTCCTGAGGAATGTACTGTGCCTCCTGTCTCTATCTCTGTCGGAGGATGCTTGCTGACAGTGCGGAAGATAATCTGAATCTGTCTGAGCAGAGCGGGTTTTAGGTGGGCCCATCAGCTCGCACAATTTTGCTGCCAGTCACTATATTTTTCCAAAAGTCTGGCAAAAGTTTGTCTGGCAGATTCTCCCAGATCGTACTAGGCTGTGACTGTAACTGTGAGATTGTGACTGTGACTGCCGCGATTGGACACCGCAACCCGAAGCAATCAGACGGATGAGAGAGATGAATAGGAGGATCTCACCGCACTCACACCAGCAAGATAACGGCATCTGCAGACTGCAGAATGGACAACCCCCCACAGCTCCTTAGATAACTGTGGCACTGTCTCAGCTATCTCTGTCTTCGCTTGAGGTCAGCTGAGGACTCAGCAGATGAAATACAAAAGAGGAAGGTAGGTCAATCAAATGGTCAATTAACTGACAAAATTTGTATCCAGGATATGTTCAGGATTTTCGCAGCCTCCCCCGGTCTCCTCTCCTCTCAAGCGCACCCGCTTCTACTCACATCCGGACACGCCCCCTTCCCATCCACTGATAATGTTGATGCTATTCTTTCCTCTATGTATAACTAGTTTCTGACTGATCATACTTTCATTGTTTATAGAGAAAAGAAAGGTGAAGGGGGTACCACATCCATATATAACTAGAATTGAAAGATTAGGACTTTGGAACGGAATTTATAGGTACCAGAAGGGAATACAAAAATATTATTAGAAAAATCTTAATTTATTAAATATGTATATAAACAAAGACAATATCTCATTAAAAACAAATATTATTTGACTCTCAATAAGAGAGATAGCACATTGATTTGTGTATATAGTCCCTGTTGATGCACCACCATCTGATTTTAGCAGTCAAATTTCCCTACCCCAGTTGCTGAACCGTAAAAAGAAATTCGGTCCCAGCCATTCATATGCTCAGCATCTGAATGCTATCTTGGCCAAATTGTTAGCACTGCAACTGCTGCCTTTTCAGCTAGTAGGCTCTGCCCCCTTTTGTGAATTTGTGAAATGTGCTGTACCTCAGTGGCAGGTTCCAAAATGCCATTTCTTTTCACGGAAGGCCATTGCGGCTCTCTACTGGCATGTGGAAGGCAATGTTTTGGCCTCGTTGGACAGGGTGGTCAGCAGTAAGGTGCATATTACCGCTGACTCATGATCCAGCAGGCATTGGCAGGAACGTTAACTTTCCTTCACGGTGCACTGGGTAACTCTGCTGGCAGCTGGGAAGGATGCAGGGCAGGGTTCAGTATTGTTGGAGCTTGTTCCGCCACCACGCCTCCAAAATGCTAGTGGTGATTCTGCCACAGCTCTCTCTTCCACCCCCTCCTCTTCTTCCTCTACGGCCTCTTCTGCAGATTTGTCCTCTGAACCAGCGGTGCTCCGTAAGCGTTCAAGGGGCTACGCAAGCAGTCATGCTAAAAGATGCCATGTGGTGCTTGAGTTGGTCTACTTAGGGGACAGGAGCCACACAGGGGCAGAGATTCTGTCAGCTCTGCAGGGGCAGGCTCAGAGGTGGTTGACGCCACGGCAGCTTCAGCCAGGAATGGTTGTATGCGACAATGGCACCAACCTTCTCTCCGCCCTCCGACAGGGACACTTGACCCATGTTCCATGTTTGGCACAAGTCCTGAATTTGGTGGTGGAGCAGTTCTTGAGCAGGTACCCAGGCTTACAGGATCTCCTGAGGCAGGCCAAAAAAGCCTGTGGTCATTTCTGCTGGTCATACAATGCCAGTGTTCGGCTGGCTGAGAACCAACCGCCTCATTTGTGACATGCCCACCAGGTGGAACTCAACTTTGGCAATGCTGCAGCGGCTGCACACACAGCAGAGGGCCATCAATGAGTACCTGTGCGAGTATGGCACCAGGACAGGGTCAGGGGAGCTTGGCTTCTTTTTTGCCACGCCAGTGGCTACTGATCAAGGATGCATGCACTCTCCTGTCACCATTTGAGGAGGCCATGAGGATGGTAAGCAGCGACAATGCATGCATCACTGTCCCTCTTGTCTTCCTGTTGGAACACACGCTTTGTGGAATAATGGACAGGGCACTTGCAATTGAGCTACCTGCCTGTCCTACATCCAGCGTTCTTTCGGAACGCACATTCAGTGCTGCTGGAGGGTTTGTAACGGATCATAGAGTGTGCCTGTCCACAGCTGATAGGCTCACATTCATAAAAATGAATCAGTCTTGGATCAGTAGCTATCAAGCACCTGATGCTGATGTAACTGATTTATTTTTCTATGGATGTGGGATCCCTTGAAGACTGCCTATGCTGAGTGACTATCCTATTACTCCTCAATTTGGTGATGCTAGCTTCCAACAATATTTTTGGTTTAGGGCACCACCGATTCACCCAAGGCCCAATTTTTCTGCCCCTGTTTAACAGGGACATGTAATTACAATTCTTGATATGATATTTTACAGCAGGGCCTGTTCCTGCGCCCAACAAGCGTAACTGTGAGGGCTTACAGCGTTGTGGCACCACCACCACCAAAGGCCCAATTTCTCTGCCCCTGTTTAACAGGAGCATGTAATTCCAAATCTTGATATAATATTTCAATGTAGGGCCTGTTCCTGCGCCCAATAAGAGTATCTGTGAGGGGTTACAGTGTTGTGGCACCACCACCACCACCAAAGGCCCAGTTTTTCTGCCCCTATTTAACAGGGGCATGTAATTACAATTTTTGATATAATATTTCACAGCAAGGCCCATTTCTGCGACCAACAAGATTAACTGTGAGGGCTTACAGTGTTCTGTTCACTATTCACATGGCACACTGCAGAGCATTCCACTATTAACATGGCACACTGCAGAGCATTCCACATCCCCTGACACTGCAGAGCATTCCACCCATTCCCTGATACACGGCAAAGCATTCCACCCATCCCTTGCTACACTGCAGAGCATGCCACCCATCCCATGATACACTGCAGAGCATTACAACTATTCCATGATACACTGCAGAGCATTCCACCCATCCCATGACACTGCAGAGTATTTCATCGAGTATCAGAACTATCAGGGTTGCAAAAAGTGGCACTTGTGAGCGGGCCCTGTGTTTTGCCACCATGGGGGGCTCCAAGATATTAGGAAGGGGTCCACTACAGAACATGTGAAAGGGTCCCAGTGCGTTTTTGGGAGGCCCTTCATGGTTTTTGCATTGGAGCTCTGAAGGTTCTTTTGGGTTTATAGATGATTGGTGTCATTCAACCCAGAAGAATGAAAGACTCTTAAGGCAAAATACAAGAACTGTAAAGGACAGCTATGAAGGTGATTATTGCAGCTTGAGCTGATGTTTTTTTTTACTCTTCCTGGGGGCCCATTTTAATAAGAAAAATACCTGTAGCATGGCTTTATGAAAGTGGCCTTCCCTTTTACAGATAAAAATATTACTCTTTTATGATCCCCATCAACTGCCATGCTTCTTTCAATTTAGGCTCTATTCACACCTGAGCAAAGCGAAGTGACAGTTGCTGCAGCTGTTTTTTTTTTAGCTTTGTTTTGTTTTTTAGTGGAGTGTTTGTGGAGCAGCACCATTCATTTGAATGGGCCTCCCTCCGCTCCAAAAACACTCCAAAGAAGTTCATGTACCATATCTTGGCACAGAGCTGTGATTGTAGCACATTTTTTTGCTCGACAATTAGGCAAAATTGCACTGCATTTGGGGAGCCATTAAAGTGGTTTTAAACCCTTTACAACCACTTTATACTACAGGCAAGCCAATAATTAGGTGTAACTGTAGCTACACTGGATATCTCCTAAACCTGCACGGTTTAGGAGATATCCCTGTATTTGCATGTCATCGGCACATGCGCACATCAGACGTCATCGGCACATGCGCACTTAAGCAAACTGAAGCAACGGCACGGCCGTGCCGATGCTTCAGTTGTACTGTGCCATTACCAGTGGTTCCCGCGCGCACGAGGACCGATGTGGGGGCTTTGAGCTCAGGTAAGTAATTCATAATGAGCTAGTATGCTATGTATACTAGCTCATTATGCCTTTGTCTTGCAGGTTTTTTTTTATTTTGGAATTTTTTTAAAGGGTTTATAACCACTTTAAGAAATAATGGCACTGTAAATGCGTTCTGTGTTTTGCCGTGATTCTGGAATCGCAGTCAGAATCATGGCTTTTCTGCCTGCTAACCGAATCGTTCAGATGTAAATGGAGCCTTAATGTCTCAGTGACCAATAATAAAACTCATATTGGATTAGGTGAAAGGCAGTTGATGGAGCATAGCCTTGGAATTAGATAAGTTAGGCCCTACTTACAAAATGAAGACCGTTTCAGAGAGGCACACAGAGAAGGGCTAACTATTGGGCACAAATAATAGCAGTAAACTTTAAAAGTTTACAAGTACTGATAGGTTTTATAAATATGTTTTGCTTTCTTTTGTCTGTATTTCACAAAAAATGGGATGTATTTTTTAAACTGATCTTATATGTTGTGAATTGTGCCCTTTTAGGTGCACATAGCACTTATTTGAGCTCTTTCTAATAAGGTTTCAAAATGAATGGAATATATAATAACAAGGACTAACACATTTTACTGTATTTTTAAGCAAAGATTAGTGGCTTTATGATGAGAGTGAATAAAAAAACGTAGTGGTGTTATAGAAAGGCAATATAAAACAAATCATTTTTTTTTTCGAAAACCTATTCGAAAACCAAATGTTTTGTTTACTAAAGTAAATTACCAATAAAAGATTATAAATTCTGGGTAAAAAATAAAATGAATTATGAATTTCAATGTCAGATTTACCTACAACAAAACTGCAAAGGCCAAACTGCACCATGTACCTTATGAGAACCTTATGAGAATAACAAAAAATCCCAAGGATTTTAAAATATATATGGAATTTATAAAATATCAGTTAAGCACAGATAAATAAACAAAACTCTCCATTTAGTTGACACTATTTATCTGCCAGCAATGTTAATGCCACCTAAAGAAAATATTAGACCTTGTGCAATCTAGTTCTTAACTACTTCTGTCTTCCTTTTCCTAAAACAGAGGAAAAGACATTAAAATAGCCTAAAATGACTGAAATGTGGGGCTTTATATCATGACAGCTGAGTTGTGCTAATTGCTGTCAAATATACTGTATATATATGCCAGAGCTCAGAAAAATTAGGAAAAAGCACAGCATAATGATTTTGGGGGTTTGTTCTCTGCATGGAACCCTCTAATCCATCAATACACCTAACTACAGGTCTCTGAACTGTCCAGCTCCAACCTACAACTCCATCTCATCCCTATGATATTTATGACATGCAAGAAAAGAAACCACATTTTGGATAGCGGTAACCTTTATAAATTAAAGAAAACAAAAACAACAAAAAAACCTAAAAAAAAAACAAAAAAACAAACAAAAAAACAAAAATTAACAAAAAGAAAAAATGGGCAGACTTGGTGGACTACTCTGTCTTTCTCTGCCGTCACTTTTCTATTATGCTTCTTGATTTTTGAGAAGCTCCCAATACAGACTTTACAGTATGTGACAAGACTGACAATTAGTTGTATTAGCTTAAGAAGTATCAAAAATATGACAAGTATATTACATGTAGAGTTGATCTTTTGTAATTCTCCATGCATGAATAATCAAAAGGATTACCTATGTCTTATTGCTGTTACCCTCCTAATCAGGTCACTTTGAGAATAATTGATGTATCAATGCTGAAATGAGTCACTGTATTGATTTATAAGAAACATGTCAACAATTGGATTATGATGGCTAGAACAAAATAAATTACTAATGAGATGCACCCATCCCCAAATTTAAATCAACAGCAAGTCATGAAAATACCTTTGATATGCAAGCATCTAATTAAATAGGTTGTAACAGGGATATAATTGGCCCCTGTAAGAAAACTTATTTTAATAACTGAAAAAAAAAGTACAGAACCTTTTGTATAAAAGGATGACAAAAAGAACTACAAGCATTTCACTAAAGTCATTCACAAAGCTCAATCTGCAGTTGCAATGGCTACTAAGGGTGGAAAAGGAATAAGCGGAGGCAGCGGTGGTGCTGGTGGTGCTGGTGGCTATGGTGGAGGTGCAATTCAAACCACAGACTGTGGAAGTAAGTACAGCATAAAACTGTGAATAGAATTTTATTTAGAGTGCATATTTGTACAGAAAATGCCCTGCATTTACTTTGAGGAGTAGTCAATTCAATTAACCTGAAAATAGACCAAATTATCAATCTTTGTAAAGAAAATGCTGACAATTATTAAGCCATACCTAATTATTAGTAATAACTTTTGTAGGAAACATTTTTTAATTAAACATATGACTCAGGTACTGTAAACATATATTATGTGAATTACACAATAAACATTGATGCCAAATAGATGCCAAAGATAGATACCAATTCACTACATTTTTATTGGTTGTGTGGAATACATTTTGCCAAAGCACACTCTGGAGTTCTAAAGAAACCAGCCAGCAATGAGCATTTGTGAGATCTGAAAATGCACTCCTAAATAGTGCAATAGAATAGTGCAATCTGATGATCTGAACAGAAATGCAAGCTCAGTGTCACACTGTAAGGCCCCAATGTAGCTGACTTTCCTTCTGCCTGAGTGCAGGGCTGTTAGCTAACATGCTGTGTGGGCTTTTGTAGGAAATTACAACTTTCAATTTACCAATCCATTTTTTTATGTAATCCTGGCAATGCCTTTATTATTTGACACATTTGTGAGTGTCTGTTATCAACACTAAGTTCAGGCAGGAGACAGGATGCCTCTACAACCTGACACATTTGCTCTGACAGGGAGAAAATACAAGTAACTAAATAAATCAAGCTATTTCAAATGGGGATGGATGCGGTGTTGTAAGGGTACAGTGGGGAATCAGATTATTACATATTGTATGCCCACTGGTTTCAGTGTTACCCGTATTTAAATGGACTTCAGCATAGGCAATTCTAATCACTTCTGAAAATTATCTATGTGTCTATTTACATAAGATCAAAGCATGATAATACATAGTTAGACTAGTTGTACATTTTTGTTGATTCAGCATTACACTAAATATGTTATATTTTGGCTTACCAGCAAGTTATAATGCAATGAAATACATATGCACAAGAAGACTAACAATTTTAAAGCGTGGTCACAATAGTACCGATACAACATCCCAATAATAGCTATTCATACATAAACAAGATTGAGCATTTTTCATTAATATCCAGTGTCATGTATAAGGGATGATAATAAGTACAACTGTTCATTTTCAGGATTTGCACATAATGTATGTTAGCTATTTTATACATAAGAAGGGAATAATATATAGTAAAAAAAAAATGCTTGTATATTAAAAATAAAAATTGCAATATTTTTATTAAATGTTACCTGACATTACTTTGTGCAGTATCAACATAAGCGGTTATTTAAGTATGTCATAAAATATCACCCAAAGCATCTTTTGTACGTTGTTATATATAGGCATATATGGTTTCCAATTTATTAAAGGTTTTATTTTTTTCCAGCTGTACCAGTTCAGCCTTGCCAGGTCATTCCACAGCCATGTGGAGGTAAGAATAGTGTATATTTTAACCTAAACCATGTTTCAAATGGTCACAATAGCTAAAATTGGGCAACTAGAATTGCACTTTTGATATCAGTAATAAGTTTAGAGTCTCAGTCTGCTTGGGAATGCAGTTGAATCAGAAACACTATACTTAACAGACTGGTAGAATTGGACCCAGAGCCACTTTTATTAATAAATGTCTTACTGAAGCTAATTACAAAGTGCCATTGTGTTGGTAATATGGTCCCTAGTCCAGGATTGATAGATGTTTTTCTCAGCCTTCTTCACTTTGCTTCTAAAAAAATGGTCACATTGGTACAATAAGCCATGCTTGGTGGCAATGCCAAAAAAGAAAATGTTGTTACTCACTCATAATTTATATATATATATATATATATATATATATATATATATATATATATATATATATATTTATTTAAACAGATAAATAATAAATGAATACATTAAAAAAAATCTGTATAATGGAGATGCAAGGCTAAAGTATAGCTAATGGAGATGTGTATAAAACCAAAGGTAGGCCAAACAAATTATTAATGCTGCTAAAGAGCAGAATAAGGAAAGGGGTGGCTATTACCATTAAGAAAGGAGACAAAACATTTTAGGAAATATCAGTGAGGGGAAAAAAGTTTACTATGGAATCACAAAAATGAAAACTGGCTGCAATACTAAAGTTGAAAAAGACCTGAATGTAAAAAAAGGAATAAAAATAAATAAATAAATGGGCGGCTCAGTGGATCTTGGTCTTTTTCTTCCATGTTTCTACACTTTTATAATTTGTTACATTGATAAATAGCCCTTAGCCTCCCTTAACATCTTTACTACCTCTTAAATATTAATAATGGCTAAGATTACTGCGACTTCCTGGAAGGCAACAACAGTTGGCTTTTCCTTAGTTAAAATATATGTAAACCCTAACAATAAACTTCTCCTATTTGCTCCCTATTGGTCTATCAATTCCATTAAAAGAATTTTGTTATTTCTTGGAAAAACTGATCCTGCTAGGAACCAGTAATCTCACAAGGTTTTATGTTTTCTACCTCTGCGGCACTCTTATGAGCTATCAATGTTCCCATCTCACTTTTTGGAACTATTAAACACCTCCTACTTATGTTATAGAGATGAGGACAGAGGAACGTGTTTTGTAGTCCTAACACACGTTCTATCCTAGGTGACAACCCACATTCCATAGATATGGTACACTGAGTGACACATCTAATGACCAGTAAGCTGCAATATATTACACCTGTGTTCTTGGGTTTAGATATGCTTTAAAACAAGTTGTCATGAATATTTATTTAATAGATGAAAACGTCCCTAGCATTCTTATGGATAACCAGGTTTATTTTGCTAAAGTCTTTTTGTCACCCCCGGATCATTAAACTTCAGTAATTCTAAGAAGCAATGGTTGGATGGTAGAGACACACAGAGACCATTAGGGATGAGCTTGATGTTCGACTCAAACATCGGGTGTTCGCCGAATAGCAAACATTATGGGGTGTTAGCGGCAAATTTGAGCGCTGCGGAATGCCCCATAATGCACTGCGAGATCGCAGTGCATTGTTGTATGATGATTGGTCAAAGCATGAACCTGACCTGCATGCTTTGGCCAATCTCAGCGCCCTCTGCTAAGAGAGCCAAAATTGGCCAAAGGCAGGGTGCCTTTGGCCAATCATGGCTCAGGGGGACTAAGTCCACGCCCCACACTATATAAGGCTGCCTACACGGCGGCCCTGTGTAGTGTTGTTGGTGCGGACGGAGAGATAGCTTGATTTAGATTAATCAGGCAGGTTACTCAGTTAGTGGCAGTGTATCTGATATATATATGTATATATACATACAGTCAGTCTAATATATATATTTAGCATAGACTACATAGACTATAAATTTAGTGTTTACTCTATATCCAGTCAGTGCAGGCAGTGTATATATATATATATATATATATATACAGTCTCGTATATATGAATATATACTCTGCATCCAGTGTAGCCTATATCTACAGTGCATTCTGTGACGTACTGTTTCTAATACACTTCAGGCTGTGTACACAGTATCTAATACAGTGCGTACAGTTTCTACTACACTTCTGGTGGTGCACACAGTACACAATACAGTGCAGCCGTAGTGCAGTTGTTAATACAGTGCAGGCAGTGTACACAGTATCTAATACAGTGTGCACAGTTTCTACTACAATTCTGGTGGTGTACACAGTACACAATACAGTGCAGCCGTAGTACAGGTTCTACTACTTTTCTGGTGGTGTACACAGTATCTAATACAGTGTGTACAGTTTCTACTACACTTCTGGTGGTGTACACAGTACACAATACAGTGCAGCCGTAGTACAGTTGGTGTACACAGTATCTAATACAGTGTGTACAGTTTCTACTACACTTCTGGTGGTGTACACAGTATAAAATACAGTGCAGCCGTAGTACAGTTGCTAATACAGTGAAGGAAGTGTACACAGTATCTAATACAGTGTGTACAGTTTCTACTACACTTCTGGTGGTGTACACAGTATAAAATACAGTGAAGCCATAGTACAGTTGCTAATACAGTGAAGGCGGTGTACACAGTATCTAATACAGTGTGTACAGTTTCTACTACACTTCTGGTGGTGTACGCAGTATAAAATACAGTGCAGCCGTAGTACAGTTGCTATTACAGTGAAGGAAGTGTACACAGTATCTAATACAGTGTGTACAGTTTCTACTACACTTCTGGTGGTGTACACAGTATAAAATACAGTGCAGCTGTAGTACAGTTCCTAATACAGTGAAGTTGGTGTACACAGTATCTAATACAGTGTGTAGAGTTTCTACTACACTTCTAGTGGTGTACACAGTATCTAATACGGTGTAGTGTGTTGTTGCAAAACAAAATATACATCATGTCCGGAAGGCCACAAAGGAGAAGCAGATGCTCACAGGTCACTAAAAGAGGGCAAGCAGCCTCTGTGTCTACAGTCAATAGTGCTGGTCATGGAGATGGTGCATCCTCTGCAGGTGGCCGTGGGGCACGCTTGTCCTTTTTTTCTGCTGCTGACTGTGTTATTGAGCCAGAACATGCAGAAGAGTTGGTGGAAAGGATAACAAAGTCGTCCTCTTCATCCTCTGTCACCCAGGCTCAGAGTAGTTTGCCTTCCAATGCAGCTGCCAAAGCGACCTATTCCACTGGCTCCTTGTCCACAGTCACTCCTTCCGTAGCCCCACCACCATGCACGGAGGAGTCCCCTGAACTATTCGACCACAGTGTCAGGTACATGCTGCTGGAGGATGCGCAGCAATTTGAAAGCTCCGATGTTGGTTCCCAGTTTGAGGAAGGGAGTAACGTGAGCCTAGAGAGAGGGGGTGCCCAAGAAGGACAAGAAACTGGCAGTCATGTTCCCCCAGCTGCAGCATAGTGCCAATTTTGCTCCAGTGATGAGGAGGGAGGGGATGATGAGGTCACTGACTTTACTTGGGTGCCTGAGAGAAGAGAGGAGGAGGAGGAGGCACAACTCCAACAAGGCAGGATGTCCTCTAGGGGGCAGCTTAAGGGCAGTCACCCTATTGCATCACACCGCAGAGGTCCACAGGTGCAGGGCGCTGCTGACTCCCTGCTGACTTTTAAAAGTTCCTTGGTGTGGACCTTTTGTTGACACGTATGCAGCAGATCACACCATTGCTGTTTGCAACCTATGTCTGAAGCGGATCAAGCGTGGCCAGAACAGCAGCCGCTTGGGCACCACATGCTTGACCAGACACATGACGACCTGCCATGCAGTCCATTGGCAACAGAACTTGAAAGATCCACATCAAAGAAAAAGGCGGACTTCTCCTTGTTCCTCATCTGGGATCTCCAACCCCACTATACCTCCAGTCCTCTCAAAAACCTGCACTGAGAGGAAGCTAATTCTTATGGATAAACAGGTTTCATTTGTTAATGTCTTTTTGTCACCCCCGGATCATTAAACTTCAGTAAATCTAAGAAGCAATGGTTGGATGGTAGAAACACATAGAGACCATTAGGGATTAGCTTGATGTTTGACTCAAACATCGGTTGTTCGCCCGTTTGCCAAAGAGCAAACATTATGGGGCGTTCACTGCAAAATTTGAGCACCGTGGAATGCCCCATAATGCAAGCAATAGGTGTCCCAAGTACTTGCAGCCAATCTGCTAGCAGTACACCACCATCTGATTTTAGCAGGCAAATTTCACTACCCCAGTTGTTGAACCTTAAAAAGAAATTCGGTCCCAGCCATCCACATGCTCAGCGTCTGAATGCTAGCCTGGCCAAATTGCTAGCACTGCAACTACTGCCTTTTCAGCTGGTAGACTCTGCCCCCTTTTGTGAATTTGTGAAATGCGCTGTACCTCAGTAGCAGGTTACAAAATGCCATTTCTTTTCACGGAAGGCCATTTTGGCTCACTACCGGTATGTGCAAGGCAATGTTTTGGCCTCGTTGGACAGGGCAGTCAGCAGTCAGGTGCATATTACTGCTAACTCAGCGGCGCACTGGGTAACTCTGCTGGCAGCTGGGAAGGATGCAGGGCAGAGTTCAGTTTGTTCCGCCACCACACCTCTAAAATGCTAGTGGTGATTCTGCCACAGCTCTCTCTTCCACCTCCTCCTCTTCTTCTTCCTCTATGGCCTCTTCTGCAGATTTGTCCTCTGAACCAGCAGTGCTCCATAAGCGTTCAAGGGGCTACGCAAGCAGTCAGGCAAAAAGATGCCATGTGGTCATTGAGTTGGTCTGCTTAGGGGACAGGAGCCACACTGCGGCAGAGATTCTGTCATCTCTCCAGGGGCAGGCTCAGAGGTGGTTGACGCCACGCCAACTTCAGCCAGGAATGGTTGTATGCGACCATAGCACCAACCTTCTCTCCGCCCTCCGACAGGGAAACTTGACCCATGTTCCATGTTTGGCACACGTCTTGAATTTGGTGGTGCAGCAGGTCTTGAACAGGTACCCAGGCTTACAGGATCTCCTGAGGCAGACCAGAAAAGTCTGTGGTCATTTCCGCCGGTCATACATTGCCAGTGCACGGCTGGCTGACATTCAATGCAACCTGCCCACCAACTGCCTCATTTGTGACATGCCCACCAGGTGGAACTCAACGTTGGCAATGCTGCAGCAGTTGCACACGTAGCAGAGGGCCATCAATGAGTACCTGTGCGAGTATGGCACCAGGGCAGAGACAGGGGAGCTTGGCTTCTTTTCGCCATGCCAGTGGCTACTGATCAAGGATGCATGCACTGTCTTGTCACCATTTGAGGAGGCCACAAGGATGGTGAGCAGCGACAATGCATGCATCAGTGACACTGTCCCTCTAGTCTTCCTGTTGGAGCACATGCTTCATGGAATAATGGACAGGGCACTTGAGGCAGAACAGCGGGAGGAAGAGGAGGACTTCCTTATCTCTCAAAGCCCCCTTTATCCAGATAGCATTCCTGCGGGCCTGCCAAACATACAGGAAGAAGAGGAGGAGGATTGTGTCAGCATGGACGTGGAGGATAACACTCAGCAGCAGTATTCAAGGGATGGTTTTCAGTCACCAGAAACTCAAGGAGTTGTACGTGGCTGGGAGGAGGTTGTGACGGATCATGTGATCCTGAGTGACCCAGAGGACTCAGAATCTAATGCCTCTACAAACTTACGTTGCATGGCCTCCCTGATTCTGCAAAGCCTGCGAAAGGATCCTAGGATTTGTGGTATCAAGGAGAGAGATCATTACTGGCTGGCAACCCTTCTTGATCCACGTTACAAGGGTAAGCTTGCAGAACTCATCCTGCCTTCACAGAGGGAGCAGAGGATGAAACATCTTCAGGAGGCCTTGAAGAAAGGTTTGTGCAATGCATTTCAAGACCCTGGGAGGTTACTATTTCCTGGTGCTGGACAACATGTTGCTGAGGCTTCATTCAGTCAGAGGAAGAGCGGTGGAGAAGGTGGCCGGCTGACCGATGCCTTTAAACAATTTTTCAGTCCTCAGCACCAAGGTCTGATCGGTTCAAGCAACCATCACCAGCGTCTGCATTACATGGTGCAGGAATATCTAGGGGCAAGAGCAGACTTGGAGACCTTTCCAACAGAGCATCCACTGGGTTATTGGGTCTTATGGATGGACCACTAACCAGAACTTGCTCAATATGCAATTGAGCTACTGGCCTGTTCTGCATCCAGCGTTCTTTCTGAACGCACATTCAGTGCTGCTGGAGGGTTTGAAATGGATCATAAAGTGTGCCTGTCCACAGACTCCATTAATAGGCTCACATTTATAAAAATGAATCAGTCTTGGATCAGCAGCTATCAAGCACCTGATGCTGATGTAACTGATTGAATTTTCTATTGATGTGGAATCCCTTGAAGACTGTCTATGCTGACTATCCTATTTCTCCTCAATCTTGATGATGCTAGCTTCCAACAATATTTTTGGTTTAGGGCAGAACCACCACCACCCAAGGCCCATTTTTTCTGCCCCTTTTTAATAGGGACATGTAATTACAATTTTTGATCTAATATTTCACAGCAGAGCCCGTTCCTGCACCCAACAAAAGTATCTGTGAGAGGTTACAGTGTTGTGGCACCACCACCACCGCCACCAAAGGCCAAATTTTTCTGCCCCTGTTTAACAGGGGCATGTAATTACAAATTTTTATATAATATTTTAACGCACGGCCCGTTCCTGCGCCCAACAAGACTATCTGTGAGGGGTTACAGTGTTGTGGCACCACCACCACCACCAAAGGCCCAATTTTTCTGCCCCTGTTTAGCAGGGGCTTGTAATTACAATTTTTGATATAGTATTTCACAGCAGTGCCCATTCCTGGGCTCACCAAGAGTAACTGTGAGGGCTTACAGTGTTCTGGTGCCACCAACACCTAATTCCCAATTTTCTGCAGAGTATATATGGCAGGCCCTATAGTATATATACTGTTGTTCAGAGTATATAGTGCCTGGGGGCCCCCATACCATTTTTTTTTTAATTTTGGTGCGGGGCTCCCCTTAGTATCCATACCAGACCCAAAGGGCCTGGTAATGGACTGGGGGGAACCCATGCTGTTTTTTTCAATGATTTTCATCTATATTGCCGGGACCCGACAATTTTAAATGACTTTTTTTCCTTTAGAAATGTCATTTTGCTGTGGTATTGTTCCAAACATGGGAAAACTGCGCCACTTTACAGTCATACTATAGACAACCCCCAGGCACGATATCTAAAGGAATATTTCATTTTTATTGTTTCACTTTAAGCATTATTAACCACTTGCCGACCAGCCGCCGCATTTTTACTGTGGCAGAATGGCACGGCTGGGCAAAATGATGTTATGTTACAACACTTCACCCTGTAGCCACCCGCGCCCGCTGCTCGCTCCCGGAGCCGATGCGAGTGCCTGGCGGGCGCGATGACTGCTGGGCTCCCGCGATCACTCATGACACACGAGAAATGGGATCTGTGTGTGTAAACACACAGATCCCGGTTCTCTGAGGGGAGAAGAGACTGTTCGTGTGTTCATACAAAGTATGAACAACGATCTGTCATCTCCCCTAGACAGTCCCATCCCCCCTTCAGTTAGAACACAGAGAGGGAACACAGTTAACCCCTTGATCGCCCCCTAGTGTTAACCCCTTCCCTGTCAGTGACATTTTTACAGTAATCAGTACATTTTTATAGCACTGATCGCTGTATAAATGACAATGGTCCCAAAAATGTGTCAAAAGTGTCTAAAGTGTCTGCCATAATGTTGCAGTCCTGATAAAAATCGCAGATCACCGCCATTACTAGTAAAAAAAAAAAATAATAATAAAAATGCTATAAATCTATCCCCTATTTTGTAGACGCTATAACTTTTGCGCAAACCAATCAATATATGCTTATTGCGATCTTTATTACTAAAACTATGTAGAAGAATACATATCGGCCTAAACTGAGAAAAAAATTAGCTTTTTTTTAAAAAAAATGGGGATATTTATTATAGCAAAAAGTACAAAATATTGTGTTTTTTTTTTCAAAATTGTGGCCTTTTTTTTTGCTTATAGCGCAAAAAAAAATAAAAACCGCAGAGATGATCAAATACCACCAAAAGAAAGCTCTATTTGTGGGAAAAAAGGGACGTCAATTTTGTTTGGGTGCAGCGACTGTGCACTTGTCAGTTAAAGCAACGCAGTGGCGAATCGCAAAAAATGGCCTGGTCATTTAGCAGCCAAATCTTCCGGGGCTTAAGCGGTTAAAATCACTGCTCCCGAAAAAATGGCTGTTTTTAAAACTTTTTTTTGCATTGATACATGTCCCCCACGGGCAGGACCCGGGTCTCCAAACACTTTTTATGGCAATAACTTGCATATAAGCCTTTAAAATTAGCACTTTGGATTTTTCACGTTCGTGTCCCATAGGCTTTAATGATGTTCGCGTGTTCAAACCAATTTTTTGCTTGTTCGCATGTTCTGCTGCAAACCAAACCGAGGGTGTTTTCGGCTCATCCCTAGAGACCATATATAGCAGTGTTTCATGACATAATGGTTTCTATAACTGCATGGGTACTGAACCCTGTGATGAAGTATACATAAATAATTCAATTGGCATTATTTAAATAATGTCATATGTACATAATCTGTTGTTAAATCTGGTATATCAGTGTTAGATACAATAGGGCAATTAAAGTGAAGTAAGAGCAAATCTCACAGCTGTTTTTTTTTTTGCTTGTAGGTTTGGTTTTATTATTGTCCCAGTAACAAAAGGGCAACAGGCAGGGGAAAAACTCTCTACTGGGTACATAGCCAGGTTTTAAACCTTCCTACTTTACAAAAGTGCTTTTACTGCTGTTTGTATCCCTGTTTGAGAGTGTTACCTCCATATTTCTTATTCCATACCACAGAGGAAGTAAGAAATGCCCTCCCTTTAGGGCCAATGCAGAATCCCCAAAACAAAATGGGTTAGATAAAAGTTACATTGCTACTAGCCAACATTTTGTATAATTAAAGTGTAATTATTGTTTAATAATTTGTGTACTGTGTCATTCTTTAGTTGTTGACCCATGCCAACAAGCTGGAGGTGGTGCTGGAGGAATTGGCAGTGGAATACAAGGTACTTGTTACTGTAGTGGAGCCAAGAAACTGAGAAGCCAACACAAACCATTTAAAATATGTGAAATTAAATGCTTAAACGATGAACTACTGTTTTTAGATCTTTACTATTAACCATTACTTAAAATTATATTTACAAGTGTTTTACTGTATCTATACTGTTTTTAATCTCATTTAAGTATATGTGATTTGGAAAAAAAATGTTAGTAAGATACCTAGTATGACTTGCATTCCTGCTCAGTAACGTATATACTATATCATTTTTTAGGTATTGTTGACCCATGCCAACAAGCAGGAGGCGGCGCTGCAGGAATTGGTATAGGAATTGGCGTTGGAGCACAAGGTACTGGTTATTGTAGTGTAGCCAAGAAAATAAGAAGCCAAAATAAACCATTTAAAATATGTGAAATTAAATTCTTAAACTACTGTTTTTAAATGTCACTGTATCTATTGTGCTCTTAATCTCATTAAAGTATATTTGAATTAGCACAGTATTTTTCTTAAAAAAAAAAAGAAGTATGACTAGTATTCCTGCACAATAACTTATGTACTATGTCATTTTTTAGGTATTGTTAACCCATGCCAACAAACTGGTGGAGTTGCTATTGGAACTGGTGGAGGATATGGAGGGCAAGGTACTGATAGAGCCAAGAAATGAATATCAGGGGAAACCAAAAATAGATGATAGGCTCAGCAATGGCATGCAATGCCAAACTGCTGCTAACAAAGCAAACAGAATATTGGCATGTATTAAAAAGGGGATCAACTCCAGAGATAAAATGATAATTCTCCCGCTCTACAAGACTCTGGTCCAGCCGCGCCTAGAGTATGCTGCCCAGTTCTGGGCACCAGTCCTCAGGAAGGATGTACTGGAAATGGAGCGAGTACAAAGAAGGGCAACAAAGCTAATAAAGGGTCTGGAAGATATTAGTTATGAGGAAAGGTTGCAAGCACTGAACTTATTCTCTCTGGAGAAGAGACGCTTGAGAGGGGATATGATTGCAATATACAAATACCATACTGGTGACCCTACAATAGGGATAAAACTTTTTCACAGAAGGGAGTTTAACAAGACTCGTGGCCACTCATTAAAATTAGAAGAAAAGAAGTTTAACCTACGTAGAGGGTTCTTTACTGTAAGAGCGGCAAGGATGTGGAATTCCCTTCCACAGGCAGTACTCTCAACGGGGAGCATCGATAGTTTCAAGAAACTATTAGATAAGCACCTGAACGACCGCAACATACAGGGATATACAATGTAATACTGACATATAATCACACATATAGGTTGGACTTGATGGACTTGTGTCTTTTTTCAACCTCACCTACTATGCAACTATGTAACTATGTAAATGCCTTAACAACACTTTGTAAATGTAAACTACATACCATTTTAATTACCTTTGCATGTCTGACTATATCTACAGTATATCCTGCCTCATAAAGCATATTGTTGATCCACGTAAACATAGTGGATCAACTATTGAAACTGGTGGAAAATTTAGTGGTGGAGCACAATATATTAATAAAGTCAATTAATTAACCCACAATGAGAAACCTAAATAAACAATTTAAAATATATGAAATGAAAAGCCACCCCATAACAGAATCTGGGGGTTCTTCCCTCTCTGCCAGCTCATGTCATTTTTTTTTAATTTAGCGCTGCTGTGTGTGGCTCCACTGGCACAGCAATGCCATTGATTCATGGGAATCTGTAAATGAAAAAAAAGTTCTATCTGTCACCATGGCAGAGAGACTCGTAGTTCTCAACAGAGCACAAGTGCAGTGATTTCACTGCACTTGTCCACTGATACTTCCTCCAGCCCTGTAAATGAAGATCTACAATTTGGTATGGACCTTTGGCTGAATGAATAGTCTACAGGAGCCAGAGCATTGCACCCTGATATCCTGATTGTGGTTGCAATGCTTTGCAGATTTAAATGCAAAAAAATAATAAATGTCCATTTAAAAAAAAAATGATATGGGTGCATTGATTATTCTTGCAAAAGGTGGACTATGCCTTTAAACTTTTTTACACAGCTGTATCTGAGATGGTGATAGAAAGTGGCCAATGGCAGGACAATTTTGCATCAGTGAGAATGAGGACAGCCTCAGTGAACCACTGACCAATGTTCTATCTGTTGGTCAAAGCAGGCCTCTTACTGCCTTATGACAAGCTATTTTTTAAATTGAAAGGAATAAGATTGGGGTGCAACTGCTGTATAAATATAACCACTTACATATTAGACTTACAAATTGAAATAAAAAGCTATCAAGATTTGCTCCCCCTAAACTCCATTGCAAAGTTCAGATTCTCAAACCATCTAACAGAACTCTGAACTCCCAGCTAATTGAACCTGGACAGAATCTTTCACTGCTAATAAAAGCATATCTGTGAACATAAAGTGTACTGTTTGATAAGCATGTTTTATAACATACCAAATAACATATAACTTGTATTCCTACACACGTAATAGTTACTTTGTGTGCTCTTTCTTTAGGTGTGGTTGACCCATGCCAGCAAAACTTTGGGAAAGGGTCAGGTGCAGGAGTTGGAGGAGGAGTTGCTGGAGGAAATGTTAGTGGAGTGAAAGGTGGCAGTTACGGACTCAAGAAATGAATATCTTAAAATAAGTTAATTTAAATGCCTAAACAACTATTTGTAAAGCTGTATTATGTATCATTGTTTACAATTAACTTCATGTGTGTCTCATTTTGTCTATATTGCTGTTCATCTGAATAAAGCATACCTGATTTAGCATTGTTATTCTGTTGATGAATATTTTTTTCACTTACCTTATAATTATACTTTCATTCCTTCACACTTTATTTTTACTGTTCTCCCCACATACTCACAGAAATTGATGTTACATATGCAACCCTCATTAATGCATATCAATAAAATCTACATTTTGATACAATATCCATACATCCCTTTACACAACATACAGCCCACATATTCCCACCAAGCGTCAAGGTAGTACTACTATGACATAATAGCAATAACATAGAAAGCAGAGACCACACACCATATGGCATCATTTGCTTCCAAACTTTATTCCAGCAAGACAGTGTAAACCAGAATCTCAGCCTGGAAAACCCATCCATTGGGCTTTTGGTAAGCCAGTCCCAAGGAACTCTTCCAACATGTGGACAATTGCCACCCTAAACATGTCAAGAAGACCATAGAACAAATTAACCGGCAACCCGTTACATTAAAAGTTCCAAACCTTTTATTAATCTACATTAAAAACGGCACAAAATAGCTAACATATTTCGGTCACAACGGCCTTTTGCTTTAAAGAAGGCCATCAGAGTCATGGTTGCCAGCTAATTTCTTCTGTGGATTGATGCCTTGGGAGCACACAGTCCAGTCATGAGCACCGGACTTCAGCATTCTATGTGGTAACAGACCAGTTGAGCGTGGGTAAAATATCTTCAGTTTTTCAATGTGAGTAAGACCATACCCAAAGGCCAGTTTATTAGGGCTAAATGGAATTGCTCTAGATTAGAGGATCTTGATAGGGAGGCATTAGCGATGAAAGCCAGGAATATCTCAAGAGAGATTCTATTGAGAGAACAGACTGTAGATGTAAGCAGTGTCAGATCATTGATAGACTCCCACTCAATAAAGCATTCTCAGCAGCTATTGCCTAATAAATTAAGCATAACGTGTGTAAATATATATCTATTTTACAGGGTGATTAACCACTTCAGCACCGGAAGGATTTGCCCCCTAATGACCAGGCATTTTTTGCGATACGGCACTGCGTCGCTTTAACTGACAATTGTGCGGTCGTGCGACGCTGTATCCAAACAAAATCGACGTCCTTTTTTTTCCGACAAATAGAGCTTTCTTTTGGTGGTATTTGATCACCACTGCGGTTTTTATTTTTTTGCTTTATAAACAAAAAACGTCAATTTTGAAAAAAAAAACATTTTTTTAAACTTTTTGCTGTAATACATATCCAAAAAAATATACAAAAAAACACATTTATTCATATAAATTTCAAACCTACATGGATGTTCATAAATATGTTCGTAAGGTGAATATTAAACTTTATTTACTTTCTAATACAATTAACGAAAATAGGATTGCTTCTGGAGACCTCAAATATTCAAACTTATCGGATGCTTCCTTATTCAATTCCCCGGGGGGGTCTGGCCCCTTCCCTGAAAGTATTTTGTGATGTGGTTCTCAGGGATTTAGAAACTATTAAAACCCAGAATGTGAACATGCACAGGGATTTGGAGCAGCGACTAGATACACTTTGCAATAATAAACAGCTGGTTATTCGCCCCGCCAACAAAGGTGGAGGCATTGTGGTACTCGACAAGAGTGGTTATGTACTAGAAATGGAATGTATTTTGAGTGATAGAGAGATCTATTCATTACCATGCTTCCCCTTAAATAGGACCTACCCTGAAAATAAGGCCTACTGCTATTTACAGGAAGGGCTACAATATAAGCCCTACCCCAAAAATAAGCCCTAGTTTAAAATGCTTGTAAATGCTAGTATCCACTCTCCCTCAGAAGTATATATTGTTAAAGGTGTGAGTTTCTGTAATATAAGTATCAGATACCTTTGGTACAGCAGCGCTCAGCTGAAGTCTTCTCCTGGCTGTCAGCGGGGGATCTCGGCCCCCCTCCCTGCAGTGTTCAGAGTGGAGAAGACAGCTGGGGGCGGGCCATGGAAGTGCAAAGTAGAGATCAGTTGATCTCTGCTTCTCTCCTCTTCTCCTAGGTGTCAGTGTGGGATCTCGAGCCCCCCTCTCTCTGCAGACACTTAGCTAATCTCTGCTTCTCTTCTCCCGGGTGTCAGTGTGGGATCTCTATAAGAAGGTATTTGCACAATTATATTACAGCTACACACACCTTTTATATTATATAATCCTGCAATAGAGATGATTCTAGGATTTTACAAAAATGGCATCTTTCACTAAATATACTAGACATATAATTGATATTTTGTCAAATTGTGATATAAGGATTAGACATGTGCACACTGAAATATTTCGTTTCGGAATTTCGTTTTCGTCCGAAAAATAAATGTATTTAGTTACTCCCGAAATTCATTTTTATTTATATCGTTTTTCATTAAAAATTGCATTCGTCCGAAAATCCAAATTGAGGTCGAATCTGTAATTGAAGGCTTATGGTGTCTGTCGAATGTTCAAAGAAGATTCAACGGAGCAGCTAAACTGTACGACGCTGTATAGTTTACCTGCTCCGTCGAATCTTCTTAGAACTTTCAACAGACACCATAATCCAAAGTACGTGTGTACTTAGTTCTAGCTATTTTACTGCTCCTCCTCTTTGGTTACAATCAGCCAATAACATTCATCATCATCATTATTTTTATTTATCTTTTCTCCCCTACGTCGAATCTTTACTCCCCTACGTCGTTTCTTTTTTCCCCTACGTCGATTCTTTTCTCTCTATGTAGAATAATCTTGGACTAATAGAGTTAAGGTTGTGGCACATTTGACCACAGGTTTGATGGACACAGATTGTTATTGTCATCATCATGTCGAATCTCCTATCTATATCGAACTGTTGTAGCAACGAAAATGAAAATAAAGCATTTCTTTATGTCGGATCTTTCATTTTTCGGACTCTGCACTTTCGTTATCGTTTCTTAAAACGATAATGAAAATACCTGAAATTCGGACGAAAATGCATTCGGACGAAAACGAATGCACATGTCTAATAAGGATGGGCATGTGGTTGGGGTCTGCCTTTGTTACATCATTATATGCAATCATTCCACATAATATGGGATTTTCAGCAGTGGAATATTTTTTTGAATAAAGATTCAGGTTTATCTAGGGGCCAGACAAAATTTATTATGGAATTGCTCAGATTCGCAGTATCCCATAATTATTTTTGGTGGGAGAATCAGTTTTATCACCAAGACAGAGGCGTAGCTATGGGGGCAAAATATGACGCAAGCTTGGCCAATCTGTTTATGGCTAAATGGGAGGAGGATGTCGTCTATGCCCACAGGGGTCCTGAATTGGTCCTGTGGGCAAGATATATAGACGACGTCCTCCTCCTATGGGATGGGGATAGCCTCCGAGAATTTATGGAGTCCCTGAACCACAATGACAGGGGCATTGTATTAAATTATGAACTAAGTAGAGAGGAGGTTCATCTTTTGGATCTAAAGATAAGGATTGAATCTGATGGTGTAGTTACATCAACATATTTAAAACCTACTGATACGAATGCATATATTCCGTTAGATAGTTGTCATCACAAAGTATGGTTAAAAGCTGTTCCGAAAAGGCCAATATACGAGGCTGAGACAGAACTGTACTAATGATGAAACATTCAGTGAGCAAGCAGGTGTATTAACCAAGAGATTTGTTGATAAGGGTTACAAGATTGATAGTTTGAATACTATAGTCAGTCAGGTTCAACATACTGAAAGGAGCTTACTATTAAAAACTAAAGAATCTAAAGAAGTGGGGATAAATACTAAGGAGCCCTTTTTACCCTTTCTTACAATCTACTCTACCCAGCATTGGCAGGTAAAATGTCTTAAACAAAAGCATTGGCACATTTTGTGCAATGATAGAGTGTTGAGACCTTCTTTGCCCTCTGCACCTCAACTGGTCTTTAGAGGGGTTTCTTCACTCAGAGACAAACTTGCTGAGACTGAGACGGAACTGAGACGGAACTGTACTAATGATGAAACATTCAGTGAGCAAGCAGGTGTATTAACCAAGAGATTTGTTGATAAGGGTTACAAGATTGATAGTTTGAATACTATAGTCAGTCAGGTTCAACATACTGAAAGGAGCTTACTATTAAAAACTAAAGAATCTAAAGAAGTGGGGATAAATACTAAGGAGCCCTTTTTACCCTTTCTTACAATCTACTCTACCCAGCATTGGCAGGTAAAATGTCTCAAACAAAAGCATTGGCACATTTTGTGCAATGATAGAGTGTTGAGACCTTCTTTGCCCTCTGCACCTCAACTGGTCTTTAGAGGGGTTTCTTTACTGAGAGACAAACTTGCCCCTGTTTTTTTTAAACCACCTCCCAAACTAACCCCCTTTTTTCAAAATTTAGTTTGATTTTATCAATGCAGGAAATGCCAAGTTTGTGCCTTAAATGGATGTCTCCATAGGAATACTAGGGAATTCACTGCTACTAGTTCCTCCCGTAGCGTTAAGATCAAACCATTCATTACCTGTTCTACGACAGGGGTTGTTTATTTGCTACAATGCCCCTGTGGGATTCAGTATGTGGGCAGGACTAAGCGGGCCTTACAGGTAAGACCGAATGAGCATACCAACAACATTAGGAAAGCATTCAGTCTCAAAACATTACGCATTGGTACATAATAAGGATTCCAGAAAGACAATTTTTTTGGGCATTGACAGATACAGCCCACGTTGGAGGGGGAGTTCTTCGATAAGGGGGATCTCACAGCTCGAATTTAAATGGGTTTATAAAATAGGATGTTTCTTCCCTTCGGGCCTCAATGTGGATGTAGATGTTAATGCCTTTGTTGATAATTCCTAGTCACAGGTTTATGTATTTATAATTAAATATTCTAAACTTGTGCGTTTATTATTCTCTAACATGAAATACCAGATTAATTTTATATTTAGGATAAATATTAAATCTACTGTCTGGAGCTGGACTCCAGTAGGTTTATTCTCCTTGTAGTTAATCATGATGCATTACTATTATATTGTTTTGAATAGGAGGGATTATCTGGACCCTAGTAGGTTAATTTAATGAGCTTTTATTTATGTTATATTTTATCTTTCAGTGGATAAAATTTAAGTCTAGCACTATTTTGTGTTTGTATCACACTTAAGGTGGTGAACATGGTGCAGAGGGCAGCATGTTATAGTGCCTCCCCTGGGAATTTTTTTGCATTTCCAGTTAGATTATTGCAGGTTAAACTTAAGTTTTCCCTTGATAGGGTTCCGAACGTGGTGAACATCTACGCCAAAAAAATTTTAATTGGTGTCCAGCTTAGCCCTCGGGAATCAAAATGAGGCGTGATTCTGAACCTTGGTTATATATGGCGATGGCGCAGTACGAAGCCTGTGCCCCAGGACAACGTCAATCTCTGATGAAATGCGTAGGGTGGATGACATGCTGACGTAATCACTATCTTACAAGTCCCGGAAGCTTGGGCGCTCGTTTGTTTGTTTATGCCAGCCAGCGTTCTTTCTATGATCTATGCATATGAGCATTTCAAATAAATCGTTGGATTTTATGCCATGTGGAGCCTCCTCTGTTATCTTTGAGTGGGATTGTCGGGACACTGCAGAGAGAAGATTCGCCTGCAGATCCATCGATTAGAAGTTGGAATACCATTGAAGGCCCTGGTGGGGTAATCAGCCACAGACGTTACTGGCCCCTTGAAAGGCCTGGTACTGCTGGTAAGCAGGCATTTCTATTTTTGGTGGTGGTCTTTGTGGTGTTTAGTCACTTTCTGGAGTCAGCTCGATTATGTCTCACTGGAACTGAGATCCACATGTTGAATATTGTGCAGGACTCCTTCCATTTTTTCTTTGCACAACCATACCTTCCTATTTCAAGGGGACTGCCTCCTTCATCTATTGATGTTTTAAGTGGACTTCTCAAATTATTTTATTTATATGTGTTATGTTAGCGCAACTCTGTTTTATACTAAAATTATTACACACAACAAGTGACAGTTCTAAAACTGAGATTTTTGGAGAAGGGTTACAATGAGTCTATCTTAGATCAAACCATATCTGAGGTAGCTAATCTTGACAGAGAGACATTATTAGGCCCATTAAAGAAAAAGAAAACCAAGATGTTTTGTCTGTTTGTGACTAATTGTTCAGTACAACATGCTCAAGTTAAGAATATCCTTCAAAAGAGATGGGAAATATTGAATCAGACATAGAAAAAAAACAGTCCTAAAAAGGTTTTACCAGAAAAACTGGAAGTGGTATTCAAGAGGGTTCTAAACTTGAGGGATTGTTTGGTTCCTAATATAATTATTATAATATAATTTCTTTACAGAATTCAAAGGCTTCCATCTCTGTAATAATGCGTTATATGCACTTTCCTATAACAAAAAAATCTTTAAATCTATACATTTTCATCTACTGATGGACGGCACTGATGAGCAGGCACTGATGGGCACTGAAAGGCAGCACTGATGGGCACAAATTTGCATCATTGATGGGCACAGTTTGGTGTCACTGATGGGCACAGATTGGCATCACAAATGGTCACTGACTGGCATCACTGCTGGGCACCGCTGGGGCTGCGCTGCAAGAGCAGTGACACTGGGGCGATGTCATATGATGTCGTCCCAGAACGAGAAGGGATCCCACCCACCGTCATTTAACTATACGGCAGGTAGGAGTTGGTTAATGTGAAAGCTACTACAACAAAATGCTGCAGAAACCGGAAGTGACGTCTGCAGAGTACTGGGCACAGGCTACATAACAATGACCACTGCATATTCACAAACATAGGCTCCTGAAGACGCACAATCACGTGAAACGGTGTTGAGCTATCTGTACATTGCCTGAGATCGTGCCGCCATTATGTACAGGTCTGGCGGCCCCAAATGTAAGTTACACCAGCGGCATTTGTCTTTTGCTTCATTTTTATCTCGTGGATGTTTTTATGCTTTTGTATTGCATTCATTTATGAAATATTACTACACTATGAGAATTTTTTCCTATGGCTGGTGATTGCATATTGATGGGTATACTGTCACTGACCCCTGGTGGGGTTGGAGGATATTGATGTGACCAGACTACCTGTGTAGAGAGAGAGAGAGAGAGAGAGAGAGAGAGAGAGAGAGAGAGAGAGAGAGAGAGAGAGAGAGAGAGAGTGAGGGAGCTGTGGAGTAACACTTGTGATGAGAGAGAAAAAGTGGATTAACATCAGTTTACATGCATTAATTGCTGTCCTATGATAAGACAGCATAGCCTTGTGGTGAGTGTGCATTTTTACCATATGGTGAAGGAATATCACTACGGGTGCTATCTATTTTGTGGGCGAAGGTGCAAGCAACACAATTATTTTGTTAGCGCTGACTTTTTCACCAGTTTTGACATAAGGCAAGCAGTCCTATGGGTAGGGATGGAGGAACTTTCGTTGTTCGGACGTTCGGAGAACAGCCGAACAAACGGGTCATTTGACCATTTGTTCGGCCCCACAAACCGACTACAATGCATTGTGGCATTGAACAGTACATTGCAAGCCCTGATTGGCTGAAGCAGTGAAAGCTTCAGCCAATCAGGGCACAGAGCACTGCCAGAGTCATGATTGGACACTGTCATCATGACTTTATCCAATCATGGCTCATTCTCGCCTCACAGTATAAAAGTATTCTTTCAATGGCAGCCATTTTCAGTGTGATTTTGGTGTGGCGAGAGATAGAACAGGGCTCTGTTCAGTGCTATCAGTGTGCTATACTGTGCTATTTTGCTTCAATTGTCAGTGTAGAATATTAGTTTAGTGTCGGTCTAGGGATAGTGTGAGTGTAGTGAGGAGGACCATCATTCAGCTTTTCATAGTATGCAGCTAGAGTAGGGACAGCTCAGATAGTTTCAGTGTAGTGTAGTGAGACTGTGGCAGTAATCTTGACATTAGTATATAGCTAGAGTAGGGACAGTTCAGATTTTGTGATTGTGTTACTGCCAGTTTAACGCCATATCGTATTGCGTGCGTTACTGCCAGTTAAAAGCCATATAGTTTTGTGTGCGTTACTGTCAGTTCAACGCCATATTGTATTGCGTGCTTTACTGCCAGTTTAACGCCATATAGTTTTGTGTGCGTTACTGCCAGTTTAACGCCATATAGTTTTGCGTGCGTTACTGCCAGTTTAACGCCATATAGTTTTGCGTGCGTTACTTCCAGTTTAACGTCATATAGTTTTGCGTGCGTTACTGCCAGTTTAATGCCATATCGTATTGTGCGCATTACTGCCAGTTTAACACCATATAGTTTTGCGTGCGTTACTGTCAGTTTAACGCCATATAGTTTTGCGTGCGTTACTGCCAGTTTAACGCCATATTGTTTTGCATGCGTTACTGCCAGTTTAACGTTCTGTGTGCGTTAATACAAGTTTAATGCCACATAGTTTTGTGCGTTACTGCCAGTTTAATGCCATATAGTTCTGTGCATCACTGTACGTTTGGCACATTATATTACAGTATATTATATTGTATCCGTGGAGTGTGTCTGTGTAGTGTGAGTACCAAACACCTCTTTACATTGATTAAAGTGCATCTACATACAGATTTCAACTTCTCCTTTACATTTGTTTATAAGCACCGCCCCCTCCCTCCCAATAATGTCTGGGAGAACAACAAGGAGAGGCAGACATTCCCTTGGCACTGTAAGGGGGCCAGAAGGCTGCATAGCTTTGAGGGTGTTCAATCATTTAACCTGGAAGAATGTTTTTGGTATAGGTTTAATGGGCACAATTAACACCCAAAGACCAACTTTTCTGGCAGGTGCATATCATTGCAAATTTTTTTGC
Source organism: Aquarana catesbeiana (assembly GCF_042186555.1). Classification (NCBI taxonomy): domain Eukaryota; kingdom Metazoa; phylum Chordata; class Amphibia; order Anura; family Ranidae; genus Aquarana; species Aquarana catesbeiana. The sequence goes on from NC_133331.1 coordinate 191,790,649, forward strand.
CTTCATCAAGGGCACCTATATAGGGTTACGGTAGGAAGGCGCCCCAACACCCAAAGAGTAATTTTTCTGCACCTGTTTGACAGGTGCATATCATTGCAATTTTTTTTACTTCTATCCAAAGTCAAAGTGACACCAGAATGTATCCAAAAAATCTCTAATCTTGTTCCCAGTGCACTACTGTACATTGTGGCCTCATCACACACACTGGCTCCCCAGCTGTTGCTGAGCAAAATAAAGGCAGCTTACAGGAAAAATTTCATTTTTCTTTGGCTTTATAAATTCAATTATTGCTGCAGCAGATTCTAGATATGGTACAGATCTGCCACTTTACAGTTAGACTAAGGGGACCCCCTGGCACTATATTGGAAGGAATTTTTCATACTTTCACTTTAAAAATAAAAAAAAAATCACTGCTCATTTAAATGACGTTTTTCACAAACTTTTTTTTATTGATCCATGTCCCCCAGGGCAGGACCTGGACCCCTATAACCATTGTATGCCTAATTACTTGCATTTAAGCCTTCAAAATGGGCACTTTTGATATTTGACGTTCAGGTCCCGTTGACTTTAATGGGGTTCGTTATTTGGGTCCGAACGTTCGCGGTGTTCGGAAGTTCTGGTTCGAACCAAACAGGGGTCCGTTCGGCCCACCCCTACCTACGGTACTCGGTTGTCCCCAGGACTTACTGTATACACAATGCTATAGTGTCTGGCTACCATGCCAGGGCATGCATGAACTAAGCAAAGTAAACAGGTACTTGCGGTTGGCAGACAGGCACAGTGGTGCAATGGCAGTCCAGGTAAGAGGCAGGCAGAGTTCAGAGAATAGTCAATAACTGATCCAAGGTCATACACAGGGAAAGCTAATCTAACAGAGCAGGGCAGACAAACAGGCAGCTTGATCAGGTATTACACACTCTATCACAAGCACGAGACTGCAGGCTTGGGTAGCTTACTCTGCATGAAGACTGCAGGTTTGGTCACAATCAAACACCTTGCAGTGGACAGACAAGGAGAATTCCATAGCCCAAACCAGGATGCTGGAACCAGCATCTATAATGCAGCAGGAGCGCACACGCTCCTGACAAGAGAATCTCCACTGTTTCCTTGGCTAATGTAACAAAAATGTAAATTGAAGCACCACATCCCTGCTAAAAGGTTCAGCTATGACTTAATTCCAATAAAAGGCAGGGGGGTGATCCAAAGAGTATCCTACATGTTTCCTGGGTTCAAAACGCCCCATTCATAAGGGCTTGAGATTAAAAACAATGCGAATAGGCTAAAAGTAAACTGGACCTTATGTTATTTCTGCCAGAGCAATTACAAGCATAGGTATTGTCATCAGTTGGTTTGGTAGGAACCAGCTGCCTATTTCACAGGTTGTTTTCATACTTTTTGAATCTGCACCTTACAATAAAAAATACCTGGTGACCCTACCATGAAAGTCCTTGTTCAGACACTTTCTGTTATGGAGTATCAACTTTCTCCCAGTTGTGCTCCTGTTACCTAATCACCCTGACACATGCTCACCTTATTGACACTATAAGCATTTATGTGGCACAGATCACACTAGTATGCTCCACTGTTGTCACTATCAGTAAACTGGTTCTGAGCAATGATGTGCAGCTGATGCATTAGTGAGTGCATGAAGGCCAGAAGTGTCTGAAAGAGCTGGAGGAGATTAGCAACAATCGGGTGCAAAAAAAGGATGAAAAAAGTTAAAACGGTGTTTTTGAAAAATAGATAAAAATTGGAATGGTTTATGATACGCATGGCTTTAGTAAACTAAATATAATCCAGATTGGGTTTAGATTTCAGAGATCACAATGCATTTTCTTAATTGAATGCAAAGCATTCTCTAAATGGATGAGGTAATGAGACGTCACACTCTCAATCTTATCCTATCAGAGAATGCTTTGCATTCATTAGGAAAATGCAAAGCATTCTCTGAATGGTGCCCGTGCTAAGGCCTGGGTAACCTCTTGTGTTCACATTGCAGCAGGGCAGCTACTTGGCATGGAACCGAAAAGCTAGTGGAAATCATTGTAGTAGCTCAGCTTTCAGGGGGATCCCATAGGTATGGTATATGCATAGTTACATGTAACTATGTAAACTTATCCATACCTGGAATTCCCTCAAATTTTATATTAAGAATACATATATACAGTTAAAATAATAAAAAGGTCATGCTGTTGCATAAATAGCTGCATAGATTTTTACAATGTTAATACACTATATTATTATCCTAAAATAAATTTGAGGTTCAGCAGTAAAATTTAAAGACATTCTAAGTCAGGCACTGCAAAACAGTTGTTTACATGACTCTTCAATAAATAATATAGCTGCCTCACATTATGTGTTTTACAACATCTTGAGTAAAGCTCAAGCATTGGGAACACCCTGCATTGAAGCTACACGCATATACTTGCAGATTTGAATGATTATTAAATTATACATATTACTCTTGTAACCTTGAACAGGGAATTAAACCCAGAGCAGCCAATGAAAATCAACCCAATAGCATGCACAGCCATTCAGAAGTATAAAAGGGACCTTCTCTAACAGAGAAGACACAATACATTTGTGACACTGCTTTTGTAGGAATTAAGCTTTGTAAAACATAGTCATGTCAGGAGCTAAGAAAGGAGGACAAAGCCAACAGAGCCAGGGTTTGGCTAAGTGTGGTGATGACCAGCAGGCTGAATGCCAAGGCTGTAAGTATTAATACTTTCTAAACATTTATTATATCTAAGTCAAAAAGTCAACTGCTCAAAGCAGGCTAACATTTCTAAGGGTAAACATGTGTTGTGTGTTTTATACTAAAATTCAAAAATATACTGTGAAAAGCTTCTGACCCAAAATTAGTATGTGAAAAAATGAGGCTAAGCATATATGATCATTTATTGTAATAAAATGTTATTCCAGTAAAATCAGTGTAAGAAAAACACAAAAACAGCTAAAAAAAACAATGTTGATATTGTTAAGAACATACTAAATAGGATGAACAAAACATGAACACAAACTGTTCATAATTGGTAAAAGCTACAGTTATATTAAACTTTCATACAAAGGCAAAGTCCAGGGCAATCTACAATGACCCGCCTTTTAAATGCAGAGCATAGAGGCCAGGAAATCTTGCATGTCACCCAGGTACTTCTCTCTCTAGAACTTAATCAATGGATGCTGTGCCAGCATTAATAGGTCCATTTCTTAAAAAGGGTCATACAGCAAAACATAGCCAAATCAGTTTGGGAAATGTAACATTTTGCGAAATATGACTTGGGATATACATTAGTGGAAGCAACATATATAGAAAACAAAGGGTTATGGTGAATTAATTGTGTGAGAAATGTAAATTTGAAAATGTCTGTAACTGTAACTTGCTTGTAGTAACATAGATTACTACATCTAAAACAGTTGGAGCAGGACAAAAGTCACAGAGTCAAAGCTCACATGGAGGTAACAAACACAATATTTAATCAATATTTGAAAAAAAATTGTGTATACCATGAAATTGGATCTCCAAATCTTTTCTGTAAACACATTCTTATGATGTTTTCTTTGAAAAAAAAAAATTCTGCTCACACAGAAAATTAAGCTTGTGTGGTTAAATAGTTTTCATTTAAAAGCATTACACAGTTGCTATATTTTTGATGTAATCTATAGACAAAGAGGTGTATAAAAATGTTTTTTTTTTCTATTTTGACCAGTGTTCATTTAAAAAAAAAAAATACCGCAACTTTTACTGTAAAAAAGTATGTCTTTTATTCAATAATATGTCCCTTTTAAAATTACATAAAAATAATGTTTCTGGTGCAAAGCATGGCAAAGTTTTAGCATATTTTATGCAATCCTGAAAAACTTTGCAAATAAAATTATTTTAAAAAGGAATTAAAGTGCGTGTTACCCTAAATAAAAACATTTTGATCCTGTTCCCTTAAAGCACGCATAACAGCATAGTGCTTGTGCTCTGTAGTTTGGCCCCCTGTATAACCTAATATAGCTGGCTGCTCCTGCCTGGTTCTGCCCTCCCCCCTGTAATCTGACCATGGTTTATCATGGCTGCTGAGCCCTGACACTGTGGTCAGTTTACGTGCTTCCATCATCCGCAGCTTTTCTCTGTCCTCCAATGTACCCCCCCTCCTCTCTGCCTGTGAGCTCCCCCCTTCCCCTCCTGCTGCTATCATAATTGTTACATAATCATACAATCTCCTCTGTTTAATAATGATATGTGCCCCAGTGTCTGTGCTATATAGAAAAAAATATGACTATTTCTACCTTATTTCACAGAGCCTCCCACCACTCACGTGACTGATCGGCTCCTCCTGACATCAGCGGCAGTTCTTGGCCCCTCCCGCTGTAACTGTTAAACTGGGAGAGGAGAGCAGCGAGCAGTCACGTGAGCACAGGGAAAATGAGAAATGTGAAATGCGGTAGGAATCGTCATATTTTTGATATAGCACAACACTGGGGCATATATCGTTATTAAACAGAGGGGATTGTATGTTGCTAAACAAGTGGCTTTACGACCACTTTAAATATTATTGGTATAAAAAATTAAAAAATGCGAAAAAAAAATAGCTGAAGGGAAAAGGAAGGAGTTAACTAGGACTGATTAGGGTTAACCAAGGGTTGAAAGGTGGTTAAATAGGAGTACACTTTAAAAAAATTGTTTTTTCTTTTCTGTTTTTTTTTTCTGAATTATATCATGTGCAAATCAAAATTCATGCCTTTCATCTAAATATAAATGAAATAGTAACTACTATGTAACAATAGATAGTAACACTATATTACTCAATGACTCTTGCAGACTACCTGCAAGTGTCATTCTCCATAGGAGTGGCTGCATTTTGATAAAAACTTCTATCTATTGTGTAGTAGCTCTCTGTTGTTTTTAGGTGGGGTGGAAAATAATATGTGATATGTCCTAGTAACTTTGTTGAAGTTTTTTTCAAGATGTATTTCCCACTTTTAAAATTCTGAAGTGATAAACGCACATATAAATATTTAATAGAAACCAAAACCATCTACATGGGGTCATATTAAATGGTTGAAGACAGGCATGTCAAACTAGCGTTTTATAGGCCACATACTGTATTGCCTTCAAGATCCTTTTCTGTGGCCTTCAGTGGTTTAGATTTAAAAAAAAAAAACAGATGCACCAACAGCTGTTCTCCAGTTGACAAGTTTCTTTTCCATGAATAATTTTGGAGTGAAATATTTTATGATCCCTTTTTTATTTATCAAATATTTTAAGTTTTTGGAATTAAGTAGGTATAGTCTTAAAGTGTTACTAAACCCAGGAGCCTGCATACACTATATTTGATCTCCCACAGTACACAGAACATGGAAATGCAATTATTTTAGTAAATATAAACTGCTAAATATGTTTTCTCATCAGCAGTATATAGCAGTCTTCTATCTATAGCAGTAACTTCTATCTGTGTCTGGCCGAGCACTGGTTAAAGCTTGTAGGAGGAGTTTTCATTCTCTAGAACAATTGGGGGGACAGTGCCCCCAAGAAAAGAGGGAATAAATACGACCCCAGATGGTATGTATATATCAAAAAACCTTTATTGGGCTAAGCAAAATCAATAAATTGTTTAAAAAATGTATAATTCACCTCCACCCTTCGCTAAAAATAACAACGTTGTTACTTAAAAACATGCACGCACTTGTAGACAGGGCCCCAACTCAACACGACACCACAAGCAATTTGAATTTCATATACAATCCTCAGATACGTTGCACCAATTATGTCTCACTAATGTATGGCTCAGCTACACCTTGTAAATAAACAGCCTCATCTATGGAGGTTGAATGTACCTGATGCATGGAAAATGAGAGATGCTTATGGATTATATGTAAACTAGCATATCTACATGAACAACAGGACTTGACAAGCAGTGGAGTTGCAATAAGTGTATGCCCCTTTAATTACTCAGGTTAGAGTTCATCATATATTTCACCTATTAGCCACTGATATTTCCAAATTCAGAGAGCATGAACTGGATAAACAGTGGCCAACATCCAAGTGCATGTTGTTGTTGAACCGAGTGGCTCCTTCATTCAATATAGCAAGAGGTCTCAGTTTGAGTCCACACTGTTACATTGGGCCAGCACCACCAATGCAAAAGGCAAGACTGCACAGGGGATCACCAGAGTGTCAATGGAGACCCAAAATCAGGACAAGTGAACTCACAGTTTGATGAACCGACACTCCTATAGGCTTTTCTATCCCAGCGGCTCACATGTCCAGTCCAGCCCAGCCCAGCCCAGCTGGGAGATGCCGTCCATCCAGCCTTCATAGCAGACACTGTCTGTGTGAATTCACCACACTCCTATTCTGGCCCGAGTCCACGCATGCATGGTGGGTACTTCTGCTTCTGTTTACTGTAGCCTGTTGCGGCACTAGCTCTGCCTCTCCGTGGGTATAGGAGAGACCTCAGGGCCCCGTGGTGTGGACCCCACAGTTAATGCGTTTCTCCTGTCTCCCAATCTACCAGGCTTCTTCTGAACCAAGTTTTAATTCTCCCCTGACTGTCCTATGAGGCTGCAGGACCCCTGAACCTCTGTCTGGACAGTGCTGATTTGCCCTGTGCTGTACACATGCACCCTCCCCAAAAAAAACTCTCTAGCAATACACATCAAACTGAGCATATGCACAGTGTCTTTAAGGCTCTGTACTATCAAGAGATGGATTGGGGACAGTAAAAGAGTCGAGGATCAGTGAAGACAGGATCAAACAGCCTTTTGCACAATGCAGAGGACTAACCCCTTAGGTTCCACAGTGAGTATAGCAAGCATGATTTACTGCATATACAGATTGATTTTACTGTTGTGGGTTTACTACCATTTTAAGCTGACCATACATGGATTGAAATTCAGCCGGTCCCTGCTGGACTGGCCGATTTGGATCCTTGTATGGGCACTGTGATTAAAGAGAAGCTGATCTACTGTGTCAACCAGCCTGTTAGAAAATTTCTGCATGATCAGCACTGCAGTGCAGATCAGCAAATTTTGATGTTGGAGAAGTCTCCCTGCTGTCAAAATACAAACACACAGCAGAGAGAATTCCCCCATTCACTTTGAATGTGTGAATGGGGGAATAGGGTTGAACAAACATAACTGACTAATGTATAAGCAGCTTTAAGCAGACATAAAGAGTTTCACAGTAGATGAGTTCTCCTGGAAGATTTAGTCCTATAGATTTGGGCCCACTGTTTCATCTAAGTTTGACATACTTTGAGGTATAAACAGCATAAAACAGCTATAATTTGCTTGCAATAACATTTATATTTTATATCTGAAATAGCTGGTGACGCCGGACAACAGTTCAAAGATAAGAGCTCTCATGGAGGTAACAGAAAATCTACTTAATTAATATTTGCAAAACATATCAAGATTAAATTGTGTGTAATGAGTGCAATTGTCAGTCAGTTGAAATCTCTGAACAAGATGAAGTAATATTGACTAAATAGTAAAAAGATTGTATGTACATATATAGTATATAGGAGGCTTTTTTGTGCAAAATCCCACCAATGTGTGTTCTAGAGATAATATATATATATATATATATATATATATATATATATATATATATATATATATATATAATTGACCACAGACTGGTAAATTTGGTCAGAATGGATCCAAACACAAGACACAATAAAAGTTTAGGCTAGCAATTTCTAAATAACATTTTAGCTTCAATATGGTTTTTAAAGATCTTCCCTGAGTGCAACTGTCATATCAACTTTAGTGTCACTTTACAGTAAATGGCAAACCATCTGCTACATGAAACTTTTTCTTATGAATAAACATAGTTAACAAAACATGAAGGACACTTGATGAAGGACATACATTGAAGAAGGATCTAAATGTGTTTGTTTTTTTAGTAAGCGAATGTATGGTTTAATAGATAACATTATTTTTTTTTTCTAAGGAGGTGCTGCAGGACAATGTCAGGATCAGAGCCTTGGTGGAGCAGGCAAGACAGGTAACGGTGAAATAACATATCTTGAATTTGATGCCTAAACTTTGGCAACTTAGTAAAAGTTACTATGTACAAAATGTAAATTTGATCCTATAGTATACAAAACTGTTTGTTTTCAACATGCATCATGTCACAAGGTTGCTAGATTATAATCGTACCTAATTATACCTATGTTTTAAGATATATCTAAAGCCCCCGTCTTTTGGGTTAGAATGGGGGTTCTAATGGGGAATGGGTAATTAGAAAAGGTTTGGTTAGAATGGATTGAAAGGGCTTATTGACTTGAGCCCTTCAGCATTGGCATGTGTGCCCCCCTTCCCGCATGTGTAGTTTTAAATAAAAAAAAAAAGAGGCATGGTCTCTTTAACCACTTCAGCCCCGGAAGATTTGGCTGCTCAATGACCAGGCCATTTTTTGCGATATTGCACTGCGTCGCTTTAACTAACAATTGCATGGTTGTGCGACGCTGTACTCAAACAAAATTGACATCCTTTTTTTCCCTCAAATACACAAATAAAGCTTTATTTTGGTGGTATTTGATTACCACTGTGATTTTTATTTTTTGCACTATAAACAAAAGAAGAGAGTTAATTTTGAAGCAAAACACAATATATTTTACTTTTTGCTATAATAACTATTCCAAATTAAACAAAAAAAAAAAACTTTTTCCTCAATTTAGGCCGATATGTATTCTTCTACATATTTTTGGTAAAAAAATAGCAATAAGTGTATATTGATTGGTTTGCGCAAAAGTTACAGCATCTACAAAATAGGGGATAGATTTATGGCTTTTTTATTATTATTATTTTTTTACTAGTAATGCCGGCAAATCGGACACTTTTGACACATTTTTGGGACCAGTGACATTTATACAGCGATCAGTGCTATAAAAATGCACTGATTACTGTATAAATGACACTAGCAGGGAAGGGGTTAACACTGGGGGGAGATCAAGGGGTTAACTGTGTTCCCTAGTGTGTGTTCTAACTGTAGGGGGGATGGGACTGAGTAGGGGAAGAGATAGATCGGTGTTCACACTTAGTATGAACACACGATCTCTCTACTCCCCTGAAAGAACCGGCTTTGTGTGTTTACACACACACATCCCCGTTCTCATTCTGCAACGAGCAATCGTGGGTTCCCGGTGGCCCAGGGCATCTTAAATAGCCGACATACAGCTATGATGGCTCGCGCAAGGAAGCCAACCTGCTGCAGTATAACTGCAGCGGCTGGTCCAGAAGTGGTTAAATAAAATTTAAAAAAGAGATAAAACAGGGTTATATAAAGATGGCCCCACGGGAATCTCTTGACCAGTTTGGTCAGAGTCTGCAACAAGCTACCAGACCCCCCCCACCCTTGTCGTGAGCACATATATGTGGTTTGTCACCCTTTATATTTGAAGGGGGACCTGTGTTTATAAGATATTCTGTATTGCTCGAGTCCTGTAAGACTGAGCTGTTTTTGTATTTATTATTTGCAAATTGAGAGTTTTTATAAATTAATAAAAATGATTAAAATTATGTTAATTTATTTATAATTACACCAATAAACATGCCGTGGCCAATTATATGCCAAAAACAGTTGTTGAGTGTCTTTAATTAAGTGTTCTTGTTGAGGTATTCGGGGGGATGCAGCCAACATTCCCATGGGGATTCTAATGGGGAATTAGAAAAGGTCTGGTTAGAATGGGGAAGTGTTGAAACCCTGGCAGGTTTTTATTGTCATTTCTGTCCCTGCTGGGGAGATTCCTCTTTTTTAAGACAATGGTGGCAAGGACATACATTGAAGAAGGATATAAAATGTTGCTGTTGTTATCAGAACAGGAATAGAGTTTAATAATATGTCTATTTTAGTTACAGCTGTCCAAGAGGGAATTTTCCCCTCACTTTGCAGAGATTTCCTTTCACTTGTTATTATATCTCCAGGATGTTAAATGAAGAGAAATCTCCCCAACAGGACACAGAAAGCAAAGATAGACAGATAGATAGATAGATAGATAGATAGATAGATAGATAGATAGATAGATGCTTTAAACATTCTATATTCTATTAAAATCTAAATAAACATTTCAGATATGCTTTAACCATCCAAATTTAAAATGGGTCCATAACCACCCACATACAGATTCACTGACTTATTGACCAAAATACCTTAATGTGATCATACCGAACCTTCAACCAGTTCATCACAGAAGAAAGGAATCTAAGGATAATTTTTTTTTTAAATATTTAAATATTTGCAGCCAAGTAAAGCAATAAAAAAAGAAAAGTATTTCTATAGTTTAATGAAGATATTATTAGACCATCCCCAAGCATCTGCATCTTTAAGTAAAGTTCTAAATGCAATTGGCATCTTGGGTAATACTATTTGTTTAGACTATGGAAAGGGTGAACTGCAGACACCTCTTGCACCAGCCTATCTGGAAAAACAATAGCAATTGTACAGGGTTTCCTATCCAGTTTTACCACAAATTCCCCCCTACATGACTTGGCAGGAAAAGTATGTATTTCAGACCATAGAGGTTAGATCATGACTTGATCCAGCCAAGATGGAGATGGTCATCTAAAGTCTATACCTACCTTTAAGGTTGTAAAGAATAGACATAGATCAGTTATCTCTGAAACCATGTGCATTTTCTACTGTACTCTAGAATATATAATAACCATGTCCTACTATTTTCTTTAAGGTGGAGGAGGCGGACAAGGCCGGGACCAAGGCCAAGGTTGCCAGGGAGAAGGCAAGATAGGTAAATACTTGGTTGGGATATGCAACTGGGTATGAATCCTGTATGATAATGAGAAAACATAGAATGACTGATTTGCCTTGTAAATTATGATCACATAATTATTCAGTAATGATTTATATTATTTTTCATGCATGGTATATAATAATAAATAAAATGTATATATATATATATATATATATATATATATATATATATATTAGCTTTTGTAAATTGTGTTATTGGTATATATGTCCCAGTTTACTACTACAGTGAGATACTTCTAGAAGGTAAAAAAAAAAAAATCAGCAAAATAAAAGAAATTAAGTTTGTGCATGAATATGAGGCCTATAAATTATATGGGAGATAGAGCCTGATGAACCTCAGCAGATCGGTGCCTCAATCATATGTTAGAAATATTTTTTTCAGTTTACAAAATGCATGCATGCAATGAAATTTGATAAGGATTAAACAATAAAATGTTATTTTCCCATTAATGAGTTCAATTTTGTTTACAACGTGATTGTTTCTAATATAGTTCATCCTTCTGTTTGTTCTTTCTAATACAGGAGGTGGTTCTGCATGGGGGCAAGATAAGACTTCTTCTGGTGGTGGGAAATTAGGTAAGGCTTTGGGTAATTATTCACATACCACCATCTACACATTTACCACCGTACTGCACTTCTGTTTTAAATGTTAGTTTAAAAAAAGAACATTGAGTGAATACCAAAGCCTAATTCCTTTTGTTGGTGATGAATCATCCACTAATGAGAACTCTCCTGATAGGTACAAAATTTGAGATCAGTACAATGAAAGTTATGCAAGAATAGAAAAATCCAGCTGCAGCTGATATATGTATATATCATAATTTGGAGCTTGTCTGGATAAAAAGCAGTTTATCTCATGTCAAATTTCGAACAGAAAAGCCAGTGTTGGAAATTCTTCAAAAACTTTACCAACTAGTTGACATGCTATCCTCACAAGCAACATGAAAAGTCTGCAGCTGCCTTGAGAAGGCCTGGACTTGATATGTACTGTACGTGCACTTTTAAAAGATAAGAAGCCCAGCCCATCCCATCCCACCACCAATATGGCTCAAAGTGCTGAAAGAAACAACAACAACGGCAACAAATCTTCAGTGATGACACCTGTTGTTGTGCAAGCAGCTCACCTTACTGCCGTAAGGTATACAGCATGGGTTAATAACTGATGCAAAATAGGGTGGCAGATGCAAGGTATAACACTCTCCTTCTGGATGTGTTTAATTGCTTGGAAAATCTCAGTGGCAGGTTTAGAGCATATGGAGAAATATAAACATAGAGTTCATAGCATAATTCCGCAAGATAAGCAAAGGGGAATGGGACAAAAGCAGATCCAACAGTGATGCACTCAATTTTACAATAAGGAGCATAGGCGTCAATCTACGAACGCCTATGCTCCTTATTGTAAAAGTGAGTGTATCACTGTTTATATTTCTCCATATGCTCTAAACCTGCCACTGAGATTTTCCAAGCAATCAAACACAGCCAGGAGGAAAGTGTTATACCTTGCCTCTGCCACCCTATTTTGCATCAGTGATTAACCCATGCTGTATACCTTACGGCAGTAAGGTGAGCAGCTTGCATAACCACAGGTGTCATCACTGAAGATTTGTTGTCGTTGTCATTTCTTTCAGCACTTTGAGCCATATTGGTTGTGGGTTTCACTAATTATTCAGTTATTTCTTTATAGACCTATATACTCTCAATTAGGAATTTATCATGTTCATTTATGTGATTTATGTTTATCCGTTTCACTGGATTTTTATTCCCATGATTATGTTATTTGCTTTGTCCTGTTTGCACTAGGATTTTATTATCATGCGAATTATGTTTGATATTAATTTCACCTATTTTATTTAGTAGTTTATCTCATATCACTCCCTCTCACACAGCGCAAACACCATCACTTACTTATTTTTCACATTTTTCTGTCTGGATCAGATCCACAGGTGTTTGCAGCAGTGCCCCCTAGCTTAGTTTGTTAAGACAGCGCAGGAGTCATCTATTTACACATGTAAATGGTATAATATGCTCTAGATTATAAAGTAACCCATCACCTACAAATTCAATTAAGGTGGTGGAGCCGAACATGGAAAAGATCATAGTTCCCATGGAGGAGGAAAAACAGGTAAATGCTTGGCTGGGCTTTACAGTAAACAAGATATGCTGAGGGAAAATGTCTATGTGTAAATGCTCTGTGACATTAGCATATACAACTATGATTTTTCAATTATTTTGCACGTCGAGTATAATTTTGTATAAAATGTTTTTCATTCTATGCTAGGCCTCTGTAACTTAAATTATTGGCACATCGCCTAGTTTTAACACTGTAAAGAAGTAATTATATAAAGGTAAACAAGTTCACAAAACAAATATACATAGTAAGATTAACCACTTCAGCCCCGGAGGATTTACCCCCTTCCTGACCAGAGCACTTTTTGCGATTCGGCACTGCGTCGCTTTAACTGACAATTGCGCGGCCATGCGACGTGGCTCCAAAACAAAATTGACATCCTTTTTTCCCACAAATAGAGCTTTCTTTTGGTGGTATTTGATCATCTCTGCGATTTTTATTTTTTGCGCTATAAACAAAATAAGAGTGACAATTTTGAAAAAAAAAAACGCATTATTTTTTACATTTTGCTATAATTATCCCCAAAAAATATATAAAAATTTTTTTTTTCCTCAGTTTAGGCCGATCCGTATTCTTCTACATGTACAAATAATAGGCTGCGCTGCTAGTACATGAACATGATCATATTGAATACAGCCACCTTAGTTACAAATGAACATAAGTGAATTATTTCATAACAGTAAAATGTGACCAAAATAATAAAAAAAAATGCAATATTAAAAAAAACGCATAAATCGCATGCAGAAATGGTGAGTGAAAAGTTCAGTGAACAAAACAATTGAATTGAGTCCATATGATCATAGAATAAAATAAACTGGAATTCTTGTGCGTGCAGAAAATAGTTGGATAGAGGGAGAAAGACACCCTTCCTTCAAGTGACGTAAAGGTTATCTCCGTAGGGAGCGTGGTATTAAAAAGGAGTTCCTCCATCTCAAGTAGGTAAGCCCCTTACCAGATCCAAAGATCTCCTGTCAGAGAGATCATGCACGCAAGTGGCTGTGTCCCCCAGCCACTGGGTCTCTGTCAGTGCGTAAATCAAAAGCCACCTCTCCAGGGAATCAGCCTAAAGGTGATGTATCCACTCACAAACCATGGATAAATGGAAAGAAAAATGCTCCATAGCGTGATACAGTTAAAATCCACTTTATTATATAAAAGAAAAGCACTTACACATTGTGCAGTAAAAGATCGCCTATAAAATCAGTATAGCGCCGGCCGGCTTCAGCTGCTGCCCGTTCCTTCCGGGTTCAGCGTGGTATGGTGGTGACGTCAGCACGCCGCTCCTCCCTACGCCGTTTCGACAAATCTGTCGTCTTCCTGGGGTAAAAAAAATCGCAATAAGCGTTTATTGATTTGTTTGCGCAAAAGTTATAGCGTTTACAAAATAGGGGATAGCTTGATGGCATTTTTATTAATTTTTTTTTGTACTAGTAATGGCGGCGATCAGCATTTTTTATTGTGACTGCGACGTTATGGCGGACATGTCGGACATTTTTGACACATTTTTGGAACCATTGTCATTTATACAGCAATCAGTGCTATAAAAATGAATTGATTCCTGTATAAATGACACTGGCAGTGAAGGGGTTAACCACTAGGGGGCGGGGAGGGGTTAAGTGTGTCCTAGGGGAGTGATTTTTAACTGTCAGGGGGATGGGCTGGTGTGTGACGTCACTGATCTCTGCTCCGATGACAGGGAGCAGAGATCGAGTGACACTTGTCACTAGGCAGAACGGGGAGATGCTGTTTACAACGGCATCTCCCCGTTCGTCCTCTCCGTGAGGCGATCACGGGTATGCCCGCGGCAATCGAGTCCACTGGACCCACGACCCGACTCACGGAGATCGCGGCAGGAGCGCGCGCGCCGCCGGCGGCGCATGCACACGGTGGCAAATTCAAAGTAATGTACGGGTACGTTACTTTGCGCAGCCGTGCCATTTTGCCGACGTAAATGTACAGGAGCCGGTCGGGAACCGGTTAAAGTGAAACTTTTGCAGGAAAATGAGGCCTATTAACTAACTTTTAGGCATAGTCTGATAAATCTCAGGGGAAAACAGTCTTCATCTTTTTATATTTTATATTTTTTTGTATATTTTACAAAATGCTTGTATGCAGTGACAATAGGAATTAAATATTAAATTGGACTTTTTATTTTACTTTAAATCATATCTGCAGAACAAAATATGTGGTTTCAGGTAGTTAATCCTGTTGTTTTTGCAGGAGGTGACTCTGGGTGGGGACAAGATAAAAGTTCTTGTGGTGGTGGTAAGTCAGGTAAGATGTTGGGTATTAGCCAGCATTATACATATTCACATACCCATGCAGGCTAGAATTAAAGTGAAAAATGTGATTTGATTTCAGAGAATCCCCATCCTAAAATAAAAGTATTTTTGCGTATTTATGCCACACTTCATTTTTCCCCTAATAAGTAGTAGTCCTAGACATCATTTTGTTTTCATATTTTGGTATCTCTACAAAGGGAAAAAAAAAGTTGAGAAAATACTGATGACAAAATCCCATGGTTTTCCTTTAGCATATATTATTCCCAAATGGAATATTCTCTATAATTACAAAGAGCGATTTGTGAAACTAAATCTCTTAGGCAACTTAATTTACAATAGATTTGGATCAATAAAAACCAGTATTTGTACTTTCTAAAAAGAAAAGTAGTCAATACTTTAGTCTTGCAGCATTTGATGCTGGGTAGGGTATATGTATGCACTGGGTGCACAAACATATAGGGACTGATTTACTAAAACTGGTGCACACAGAATCTGGTGCAGCTGTGCATAGTAACCAATCAGCTTCTAACTTTAGCTTGTTCCCTTAGCCCTGGTTCACGTTGATGCTACTTTGAAATCGCGCTACTTCGCTTGAAGTAGCGCACTTTCAAAGTAGCAAGGCAGCACGATTTCAGGTGCTACTTGATAGACATCTGTGTGGTTTCATGCACAGATGTCTATTGAAGTCGCACCTGATATCGGCAAAAGTAGTACAGAAATTACTTTTGCAAATCGGTGCAATGCTGCAAAATCGGTCTCGCACTGATTGGAACAGTGCCATTGACTCCAATAGGCTGCGACTTGTCATGCGATTTGATCTCTCAAATCGCATGACAAATCGCTCCAATGTGAACCTAGGTTTAAGCTTTGACAATAAAATCTTGAAGCTGATTGGTTACTATGCACAGCTGCACCAAATTCTGTGCACTAGTTTTAGTAACTCTCCCCCATAATGTCCACAGTTGCCTTGAGTACATCTGGTCCCAGCATTCCCCGCACCTTTAAGGAGTGATGGGTCCATTGTTTGGTAACCTTGCCTTGATTCATTCATTTCTAAATAGTTATCATGTAGGGGCTTCTCTATAGATGAGAGTAGGGTCCAAATAAAGAAGTATCTTGAGAACAGCATATTCCTTACTCATATATTTAGTGTTTGCAAACTATGAACTGAACATAAAAAGCCTTGCTCTAAATGACAGCAATGTCATGTTACCAAAGCCACAGCAGTGCCATCTTAGATCTTAGCTAGGTAAGAGATATGCCATACTGCCACACCTGCATCTTCCAGGTGTTTTATAGGCCTTTATATAGGCATATTTTGGCATTTATAGGCTTGATCAAGATCAACAACCAGACAGAGACAGTCATCAAATGTCTATAGACTCTGATCAATTATTTCTGAAACCATGTAAATTGTATAATATGCTCTAGATTATAAAGTAACCCATCTCCTACAAATTCAATCAAGGTGGTGGAACCGAACATGGCAAAGATCATAGTTCCCATGGAGAAGGCAAAACAGGTAAATGCTTGGCTGTGCTTTACAGTAAACAAGATATGCTGAAGGAAAATTTATATGTGTAAATGCTCTGTGACATTAGCATATACAACTATGATTTCAATTATTTTGCATTTCTAGTATAATTTTGAATAAAATGTTTTTCATTCTATGCTAGGCCTCTGTAACTTAATTTATTGGCAAATGGCCTAGTTTTAACACTGTAAAGAAGTAATTATATAAAGGTAAACAAGTTCACAAAACAAATATGCATTAAAGTGAACCTTTTTGCAGGAAAATGAGGCCTATTAACTAACTTTTAGGCATAGTCTGATACATCTCAGGGGAAAACAGTCTTCATCTTTTTATATTCTAAATATTTTTTCACTTACAAAATGCTTGTATGCAGTGATCATAGGAATTAAATATTACATTGGACTTTTTATTTTACTTTAAATCATATCTGCAGAACAAAATATGTGGTTGCAGGTAGTTAATCCTGTTGTTTTTTCAGGAGGTGACTCTGGGTGGGGACAAGATAAAAGTTCTTGTGGTGGTAAATCAGGTAAGATGTTGGGTATTAGCCAGCATTATACATATTCACATACCCATGCAGGCTAGAAGTAAAGTGGAAAATGTGATTGGAATTCAGGAAACCTCCATCCTAAAATAAAAGTATTTTTGCCCATTTATGCCGCACTTAATTTTTCCCTTAATAAGTAGTAGTCCTAGACATCACTTTGTTTTCATATTTTGGTATCTCTATGAAGGGAAAAAATGAGTTGAGGAAATACTGATGACAAAATCCCATGGTTTTCCTTTAGTATAAATTATTCCCAAAAGGAATATTCTCTATAATTACAAAGAGTGATTTGTAAAACTAAATAGATATAATATCACAAAATCTAGCTGTAACTATTTTGAATATACATACATAATGAAAAGCTCTCTTAGGTAACTTAATTTACAATAGATTCGGATCAATAGAAACCAGTATTTGTACTTTCTAAAAAGAAGAGTATTCAACACTTTAGTCTTGCAACATTTGATGCTGGGTAGGGTATATGTATGCACTGGGTGCACAAACACATAGGGACTGATTTACTAAAATTGGCGCACACAGAATCTGGTGCAGCTATGCATAGTAACCAATCAGCTTCTAACATCATCTTGCTCACTTAGCCCTGGTTCACATTGATGCTACTTTGAAATTGCGCTACTTTGCTTGAAGTAGCGTGATTTCAAAGTAGCAAGGTCAGTGCGATTTTAGGTGCTACTTGATAGACATCTGTGTGGCTTCATGAACAGATGTCTATTGAAGTCACACCTGAAATCGGCAAAAGTAGTACACAAACGACTTTTGCAAATCAGTGCAACGCTGCAATATCGGTGTCGCACTGATTGGAACAGTGCCATTGCCTCCAATAGGCTGCGACTTGTCATGCGATTTGATCTCTCAAATCGCATGACAAATCGCTCCAGTGTGAACCTAGGTTTAAGCTTTGACAATAAAATTTTGAAACTGATTGGTTACTATGCACAGCTGCACCAAATTCTGTGCACTAGTTTTAGTAACTCTCCCCCATAATGTCCAC
Source organism: Aquarana catesbeiana (assembly GCF_042186555.1). NCBI lineage: Eukaryota > Metazoa > Chordata > Amphibia > Anura > Ranidae > Aquarana > Aquarana catesbeiana. The sequence goes on from NC_133331.1 coordinate 191,808,917, forward strand.
AGTTGCCTTGAGTACATCTGGTCCCAGCATTCCCCGCACCTTTAAGGAGTGATGGGTCCATTGTTTGGTAACCTTGCCTTGATTCATTAAATAGTTATCATGTAGGGGCTTCTCTATATATGAGAGTAGGGTCCAAATAAAGAAGTGTCTTGAGAACAGCATATTCCTTACTCATATATTTAGTGTTTGCAAACTATGAACTAAACATAAAAAGCCTTGCTCTAAATGACAGCAATGTCATGTTACCAAAGCCACAGCAGTGCCATCTTAGATCTTAGCTAGGTAAGAGACATGCCATCCTGCCACACCTGCATCTTCCTGGTGTTTTATAGGCCTTTATATAGGCATATTTTGGCATTTAAAGGCTTGATCAAGCCACAAACAACCAGACAGAGACAGTCATTAAATGTCTATAGACTCTGGTCAATTATTTCTGAAACCATGTAAATTGTATAATATGCTCTAGATTATAAAGTAACCCATCTCTTACAAATTCGATTAAGGTGGTGGAGCCGAACATGGCAAAGATCATAGTTCCCATGGAGGAGGCAAAACAGGTAAATGCTTGGCTGTGCTTTACAGTAAACAAGATATGCTGAGGGAAAATGTAACATTAGCATGTACAACTATGATTTCAATTATTTTGCATTTCTAGTATCATTTTGTATAAAATGTTTTTCATTCTATGCTAGACCTCTGTAACCAAATTTACTGGCAAAGCGCCTAGTTTTAACACTGCAAAAAAGTAATTCTATAAAGGTAAACAAGTTCACAAAACATATATTCATATTAAGATTAAAGTGAACATTTTTGCAGGAAAATAAAATATTTTTATGTTAAATATTTTTCACTAAGAAAATGCTTGCATGCAGTGATGATAGGAATTCCTTGGAATTAATTGGAATTAATAGGAATATTAAATTAGATCTTTTATTTTACTTTAAATCATATCTGCAGAACAAAATATATGGTTTCAGGTAGTTAGATCTTAGCTAGGTAAGAGACATGCCATCCTACCAAAGTTAGTTCATGTACCACAGCAATGTGTTTTCTACAAAAATGATTAAATAATATTGAAATGATGATAATACTAATGGTTTCAAATTCTACTAGTCTTTTAATCTTGTAATTAGAAATAGGAAAGCCATCTGAAATGGCTATTATAGAGACCAAACATTTTTTCAGGACAAAAGGCATAATACCTTGCCTTCTTTCATTTTTCGAATTAACCAAAAAATGGTATCACTTTAACTCTGAATGCATGATGAGGTTGGTCTACTAAAGGTAAATAAGATGTTAACTTTTCAAGGGAAGTTTTCCTTAAAGAGGAGGTCCGCCCACCCCTACACATACTGCAGCTGCTGACTTTTAATAATAGGACACTTACCTGTCCTGGTGTCCAGCGATGTAGGCACCGCATCTGATGTTTCCATCAGCTGTCAGGTGCTGCCGTTGCCATTGTGGTGCGGTGGGGGAAGGAGGAGGGAGGAGATGGGAGCCGAGCCGCTAACGTCAAAGACAGGTATCCGCTCCCCCCTCCCCACCAAAAGGTGCCAAATGGGCCACTTTTGGGTGGAATTCTGCTTTAATCTAGTGAATGAGATAAGGCTCTTCTGACTTCCACCATTCAATCGTGTGCAAGCAAGATTTTTTTTTTCCTTCCACACAATTGGGTTTTCTTTGCAATGTGAATTTTCACTGCATTCGCTAAGTTAAGGGGAGATTCCCTTGCAAAGTGAAAATCCCCTGGCAAAGTAAACAGCCTATTTTTTTTTTTTACTAAATCTACCCTAATGTTTTCATACAGAATTTGATATAGTTGCAGTTCTTGGTCTTACCTAATGATTAACATTCTGCCATTCCACATTAGGAGATTGTGGTGGACAGTCAAAGGATCAAGGAGATCATGGTGGCAGCAAATCAGGTAATGTACAGAACAAAAACTGAATTTTCTGAAAACTTATAAAACTCAAAATTTACAGCAAATACAAAAGGAAAAAGTGACAAAAGTTTATATTCACACTATGGTGAAATACAGCACACTGTGTCTTCATTTCAATTACTGTGCAGCCCCTTGGAGGCACCCTAGGCAGCACATGAGGGCCCAACTTTTGCTCAATTTGACTCAACTTGACAGCCAATTTTATGGGCTTAATTTAATAGTCAATGGGGAATGAGGGGGGGGGGGATGGAGGGTTTAATCTAAACTAGGTAAAATGAGGTTCCATATACTGCGTGCACCTAGGATCTATGGGCTGTAAAGGGATTAATTTAAGGACTAAAGCTGATCATACACTAATACATTTTTTAATGAACTTTCATACGAATATTCTGTTAGAAATTCATTTGTTCAAAGAAAAATGTTCATTCTGTCCTTCAAATGTTCTCACTTTGGTCAAAAATGAATGTCAAATTGACCTTACTAACAACTAGAAAATCAAACTAAAAGAAAACATTTCTGGTGTAATTCTATTAGTGTATGGTCAGCTTAACACAGGCACTAGCAGGCACCACAAGCTGCCTACACTTCCTCACAGCTGTTACCTTAGAAACATTTTAGAGCAGATCAGGTTCACTTTAACATGTTAATAACATATGGTAATAATACACATCTATGCACTTTAACACTTTTATATTATTTAAAAAAAAAAACAACATATTTTCCATCATAGGAAGCGGTGATGCTGGACAATGCCAGGGGAAAGGTGGACTTGGTGGTGACAAATCTGGTAAAGTACTATCCAAATTATTACTTTGTCAGTCTTAACCTCCCTGGCGGTATGATTATTTCGGATTTTAGGTGCTGAAAGCGGTACAATTATTTTGCATGGAAATTTGGCGTTTTATATTGTAGGTCTGTAAATCTTAACAATAACACACTTAAATCTGTCCAAACCAGAGTCTAGTAGATATCCCGGGTATGATAAAGTTTGAAACACAAAAACATAAATTATAATATAATAAATAAAAATAAATAATTAAAAAAAATTAAAAAAAATAGTAATAAAATAAGTTTCCCCACAATTCACTATCGCTCAATTCTGCAAGTGTTCTAATTTACTATCGCTGTTTTCTAGCTGGTCTAAAGCCACTTTTGACGTAAAGGGACACTTTTTGGTTGCTATGGACAATCTCCAGTTTCCAGGCAGAAAGAACAGTGTATATCATGTAAAACTGCATGCAGGGCATGGGCCAGAGCACTGGGGACAAAAGGGATGTGAAATCATTTCATACAGTACTGTAATTTGTAAGATTACAGTACTGTATGTGTTATGATTTTGACATTTTTTTGAATTTGCCGCCAGGCTCCGCCCCCGTGCGTCGCGCCGCTCGCAGGGAACGGAGCCTGGCACGGAGAGGCTTCGGAGGAGGACGGAGCCCTCGGACACTGCGGGGGACATCGCAGGATCCCGGGGACAAGGTAAGTAACGCTGCCCCAGGATCCTGCAATGCGATCCCGAGTGTGGCTCGGGGTTACCGCTAATGGGACTGAAATTTAACCCCGAGCCACACTCGGGAAAACCGCCAGGGAGGTTAAAGTGGATGTAAACCCCCAATTTTTTTTTTTTTTTTTTTTTTTTTTTATATCATACTGTAGAGTATAAGATTTCCTATCATTTGAGCCCAGTCTTTCCACACAGAGTTAATCCATCTCTGAGCAATCCTCTTTTATTGTTCAGTGAGAAAAATCTTGACAAACTAAGAAAAACTTTGTCAAATAGTCCCCCTTGCTGTGAGTGACAGGTGATTTACATCTTGTACACTAGCCTAAGACACATGCATTATTTTTTAATTCACTCCCCCACTCCTTTCTTCAGCAGCTCTGTAAGGAATGGCTGTTCCACACCTCAGCATGATTTGGCATGCTGAAGTCATGTGGTTACTTTCCTGTCTTTTCACTGGATGTTAGAGATCATAGCAGAAGTTCAGCAGAAGTTCAGTGTTAGAAATACACAGGAGAAAATGCATATTGACAAGGGGAGTGTAGAGGTGGGTGGGGAGTCTACTGACATCACGACTCCACCCACCGAGCTCCAGACAACAGCCCCACCCACAGAATATGCAGTTTTTTGGGTCTAATAACAGACAGAGGGGAGACATTTGACAAAGTATATCCTTATAGATAACCCCTATGGCAGTAGTTTAGAAAGAATGACATTGGGTTTACATCCACTTTAATGATACAAATCCTTGGGAAACAATATTTTGCATTTATGGCTTAATATTGTGACATTAAAAAAACTTAGGTACTAGTGTCACTAATAATCATGCTCATTTTCTCATTTAGGGGGCAGCTGTGGTGGTGGTTCCTATGATCAAGGTGGTATTGAGGGTAGCAAATCAGGTAATCTTTATATGTTGTTAGGACATTTGTAATTGGTGTTACTTGCATAAAGGGTCACCAAATATGTTTTTTTACTTCATTATTTATTTTGCTTAATAACGTATAATAAATACTGTTGTGATACTTCTGGGATGACTTGACTTTATTGGCCCAAGTAACTGCTTCAATTAATGCATCATTGTTTTGCAATTCCTGGGTGTGCCCTCTAAACAAAACAAAACAAAAAAAACACAGAATGGCAATGGTGTCTATAGCTCAGCCATAGATATTTACATTTAAATAGTCTAATTTAAACTTTAAAACAAACAAATACAAGTTGTATGGATCATAAATGAGTTGTAAGTGACAGCATGCTATATGTTCATATGTATTTATTGGATAGCAACCTTTCAAACAGTTGTGACTTGCATAAAAGGATTACAGTTCTAAAATGTTATCTAACAATTCTGTTATATTGCTCACTGGTTTATTATACTTTAAATACGATGTCCACAGTCTGCCACTGCTTACAAAAAATACCTTTAAATTATCTTTCTACTTCCAGACTCCAGCCAACAAAACAAAGGATCAGGGGGAAACAAGAAGTGAAAACCAAACTGGATTTCATGCAGCAAAGTCCTAATAAACATGTAGCAATGCTTATTCTGTTGATTAAATAAAATAAAATAAATTAATATTCTCACTGCTCCTGTCTAAAATTTTTGTCTTTCTATATCCTGTTAGAGTCTATAATATACTGTGCCTTGCAAAAGTATTCACCCCCCTTGGCATTTTTCTTGTTTTGTTGCCTCACAACCTGGAATTAATATGGATTGTTTGAGGATTTGCATCATTTAATTTACAGAACATGCCCATAATTTTGAAGATTTTTATTTATTTTTTATTGTGAAGCAAACAACAAATAGGACAGAATAACAGAAAAAGTCAATGTGCATAACTATTCACCCCCCTAAAGTCAATACTTTGTAGAGCCACCTTTTGCGGCTATCACAGCTCCAAGTCGCTTTGGATAAGTCTCTATGAGCTTGCCACATCTTACCACTGGGATTTTTGCCCATTCCTCCTTGCAAAACTGCTCCAGCTCCTTCAAGTTGGATGGTTTGCGCTTGTGAAAAAGCCTGTACATAAAATTTAAGTAGATAATTCACTAATGTGACACATCAGAAAAAAACCTGACTTTTTAGGCACACAAATGCCCCTTTATCGGGGAGCAAACAGAGCAAAATAAGCAACCACAGTGCGACTATTTATATAGATATTAATAGACAACAGGTGCAAAATTAGCCGATGACCTCAAATGAAGTTGCTAATGCCCCAGACAAGGTATCACAAGAGCAAAAAATATATAACCCATAACAAGGTGGCAAAAGATTATCCAAAATGGTGCTGCTACAGATATTCAGCCAAATGGTATAAGAAAAAAGCCAGGTCCTAACTGTGTGTAGCACCAAATTCAGAACAGAGAGTTGGAGCTCAGAACCAGTGTGCAATAGTGTGTGATCCACCTGACCCAAAACTGTGTTCCACCGCCTGAAAGTGGCATACCATGCAAGACAAAGGCTGTATTTCCCCACCAGACTGTCCAATGAAGGATCAGTGTGGGTTGTAAGGAGACAGGGGACTCTGGCTATGGAGAAAAGGGAAAAAGCTGGGGTATGATGTGCGATGTGCAAAAGTTAAATAATAAGACAAAAAGAACAATGTAAAATTGGAAAGAATAATTAAGAAAAAAAACACACATACAAAAAAAGGAAAAAGCAGGCTGCAGCTTCAAACAACTGTGTGTCACAATACAAAACACAGGAAAATATGCAAACATTTAAAAATCTATATGCCAAGAGATTTATTTATTTTTACAACATTTATGTGACAAATTTGATCATTTTGTTCACAATAGGAAAACATTATCAATAGAAATAATGTCCTGGTAAAAAGAAAACGTGACTAGGGATGAGCCCGATGTTCGAGTCGAACATCGGGTGTTCGCCTATTGGTCGAATAGCGAACAATTTGGGGTGTTCGCGGCAAATTCGAAATCCACGGAACACCATTTAAAAGTCTATGGGAGAAATCAAAAGTGCTAATTTTAAAGGCTTATATGCATGGTATTGTCATAAAAAGTGTTTGGGGACCTGGGTCCTGCCCCAGGAGATATGCAATAATGCAAAAAAAAGTTTTAAAAACTGACGTTTTTTCGGGAGCAGTGATTTTAATAATGCTTAAAGTGAAACAATAAAAGTGAAATATTCCTTTAAATTTCGTAACTAGAGGGTGTCTATAGTATGCCTGTAAAGTGGCACATTTTTCTCATGTTTAGAACAGTCCCTGCATTTCTAAAGGAAAAAAAGTCATTTAAAACTACTCGTGGCTATAATGAATTGTCGGGTTCCGGCAATACAGATAAAAGTCATTGAAAAAAACGGCATGGGATCCCCCCCAGTCCATTACCAGGCCCTTTGGGTCTGGTATGAATATTAAGGGGAACCCCGAACCAAATTTTTTTTTAAAAATTGCGTGGAGGTCCCCCCAAATTCCACACCCGGCCCTTCAGGTCTGGTATGGATATTAAGGGAAACCCTGCGCCATTTTTTTTAAAAATGGCGTAGGGGTCCCCCTCAAAATCCATACTAGACCCTTCAGGGATGGTATGGATTTTAAGGGGAACCCCGTGCCAAAATAAAAAAAAACGGTGTGGGGATCCCCCCAAAAATCCATACCAGGCCCTTATCTGAGCACGCAACCTGGCAGGCCACAGGAAAAGAGGGGGGATGAGAGAGCGCCCCCCCTCCTGAACCGTACCAGGCCACATGCCCTCAACATGGGGAGGGTGCTTTGGGGTAGCCCCTAAAGCACCTTGTCCCCATGTTGATGGAGACAAGGGCCTCATCCCCACAACCCTTGCCTGGTGGTTGTGGGGGTCTGCGGGTGGGGGGCTTATCGAAATCTGGAAGCCCCCTTTAACAAGGGGACCCCCAGATCCTGGCCCCCTTGTCTGAAATGGTAACGGGTACATTGTACCCATACCATTTCACAAAAAAAGTGTCAAAACAAGACACACCTTGGGACAAGTCATTTATATAAAAATAAAAAAATAAAAATGTCCCACCAAGTCCATTCATCTTCTTCTATGGCTCCGCTGACGGACAGAAAAATAAAATAAAAAAGATCTGCCTCCTTGGGAGGCACCTGCCGTATGACGCTTCAGCGCCGATGACAGCTCTTTTATAAGTAAAGGAGGGGCCACACAGTGATGTACCGGGGTGACCCTGCCCCCCTCCAATGCATGGGGACTTCCCAATGGCTTCCCAGTGGCATCAGAGGGGGCGGGGCATTGGGCAAGGGTTGTGGGGATGAGGCCCTTGTCCCCATCAACATGGGGACAAGGTACTTTGTGGGGCTACCCCAAAGCACCCTCCCCATGTTGAGGGCATGTGGTCTGGTACGGTTCAGGGGGCGCTCTCTCGTCCCCCCTCTTTTCCTGTGGCCTGCCAGGTTGTGTGCTCAGATAAGGGCCTAGTATGGATTTTTGGAGGGACTCCCACATCATTTTTTTTAATTTTGGCGCGGGGTTCCCCTTAATATCCATACCAGACCTAAAGGGCCTGGAATTTGGGGGGACCCCCTCGCAAATTTTTTTTTTAATTTTGGTTCGGAGTTCCCCTTAATATTCATACCAGACCCAAAGGGCCTGATAATAGACTGGGGGATCCCATGCTGTTTTTTTCAATTACTTTTATCTCTATTGCTGAGACCCGACAATTCATTATAGCTGTGAGTAGTTTTAAATGACTGTTCTAAACACAGTTAAAATGCGCCACTTTACAGGCATACTATAGACACACCCCAGGTACAAAATTTAAAGGAATATTTCACTTTTATTGTTTCACTTTAAGCATTATTAAAATCACTACTCCCGAAAAAAACGGCCGTTTTTAAAACTTTTTTTTTGCATTGATGCATGTCCCCTGGGGCAGGACCCAGGTCCCCAAACACTTTTTATGACAATAACTTGCATATTAGCCCTTAAAATTAGCACTTATGATTTTTCACATTCGTGTCCCATAGACTTTATTGGTGTTTGCGTGTTTGAACCAATTTTTTACCTGTTCGCATGTTCTGCTGCGAACCGAACCGGGGGGTGTTCGGCTCATCCCTACATGTGACAAGTTAATGTAAGATCCCTGGGCTTTACAGTTTGTAATGTAAGATTTTAGAGAATCACTGTGCAATAGTATTTTCCTATCACCGCTATGAAGGATGGGGCTTAGAAATGTGATCTATAACCATGCCATGCAATTCATGTACAATGTTTTTGAGGTAGTGTCGGCTGCCTTAAATTAAAAAATTTCAGGCAACCAGTTTTTCCCAAATCATTGGCTTTTGCAGGCTGTGTAGTCCAAGGACCAAATGAATGTCAGTGTCATGCTTTTGGAATTGGCATTTAAAGGGACCAGAGGTTTTGCTAAGAAACACCATTGATTCACAAAGATCAGGTGGGTTTGTAGACAAGCCAGGAACAACACCAGAAGGGTGATTAACCTTATAGATGTTATCAACAGAAATAAAATAGAAGCACTTCTGCTCAGCTTAGACGCTGAAAAAGCCTTTGATAGGCTAAGCTGGCCTTTTTATTTACCATACACACAGCCAATATTCACCCATGGGACTTTAAATGAGGCATAATATAAAGTCAAAAAAATAAATGTATAAAGTACATATAAAAAATGTTTGGCATATCAAGCCAATGGGTTACATGTAAAAATATATAATGTACATCAAACTGGTATATTTTCAAGTGAATGCATCTTGTAACTTGACGCGTTTCGTGAATATTTTCACTTCTTCAGGAGTAGATGCCTCCAACAACAAACATCTATAAAACCAGCTTGGAACTTGATAAAACAGTGCCTCCAAATGGTGACCGCTGCTCAGTGCCTGACACAGGAGTAGTGGTAGGGGACCAAGACACCCAATGGGAAAACCAATGAGGTGGCTCAAGAGAGTTCATGATTGTGGTAAAAAAATATACCAAAGTACCAAAAACCAACCTAGTGTTTGCAAAGGTGAGTGATAATTTTCCAACCAAACAGATCATGATCTCATAGGAGATCTTTTCCTTTGAGATTATGATCTGATTGGTTGGAGAATCATCACTCACCTTTGCAATTACTAGGTTGGTTTTTGATACTTAGGTATTTTTTTTTTTCCGCAGCCATAAACTTTCTTGTGCCACCTCATTGGTTTTTCCATTGGGTGTCTTGGTCCCCTTCGACTACTCCCATGTCAAACACTGAGCAGTGGTCACCACTTGGAGGCGCTATGTTTTATCAAATTCCAAGCTGGTTTGATAGAGTTCTGTTGTTGGAGACATCTACTCCTGAAGAAGTGAAAGTATTCAGGAAACACGTTGAGTTACAAGATACATTCCTCTCCCATATTGCAATCATCTTGGTTATGTAAAGCATGTACTTGAAAATGTACTAGCTTGATGTACATTATATATTGTTACGTGTAACCTATTAGCTTGATATGCCAAACATATTTTATGTGTACTTTATACATTTATGTTTCAAATTCTTGTACAAAATTTATATTTTATGACTTTTGCATTATGCCTCATTTAAAGTTCCATGAGTGAATATTGATTGTGTGTATGTTATATATGGGGATGGAGGCATGATAAGTTAGGCATCTGGTCAAAGTTCTTTTCTACAATTTTTATTTACCAGTCTTGAATATTTGGGTTTTCGAGGCCCCTTTCTCAGAGCAATTAAAGATTTATACACGACTCTGTCCGTTCAAGTTAAGATTACATTTGCCACCTCCCCCTCTTTTACCATCTCCAATGGGACAAGGCAAGGCTGCCCTCTTTCCCCCTTGCTTTTCGCTCTCTGTGCATTGAGCCTCTGGCAGTCCAAGTATGCAGTGATCCAAATATACATGGAGTTCGGTTAAGGGATGGGAATTTAAAATCTTGCGGCTTACACATGACGTCCTGCTTACCCTGGGTAACCCTTCCTAATCTGCATAGGCTCCTTGCCGAATTTGGCACTTTGTCACTGTAATGTTAATCCTGCCAAATCAGAGGCCCTACCGCTTAATATCCCTCCGTTGGTAGTACAGCAATTGTCGGGGTGTTATTCTTGTATACTTGGAACTCCACTGCCATTAAATACCTAGGAGTTCAAACCCCCTCACACTTATGCCCCCTACACACAGTCGGACATTGATCGGACATTCCGACAACAAAATCCTAGGATTTTTTCCGACGGATGTTGGCTCAAACTTGTCTTGCATACACACGGTCACACAAAGTTGTCGGAAAATCCGATCATTCTGAACGCGGTGACGTAAAACACGTACGTCGGGACTATAAACGGGGCAGTAGCCAATAGCTTTCATCTCTTTATTTATTCTGAGCATGCGTGGCACTTTGTGCTTCAGATTTGTGTACACACGATCGGAAATTCCGACAACGGATTTTGTTGTCTGATAATTTTATAGCCTGCTCTCAAACTTTGTGTGTTGGATAATCCGATGGAAAATGTGTGATGGAGCCTACACACAGTCGGAATTTCTTATCCTATCACACATTTTCTGTCGGAAAATCCGACCGTGTGTACGGGGCATAAGAATCCTGCGGGGCCTAAGAATCCTGCTATGGTGCTCATTTTAAACCACTGTTCACCTCAATAAGATCTCTACTAACCCAGTGGAAACACCATTGAATTTCTTGGATGGGCTGTGTTGCCTCAGTCAAAATGACTATATTGCCCAAACTTTTGTATTGTTTTAGAATGCAAAATTTACTCTCACTTGAGGATATTCAAGAAAAACATATTTCCCATAGAGCCTATTTTGGTTGCCTCCAGATACGCCACTATGCCCCCACATTGCAATTCTCTAAATTGGCCCCTTTTGAGTGGTTAGTCTCCGTAAACCCATCACAAAAAGGCGTAATTTCCAATATTTACAAGCTGTTGAATGAGTATTCTATAGCCACTCAGGAAAAACACAGTTATATACTATAAGTGGGAGCAGGCGATTGGGGAGGAATTGCCTCTGGAGACGTGACAGGGACATGGTCCCAAGTGACTAAGAGCTCAATCTACACTCTACAAGGAGAAATATAAAATGTTATATTTCTGGTAGCTGACTCCTTCACGCCTCTGAGCCATATATTCTACTGTTTCAGATCGTTGTTGGTGGTGCCATGGAAGTAGAGGCACACTGCCACATATTTACTGGCATTGTTCGCTTTGAGAACCATATTAGTGGATAGTTCAGATTTTTCTCGCTTGTTTAACTTTGATTTCCCCTTCCTCCCTAAAACTTTTTTAATAGGTCTACACTCACATAGGCTGCCTAGGCCTGTCAAGAAGCACGCCATATTCTAAAAGTCTAATGGCACTTTGCTAGAAAAGACAAGCCTCACCTACTTTGGTGGAACTCCATGCTAGGCTTAAAGACGTGGAACTTATGGAGTCTCTTACTGCACGTCTTTCTGACAGAATGCAAAGCCATAGGGCAGTATGAGAGCTTTGGCACCTTCAGGAGGACCACCTTGATGGTCCCTTTACCTTTTTCTAGCCACCTAACTAGTATCTTCTGTCCTTGGGAGTGGAGAGCCCAGATCTTTTCATTTCTCTAACCTCCTTTCTTCCTTTCTTGTCTCTTTTCTTTCTATGTTTGTTGTTGGATGCCTGCCAGGGCCTTTTGAAAATATCTGGTTACAACCCCAAAACGATTAATTATCACTTGTATTTTTTTAAATTAAAAACAATTCTGGGGTGGATTTCTCTGAGGGCCCTTATATTGTTTGGTCATTAAATGCCCCAGCACACTTTTGTTATGCTTAACTCTAAGTCTGATGTCATTGTGATGCTGTATTTTTTGAGTATCTTTTTTGAGTATCTTGAGTATTTTTGTTCACTTTATATTTGCCTGTTGACAGTCCTGTGTAATGTCCACTGCTTGTTACTTTTTTTCTTTTTTTATAGTGTTTAATTTAAAGTTATTATTGATCAGGTATTTGCTTCTTGTGAGTATATGTGAACAAAACATCCTTTATTTTCGATATTGAAATATTTTTCATGATATTTTTCTTTATGAAGTGCACCAGTGGAAAGATCTTGTAGATTCTTAATACGCTTGTAGGTGGTAAATGGGGCCTTTCCTGACTTCGGGAAACAAATACCTTTCTTATTCCGAATATCTTTCTTATAACTTTCTTATTCGGTGTCTGTCAGCAATTTTCCCAACACATTCTGAAAGAAAATTGTGTGTCTGTGCAATGAGTCCCCCTGGTTGAATCTGCATGTTAAATGGGATTCTCAAATGTATCATAAGCCTTAGTGAGTGTTTGCTCAAGAACAGAGGAAAGGTAACCTCTTTCAAGAAACCTATTTCTTGTGAATTCTCTCTGCATGTTTCTATGATTGGGATCCATAAAATGATCAGCATGTGGATAAATGAAAAAATAGAGGGTTTTACCTGGGAGCGTTTAGGGTGGTCAGTAGTGAAATGGAGCATTATTTTCATATCTTCTGGTTTGGAGTATACTTTGAAAAACCTATCATTCTCACCAACAAACACAAACATATGCAGAAAATGGACAGAAAACATATGGAACAAATTGTTTAAATGTAATGTTATGCCCTGTACACGCGGTCAGATTTTCAGATGGAAAATGCTCGATGGGAGCTTGTTGTCGGAAATTCCAACCGTGTGTAGGCTCCATTGGACATTTTCCATCTGAATTTCCGTCACACAAAATTTGAGATCTAGATCTCAATTTTTCTGACAACAAAATTTGTTGTCGTAAATTCTGATCGTGTGTACACAATTCCAACGCACAAATTCCATGCATGCTCGGAATCAAGCAGAAGAGCCGCACTGGCTATTGAACTTAATTTTTCTCGGCTCGTCGTACGTGTTGCACGTAACCGCGTTCTTGACGTTCGGAATTTCTAACAAGATTTGTGTGACCGTGTGTATGCAAGACAAGTTTGAGCCAAGATCCGTCGGAAAAAAACCATGGATTTTGTTGTCGGAATGTCCGATCATGTGTACGGGGCATTATGCCCCGTACACACGGTCGGACTTTGTTCGGACATTCCGACAACAAAATCCTAGGATTTTTTCCAACGGATGTTGGCTCAAACCTGTCTTGCATACACACGGTCACACAAAGTTGTCGGAAAATCCGATCGTTCTAAACGCGGTGACGTAAAACACGTACATCGGGACTATAAATGGGGAAGTGGCCAATAGCTTTCATCTCTTTATTTATTCTGAGCATGCGTGGCACTTTGTCCGTCGGATTTGTGTACATACGATCGGAATTTCCGACAACGGATTTTGTTGTCGGAAAATTTTATAGCCTGCTCTCAAACTTTGTGTGTCGGAAAATCCGATGGAAAATGTGTGATGGAGCCTACACACGGTCAGAATTTCCGACAACAAGGTCCTATCACACATTTTCCATCGGAAAATCCGACCGTGTGTACGGGTCATTAGAGTGTAGAAGCCTGTACACAAAACAAAAATATCATCTATGTATCAGTACCAGGCTTGTTTATGTGCCTGATAGATAAACAAAAAAGATGTTTCAACTTGGATAGTTCCTCAAAAAGGTTAGTGAAAGCAAGGGTTTCCCACTGCCATGCCCAATATTTGTTTATACATGATGTCCTTAATCTTGAAATAAATATTTAAAAGGAGAAATGTAAGGTTTTGCATGGTAAACTTTGTGGGAACCAAAGTTGGGTGACTTGGGGGAAAATGTTTTGCTACAGTGATTCAGTCTTCATTAGGGATGCTGGCATTTAATGAGCTAATGTCCTTGCTCGCCATAGCACAATCTGGGTGTTACCCTGAAAAATCTATATTTAAGATTTTTCATATCTCATAGATATGATGTTGGTTAAATAAGAGTTCTTTTCGATCAAGAGTGAAAGCTTAAAATATAATAACATTTATTAGGACACAGTTGAAAGTCTAGCTAATACACAATCGTCTATCTATCGCCTTACACCAAGGAAGAAAATATTAGGTTGAAATAAAGTATTTACATGAAGGAATACAGGGTATATTCCTCAATACAGTAATCTACACACATATTTAGTTACAAGTAAAAGGGCATTCCTTTCCCATAATTACCCATCCTTACCAAAGCTCCTTTCAGCTCGCTGGTCTATCAGAAAGAGAAGGGTTACCTCCCCCTTGGCTCTGAGTATATCAAACCAAGCTGATGTCTCATTGGTTGGCCTAGCTTGGATCATGATTGGAGGGCTTACTCCATAAGTCGGCCCCCTTTCATGCAAATCCTTGTGACTATGTTGGCCAAGTGTGTTAATTGTATTTCCCCAGGAAGTTAGGTCCATTGCATATCCCAGCATGGCACCCTTTCAAAGGAGTAGGTGTAGAACAATGGAATTGGCTCTCCCTTGTTTGCATATACAAGCCTTGGCCCACATTCTCTGCTCTTAGCAAAAGCTTAAATGAAACCCTTTTTGAAATATATTCATTATTACAATATTTTACAGTTATTAATGGAGATTTCACATAAACTTATAAGGCAACACTGGGGAAAGTTCAACCTCAGATAATTTGGAGAGAAAGTGATAGTATTGTGAAGAAAAAAGGGTAATGCCATAACAAGTGGCTGAAGTTGTTGGTCCAGAAATGTTGCTATTGGTTGAGTGATAAAACCAGATCCAAAAAACAATGGAACAGTATTTAATGGGATTCATTCCTTTGTGGATCTTTGGTAGTCCATAAATCCCTGCTAACACTGGTTGCTCCATCAGTATAAACTTTATAACACCTTCAGCGAGACAAACATTCGTAACACCTATATCTGTCAGCCGCCATGAATGATTGTAAATTCTAGATGTGGGGTCTGTTGGAATCTGTTGATAAGTGGAATGATCTCCAAGTGGTAAGGCTGATTCTCCCTTCTATATCCAAATTAGAATATGATTTTTTTTGGTGTTCAATTTGTTTATTGAATATTATACGAGAGTAAAAAGGTTGCAAAGTCATAGGTACAAAAGCCATATAACATAAGCTAGAAACTCACGTTGAAAATATCAAGTCAATGATATGGATGGTACTGGTAAATGTACAATTCAATCATTAAGGTAAGAGAAAGAAAGGAACCAAGAAGAGGAAAGCCTAGACACAGGGTATAAGAGGGAGAAGTTGAGAGGGGGGAAGGGAGTTTATGGTTGGAGATTGAAGAATCCCAGTGGCTGCATGTAGCCTTTATGCTATATAGGCATATTCTATGTCGGGTAGGTGACAGGCAAAGCTATTTTGTAGGTAATCCAAGATCCTTTGTTCCCAGATTTTATGGAATTTAGACATGCAGTTTGACTGTAAATCTTTTATTTAGTAAAACCCAATGTAGAATATAAAATATTTTGGTTGCTGATAGGGAAATTGCATATTTTATATGGCTCACAATATCTAATAATGAATTCTAAACTTGGTTTATGGGCCATACAAGACATACGAAAGCCTCTAATATCCTGGTTTTCCTGATTTCTTTGGATGTAATAGGAATGTGATTGGTAACTGACTATAGGGAGAAGCCAGCCCACTCTTTCAGTAATGTGCCATTTTCCTTAGAAGGTCATATTGCTTGAAGTGGGGGTTGACCATTTTCTTACATTCAAGTCTTCGATATAACATACACAGCTTTTGATACTTGTTTCAAATCAGAGCTTGCAATCATGCATGCATCTGTGGTCACCTGCGCCACGCAATCATGGGAGGGAGCCGTGGCGGAAACAGCATCTTTAGTTAACAACTTGCTCACTGGGAACTTAAACCCCCTTCCTGCCCAGTCCAATTTTCAGCTTTCAGCGCTGTAACTCTTTGAATGACAATTGCGCGCTCATGCTACAGTTTAACCAAATGACATTTTTAGAATTTTTTTTCACACAGATAGATCTTTATTTTTGGCGGTATTTAATTGCTGCTGGGTTTTTTATTTTTTGCTAAATAAAACAAAAAGGGACCTAAATTTTGAAAAAAAAACAACTGTTTTATAGTTTGAAAACAGGTAATTTTTCTCCTTCACTGAAGTGCGCTGATGAGGCTGCACTGATGGGCAATGATAGGCTGCGCTGATGGGCACTGATAGGTGGCACTGATGGGAACTGATGGGCGGCACTGATGGGCACTGATAGGTGGTGATAAGGTGGCAAAATGGGCACTTTTAAATGGCACTAATAAGCACTGATGAGGTGGATAGGTGGCACTGAGAGGTGGCACTGATGGGTGGCACTGATGGGCACTGATGTTTGCCACTGATGGGTGGCACTGAAGGGAACTGATAGGTGGCACTGATAAGTGGCACTGATAGGTGGTTCTGATGGGCACTGATAGGTGGCACTGATGGGCACTGGTAGGCACTGGTAGGTGACACTGATTGGTAGCACTGATCTGTGGCACTGATTATTAGACACTGATGGGCATTGATTGGCAGCACTGGTAGGCATTGATGGGTCACCCTGTGGGCACTGGTAGGTGGCACTGTGGGCACTGGTAGGTGGCACTGGTGGGTACTGGTAGGTGGCACAGTGGGCACTGGCAGGTGACAATGGTGGGCACAGCTGCAACTGTGAGGGACCAATGTCCCTCTGACAGAAGCCAGTGATCGGCTTTTTTCTCCCCTCACGCTGACAGCGTGATGAAAAAAAATACCAATTACCGAGATTCTGTTTACATCACGTTATCAGCCGTCATTGGCTGACAGCTGATCATGTGATAAGGGCCGAGATCGACCCCTTACTCGGTTCTGTGATCAGCCGAGTCTCATAGACTCATTGTTCACAGAGCGCGCCGTGCACCTTTCCAGCAATTAAGGCCCGCGCTGCAGCCATCTTTCAGCTATAGCGCGGGTGGCAAGTAGTTAAGTATTCTTGTTCAATTTTCTAATATTATCTGTATCTGTCATTACTTTTAATAAATGCTATACTTGTAAGTATTTGTGTGATCTCTCTTTGCACATATCGAATACAACCCCAAAAACGTAAACTATCACTTGACCGTCATACAAGAGTTGCCAAACTGTAAAGTGTCTTTACAGACAGTTTTGATGAAAGCCTCAATGGATGAGAATTTTCCAAGAGGAAAAAAATGCACTTTTCAGTTTCGATTCTGTATTGCCAGTCAGCATAAGGCCACGGAAGGTGGAAAGGTATTGTTTTAACTTATTTTGTATTTCAAATTGAAAGATTTCCATGTCAAGTGCTTGTGTTGACCTCATGCATGCTCATGTCTGTCAACCATGGGTATACGTGACCTTTGCTGTAATCTTGGCAGACCTGTTCATACTTTGCTCTTTTTATTATGTCAGATTTTGTCTGCATGGGATAAGAGGTTTATCTTTGATGTATTTCTAAAGGTTATGAGGTTTCTGTATTAAGTTTATTTTGTAATGTGAGTTCAATGATTGTCTGACAGCTCTGGGTTTTAACTTCTTCTATGACTGGAAGCATAAAATTGAGAGAATTCTGGTTTGCTACTTCAATACATTTTTGCAGAATTCAAGATTCTGTCTGCCTATAACGGGCTGCTTATGGATTGTAGAGTCCTTTGGTATTTTCTTGGATCTATAATATTCTGATAGATTGCATCCATACAAATACAAATCTATGTGATGTCTCCTCAGTCTCTTCACACAATCACACAATAGATCTTCAGTGGTATCACTTCTCACATGGTAGTGAGTTGGCAGAGGAAAAATTCTTCTATTTCATTTCAATAAATTCTTATTGAAAGTTTGTAAAGTTACAGCAGCCTAGATACATACAGCTGTAGGAAGACATAAAACAGTTTTATCGCCAGAGAATCATTATCATTGTATTGCAATTATTGTTTATGGGGATGATGATTAAGTTTATCTAGAGAGGTAGCATTGAGTTTTCAGTGCTGCACTTATTGGTAAAAATATTGTTAATGTGTTACTGTGTGAATCATAGAGGAGTGCTGGCTTGCTAAAGAGTTTAGGCTTTGATTATATAGCAGTGCAGGAGGTTTTCATAGTTTCATACTTCATGACTGAGTTTAATAATCCAGGTATGCAAACAATGTATGAGTAAACACATTTTCTGTTAACCACTTCAGCCTCGGAAGATTTGGCTGCTCAATGACCAGAGCACTTTTTACAATTTGGCACTGCGCTGCTTTAACTGGTAATTACGCGGTCATGCAATGCTGTACATAATTGAAATTTGCGTCCTTTTTTTCCAACATATAGAGCTTTCTTTTTGATGGTATTTGATTTTTATTTTTTGTGATTTAAACGGAAAATGACCGAAAAGTTTGAAAAAAAATTATATTTTCTACTTTTTGTTATAAAAAAAAATCCAATAAACTCAATTTTAGTCATACATTTAGGCCAAAATGTATTGAGCCACATGACTTGGTAAAAAAATGTCAATAAGCGTATATTGCGCAAAAGTTATACAAACTTGGGTACATTTTCTGGAATTTACGCAGCTTTTAGTTTATGACTACCTATCTCATTTCTTGAGGTGCTAAAGTGGCAGGGCAGTACAACCCCCCCCCCCCCATATAAAAAAATTACACAAAATTGTCACTAAATGTGGACTTACACCCCAAAACACATTCTGCTGCTTCTCCTGAGCATGGGTATCCCACATGTGCAAGACTTTTTGGGAGCCTAGCCATGTACAGGCCCCCGAAAGCCAAGCACCGTCTGCAGGATTTCTAAGGGCGTAAATTTTTGATTTTACTCCTCACTACCTATCACAGTTTCGAAGGCCATAAAATGCCAAGATAGCACAACCCCCCCCCCCCAATAACCCCATTTTGGAAAGTAGACACCCCAAGCTATTTGCTGAGAGGCATGTTGAGTCCATAGAATATTTTATATTTTGCCACAAGTTGCGGGAAAATGACAAACTTGTCACTAAATGATATATTTCTCATTACATGCCATGGGCATATGTGAAATTACACCCCAAAATACATCCTGAGTATGGGGATAGCACATGTGTGAGACTTTTTGGGAGCCTAGCCATGTACAGGACCCCAAAATCCAATCACAGCCTTCACACAGCTTTATAAGGGCGTAAAATGGTGATTTCACTTCCTCACTACCTATCACAGTTTTGGAGGCCATGAAATGTCAAGATAGCACAACCCCCCCCCCCAAATGACTCTTGGAAAGAAGACACTTCAAGCTATTTGCTGGGAGGTATGTTCAGTCCATGGAATATTTTTTATTTTGCCACAAGTTTAAATTTGGTTTTTGTTTTTTTTAAACAAAGTTGTCACTAAATGATATATTGTTCAAACATGGCATGGTTATATGTGGAATTACACCCCAAAAAACATTCTGCTGCTTCTCCTGAGTATGGAGATACCATATATGTGGGACTTTTTGGCAGTCTAACTGCGTACGGGACCCCGAAAACCAATCACCGCCTTCAGGGTCTCTAAGGGCGTACATTTTTGATTTCACTCCTCACTGCCTACCACAGTTTCGGAGGCCATGAAATGCCCAAATAACACAACCCCCCAAATGACCCCATTTTGGAAAGTAGACACCCCAAGCTATTTGCTGAGATGCATGTTGAGTATTTTGCAGAACTCGCTTTTTGTCACAAAGGTTTGAAAATTGAAAAAAGAAAAAAAAATGTATTTTCTTTCTTCCTTTGCTTTCTTTCTTCTAAAAAACAAATGAGAGCTGCAAAATACTCACCATGCCTCTTAGCAAATACCTTGGGGTGTCTACTTTCCAAAATGGGGTCATGGGGGGGGGGGGGTTGTGCTATCTGGACATGTCAGGGCCTCTGTAACTTCTGATAGGTAGTGAGGAGTAAAATCATAATTTTAAGCCTTTAGAAAACCTGAAGGCAGTGCTTGGTTTTTGGGGTCCTGTACGCGGCTAGGCTCCCAAAAAGTCTCACACATACGTGGTGTCCCCATACTCAGCAGAACGAATTTTGAGGTGTAATTCCGCATATGCCCATGGCATGTTTGAGCAATTTATCATTTAGTGACAACTTTGTGTAAAAAAAAAAAAAAGAAAAAAAATTGTAATTTTCCCGAAACTTGTGGCAAAATATAAAATATTCCATGGACACAACATGCCTCTCAGCAAATAGCTTGAAGTATCTACTTTCCAAAAATGGGGTAATTTGTGGGGGTTTTGTGCTATCTTGACATTTTCATGGCCTCCGAAACTGTGATAGGTAGTGAGGAAGTGAAATCACCATTTTACGCCCTTAGAAAGCCTGAAGGTGGTGATTGGTTTTCGGGGTCCTGTACACGGCTAGGCTTCCAAAAAGTCTCACACATGTGGTATCCCCGTACTCAGGAGAAGCAGCAAAATGGATTCCACATATGCCCATGGCATGTTTGAGCAATATATAGCTTGGGGTATCTACTATCCAAAAAGGGGTAATTTGGGGGATTTTGAACTGTCCTGGCATTTTACACACAACATTAGCTTATGTCACACATAACCCACTTTTCTAACCACTTGAATACATATGTAATGAATGTAACATTCCTAAAACAGCCATTTAGAACATTCAACCATAACACAGTGGCTAAGTGGTTAACACTTCCACCTAGCAGCACTAGGGTCATTGATTTTTTTTTTTGCTAGAAAATTACTTTAACCCCCAAACACATATTTTTTAAAGCAAAGGCCCTACAGATTAAAATGGTGGGTGTTGCATTTTTTTTGCGCACAGTATTTGCGCAGCGATTTTTCAAAAGCATTTTTTTGGAAAAAACGCTTTTTTTAATTTTAATGCAATAAAACACACTATATTGCCTAAATGTTTGATGAAATAAAAAAGATGATCTTATGCTGAGTACATGGATACCAAACATGACATGCTAAAAAACTGCACACAAACGTGCAGCGGCGACAAACTACATACATTTTTAAAAGCCTTTAAAATCCTTTACAGGTTACCACTTTAGATTTACAGAGGAGGTCTACTGCTAAAACTACTGCCCTTGATCTGACCTTCGCAGTGATACCTCACATGCATGGTGCAATTGCTGTTTACATATGACACCAGACTGATGCTTGCGTTTGCCTTTGCGCTTGAACACGGGGGGACAGGGGTGCTTTTTCTTATTTTTTATTATTTATTTTGCTTTTTTATTTTATTTTTAAACTGTTCCTTTCATTTTATTTTTTTATCATGTTTATTGTTATCTCACGGAATGTAAATATCCCCTATGATAGCAATAGGTAGCATCTGACCACACCAAGATCGGTGTGATAAAATGCTTTCACAATTTCCCAATAGCGCTGTTTATATCCGGCGAAACCAGTCATGAAATGCTCGTAGCTTCTGGTTTCTATAGGCCATAGAAATGATTGGAGCCATTCTGGTCTCTGATCAGCTCTATGGTCAGCTGGCGGAACCACCAGCTGCATTATGGGGTTCCCTGTTGGGACAGGAGAGCCAAAGAAAACCATGCAAGACAGTGGGAAGAGGGGGGTGTTCCCTCTCACCGCTTGTAAAAGCAGTCTAGAGGCTAATTAGCCCCTAGGATTGCTTTTACATGAAAGCTGACCGCTGGCTGAAAAGAATGATACCAAGATGATACCTAAACCTGCAGGCATCATTCTGGTATAACCACTCAAAGTCCTGCAACATACCAGTACATTGCTGGTCCTTGTTGGGCATATATTGTAATGTTCTTTTTTCATGCAGGCTATGGGCTGAACAAAAAAAGAGACAGATCAGTGGGTATGCCCACCATTAAAATACCACTCTTCATCCACCCACTTCTAATGATGGGCATACATGCACCATTTTTATTTTAACTGTGATGGTGAAATCACCTCCTACAGTGCTGGAGTCGCTGATTTTTGTATCATGAGAGCAAACGCTGTTGCTGTCAAGATAAATAATTCAGTGCTGCAGCTGAATGGCGTACCTGAAACACAAACAATGGTAATGATAAAACATTAACTCAATAAAACAACTTGATTTTTTAAAGCACTCTGTTCCTACAAAATATATGCCGAAGCATGGGGGCAATCTGCCCCTAATGTTAGGAGCAAATCGCTCCTCCACCCCTGCCCCCATGCTTCAGCATATATGCTCTTTTTTTAACTGTGGTGGTGAAATCACCTCCTACAGCGCTGGAGTCACGGCTTTACGTATCGTGGGAGCAAACAATTAATTAGATGTACATGAAGGTGAATTAAACATAAACACAACAAAGTGACAAAAACTTATACATAGTGAAATGTGAATCCAACTGAAAAAAGTTCTTGACTATGTGCTAGTATGGAGAATACACCACAAACAAAGTCCAAAGCAAGAAAAAAATTAGATAACAAATAAAGTCCAAATGGATGAGCAATTCAATAAACATATGTAAAATTCCAAGCACCAGTGAAGACCTTGAAGTGAGAGAATGGACAGAGGCACCACCACCATGAATAGGGGGGAGGCTTACCAGATCATATTGACTTGGCACGGCGTATACCACCCAAGTCAACAAGGCTTGTTAGGTTAGATATACCTAATGGGGGCAACAGATCCTGGAACCCTGTCAATCAATCAGCATTAGACCATCACTAAATAGTAGCTGAAGGCTCCAAACGTCATGAGGAGGGTGGGAACTTGGTACCGCAGGGATAGCATCATGCAATAAAAAAGGGGACTGACATAGCGTGATACCGTTTAAAAAGGATGGTTTAATATAAAAAATATAAATTCAACACTCACATTTGGAAGAACATAGTAAAGCATGTAAAGGCATAGAGCAATGTTAGCGGGAGGTACACCCGACACGTTTCGACTACACAGTCGTCATCTGGGGTGTGGACCCCCCAAAAAACATTGCTTAAATAGAAATGGTGACCCCAGATTTTGCTTGACGCCAGAAGTGGTTTAACGTGACATTACTTCCTATCACCGTGTCTGGATCCCAGAGGGAATGGGTCCATGAAACAATTACATGAAGTCAGTTTTTAATTTAGTACTAAATTTGCTGATATGTCTCCATGGCATTGTAAATAGTTAGAACGCACTGAAAGACAGGAACGAACTGACAACACGCACGGAAGAACAGATACGAACCGACAAGCACAAACTGAAAAGCAGAAATGAACTGAAAAGCACAAGGCTGAAAAGTGTCAATCGTCTCTCACCAAACTTCTACTAACACGAGATAAACACGAGATTAGCAGAAGGAGCCCAAAGAGTGGCACACTGGCTATTGAACTTCCTTTTTATCGGCTCGCCGTACGTGTTGTACGTCACCGCGTTCTCACGTTCGGAATTGTTGGCCAACATTTGTGTGACCGTGTGTGTGCAAGACAAGTTTGAGCCAACAACCTTCGAACAAAAATCCACGGTTTTGTTGGCGGAAAGTCCGATCGTGTGTACGCGGCATAACAGATCTTTGAAGTAGAGAACCAGCTTTTGGGAAGGGATTGTCATATATTTTTTGTAAAACAGGGCAGTAAAGCAAGCCGGGCCTGGTCTTTTTTGCAATTTTAAAGATTTGATTGCAAGAGAGATTGGACTCCCAAGAAGTTATAATAAGTCATTAGAGCCTTGAAGGAGAGGGAGTTTTTTTTCAGTCGCCTCTTCGGCACAGATTTGTGGGGCCTTCTATAATTTAGCAAGATGTTTGTAGAACACTTGGATTATTTTATTGGGTTGCTCATCATGAAGTTTATTTTGTTTATTTTAAGATGAATAGGTTTGAATAGGGGTTTAATTTAATAGGGGTTTATTTAATGTTGCAATGTGTCTGTAATGTAAATTTTCATTTGTTGCCTTTCCCTGGGCGAATATAACATTCCTAAAACAGCCATTTAGAACATTCGACCATAACACAGTGGCTAAGTGGTTAACACTTCCACCTAGCAGCACTAGGGTCATTGATTTAAATCACAACCATGGCACTACCTGCCTGGAGTTTGCATGTTCTCCCTGTGCCTGCGTGGGTTTCCTCTGGGTAATCTGGTTTCTTCTCAAACTCCAAAGACTGGTGCTGGTAGGTTAATTGGCTCCTGTCCAAATTGGCCCTAGCATGTGTGTAAATTAATGTGAGATAGGGACCTTAGATTGTAAGTTCCTTGAGGGCAGGTTAGTGATGCGTACATTGACTGCACTATATAAGTGCCTGTAATAAGTAAAATAAAATAATAGTTAAGGAACATTCACCAATAGAGAAAATAGCCTTACAGTATGGGCTAAGAACATTTGAGCAGAAGGGAAAAATAATATGAGGGAGACCTCAGCATTGTGTACACAGTCTATGGTTACTCCTGTGTGAACATCCAAACAAATGGATGTTTGACTGAGCAAACCTTCTGGTTGTTAAGGAACCGGCAACTGATTCTAACAACTAATAGCTGCTAAGCACATTCAGCTGTCAGCTGGGTATTCCTGGCAGACAGGTGAATATAAACAAAGGGATAGTGTTTTTTTTTTTTTTTTAAGTGGCATTGGGTGGATTTCAAGGTTGAACCCCACACAAAAAACAAGAAAAAAAGACATGTCCTCCCCCCCAATCCATAGCAGACCCTTATCCAAGCATGCTTTTCCACATGTTGATGAGGACCCCACAACCCTGGCCCACTAGTTGATGGAATCTGTGGGTGAGGGTTTATTGAAATCTGGAAGCCCTTTAATAATAAGGGGGCCAACAGATACCCCCCATGTGAATGAGTACAGGGTACATAGTACGCCTAGATATTCACAAGAAAGTGTAAACAGTAAAAAAGCGCACACAAGGCCTTTCATTTTTAAAAAAAAGTAATAATGTTATATGATGTAACATGATTACATCATCCACTGATGCAGATCAACGTCCCGCTGGAAGTATATAGGCCACCAACACAAACAAGGCCGTAGCTTGACACCCACCAAATGAAATCTCTGATTCCCCACCACTAAAGTAAACTGTGGGGTGTTGTTTCTTGAGTGATGTCATTTTCGGACATTCAAGACTATTTTCTCTATTGGTTGAATGATCTTTACCTCTAAACGACACTTTTTTTTTTTTTAGGAGCAAATGTTGTGGAATATTACATTTGCCCTGAAAAAGGCAATAGACATTGCCACTTTACACATATTACAAGTATTACAATTCATTTGTGACTATTGTGTGAATGCTGAGATATTTGCAATGCAAGTTTTTTCATACATAGACCCCTTGCTGTGGATGAGAAAAATAAGTGTAGTCTTGTCTGTTCAGGTGACGCTCTCTCCAAACAACTACCAGAGAGTATTGGGAAAGAAGTGTACATAATGTTCAGGAAGACAGATGTTTTAACAACATAAAGTATATGTGTAGTGGAGTGCTTCTTGGCTCCCCATGCACAGATGCATCTTTTTACTCCTTTTCCAACAATGCCCTGGGTTTCCCACAATCCCCCCACCTCCTGGAAATGCCTAGAAAATATACATTTCCACATTCCCCATCCTCTGCAGCTCAGAGAATGGGTAAGAGATGGATGAGCATGTGATCTGCAGCCAGACATATAGTCAGCATGCAGGCAGCCAGACAGGAGCCCACAAGCATGCAGCTTCCATCAAATACACAGCCACTGCAGAGAACAAATCACCAGTGATATCAGCCCCAGGACTCCTCCAGCTACTCGCCTGTGGTTTCGCCAGGCTTATGGGGGAAGTGGCTCTTGTCCTCATTAATATGAGGAAAAGGTGCTTTGCCAGTTGGTGGGGGGGGGGGTGTTTCTCCTACTACTCTACCATGTTGAGACCATATGGCCTGGTATGGTTTAGGATTGGAGTGCAGGCTAGTGCATGCTAGTCACACCATTTCCTGAATAGGCATGGATTTTTGAGGGAACTTCATGCCACTTTTTTTGTGGGGACCCCTAAAATTTATACCAGGCCTGAAGGGCCTGGTATGAAATATGGAAGAACCCCTATGTAATTTTATTATATCCCTTGTATCTTATTGTATCCCTTGCTTACATGGCCAGATTCTTAGCCATGTAAGTGAATGGACCCTGGGGCCTGTGACACCACTGTCTGCATCCACAGGTGTCCTTAAAAACCATTGACAGCAATGGAGAACAGCCAAGGTTTGGTCCAAACTTGTGTTCAGACTAAACCTTGAGCATATCCACAGTCACAAATGTGACTGTCTCTTGTTCAACAAAGTCTCTGTAATAGGTTCACTATGCATCTGTATTCCTCGGCAGTCAAGTGTGACAGTTTGCAAAGTTCTGAGACAGAATTATTGCCAAAAACATGATGGATTTTCACTATAAATAGATGCGTAATGAAGAAGTGGTCAAGGTCAGGTTTCATTTATTTAATTCTGCCCACAGTGCTATTTTAGAGCAGCAGAGGAAGGAATATATGACTCAAATTGTAACTTTGTATTTAATCTGTCCCACAATATGTCTCACTGCTCCAGTTTAGCATTGCTTTGCCGTGTTGCAGAATTTATAAATGTCCCTCAGTTTATCTGTCTCTTTTTTAAAATCTTTTATTTGTTTGCAATTAATTCATAATGTGAGGTATGGGCCAACTGGTAATCCTCCCAAAAAGGCCCAGAATCTATCCTAATTAATTTTAAAAAATCTATCTATACATGTCTGTTTCAATGCCTACACCCATAATGTAATTTTTTTGTAAATTCTTTCTGTGACTTACCCTATAAGATTAATATTTTAGACATTTATGATATGATCTCCAGCTTTTAGTGAAGTTTAAATAGTTTATTTGGACCAAGCTTGCCCAAACAAACTATGACCTTCACTACTAAATGCTGTGTGCTCTGTATAAACTGTATGTATCTTCAGCTACATACAGTATACAGTTCTGTGTTCAAGCAGTGGGATGAGAAATTTCAACAAAAGGGGTACAGAGATTTAGATGTCTTGTTTCTTCCTGTCCAAACTCTCATTACCTCAGTGATGCAACAATGTGTCTATGTACTGTATAGCTAAAAACCACATCTTTACCAAACCTTTTGACCTTGGATAAACACTATAACTACATAAACTTTACTGATTAAAATAACCTCAGCAGGATTCTTTTCAGTAAGAACATCAAAGTGTATATGGGCTATGCTATACATATGAGTTTTCTGTAGAATACTTTTTAATGGATTAACCTTTCATGACAGGCTTAGTAATACTTACAGACAAACATCAAAGAATGCTTCATGAATGTAAAAAATCTCACAGTTTTCAAGCCTCTTAAAAGTGTATTGCTCATAGTTAATGTTTACCTAAATGCACGCAGTTTGGGTGCATCACACATAAATTGTCCAATTAGCACACATCGCATTGTCATAAAGTTCAGTGTTTTTGTATAAAAAGCACATTCTTAGACTGCAAAGAGATAGATCATTTCCTACATCCTCTTGCATCCACTACCCTCAACAACTCAAAGAAAAATCATGACTGGAGTAAAAGGAGGTCACGGACATGGTCAGCAGACCCAGCAGTGTCAGACTCAGCAGTGCCAAACCCAAACTCAGCAATGTCAGACTCAAGCTCAGCAGTGTCAGCAAGGACAACAAGGAGGCCATGGTGATCAGGGTCAATTAGGGCAGCATGGCAACCAGGGTAATCATGGTAGTCATGGAGGTCACGGAGGTCATGGGGGCCATGGAGGTCATGATGGGCAAGGTCAAGGACACCAGGGACACCATGGTGGGCAAGGTCAAGGACACCAGGGACACCATGGCGATCAACATCAAGGAGGACACTGAAATTGTAAGTATCATTTATTGTAGCTTTAATACAAAAAAAAAATAAGAAACAGTGATTTCAGTAGATTTTTGAAGGAGCACAGGGCTGTAAAAAAAATATAATGGTACAGCTCTCATATTATTATATAAAGCAACAAGGAAACAAGAGTGGGTACTGTGGGATGTGAAGGTAGGTAGAAGAGAACATAACTTTTTTTCCCCACTTTCAGTATTCACAGAACTATTACAAATATTGCAGATAAAGACTTTACTACTTCACAGATTAAGTTGTCTAAATATTCTAATATTTAGCAATCTACAGAATTTTACTGCATTTGTTTTGGAGCACTATGTGAAATTATTACTTATACTCTTAGAGTATAGGACAATTACAAGCTGCAGCCAGGAAGGGAGAGAAGGGCCATTTCATTCAGAGTAATGTGTCTGTAACCTTCAATAAGAATGCTGAACGTTTTAACTCTTTTATGACCAAAGGTCATTGATGCCTAGATGTCCAGTCCAACTTTGTTAGTGCCATCATGTGTCGGTTAACTTGACAATGTTTGACTAATTTGCATACCTAATGCATTTTGTTAAAGTTGAACTCTAAATGAGCAATAGACTCTCAAACTGGCTATGCACTGATTGAAATTCATTTGATTCAGCAGTGATCAGCCAAATTTTGATTAATGTGTGGCCATCACTGCTTAACATAAGTCAATTGTTTGAAGGATATCTGTTGAAGGGACAACACGTTCCTTAATCAGCATCTGCAGACAATCAGTGTATTCTAAGGCGGTTGTCACTGTCAGAATACAATGTCCCGGCAGGAATTCCTCCTCCACCATCTTCCTGTTGGCTGAATTAAAAAAAAAAAAAAAATAACTGTGGATGGCCAGCTTTCGTATACAAGTAGGGGGGCACCCACAACTTAAGCTTTAAATACATATGCAACTTAAAATTGGTGTACTATTTTACAAAAAATACAGTTTTTTTAGTATATACTGACAAGAACCCCTTTAAATCACCTTCATCATTAGTTCTTTTGAAACTGTGACTATATTGGACAATTACAAGTTATAACCTCCTTAGCATTAACAATGACGTTGCTTAGGCTTTGAATTCTATGTAAAAATCCTTAATCTCTAACATTATTCAGGGTAACTATTTTTGCATAGTACCACAAACCCAATTTACCGGTCAGGGTAAATGTCAAGGAGGCCCCAGAATGGCAGGGCGGTAATACATTTAGAAACAGTGTTTTAAAACATCATCTATAGAAAACCTTGCACATTGTATTTTTTTGCAGTTTCATGGGTGCATACATTTTTTAAAAAAGCAGTAAGCCAAACACAGTCATTGACTGCAATGTTAATGCTACTATGCAGAGTTTTTCAGTATTGAATTTTATGATATATCATCAGTTTTAGACCATCAATAATGGGCTACTGTGGTTAGCCCAAACTGTAGACAAGTACTATGTTTATCTGTGCAGAGTACGGACTATTCCTGATTCTATGCTAAAGCTGGCCATAAATGCTACAATATGATTGTACAATTCCCACATCATACAATATGATTGTAGACTTGCCCACACCTACTGTATGTAGTACTTACGACAACTTAAGCAGTTTATACAACTTAATGTATATTCAACATATTAAACTATTGCACTACATAGTCGCTGTCCTCAATGAGATTTAAAATCTCAATGTTGCCAGCTTCACAGCATGGATCATGGTTACTCATCTTTCCCCTATTGTAAATTCATTAGTTAACTAGTAGTCTAAACATCAAATGGACTTTTAATAACAGTGTTTTTTTTAGCGAGAATGACTTTACAAAAAAGCATTCCAGTCAATAATTATATTTATACTCCATTTGTTTATAGGCCAACGCATGGTTTTTAACTTGTGTGACATGTAACACAATGTTGTATATGCTTAGAATTTTGGTATCAATAAAGAGGTACTGAGATTTACTAAAACTTGCGCGCACAGAATCTGGTGCAGCTGTGCATAGTAGCCAATCAGCTTCTAACCGACAATAAAACCTGAAAGCTGATTGGTTACTATGCACAGATGTAGCAGATTTTGTGTGCACCAGTTTTAGTACAGTAGTATTAGAAAATATGAACTAACTGATTCCTCGACAAAGCATTTTAATCTACTCTATGTGACTGAGTTTTCTGAATTGTTTGTTTTCTTGTTCTAGAATATGAACAAATGAAAAAGAAGATTTTGGACGACTTTAAGAAATGGAATGAAACAGACAAATCACCTAACTTATCTAAGACACAAATAAATGTTAATTTATTGCAGATTTGTTGGCTTTTTTCTTTACCTTAAATCTGAACTCTGGACAGATCTAATAACTATTTGATCAATTCTAATGATCATTAAAAAATGGTTACATTATTTTTTTCATAGAGTTAGAATGTGACTTGGTATCAGCCTCGTCTAAGTCTCTACACAACAGCACGCAGACAGATAGGCCAGCTCTAGGAACCAATTTGGGCTTTGTTTCTTAGAGCTAATATGTTTACAGGATAAGGACAGCATCAGTAGGGATGTGACCTCATTAGCTGCTGCCCCTTTTCAGAAAGCCCAGGCTAGGATCCTGCAGTGACTGGTATGACTATACCTGTAAACAGTAATAAAGAACTTGAGTGAGATATGTTTGTTTACAAAAAGATGAAAAACAAACAGTGAAACAAATTATATATATATTGTAAAAGACCTGGGGTACCTTTGGACACCTCAAGGAGAGCAGTAATGAGGTGCGCATAGTACTCTGTGGTGAACAGTGGGTGTGGCTGAATTGCATTAACAATGGGAGGAACTTAAAGGGACATGGTAAAATAAAACAAAAGCCTTCTTGTACCCAAAAAATATGCTTTGATTGCTGTGCCACAAGTCAGAGTCTCACAGACATGTGTACATCTCAGTACAATTGTTTTTTTTTTAAAAATGGAACTCTTAACTTACATATGCTTTTGTATACACTAAAAATAAACAGAGAGCTAACACTTTATCTGAGCCTACCTTAACCACTTAAGGACCGGAAGGATTTGCCCCCTCAATGACCAGGCCATTTTTTGCAATACGGCACTGCATCGCTTTAACTGCCAATTGCGCAGTCATGCGACATTGTACCCAAACAAAATTGATCACCTATTTTTCCCACAAATAGAGCTTACTTTTGGTGGTATTTGATCATCTCTGGGGTGAGCGACAATTTAGAAAAAAAAAACAATATGTTTTACTTTTTGCTATAATAAATATCCCCCCAAAATATTTAATAAAACAAATGTCTTCATCAGTTTAGGCAAATATGTATTTTTCTATATATTTTTATTATTTATTTATTTTTTACTAGTAATGGCGGCGATCTGCGATTTTTAGCGGGACTGCGCCATTGCGGTGGACAGATCGGACACTTTTGACACTTTTTTGGGATCAGTGCCATTTATACAGCAGTGCAGCACAAAAAACACAAATACTCATAATAAATTATGTATGAATAATAAAGTCCATAAAGTTCTTAATAAAAATAGATGATAGAACACCACAGAGTGTCCAAATAAGTGCTTCTATGGATGAGATACAAGGTGCTCATGTGATAACCCCCACTGGTGAAAATTTTAGCAGCTCACCTCATTGAATGAACCCCTGAGTAAATCAGACAGGTCACACAGACATTTCCCTCATAAGGGTATAACAGCTGGATCACTGGATATGCTAAATGCTGGGGAGGAGAGTACTCCGATGGTAATGAGATCCCTTGCGCTCTGACCATGAGCTCCGATTCAAAGGTACATGGAATAAAAGCGACAGAATATAGTGCTCTCCGTTTGATAAAAGCATTTTTTTAAATAAAAAAAGTTGCACTTACAAGTCAAGCACTATTCCCAGTGCAGGGTGACAAGGCAGATAACAAACAAATCCACGAGGATCAATGATAGACGCGGGTGTCTTTACGCTAGTCACGTGGTTCCATAAGCATTGCGTCCCGGGGGGGGCGGGACTTCATCAGCGGTGGACCGCTGACGGTGGAGGTTATCACATGAGCACCTTGTTTGGACACTCTGTGGTGTTCTATCATCTATTTTTATTAAGAACTTTATGGACTTTATTATTCATACATAATTTATTATGAGTATTTGTGTTTTTTGCGCTGCACTGCTTTTTACCTTCATTGCTATCTTGGATTTGATCATTTGACCCTCAGTGTTCAGCTGCTGTTGCTAGGTTTTTAATTGATCTATACTGTTATACATTTATACAGTGATCAGAGCTAAAAATAGACACTAATTACTGTATAAATGTCACTGGCAGGGAAGTGGTTAACACTAGGGGCGATCAAGGGGTTAAGTGTTGCCTAGGGTGGTGTTTCTAACTGTGTGGGCAGTGTACTGACTGGAGGAGGAGAGAGATTGCTGTTCCTGATCACTAGGAACAGCAGATCTCTCTCTACTCCCCTGTCAGAATGGGGATCTGTTTGTTTACATACACAAATCCCTGTTCTGGCTACCTGTCCAGCGATATCGCTGTTGGCCGGCGGACATCACAGCCTCTGGCTATGCGCATCAGCTCTGGCGTTGCGCCGCAGGTGCGCGTGCCCCCTACCGCTCTTAAAGCAGCCGACGTACACCTTAGGCGATTCGCGCAGCCATGCCAACCTGCCGCGATATAATGACGGCAGCTGGTCGGCATGCGGTTAAAGAAGAAATTCATTAGAATAGTCAGGAACTGCTTAGCAACCAGCAACTGTTGAGACAAGAAAACATTTTGGTTTGATCAGATGTATGCAATGTACAATGTAATGTACATAGCTCAAGAGTCTGTAATATACATTATACTGTATATAGTACAGGAGTCTGGGATGTACAAAATAGTGTATATAGTGCAGGAGTATGTAATGTACAATATAGTGTATATAGTGCAGGTGTATGTAATGTACAATATGGTGAATATAGTGAAGGAGTCTGTAATGTACAATAAAGTTGTACATAGTGCAAGAGTATGTAATGTACAATATAGTGTATATAGTGCTGGAGTATGTAATGTACATTATAGTGTATATAGTGCTGGAGTATGTAATGTACAATATAGGTTATATAGTGCAGGCATCTATTAAGCTGGCCATACATTTACCACATCCAGGTGTCTCCAGCGGACCAGCTTTAGTTCCTGTAACCCCCTTGACGTACGTTTTGTCGTGCTGACATCTTCAAGAGGAAATACAGGGCTGTATGGCCTCCTGAAGACTTCAGCACAATAAAACGTACATTGGTTACAGGAAGTGGGGCTGGTCCGCTGGAGACACCCGGATGTGGTGAGAGGCCTGAGTGATCAAAGCTACAAACAGGGCTTGCGCTTGTTATAGTGAAGCCAGTGTTGTATGATAAAAAAAAGACATAACCCGGGTTCAGGGCGGAATGCACAGTTAAATGTGAGCATGATAGCTTATTTTTTTAACCACTTCCAGCCCAAGGACGTCATCAGATATCTTCTTTTTCAGCTGGCGATTCTGTGCACCGTAAGAACGATCATAGTGGCAGTTCAGACGCTTGATCGTTCTTACAGACGGAGCTTCTGTACAGCCCGGTGCTTCTCCAGACTCGCCCAAGCGATTGGGGACCTGGAGAAAGAATCCACCACCGTCGGATGAGGAGCATAGAAATTTCCAGATGATCACCGGTCATCTCTATGACCGTCGGAGGCCCGGGCGCGACGTTATGACATCACGTCCGGGCCGCGGATGTAAACAAAGCCGAGATCTCTGCTGGAAAGCATCAGATCGTTCATTTCTTTTTTGATCTGATGCTTTCCAGCCTGGAGGAGAGATGTGGGGTCTTATAGACACACACCATTCCTATTACAAGGGATGTTTACATTTCTTGTAATAGGAATAAAAGTGATAAAAAAAAATGTAAAGAGAAAGTGTAAAAATAAAAAAATGTAAGTAAAATAAATGCGCGCTCGCGCACAGAAGCAAACACACACGTAAGTCGCGCCCGCATATGTAAACACCATTCAAACCACACATGTGAGGTATCACCATGTGCGTTAGAGTGAGAGCAATAATTCTAGCACTAGACCTCCTCTGTAACTCTAAGCAGGTAACCTGTAAACATTTTTAAATCATTGTGCATGGAGATTTTTAAGTACCAAAGTTTGGCACCATTTCACAAGTGTGCGCAATTTTAAACATGACATGTTGACATGTTGGATATCTATTTACTCCGCGTAACATCATCTTTCACATTATACAAAAAAATTGGGCTAACTTTACTGATTTGTTATTTTTTAAATTCATGAAACTGCTTTTTGTAAAAAAAATACGCTTGAAAAATTGTCACGCAAATACCGTATGACATAAAAAGTTGCAACAACCGCCATTTTATTCCCTAGGGTGTCTGCTAAACAAACAGATATAATGTTTGGGGGTTCTGAGTAATTTTCTAGTAAAAAAAATATGTATTTTTATTTTTTTAAATTGCATAAAGATTTTATTAAAAGTTTTAAAGAACAATACAGAGTATTATAGCCAAACGGGAAAAAGGTTCCATTTGCAGCACATCATATAGTTGTAAACAGAACACAAAAAAACTATGTGGATTATAAGGGATACATAACAATCAGGATTCATAAATTGAAGAATACAGTAGCCTCTCCATTAATATTGTAACAGATACAATTCTCTATGATGGTAATCTACCGGTCTAGAAACCTATCAGGATCAACCGAAAATGCAGAGACTTCAGAACTACTTGTACTCTAATCGTTCAGCAAGTCAGTGACGGTACGGGGTTCAGAGCCGACTACTCCAGTCATCCTCCAGCTCCACAACCGCCATGTACTAGGAATAAGGATAAGGAGGAAAAAAAAAAGGAATAAAGAAAAGGAAGGGGGGGGATGCATACAAAAGATGACAGACAGAGAGGGGGTGGGAGGACCACCAGCTACCCCCTCCATCTACTTCTGGCTAGAATATACATCATACGGGGTCCAACATGTTCACCAGATGCAGAACAATGCATCGTGATAATAGGTCAATCGCTGTTTTGTATCAATTCTTAAAGCAGCTGAGAATTTCTATAAGTGATCCAAGCCTCCCATGTAGCTGAGAAGCTGGAGATTCTATCTCGTGAAGTGTATAGCAGCTCCTCCTCACTGCTGCGCGGTTGATACGTAATTCTTTGATTGAAGGAGGGGATGCGGACCTCCAATGCACCGGTTCACAAAGCCTAGCAGCATTAATCATATGCATAGCTACCGACTTATAGTATCTTTTTTTGGGGTATTTATAGAGATGAAGGAGGTACTGCGCTGGTGAAAAACTACAATGGGAGCGAAGATATGGCCGTCGTCACTTCATGAACCTTACTCCAATACAGCTGAATCAGTGGACACGTCCACCAAATGTGGAGAAAAGTGCCTATTTCCTTTTCACATCTCCAACAATGATCTGGTACTGTCGGAAAAATCCTATGAAGCTATTCTGGTGTCCTATACTATCTTGTTTTAATTTTATACCCATTTTCCTGCTTGTTCACATTCAGAGAACCTTTGTGAATAAATAATGCAGTCCCAGCTAGTGTCCTCTATTTCTGTGTCCAACACAGATTCCCAGAATGCATTAACCAAGCGTAAAGAAGCATACTGTTCCCCAACATGGAGGTGTATAGCACTGAGATCACATGACTCTGAGGAGACGAGCTAGAACACAGTGATTTGAATACCGTAGGTGCTATCGTGTATCTTTCTCTGCTCACCAGATCATCTAGACAATGTTTTAGTTGAATATAGGACCAAAAAGGGAAAGATTTAGTAATAGATAATGCTGCAAGCTCTTGCTACCGTATGAACTTGCCCCTGCGAAAGAAGTGTTCCACTTACATCTTTGCATATGGCCATTCCTTTGATAGGTAGGTTTTAGCCAAACCTGGAGGAAAGTCCGGATAACCTCTAATAGGGGTAATCGAGCATTCTGTGGCCGAAAGCGCGTGGACTTTACAGACCATGTCGAAGGCATGAAGAGTT
The DNA here is from genome assembly GCF_042186555.1 of Aquarana catesbeiana. Lineage (NCBI taxonomy): Eukaryota > Metazoa > Chordata > Amphibia > Anura > Ranidae > Aquarana > Aquarana catesbeiana. The sequence continues at coordinate 191,845,019 of NC_133331.1, forward strand.
GCCCGTGTGTGAAGGGTAGGTGGTACATGCTTTTTGGAGAACCAGGGAATTGAGCAAAGTTTAGATCCCGAAATCAATCGCTCAAGATCCACCCAGCCCTTGCAACGGGTATAAATCCTCCAATCTACAACCCTAGTCAGATGGACTGCCCCATAACAGCGCTGTAGATCAGGGAGGCCAATTCATACACACGATAGCATTTTCCGACAGAAAATGTTCTATGGGAGCTCGTTGTCGGAAATTCCGACCGTGTGTAGACTTCATTGGACATTTTCCATCAGAATTTCTGTCAAACAAAATTTGAGAGCTGGTTCTCAAATTTTCCGACAACAAAATCTATTGTCGTAAATTACGATAGTGTGTAAGCAATTCCGACACACAAAGTTCCATGCATGCTTGGAATCAAGCAGAAGAGCCGCACTGGCTATTGTACTTAATTTTTCTTGGCTCGTCGTACGTGTTGTACGTCACCGTGTTCTTGACATTTGGAATTTCCGACAAGGTTTGCGTGACCGCAGGGGCGGACTGACAACACTCGGGGCCCCCGGTCCAAATAAAGCAAGGGCCCCCTGTCAAACCCCGCCCATGACCCACCCCTGACCCCGCCCATGACCCACCCCTGACCCCGCCCATGGCTCACCCCGCCCCTACATTTTGAACAAAGTACAATTTCTGCCTTTTTTTACTGGACCTGGAGGGGGGTCTCTCTAACAGTGTCCATTAGAGAGAGTCCCCCGCAGGTCCCATTAGAGACTACAAAGGGGAATAATGGGACCTGGAGGGGTCCTCTTTCTAACGAAGTGTACAGTGAACACCTTCATTCACTCTGGTCCTCAAGGGTCTACCTCCTTGTGCCATGACTCTCACCCCTGCCCCAACCTCTCACAAAGTAAAAATAAAATTGGCACTGTGTAGCACTCCTCTTACCTTAACTATTAGTACTGTAGCTGTGGCTGGCTCCCGCATCCTCTGTGACTGGCTCCTGTGGGTGGGTGGCTGGCTGGCACCCTACTGTGGCTGGCTAGCTGGCTCCCTGGTGTGGGGGGGTCACTGTGGGTGGCTGGCTGGCCCTGCTGTGGGTGGGTCTCCGTGGGTGGCTGGCTGGCACCCTGGCCCTGCTGTGGGTGGGTCAGAGTGGGTGGTTTGATGGCACCCTGGTCCTGCTGTGGGCGGCTGGGGGTGTCCTCTCCTCTTCCGCCGTTTCAGGCACTGTTTGCTGAGGCGAGGGAGGGACTTGGAGGGAGACTGCGGCCCCTATCCGGGACGGTAGAACTAGAGGGTTTGCAGCAGGCCCAGTGCGCAGCGGCGTGCAGCGCAATGGGTGATGATATTGTGTGTGGGTCTTCTCTGTTTCCATTTGAGAGCCTATGTTGGAAAGAGCCCCCCATCAATGCAGCCTCACCAGTGCCCATGAAAGCAGCCTCACCAGTGCATGGGGGTTAGAGAGGAGAGCTGCCGGATCACACAGAGCGGGTATCTCTTGCTGTGACACCTGGCGACCGCTGTCATCCAATGTCCCACCTCTTTTGATAGACGTCACATGTCCCCTGGCATTGGACCAGTGTGATGTCTGTCAAAGGAGCCAGGGGGCCGGACATTGGATGACAGCGGTCGCCGGGTAAGCAGGAGATCCCCGATCTGTGTGATTAGAGAGCGCTCACCCTCCCCCTTACCATCCAAGCAGTGGCATCACTAGAGTTAGTGTCACCTGGTGTGGTAAAACATGGTGTCACACCCCCCCCACCCCCGGGGCACTGAGCAGGCTAGTGCATCGGCGTGGCTCTCCTCCCAGCCTGCCACAGTAGATGGAGCCAGGATGGAAACGGGGTGGTGGATGGAGCCAGGATGGGAACGGGGGGTGGTGGATGGAGCTGGAGTGGAATGGCAGATGGTGGATGGAGCTGGAATGGGTTTGGGGGGTGGATGGATCTGGTATGGGATCGGGGGGTTAGATGGAGCCAGGATGGGAGCAGGGTGGTGGATGGCACTGGGATGGAATCGGGGGGTGAGGGAGGATGGAGCTAGGATGAGAGCTGTGATTTGGGAGGGGGGGGGGTAAAGGATGATATGTGCCACGGGATGCTTTTCAAGAGGGGGTAAGAAGGGCCTGGGCAGGTAACACTTGTGCTGCCAGGAGTGATTCTAGGGAGGGGAAAGGGGGTGGGGGATAGGATATGTGCTAGGTGGTATTTTGAGAGGGGAGAGGAATTGTGCTGGGGGGGTCAAACTTCAAATCTGCCCCCCTCCTTCTAATACAAGTCCTCTCTAACCCAACCCCCCCCCCTTTCCTGTACACAACTCCCCCTTCCACATAAGGGATATCGGAAGTGGAAAAGGGAGCCGTGGTGCCCAGTGTCAATCCGACTCCGAGCCTGGTGTCACCCGTGCTCCCCCCCTTCCAATAGCGACAGACCTCTTATGGCAGGTGTCCTTCCTCCCCCGCTCTTGCTCCCGGCTGTGTGCGTGAATGTAAGAGCCGAGGAGGAGGCTGTTTGTCAATGTCTCTCTACTCTCTGCCTCACTCCCTCGTCCCTCCTCCCCCATTCTCCCTCACATCGCGTGCAGCTGAGGGATATCGGAAGGGAAAAAGGGAGCCGCGGTGCCCAGTGTCAATCCAACTCTGAGCCTGGTGTCACCCGTGGTCGCCCCCCCCCCCCTTCAATAGCGACGCCAGCAGCGCCGGGGCCCGGGTGAGCCCGAAACGATGGTCGCAGGGGCCCGCGGGAGCACTGACAGTTTCAGCAGGTGGCGCTGGCGGGCCCCTTTCAGGGGCCGGGCCCTCGGTCCGCGGCCGAACTGACCGACTGGTCAGTCCGCCCCTGCGTGACCGTGTGTATGCAAAACAAGTTTGAGCCAATATCCGTCGAAAAAAAACATGGATTTTGTTGTTGGAAAATCCTATCGTGTGTACAGGGCTTTAGATTTTGGTAATACTATGTGCTGATTTTGTCCCCCAAAGGAAGGACCTACACAAAGGAGGGCGTTAAGCAGATCGGGATAGTCTGTATTTTATATAATAGGCGGAAAGAAGAGAGACTTCCACCACGTCAGATGAAGAGTATGGTGGTCCCATCCCTGGTGCAATAGAACAAAAAGAAATACCACCTAAATGGGACTTTGAAAGACCACCAACTCTGCAGTATAAAAAAGTATCTTTTTATTATTTTGAATATGGTCTAGAATAAAAAGACCTGTAACGTCTACATATTACATAAATTCATCAAACAAAAAACAGAACACCAATAAAAAGAATGAAATACAAATTGACATATGTACTTTCCGAAGGGTTGTGTACCCTAATACCCGCCGCGTTTCCAGTATTTTGATACCTTCATCAGGGGTTGAGAGTTGAGTATATTTACATATATATTAATTCCAATTGGGATGATTCCATGTTCAAAGAACAAAAGAGGCAATTAAACCAAAGGAAGTGTCAGATGGACACCAGACCGGGGTGCTAGAAAGCTTAAAATGCAATGCTTTCTAAAATCTGTGCAGTAAAAAATTGTGCTTGGCAACGATGAGGCTCCACCAATAGACAGTGAGTGCTTATGAAGAGTGCTTGGGACAGAGTAATGCTAGAGCTTTAAATGTAGGCTTCATAGTGGGTGGATAATATCCAAAAGTCCCTGGTACAATGTGCCCTGTGAGTGTAGGGGTCCTGTATACAGCGATCCTCTCCAGTGTCAGTGCCTAAGGCACTTCCTTCATGCTGTGCAAGCCAGGAGGTGCTGGAGGCAGATTTTGTGCTGTATCCATTCTTCCAGGCTGAAAAGGGACAAACTACAAGTGTTACTGCAATGTGTAGCTCACTGTTTGTTATATTACTGTCACTCCTGTGTGAGTATTTCTGTGTGGGAATCAGAGATAGCTGTCAGAGGCTTCTCTGATTCACTGAAACTTTCTATTTCCATACTGCAATATACTTGGGCTATTCTCAAGTGTCTGAGAGCAAAGCTCATTTTATTATAACCTATCAAGTGACTGGTTTGTGTTGAAGTGTATATCTGCTGAAGTGTATATCTGTGTATATTACTGTCACTCCTGTGTGAGTATTTCTGTGTGGGAATCAGAGATAGCTGTCAGAGGCTTCTCTGATTCACTGAAACTTTCTATTTGCATACTGCAATATACTTGGGCTATTCTCAAGTGTCTGAGAACAAAGCTCATTTTATTATAACCTATCAAGTGACTGGTTTGTGTTGAAGTGTATATCTGCCACTTAATTATTTAAAGCAACTGTGTCCCTTTTTGATCTGGGGGATTCCTAGCTAGTATTAGCCTAGGGAACGGTAAACAGCTGAGGGTAGTGACAGGATGGGCCTCCGACTGCCATTTGGATAGGTACCGGTCCAGTAGCATTGATAGCCTAAAGTCAGGTTAGGACCCAGAGATAGGCTAGATAGGCCTGATTTGTCTTGCAGGTGGCATGTTCCAGACTTCTTTGCCATCGGTGTGTTTATATGTACAAGTGTCCCCAGGAAGCCAGCTCCACAGATGCATTAGCGCTCATCCTCTCAAGCCGGATTGTGTTACACATGGCAAGCCAGCTCATTAGGGGCCCCTGCAAATGAACTGTGCCACGGGTCCTAATTGGAGGTGTTGGTGTTAAAGGCCTTTAGTTATATATCCGGATATAAATATATATATACATATATACTCTGTTCTTCTCAGACATATGTACATTCTTCCTGTTATTGCTTTGGTTGTATGTAATGCCATCACTTTATCATGTATAAAGCAACACTAATCATTTGCTGGTATGTCTGTATATCTTTACTCTTAGAAATCTATGCTGGGTGTATTAGTACTACTGCTTTCAGTTAGAGTTACTAGTTATTGTCCCAGAATAACTAGTAATATGACACCCCCCCCCCCCCCCATTACAGAGCTACAGAGGTAAAGCTGGAATTTAGAAAAAAAAGTGAACTTATCCTTTAAAGTAAGACATATCTGGGGGGATTTCCTGACCCTGCCTGTGAAATGGCACTTCTTTGTGATGTATACAACCTTTTAAAGCAAAACTGACATTTACAAAGAAAAAAAGGAGTGTTTAAATTTCAGCAAAATAAAGCCTAGTACACATGGTGAGATTATCGGACGTATAATCTACCTTTTTTTTTGCATGTTAGTCTCCATATCCAATGCGAATAGGTTACTAAAGTACGAAAATTCTCGTACGACAGAAAAGAAAAACGAAAGTGCTGTAATGTATATGTATTGTATTTTTCGGACGAAAACTGTACTGATTAAACAAAAATCGTACATTCTGGTATCTGTACAAGAAAAATTTTCGTGTCTGTCCCTTCGGAAAATTTCGGATGACAGCTGTGCACTAACGATCAGACAGTGAAAGCAAAATTTTTTCGTCCGGTTTTATTTAGCAAAACAATTTTTACAATTTTTTACAACATCTACATATTCATATTTTATCAGTAGTATATAAAGACCATTCTCTATTTTCATATTCAGGTCCCTGATTCAGTCATAAAACCCTACTAACTAACCTCTTATCATATAACCGAATATATTTACTTGTATATACCACTGATTTTGAATAGAACACTACATCATTCGTTCGTATTTAACCTGACATCAAATCATTCCTACCGCACACCCAATCACTACAAAAAAAAAATATGTGACATTGTACCCTTTGCCCCCCGACATTTCCAACATACATCCTCATTATCTGGGTTTATCTTGTGCATATCTACTGGACATCTATACCACCTAGCTAATATCTTAAAGTTTCTCTCTTGGTGTCTATAGGAGATAGATAGCTTATGTGTTAATGCAATTGCTTTTTTCCATTTTGCTTTGAGGATGGTTATCCCCAACTCTTCCTCCCATCTTTTTATATAATTTACCTCCTTTTCCTTATTATTTGAGATGAAGTATCTATATACCTTGGATAGGGTATGTGTTGGTTTTTGCTCCTGTAGGAGCAATTTTTCCAGTTCCGTCAATGGTCTGTCCATTACAGTCTCTTTCGTCAGAGAGAGAATGTACTTCTGGAGCTGTCGATACTGCATCCAGTTTGTTTTGTATTCCATACCTAGAGTCTCTAACTGAAGAAGTCTATTTTCATCCATTGTCTCTATTATCCTAGTATCCTCATTTCTCTGCCATTTAAGGAAAGTCCTACCTTCCATTGGAATCAAAAGTATAAGTTATTCCTGCGCTACCTAGGAAAAAAGGTGTACACACGGACAGTTGCGGACACCGAATGGGATCAAACAAGGCCTACCTTCCATTGCTGTTTCAGTGTTGAAACAACCAAGAGGGGCATATCGCCCTCTGGAGGTTGCCTTTCCTTCACTATTCCAGGGTAGTGATTTCAATTTTAAGGCTGCAACTTCTTCTTCCAGTTTTACCCATTGCTTACAGTCTGTGTTTTGAAACCAGTCCACAATCCTAGTTATAAACACCGCTTTAAGATAAGCCGATAAATCTGAGAGGGCCAATCCTCCATCTTTTTTTAGTCTAGTTAATACTTCTCTATGGATTCTGGCGGGTTTCCCCGACCAAATGAAGCTCCCTATGGCCTTACGCAATCGATTCAGAATATTTGTTGAGGGGAATATTGGGACGGTCTGAAATATATAAAGTATTTTGGGCAATATATCCATTTTTATAATGCTTATCCTACCCATCAAAAAAAATATTCCTTTATCATATTGCTGAAGTGTTTTTATAATTTTTTGCATTATTGGAAGGTAATTATATTCCTGGATCTTTTCCAAGTGCCTAGGGATATAGATTCCAAGATATTTAAGTGCATTTACTTGCCACTTAATGAAAAATTATTTTTTAGTAATTGCACGATGTTACTTGGTAGTATAATATTCAGGACTTCCGATTTGTTAAAATTCACTTTAAAGTTACTCACCTCCCCAAAGCGTTTAAATTCCTGCATTAAATTTGGTAGCGTCACTAATGGGTTTGTGATATAAAGTAGCAGATCATCTGCATACACTGACATTTTATACTCGATATCCCCTACTTTTATTCCTTGTATGTCGCCATTGTTCCGTATGGCTATCGCTAAGTGCTCCATAGCTAATACATATAGCAGTGGGGACAGCGGGCATCCCTGTCGGGTTCCGTTCGCTATAGTAATTGTATCGGATACATCACCAGTCGCGCATATTCTGGTGATTGGATTGTGATATAAAACCATTATTTTTTCCAAAAGCACCGGGCCCAATCCCCATTGTTTCAAAGTCTCCTGGAGAAAGCGCCATCCCACTCTATCAAACGCCTTCTCTGCATCTATTGCCAGAGGGCAGGATGAGATGGCGTGTCTCCGGGCAAATTCCACAAGTGACAAAGTCTTCAGAGTATTGTCTCTCGCCTCTCTTCCTTTTATAAATCCCACTTGGTCTAGATGTATATCTGTCGGTATTATCGGGGTAAGTCTATTAGCAATGATTTTAGAGTATACTCTAAGATCGATACTTGTCAAAGAGATAGGTCGGTAGTTACTGCATACAGTATGATCCTTCCTGGGCTTAGGTATTAGCGAGATATAAGCCTACATGCCCTGAGGGACGAAGGGCTGAGAGGCAGAAACTGAGTTGAATGTCAGCTTCATAATAGGAATTAATGAGTCCTTAAAGGTTTTTTATAATCGCGGGGTAAAGCCATCTGGCCCAAGACTCTTACCTGGTACAAGCGAGTCTATTACTTTCTGTATTTCAACCTCTGAGAACTCCTGTTCTAACTGCTCTACTTCTGTTTTCGTTAGAGTTGGCATAGCAGTATCTTTTATATATTGGTATGTACTCTGTTGAAACTTTTCTGGATCATTCTCTGCTAGTTAGTTTGGGATATTATATAACCTAGTATAAAAGGAATGGAAAGTTTTCAGGTTCCCATTTGGGTCATATGTTACATCGCCTGTTTCCATTTTAACCTTTACAATAGATGATGTGTTAACTCGTTGAGACAACGCCCTAGCTAACAGTTTACCAGGCTTATTTCCCTGTTGGTAATATAAAGCACGTTTTTTATCTCTAACCCGTAGTTTTGTTCATTTAGCAAAGTTCGTAGCTCTGATCTTTTTTCTGTTAGTTCCACTAATTCTTCTGATAATGACGTTTGCTTATGTTTCGATTCCAGTTTCATTATTTCCTTTAGGAGCTCAGCTATTCTATTCCCTTTTGCTTTTTTAATCTAGATTCGTGTTTTATAAATAAGCCCCATACTATACATTTCAGTGTTTCCCACTAGATAGATAGGGAATTAGTGTCCCTTACATGGTCTTTTGTAAAATTCAATATAGCTGCTCTAATCTCTTCTACGCAGGCCTCATCAAATAATAAGTTATCGGTTAACTTCCATGAGCCTCTTATACCATTCCCATTTGATATGGCTATCACCAAAAATATAGGCATATGATCCGACCGTGCCGCGCTGCCAATGTCAGAAGAAGAAATCGCTGCCATTCCCAACTGGTTAGTCAGAAAATAATCGAGACTATGGTATGTGCCATGGACTTTTGAATGGAACGTATCGTCTCATTCTAATGGATGAAAGGCCCTCCATATATTGACCAATTGATGCTTTTCCATCATATCTTTAAATTTCTTTTTATCCCTGCTCTTCTGAGACATTGGAGGTGCTGTGGTGTCCAAATCCCGGTCAAGAACAAAATTAAAGTCTCCACCTATTATTGTTATCCCTTCTGCTCTTTCCATAAGATCTGTTAACAAATGTGTTCCTACCTTTATCTGTTCATAATTGGGTAGATATACATTAATAAGGGTGTACTTTTTACCATATATAGCAAGTTTTACTAGTATTGCTTTTCCATCTCTGTTCCTCCAGCTTTCCAATACCTGATGAGGTATTGACTTATGTATTGCTATGGAGACTCCCCTTGATTTCGAATATGTAAAGGAGTCATGGTACCATTTTGTGTAGTGCCTATTCTCTATGTTAGGTGTATGGTCTGCCTGAAAATGCGTCTCCTGAAAGAGGGGGATGCCAACCTTTTGTTTGTGGAGAGAGTATAGAATCTGTGAGCTTTTCGTTGCAGAGTTTAAACCTCTAACATTATAAGAACAAATTTTAATATCGTACCCATACGGGGAAAAAAAAAAAGAAAAGAAAAAAAAAACCTCCCACACAACAACCTTTCCCACTCACCAAAAACACCCCCTCGAACGACAGTCACTCCACACTCAACCACACCACACTAATCTCTCACATTCTACTTGACTTCCTGGAGTCGAACTTTACTTAGTAAGTTCCCTAAACTGGGGAATAAAAAGGGGTTTTCCCCAGAAAAGACGTGCCCTGCCCAGGCATAATATTAAAAAAAAAAAAATTTGTTCCCATATTCTACAAAAAGAGAGAGGAAAAAGCGGGAGGGAAAGGAGGGAGAGAGAGAGAGAGAGAGAGAGAGAGAGAGAGAGAGAGAGAGAGAGAGAGAGGTGTCCGTTTATGAAGCAGTGAAATCTATTCACTGCTTCGTTCTCCGGCATTCACAGTGAAGATCTTTCTCCTCTGTGTGCCTGTTTATGAAGCTTTGTAGATCGCTTCACCTTTGGAGGAGTGAAGAGATCTACAAATGCTTCAAACAGTGGAGAACGGCCCCTGATACTGGAATCTCGTGAGACTTTACGAGATTACAACACCAGAAATACAGAGATGTCAGTTTATTAAGCAGTGATAAATTATCACCGCTCAATACACGGACGATTAATGTTAATAAAATAATGAGTCCCCCTACATTATAAACATATGTATACACACACACACATTATATATACATGTATATACACACACATTATATAAATATACATATACACATTATATGTATATATGTATATATATGTATACACATAAATATGACAGGGGGACATGGTTACAGTGTTGGGGGGTCTGAACGAGGCATAAGGAAGTTAAAAATCTTCCTCCTTCCCCCTCAGATCCCCCCAGATTTCCTCTTCACTCCCCGATTCACCACCTCTGAGCTGGTGAACCTGGGAGTGTGAATTCTGACTCAGATCGCCAGTGAAGCGGTGAGATCACCGCTTCATAAACTGGCCCTTTCTGTGTCATTCAATGAGGATTCTCAGCGTGTAGAGATAATCGGCGGGAGAACAAGTTCAAACATGTTCTCCCCCGATTATCACTGTTTCATAAACTGTTTATGGACTGTGATCAGCGGTGATCCTCGGGATCACCGCTGATCACTGCTTCATAAACGGACACCAGAGAGAGAGAAGAGGGAAAGAGAGAGAAGGGGAAAAAAAAGGCCCACCCCGCCCTTCATTTATATATATTGGTTCCCAAAACCTACATAACAAATGTTGCTAAACTACAACAGTGAAAATATTATATTACAATAGCTAGATAATGTCTTTGTATTGGAGTACCCATGCTCCATTACCACCTTAATAAAACAAACATTTTCAATAACTAAATCCTACTAATATTTTGTACCACATAAACAATATCTCAAAAAAAAAAAAAAACACCCCCCACTTCATTTATTCAGGTTCTATCTATAGGCCAATATGATGCTGACTAACAGTACATATATTACATTCCAACCTCTTCATAGTGATTTAAATCAATAACTCTGTGGTACATTACCCTCCTATAAAATAAAACATTTTCAACAGTTAAAAATAAAACTGATTTTATATATACCGTAAATATACCCTATCAATATTTAAGAAAGAGAAAAAAAAACCCTACCTAATTCAAATTCATTCTATAAACCTGAGTGATGCAAACAACAGTGCATAAAATACATTCCAACCTCTGCATTGTGACCTTGTGTCAATGTCTCCGTGGTACCTTACCACCCTTTTAAGTCAAACATTTTCAATCACAAATAGAACTAATATATATTAACCAGTTGCCGACCGCCGCACGACGATGTACGTCGGCAGAATGGCACGAGCAGGAATAAGGACTTACCTGTACGTCCTTGCCTGCCCACGGGCGGGGGGTCCGATCGGACCCCCCCCGGTGCCCGCGGCGGTCGGATTCTCGTCAGGGGCGATCAAAGGTGAGGGGGAGGCCACTCATTTGTGGCTCCCCCCTCGCGATCACTCCTGGCGAATGAAATGCTTCCTCGGCTTCTGTATAGTAAACAGAAGAGGAGGAAGTGATGTCATCGCTCCTCGGCTCGGTATTTTCCGTTCCGGCGCCGCGGAGAGAAGACATCCGAGTGAGTGCACAAACACTACACACACAGTAGAACATGCCAGGCATACTGTACACCCCCCATCAAACCCCGATCCCCCCCGATCCCCCCAATCACCCCCCCGTCACACTGACACCAAGCATTTTTTTTCCTGATTACTGCATTGGTGTCTATTTGTGACAGTTAGTGTGGTAGGGCAGTTAGTGTTAGGCCCCCTTTAGGTCTAGGGTTCCCCCCTAATCCCCCTATTAAAGTTTTAACCCCTTGATCACCCCCCCATCACCAGTGTCACTAAGCGATCGTTTTTCTGATCGCTGTATTAGTGTCACCCTTTCACCAGTGATCACCGTATAACTGTTACGGGTGACGCTGGTTAGTTTATTTTTTATAGTGTCAGGGCACCCGCCGTTTATGACCGAATATAGGTTTAGCCCCCTGATCGCCCGGCGGTGATATAACTTAGGTTTTAGGATCAGATAGGGTCTGCGTCGCCCCAGGCAGCGTCAGGTTAGCGCCAGTACCGCTAACACCCATGCACGCACCATACACCTCCCTTAGTGGTATAGTATCTGAACAGATCGATATCTGATCCGATCAGATCTATACTAGCGTCCCCAGCAGTTCTGCAATGTTTTATTGTTAATATGTTTTATCATGTTTGCTTTTCAGGTATGCAATTTTTTATACTTTACCGTTTACCATGTTTTTTTATTAACCATTCAGGTACGCCATTCAGCTGCAGCGAGGATTTATTTATCTTGACAGCAACAGCGTTTGCTCCCATGATATATAAAGCCGTGACTCCAGCAGAGGTGATATATGCCGAAGCATGGGGGCAGCAGGGGCGGAGGAGCGATTTGCTCCTACCTTTTGCGGGAGGATGCCCCCATGCTTCGGCATATATAAACGGTGCATGTATGCCCATCATTAGAAGTGGGTGGATGAAGGGAGGTATTCTAATGGTGGGCATCCTCACCGATCAATCTCTTTTTTTCGTTCAGCCCACAGACTGCATGAAAAAAAAAAAGATTACAATATATGCCCAACAAGGACCAGCAACGTACTGGTATGTTGCTGGACTTTGAGTGGTTATGCCAGAATGATGCCTACAGGTTTAGGTATCATCTTGGTATCATTCTTTTCAGCCAGCGGTTGGCTTTCATGTAAAAGCAATCCTAGTGGCTAATTAGCCTCTAGACTGCTTTTACACGCAGTGGGAGGGAATGCCGCCCCACCATCTTCCATGTTTTTCTCTGGCTCTCCTGTCCCAACAGGGAACCTGAGAATGCAGCCGGTGATTCAGCCAGCTGACCACAGAGCTGATCACAGACGAGAGTGGCTACAAACATCTCTATGGCCTAAGAAACCGGAAGCTACGAGCATTTCATGACTTTGATTTTGCCGGATGTGAACAGCGCCATTGGGAAATTGGGAAAGCATTTTATCACACCGATCTTGGTGTGGTCAGATGCTTTGAGGGCAGAGGAGAGATCTAGGGTCTAATAGACTGAATTTTTTTTAAAAAATTTACCTGTCACTACCTATTGCTATCATAGGGGATATTTACATTCCCTGAGATAACAATAAAAATGATTAAAAAAAAATGAAAACGCGAACGCAAGCGTCGGTCTGGAGTCAAATGTAAACAGCAATTGCACCATGCATGTGAGGTATCACCGCGAAGGTCAGATCGAGGGCAGTAATTTTAGCAGTAGACTCCCTCTGTAAATCTAAAGTGGTAACCTGTAAAGGCTTTTAAAGGCTTTCCCTGGGGTGTCTTCTTTCCAAAATGGGGTCATTTGGGGGGGTTTGTACTGCCCTGGCATTTTAGCACCTCAAGAAACAACATAGGCAGTCATAAATTAAAGGCTGTGTAAATTCCAGAAAATGTACCCTAGTTTGTAGGCGCTATAACTTTAAAAATAAATATACACTTATTGACATTTTTTTTACCAAAGACATGTGGCCGAATACATTTTGGCCTAAATGTATGACTAAAATTGAGTTTATTGGATTTTTTTTTATAACAAAAAGTAGAAAATATCATTTTTTTTCAAAATTTTCAGTCTTTTTCCGTTTATAGCGCAAAAAATAAAAACGGCAGAGGTGATCAAATACCATCAAAAGAAAGCTCTATTTGTGGGAAGAAAAGGACGCAAATTTTGTTTGGGTATTTTGGGTTGACCGCACACTTAGCAGTTAAAGCGACGCAGTGCCAAATTGTAAAAAGTGCTCTGGTCAGGAAGGGGGTAAATCCTTCCGGGGCTGAAGTGGTTAAAGTGTGAATATACCATAACAAAACCAACCAAAAAAAAAAAAGAAGAAAAAAGCTCTCCCTCACCCCTTAAAAGGTTGCCACTTCCGTGCCCCCACCTCCACCCTCTCCCTCCCAAAGCCTGTGACCTATATGAGATCGATATCCTATAAATAGTGGGATCCCCTGCCACTCCTCACCCATGCCACCAACCCGCCACCCTTGGTGAAATACGTCTAATTCCTTAATAACAACAGGGGGGAAAAAAAAGAAAAAAAAAAAAACCTCCCACACAACAACCTTTCCCACTCACCTATAAGGTGAGAGAGAGAAGAGGGAAAGAGAGAGAAGGGAAAAAAAAGGACCACCCCACCCTTCATTTATATACATTGATTCCCAAAACCTACATAACAAACATTGCTAAACAACAACAGTGAAAATATTATATTACAATAGCTAGATAATGACTTTGTACTGGAGTACCCATGCTCCATTACCACCTTAATAAAACAAACATTTTCAATAACTAAATCCTACTAATATTTTGTACCACATAAACAATATCTCAAAAAAAAAAAAAAAACCCACCCCCACTTCATTTATTCAGGTTCTATCTATAGGCCAATATGATGCTGACCAACAGTACATATATTCCATTCCAACCTCTTCATAGTGATTTAAATCGATAACTCTGTGGTACATTACCCTCCTATAAATTAAAAATTTTCAATACATAAATAAAACTGATGTTATATATACCGTAAATATACCGTATCAATATTTAAGAAAGAGAAAAAAAAAAACCCTACCTAATTCAAATTCATTCTATAAACCTGAGTGATGCAAACAACAGTGCTTAAAATACATTCCAACCTAAAAGGGGGGGAGGAGCTGACGCCCAAGATGGCCGCTTAGTGAATCTGAGTGTCTGACATGCTGACAAGCTACAGAGATCAGCTGCTAGTGATGTTGTGATATGGAGAAGATTGAACGGCTGTTTTAAATGCTCAAATACCTATATTCAACCCTGGTTATATAGCACCATCGGGGGATTGCTTAGCCTGAAGCTCGTGAAACAAGTAAGAACGAAAGGCTCTATAACCAGCAAGCAATTAGGGGAGATCGTAAGTCCAAGGGAAACAGTGATACCTGTGGAGATTCCTGTGGAGTGCCGAGCGGGTCAAATTGACACCACGTGCCAGCGCGGGGCCAGCTGGGAGCCTTGACGGATCTGCACACACAGTCGGCAGGCTCGGCGGGGACGGACCACTGGCGGGATGTGCTCCGTGGTGGGGATCGTGGGTCTCGGAACGGCAGTGTTCAGGAGGACCGTGTGAGTCTCCCTAAAAGGTTTCAGTTTCACTTCTCTCCTGTCTAAAATATCAGCTGGGAAATCCTTACCACACAGGAGAGTCGCTACAGGACACCGGTAAGACAAGCAATTCTGCTATATTCCAGGCTTGTTCCAGGACTTGCTAAACCATAGAGACACATATTTAGAACTGGACGGTGTACAATAGCCCCTTGTAGGGGAAAAGGAGGGGGAGAGAGGAGCTAAGAAAGATTAAGAAAAATATCCTATATGGATCAAGACGAGAATAATGTTTGATCTTTTTTTTTTTTTTTTTTTGTTCTGGTAGTAGTGGCTAATATATGCTTGAGGTGTTAAAAATCCATGGTTCTCTACCTAAAGGGTTAATGATAGTAATAGGATAAGATTGCTCTCTGCATCCTACATTCATTCAGAAATAAAGGGGCTAACTATTTTCCATACATATAAACACCCCCCCCTCAGAGATTGGAAATAGGAATAAATAAAAATAGAGATAAAACGCCCCTCTAAAAATATGGCGCCGAAGAAAGGAAATAAAACACCACAGCTACAGAAAAATAAGAAAGATAAGGCGGAGAACAAAAATAAAAACCCCACAGGGACACAAACCACACAAACCTCGGATATAAAAGAGATTTTTCAACAATTACTACTGTAATCTCCCCAAGCAATACAAACCCTACATACATCACAGGATATCTCTAATATTGAAGTAGCATCGGTTACATCTAGAACATCTGGAGAAATGCAAGTACAACATCCCAGAAATAGCTCACTGATAGATACAACAGGATCAATAAGTGATCCAAAAGTAATGGACAAAGAGAATTGGGACATGAGAAAATATATTCAATCCCTCCCTACCAGGGAAGATATGGACCAGTATGTGCATAGACTGGAGAATTCATATAAAGCGGAGATCCAGGAGCTGAAGGAATCTACTAAAGCCACTCAAGAAAAGACTACTAGATTAGACACAAAAGTTTCACAAACGGAACAGGTACTAAAGAAAATAATGAATAGTGTGCAAAAACAAGAATCTCAAATCAACCAAATAATAAATAGTCTTGATGAGCAAGAAAATAGGAGCAGAAGATCTAATATTAGAATTAAAGGATTAAGGGAAGATGTGAAGGCTAATGAGTTAATACCTACACTGCAAAGGATCTTTCAAGAGTTAACACAAGAGATAGAAGCCAAAGAACTAATAATTGACCGAGCGCATAGGATATCAGGAATGAGAAAACCCAGATTCTAGTAAACCACGGGACGTTATATGTAAACTACACTACGCTCATATCAAAGATAGAATTATGTCTGCTGCTCGTCAAAAGGACGCTATCCAGTATGAGGGTGCCCCAATACAACTCTTCCAAGATTTGTCAAAATTTACATTAGATCGTAGAAGGGCATTAAAACCCCTAGTGGAGCAGTTAAGGAAGAACAATCTACAATACAGATGGAAATTCCCATTCCAACTTCAAGTACAAAAAGAGGGTCTAAATGTAATATTTAGGGACTTGGAGGATCTTCCACAGTTTCTTTTAACCCTCAATCTAATGGAAATAGAAATACTGGACTGGCCTGTCTCATACATGAAAACATTTAAATAATCTTGATGGTGTATGACTGGGGGGATGACTAGGGGGGGGGGGGGTGTTCCCCCTTTTTTTTTTGTCTTTATTTATAGAGTATAGTAAGCTGATTAGATTCATCAATATAAGGATAATATTACGGTAAAATAATATAGATAAATACAGGTTTTTTCCCCCTTTTTTTAATTTTTTTTTTTTTTTTTTTGCTCTATACTAGATTAGCCCTTTGTATGGTTAGTGGTCAAGTCATCGCACACAATATATAATATACTTTTGCTAATTCATTTTTTTTTTTACACTAGATTTGCCTGTTGAAAGGATAATGGTTAAGTCATCGTACACATAAATATATAATGCACTTTTGCCAATTCATTTTTTTTTAAGGAAAAAAAAAGGGAAAGAAGAAGAAAAATTTTTTTTTTTTTTTTTTTTTTTTTTTTTACACCTTTTAATAGATACTCTTTGGTAGAGTTAAATATAATGTTATGTGGTGCTGTTCGTCAGTTTTATATAGTATTATTTAGATTACACTGGATACTTACACATGATATTTAATGCACTATATATCACATATTATACACTATGGGGTATTAGGGGTAGGATGGGATATATGGTGTTTCTAGAGGAATGTGGATTTATAATATGCTAGGAATAAGGATCACTAAAAAGTCAAATCTAACACTACTGGTTTAAAGATAATTTTCTGCTATAAAGATTTAATGTTGTTAAGTGTTTGGATGCAGAGTTAGAGGGTGTGGGTTTTTTTTTTTTTTTTTTTCTCTCCCCGCTTAATGGTATTATAAATAGTAAGCAGAAGGGTTTAAATATAATCTCATGAAATGTAGTGTCTCCTAATATGTTTATTTTTTCTTATATGAATGATGCACTATTGTTTTGTGTATTTGGAAAGATTATGCTCTAAATATCAAACTTAGATGGAAAACTCTGTTTTTGGGTTTTTTTTTTTTTTTTTTTTTTTTTTACGGGGTTTAAATTGCTATTTTTATAAGGGCTATGGATATTTTTTATATATTTTTTTTTGTTTTTTTTGTTTTTTTTGTTTGTGTGGGGTTTAAGTGGTTACTTTTATAATGGCTATGGATATTTTTAGAATGGTTTAACACAAAGTCATAATATGTATTGTTCTAATTAAGTCTATATTTTGTTTTTATATGAATGTAACACTTTCACTTCATAGTTATGGAAAGAGTATGCACTAAATGTCATAATTTGGGTATGATTGTGAACACGGGGTTTTTTTTTTTTTTTTTTTTGGGTGGGGTATAATTCGTTATTTTTATATTGGCTAGGAATATTTCAAAAAATGAAAAATTTTTTCTGGGATTTTTTTTTTTTTTTTTTTCTTTGGACAGTAGGATTTTTTATGCTCCTCTTACTCACTTATAAAGGTTATAATAAAAGTTATCGGGGGGCGGGGTGGGATGGATGGGCTATCGTCACTATACTTTAGTGGCGAGTAGGTTTATATTATGTTATGAATAAGATACAGATAAATGTAATAAGAGGCAGTAGGTGGGTGTCTTTTTTTTTTTTCCTTTCTCCTTCCCCTTCTTCTCTCTCTCTTCTCCCTCCCCCCCTCTTTGGCTTCTCCTGCGTCCTCTTTGGTGCTCAGGATCAGGCCTGCGGAGGGATGGGAGAGATAAGAGAAGGGAAATAATCCGTAATGTTGTTAGGTATTTTGAGATATTAAAGAATTAAAATAGGAAGTATTATAGTAAATGTATAAATTTTAAAATCCAGCGTGTGGACACTGACTGGGCGGCAGTAATTGGTCGTCAGGGTCGGAACCCCCCATATTAGGGAACTTACATATTTGTAAGACAGACTGTTTTAGAGTCAATAGGTTGTGAGTCGGGTAGTGTGTGTTGTGTGTGGAAGTGGGTTATATTTTCCTTTTTCCTTTTCCCCCCTTTCTCCCTTTTTTTTTTTTTTTTTTTTTTTTATATAGACAATGAAAATATGCTCATATAATATCAGAGGTCTCAATTCAGCGGTAAAGCGGGCTCAGGTGCTATACTCTCTCCATAGACAGAAGGTGGGTGTTGTCTTCTTCCAGGAGACGCATTTCCGAGCGGACCATATCCCCAATCTCCAAAATAGATATTATACTACATGGTTTCATGATTCTTTTAGATACTCTAAATCAAAGGGTGTGTCTATTGCAATCCATAAAACAATTCCATATCAATTGCTCGAAAAGTGGTGTAACAAAGACGGGAGATTAATTCTCCTTAAATTAAATATATATGGTAAAAAATATACTTTTGTTAATATATACTTACCCAATCAAAATCAGCTCAAAGTAGGACTTCAAATGATCAAGGAATCTATGGAAAAGGCAGAAGGAATAATAATAATAGGTGGTGACTTCAATTTTGTTATGGACAGAAATATGGATACCACAGCACCATCAACGGTACAGACCAGTAATGATAAAATTAGGTTTAAAGAAATGTTGGTACAATGCCAGCTGGTGGACATCTGGAGGGAAATGCACCCATTGGAGAAAGATTTTACATTTCACTCAAAAGTCCACGGATCATATCACAGATTAGACTTTTTCCTAATAAACCAGAAGGGGGTAGAGGTTTCTACCTCAACCGAGATAGGTACTTCTATATGGTCTGACCACGCGCCTATATTTTTGGTAATAGACACACTTAAGGGTGAGAATAATAAAGGAACCTGGAGACTCAATGATAACTTGATGTATAATGAAGCATGTGTAAAAGAGATAAGAAAAGCGATAACGGACTTTTCAAAGGACCATATTGGAGATAATACATCTCTACCGATCCAATGGGAGGCATTAAAATGTGTTATTAGAGGACTTTTCATAAAACATGGGGCCAGATTAAAAAAAATTAAAAATAGTAGAATAACCCAATTAATGAAGGAAATATCGATTGTCGAATTACAACACAAAGTTAACTTAACAAGGGAAACCCTAATGGAATTAACAGAACTTAAAACAGAGCTACAAACACTATTGAACGAGAGGACACTACAAATCAGGGATAATAATCGCTCCCTATATTATCAACAGGGTAATAAACCAGGTAAATTATTAGCAAGGGCCCTAAAAAAATAGGAGTAATATATTGCCCATAGTTAAAATTAAGACATATTCGGGGGATATGAGATATGACCCAAAAGGTATTATGAAAGAGTTTCAGACATTCTACATGAAATTATATAATATACCTAAGCATAATGCCAATAAAGATCTAGAATGCCATCAACAAAGTATACAGCAATATATAAAAGATACAGCACTCCCTACGTTAACAATAGAAGAAATAGCACAGTTAGAGGAAGAATTCTCCGTAGAAGAAATACAGAAGGTAATTAACTCTTTAACCCTAGGGAAAAGTCCAGGTCCAGATGGCTTCTCCCCACGGTTCTATAAAATATTTAAAGAAGAACTTACACCAATAATGAAGCGGACCTTTAATGCAGTATCTACAACAGTGCCTTTTGGTGCACAGGGTATGCAAGCCTTTATCGCTCTAGTACCAAAACCGGATAAGGATCATACCTTGTGCAGTAACTATAGACCAATCTCTTTAACGAACATTGATCTCAGAATATACTCCAAGATTATTGCTAATAGATTCACCCCCTTGATACCTAGGTATATACACCTAGACCAGGTGGGGTTTGTGAAGGGAAGAGAGGCAAGAGACAACACTATGAAAACACTTACACTGTTGGAATATGTCCAGAGGGGCTCCAATCCATCCTGTTTAGTGGCAATAGATGCCGAAAAAGCGTTTGACAGGGTGGGATGGAGCTTCCTTAAAGGGACATTGACGCAATGGGGGGTGGGCTCTGTAATGTTGGATAAAATCATGGCCCTTTACCAGCATCCAACGGCTAAGATTCGGGTGAACGGGGGCCTATCGGAAGAAATATCTATATCAAATGGAACTAGGCAAGGATGCCCACTATCTCCAATCTTATACATACTTGTAATGGAGCACTTATTAAGAGCGATTAGAGGTAATAAAGATATACAAGGAATAAAGGTGGGGGAAATAGAGTATAAGATGTCTGTATATGCAGACGATATCTTGCTGTATATTACAAATCCTCTGATAACACTACCTAATCAAATAGCAGAATTTGATCGTTTTGGTACGTTAAGTAATTTTAAAGTGAACTACAATAAATCAGAAATAATGAATATCAATATGCCAAAGAGCGTGGTAGAGCTGCTTAAAGAGAACTTTTCCTTTAAATGGCAAGAATGTGCCATTAAATACCTCGGCGTACTCATCCCCAATGATTTGAAGAAACTAGAGAATCTTAACTATGTCCCAATAATGCATAAAATAACGAAAACTCTCCAGCAATATGAAAAAGGCATATTTTCTTGGATGGGTAGGATAAATATTATAAAAATGGATATACTCCCCAAAATATTATATATCCTGCAAACAATCCCTATATTTCCGGCTTCAAACATCTTGAATAGGCTCCGTAGGATAATTGGGCAATTTATATGGGCTGGCAAGACGCCTAGAATCAGTAGAAGAGTTTTAAATAAACCCAAAGAACATGGGGGCCTTACCCTCCCTGATATAGCAATGTACCTTAAAGCAATAATGGTTACCAGAATAGTAGACTGGTTTCATAATGGTAACAATAAGCAATGGGTGAGTTTAGAAGAAGAGATAACAGGTTTAAAATTGAAATCTCTGCCATGGATTAAAAAGGAATTAAGACCGCTGGAAGGACATATGCCGCTCTTAGTAGTCTCGACAATGAAAGCCTGGGATACAATGTTAAAAAAGGGATATGGTTCAACCCTTAGAGGGCCTATGACCCCATTATTTAGTAACCCAGAATTCCCACTTACTAGGGATGTTAAGTCATTTCTTAAATGGAAAAGTGATCAAGCCACTAGGATAGTGGAAACGATGGAGGGGGGAAAAATTCTCCCACTAGAAAATATGGGAGAAGAACATAAAAATAAATGGATGCTGCATGGCCTACTCCATGGATACATTTTGTCCTTAACAAAAGAAGCCGTTTTGGACAGATCCTTAACTTCATTAGAAAAAATTCTTATTCAATCAGAGAGACCGACACATGTCTTATCAAAGATATATAGGATCCTGAATATTGAAGGTCAAAACCAAGATATACCCTACACTAAGAAATGGGAAAGAGAACTGGGTATGGAGTTTCCTAAGAGCAAATGGGATAAAGCTATTACAATAACTCATAAATTATCATTATCTATTAAACATCAAGAAAGGAACTATAAGATCTTAGCCAGATGGTACAAATGCCCTGTGGATCTACATAAGATAAGCACGATCAATAATGAGGAATGTTGGAGATGTCATACAGCTCGAGGCACAATGTCTCACATATGGTATTATTGTCCCAAAATACAGCCATTCTGGCAAAAAATCTTTGAAATCTACAGAGATATGACTGGTAAAGATCTTTACCCAGATGTACAAATAGCGATCTTGTCTATGATACCGGGCTCTTTGAAAAGCATAAAGAAAGGTATATTAAAATATTTCTTGACAGCAGCACGTACTTGCATAGCCAGAAAATGGAAAAAGACAAATATGCCCTCTATGATGGAGTGGGAGAGTGAGATGGCGGAGATGCGTGCCATGGAGGAGAGAAAGGTAATAGAGGAGGGATTGAGTAATCAGTCAGCTAATGCATGGTCTAGATGGACAGAGTATAGTACCTCCTCACAATTGCTCAGAGAAGGAGAGATGGTAAGAGACGCGGAATAAGACATATTATGGTAGGGTTAAACTTTCCCCCTTTTTTTTTTTTTTTTTTGAGAGTGTATGGTCTGTGTATGAGGGGGGGGGGGGATATTCTGAGAATACACATTCTATTGCATGCTAACAGATAGGTGTCAGAGACCCAGATCATATAGTAGAATGTTAAATGTAACTGTATGGCTAGATGTGTATGAGGTTTGTTTGTTATTTAAAAATATTTTTTTGTAAAACTGTTTTGGATAAATAAAGATTTTGAAAAAAAAAAAAAAAAAATACATTCCAACCTCTGCATAGTGACCTTGTGTCAATGTCCCAGTGGTACCTTACCACCCTATTAAGTCAAACATTTTCAATCACAAACAGAACTAATATATGTTAAAGTGTGAATATACCATAACAAAACCAACCAAAAAAAAAAAAAAGAAGAAAAAACCTCTCCCCCACCCCTTAAAAGGTTGCCACTTCCGTGCCCCCACCTCCACCCTCTCCCTCCCAAAGCCTGTGACCCATATGAGATCGATATCCTATAAATAGTGGGATCCCCTGGCACTCCTCACCCATGTCACCAACCCACCACTCGTAGTGAAATACGTCTAATTCCATAATAACAACAGGGGGAAAAACATATAAAAATGTATTCCCTTCTCCCTCCCATCCCCCCACACCTAATCCCCCCCGCTATACCATTTATCTACCTCCCCCTGTAGTGCCTTCCTGGGTTACCATAATATATTTGGGGCCATGCTGCCAAATTAATTAAGGGAAGTTGAAGGCATTTCAGAAAATTAGGAAGATCTCCCATATCCCGGAAAGTAATCTTGTGTCCATTTTGGTGAACTATGATCTGAAATAGGGATGAGCTTCGTGTTCGAGTCGAAGAACATGAAATCGGCTGTTCGATCGTTCGTCGAAATTCGTGTGGCGCATCACGGCCCATAATTCACTGCGGCATCGCAGTGCATTGCTGGCTGATGATTGGCCAAACATACACTATGACCCGCATGCTTGGCCAATCACAGCGCCGTCAGTAGAGAGAGCTGTAATTGGCCAAAGCCAGGGTGGCTTTGGCCAATTATGGCTCAGGGGGTTTAGAACACGCCCCACACTATATAAGGCCGCCTGCACGGCAGCCCTGTGTAGTGTGTTCTGGCGTGCTTAGAGAGAGAGAGAGAGAGACAGTGTCATTTCATATGAGTTAGCTAGATTAGGCAGGACAGTCAGTGAGTTAGCTGCACTTACAGTGTATTGTGTATATATATATATATGCATCCCAGGTGTTGCATATATATATGTTATCTTCCTACAGACAGGCAGGCTTGTCTTGTTACAGTATTTACAGCTACCTGAAGAAAATTACTAGTGTTCTTTTTATCCTATTAGTACCACAGTCAGGCAGCTAGACTATTTACAGTTAGTGTAGTGCGTCCTCCTCACAGTGTTCAGTTAAAGCTACAAGTTAGTTTAGTGTGACCTCTGCACAGTGTTCAGCTGAAACTACAAGTTAGTGTAGTGCACAGTGTTCAGCTAAAGCTACAAGTTAGGGTAGTGCGCCCTCCTCACAGTGTTCAGCTAAAACTACAAGTTAGTGTAGTGAGACCTCTGCACAGTGTTCAGCTAAAGCTACAAGTTAGTGTAGTGTGTCCTCCTCACAGTGTTCAGCTAAAACTACAAGTTAGTGTAGTGCGACCTCTGCACAGTGTTCAGCTAAAGCTACAAGTTAGTGTAGAACGTCCTCCTCACAGTGTTCATCTAAAACTACAAGTTAGTGTAGTGAGACCTCTGCACAGTGTTCAGCTAAAGCTACAAGTTAGTGAAGGGCGTCCTCCTCACAGTGTTCAGCTAAAGCTACAAGTTAGTTTAGTGTAACCTCTGCACAGTGTTCAGCTAAAGCTACAAGTTAGGGTAGTGCGTCCTCCTCACAGTGTTCAGCTAAAGCTACAAGTTGGTGTAGTGTGTCCTCCTCACAGTGTTCAGCGAAAACTACAAGTTAGTGTAGTGCGACCTCTGCACAGTGTTCAGCTAAAGCTACAAGTTAGTGTAGTGCGTCCTCCTCACAGTGTTCAGCTAAAACTGCAAGTTAGTGTAGTGCGACCTCTGCACAGTGTTCAGCTAAAGCTACAAGTTAGTGTAGTGCGTAAGCCTCACAGTGTTCAGCTAAAACTACAAGTTAGTGTAGTGAGACCTCTGCACAGTGTTCAGCTAAAGCTACAAGTTAGGGTAGTGTGTCCTCCTCACAGTGTTCAGCTAAAGCTACAAGTTGGTGTAGTGTGTCCTCCTAACAGTGTTCAGCGAAAACTATAAGTTAGTGTAGGGTGACCTCTGCACAGTGTTCAGCTAAAGCTACAAGTTAGTTTAGTGCGTCCTCCTCACAGTGTTCAGCTAAAACTACAAGTTAGTGTAGTGAGACCTCTGCACAGTGTTCAGCTAAAGCTACAAGTTAGTGTAGTGCGTCCTCCTCACAGTGTTCAGCTAAACCTACAAGTTATTTTTTTGCGAGCCCTGCACAGTGTTCAGCTAAAGCTACCTGTAGAAGGTTGGTGGTGTTTTCCTGATCCTATCACTACTGCGGGCAGCTAAATAAGCTACAAGTTAGTTTTTGGCGAGCTCTGCACAGTGTTCACCTAAAGCTACCTGTAGAAGGTTGGTGGTGTTTACCTGATCCTATCACTACCGCAGGCAGCTAAATAAGCTACAAGTTATTGTAGTGCGAGCTCTGCACAGTGTTCACTTAAAGCTACCTGTAGAAGGTTGGTGGTGTTTTCCTGATCCTATTACTACCGCAGGCAGCTAAATAAGCTACAAGTTAGTGTAGTGTGAGCTCTGCACAGTGTTCACCTAAAGCTACCTGTAGAAGGTTGGTGTTGTTTTCCTGATCCTATTACTACCGCAGGCAGCTAAATAAGCTACAAGTTATTGTAGTGCGAGCTCTGCACAGTGTTCACTTAAAGCTACCTGTAGAAGGTTGGTGGTGTTTTCCTGATCCTATTACTACCGCAGGCAGCTAAATAAGCTACAAGTTAGTGTAGTGTGAGCTCTGCACAGTGTTCACCTAAAGCTACCTGTAGAAGGTTGGTGTTGTTTTCCTGATCCTATTACTACCGCAGGCAGCTAAATAAGCTACAAGTTGGTGTAGTGCGAGCTCTGCACAGTGTTCACCTAAAGCTACCTGTAGAAGGTTGGTGGTGTTTTCCTGATTCTATCACTACCGCAGGCAGCTAAATAAGCTACAAGTTAGTTTTTTGCGAGCTCTGCTCAGTGTTCAGCTAAAACTACCTGTAGAAGGTTGGTGGTGTTCTCATACTACAGGCAGGCAGTTGATTTTGCTAGCTGCAGTATCAGTACATTATATATATATATATATATATATATATATATATATATATATATATATATATATATATACAGTGGGGACGGAAAGTATTCAGACCCCCTTAAATTTTTCACTCTATGTTATATTGCAGCCATTTGCTAAAATCATTTAAGTTCATTTTTTTCCTCATTAATGTACACACAGCACCCCATATTGACAGAAAAACACAGAATTGTTGACATTTTTGCAGATTTATTAAAAAAGAAAAACTGAAATATCACATGGTCCTAAGTATTCAGACCCTTTGCTAAGTATTTAGTAGAAGCACCCTTCTGATCTAATACAGCCATGAGTCTTTTTGGGAAAGATGCAACAAGTTTTTCACACCTGGATTTGGAGATCCTCTGCCATTCCTCCTTGCAGATCCTCTCCAGTTCTGTCAGGTTGGATGGTAAACGTTGGTGGACAGCCATTTTTAGGTCTCTCCAGAGATGCTCAATTGGGTTTAAGTCAGGGCTGTGGCTGGGCCATTCAAGAACAGTCACAGAGTTGTTGTGAAGCCACTCCTTCGTTATTTTAGCTGTGTGCTTAGGGTTATTGCCTTGTTGGAAGGTAAACCCTCGACCCAGTCTGGAGGTCCTGAGCACTCTGGAGAAGGTTTTTGTCCAGGATATCCCTGTACTTGGCCACATTCATCTTTCCCTCGATTGCAACCAGTCGTCCTGTCCCTGCAGCTGAAAAACACCCCCACAGCATGATGCTGCCACCACCATGCTTCACTGTTGGGACTGTATTGGACAGGTGATAAGCAGTGCCTGGTTTTCTCCACACATAACGCTTAGAATTAAGGCCAAAAAGTTCTATCTTGGTCTCTTTAGACCAGAGAATCTTATTTCTCACCATCTTGGAGTCCTTCAGGTGTTTTTTTAGCAAACTCCATGCTGGCTTTCATGTGTCTTGCACTGAGGAGAGGATTCCGTCGGGCCACTCTGCCATAAAGGCCCGACTGGTGGAGGGTTGCAGTGATGGTTGACTTTCTGCAACTTTCTCCCATCTCCCGACTGCATCTGCAATTAAAAATTTAAGGGGGTCTGAAAACCTTCCGTCCCCACTATATATATATATATATATATATATATATATATATATATATATATCCCAGCTTAGTGCAGCTACAGGCCATTGGTATGTCTGGAAGGCCAACAAGGAGAGGCAGACAGTCACAAGCCAATAAAAGAGGGAAAGCAGGCTCTGTGTCTAGAGGCAACAGCGCTGGTCATGGAGACTGTGCATCCTCATCAGCATGTGGCCATGGGACACGCTTGGCCTTTTTTTCGGCAGCTGGCCGTGTTGAGCCGCAACATGCGGAAGACTTGGTCGAGTGGATGACCAAGCCGTCCTCATCCTCCTCATCCTCTCTCACCCATGCTCAGGGTACTTTGTCTGGCAAAGCAGCGGCCTCTTCCCTCGGCTCAATGTCATCAGTGACTCCTTCCCTAGCCCCACCATGTCCTCCTGAGGAGTCCCTCGAACTGTTTGACCACAGTGTTGGGTACATGCTCCAGGAGGATGCCCAGCATTTGGAAGGCTCTGATGATGATACTGAGCTAGATGAAGGCAGTAACGTGAGCACGGACAGAGGGGGTGCCCAAGAATGACAGCAATCTGGCAGTCATGCTCCCCCTGCTGCTGCATACTGCCAGGTTTGCTCCAGTGATGAGGAGGGAGGGGATGATGAGGTCACTGACTCAATGTGGGTGCCTGATAGGAGAGAGGAGGAGGAGGAGGTGGCACATCACCAACGAGGCAGGATGCCCTCCAGGGACCAGCCTAAGGGCAGCACATTGACTGCACCACACCCCAAATCTCCGCATGTGCAGGGCGCTGCAGTCTCTGCGCATTATTCAAAAAGTTCTTTGGTGTGGGCCTTTTTTGAGACAAGTGCATCAGATCGCACCGCTGCTATTTGCAACATATGTGTCAAGCGTATATTGCGTGGCCAAAACATCTCTCGCTTGGGCAGCACATGCTTGACCAGACATATGTTGACCTGCCATGCAGTTCGTTGGCAAGCGTATCTAAAAGACCCACACCAAAGAACAAAGAGGACCTCTCACTATACCTTCAGTCCTTTCTGAGACCTGCACTGAGAGGAATGAAGGTGTAGAATTAGGTGTGTCACAGCCAAGTACTTGTGGGCAATCTGCTTTCGGTACACCAACGTCAGATTGTACCAGGCAAATGTCCCTGCCCCAGCTGCTGCACCGCCGAAAGAAGTTCGCTCCCAGCCATCCACATGCCCAGCGGTTGAATGCTAGCTTGGCAAAATTTCTAGCACTTCAACTGCTGCTTTTTCAGTTGGTAGACTCTGCCCCCTTCCGTGAGTTTGTGGAATGTGCGGTTCCTCAGTGGCAGGTACCCAAATGCCACTTTTTCTCATGGAATGCGATTCCGGCTCTCTACCGGCATGTGGAAGGCAATGTCCATGCCTCGCTGGATAGGGCGGTCAGCGGTAAGGTGCATATTATCGCTGACTCATGGTCCAGCAGGCATGGACAGGGATGTTACCTAAGTGTCACTCGCATTGGGTGACTCTGCTGGCAGCTGGGAAGGATGCAGGACAAGGTGCAGTAGTGTTGGAGGTTGTTCCGCCACCACGCCTCCAAAATGCCACTACTAATGATTGTGACACACCTCTCTCCTCCACCCCCTCCTCTTCTTCTTCCTCCATGGCCTCTTCCTGTGATTTGTCCTCGGAACCAGCGGTGCTCCGTAGGCGTTCAAGGGGCTACGCAAGTACGCAAGCCAAAAGATGCCATGCGGTGCTTGAGCTGGTGTGCTTGGGGGACAGGAGCCACACTGGGGCAGAGGTTCTGTCAGCTCTGCAGGGGCAGGTTCAGAGGTGGTTGACGCCATGCCAACTTAAGGCAGGAATGGTGGTTTGCGACAATGGCACCAACCTCCTCTCTGCCCTCCGTCAGGGACAAATGACCCATGTGCCCTGTTTGGCTTAAGTCCTTAACTTGGTGGTACAGCGGTTCTTGGGCAGGTACCCAGGCTTACAGGATGTCCTGAGGCAGACCAGGAAAGTCTGTGTGCATTTCCGCTGGTCATATAATGCCAGTGCTCGGCTGGCGGACCTCCAAAAGGAGTTTAACCTGCCCAAGAACCGCCTAATCTGTGACATGCCCACCAGGTGGAACTTAATGTTGGCCATGCTGTAGCGGCTGCACACGCAGCAGAGGGCCATCAATGAGTACCTGTGCGACTATGGCACCAGGACAGGTTCAGGGGAGCTTGTTTTTTTTTCCCACGCCAGTGGGCCATGATCAGGGATGCATGCACTGTCCTGTCACCATTTGAGGAGGCCACGAGGATGGTGAGCAGTGACAGTGCATGCATCAGTGACACTGTCCCCCTTGTCCACCTGTTGGAGCACACGCTGCGTGGAATAATGGACAGGGCACTTGAGGCAGAACAGAGGCAGGAAGAGGAGGACTTCCTTAGCTCTCAAGGCCCCCTTTATCAAGACGTTGTTCCTGCGTGCCCGCCGATCACACAGGAAAAGGAGGAGGAGGATTGTGTCAGTATGGAGGTGGCTGGCACTCAGCATCAGCAGCAGTCTTTAAGGGATCAGTCACAAGAAACACATGGACTTGTACGTGGCTGGGAGGAGGTGGCTGCGGACCATGTCGTCCTTAGTGACCCAGAGGACTCCGGACCGAATGCCTCAGCAAACCTACGCTGCATGGCCCCCCTGATCCTGCAAAGCCTGCGTAAGGATCCTCGTATTCGTGGTATCAAGGAGAAGAACCAATACTGGCTGGCAACCCTCCTTGATCCACGTTACAAGGGTAAGGTTGTGGACCTTATCTTGCCAATGCAGAGGGAGCAGAGGATGAAACATCTTCAGGAGGCCTTGCAGAAAGGTCTGTGCAACGCGTTCCCAGAGACTGGGAGGTTACAAACTCCTGTTTCTGGACAACGCGTTGCTGAGGCTTCGGTCAGTCAAAGAAGGAGCGGTGGAGAAGGTGGCCGTCTGACCGATGCGTTCAGACAATTTTTTAGTCCGCAGCCCCAAGGTATGATCGGTTCCAGCAACCATCGCCAGTGTCTGTTTTACATGTTGCAGGAATACCTAGGGGAAAGATCTGACTTGGACACCTTTCCCATCGAAAATCCTCTAGGTTACTGGGTCTTGAGGATGGATCACTGGCCAGAGCTTGCACAGTATGCAATTGAGCTACTGGCCTGTCCTGCATCCAGCGTTCTTTTGGAACGCACATTCAGTGCTGCTGGAGGCTTTGTAACCGATCACAGGGTGCGTCTTTCCACCAACTCGGTCGATCGTCTGACCTTCATAAAGATGAATCAGTCTTGGATCACCACCAGCTACCAAGCACCTGATGCTGATGTAACCGAATAATTTTTTTTGAAATCTCAGATCCCTTCAAAGACTGCCTATGCTGATGCTGAGTGACTATCCTGAGTAATTTTCCTCTTCCTCCTCAATGATCACGCTGATAGCTTGTAAGAACATTTTGGGTTTTGGGCGCCGCCACCAGTGCCTAAGGCCCAATTTTTCAGCCCCTGTTTAACAGGGGCATGTAATTACAATTTTTGATGCAATAATTTGCAGCAGGGCTCCTTCCTGCGTTCTAACTAGAGTTTCTGTGAGGGGTTGCAGTGTTGTGGCACCAGCACCAGTGCCTAAGGCCCAATTTATCAGCCCCTGTTTAACA
This sequence comes from Aquarana catesbeiana, assembly GCF_042186555.1. Classification (NCBI taxonomy): domain Eukaryota; kingdom Metazoa; phylum Chordata; class Amphibia; order Anura; family Ranidae; genus Aquarana; species Aquarana catesbeiana. Next base: position 191,875,200 of record NC_133331.1, read on the forward strand.
GGAGCGTGTAATTACAATTTTTGATGCAATACTTTGCAGTAGTGCTCGTTCCTGCGTTCCAACCAGAGTTTCTGTGAGAAGTTGCAGTGTTGTGGCACCAGCACCAGTGCCTAAGGCCCAATTTTTCAGCTCCTGTTTAACAGGGGCGTGTAATTACAATTTTTGATGCAATACTTTGCAGCAGGGCTCGTTCCTGCGTTCCAACTAGAGTATCTGTGAGGGGTTGCAGTGTTGTGGCACCAGCACCAGTGCCTAAGGCCTAATTTTTCAGCCCCTGTTTAACAGGGGCATGTAATTACAATTTTTGATGCAATACTTTGCTGCAGGGCTCGTTCCTGCATTCCAACTAGAGTATCTGTGTGGGGTTGCAGTGTTGTGGCACCAGCAGCAGTGCCTAAGGCCCAATTTTTCAGCCCCTGTTTAACAGGGGCATGTAATTACAATTCTTGATCTAATATTTCACAGCAGGGCCCGTTTCTGCGCCCACCAAGAGCGAGTGAGGACTTACAGTGTTGTGGCACCAGCACCAGCACCACCACCAAAGGCCCAATTTTTTAGCCCCTTGTTAAACAGGGGCATGTAATTACAATTCTTGATCTAATATTTCACAGCAGGGCCCATTTCTGCGCCCACCAAGAGCGAGTGAGGACTTACAGTGTTGTGGCACCAGCAGCAGCACCACCACCAAAGGCCCAATTTTTCTGCCCCTGTTCAACAGGGGCATGTAATTACAATTCTTGATCTAATATTTGTGGCCACAACAACACCAAAGGCCCAAATTTCTGCTGAGTATATAGGGCAGGCCCCTACTTTCAAACATCCAACTTACAAACGACTCCTACTTGCAAACGGAAGGAGACAACAGGAAGTGAGATGAAATCTATCCCTAGGAAGGGAAATTCTCTCCTGTAAGTGTTAATATGGGAAAAACATTTCTCCTTTCCACTGATGCTTTATCACCAATCCTTGTTTCACAAAAAACCCCAAATTTTCAAAAAACATTTGTCATTGGGAGAAAAAGTGAGGTTCAATCTTCTGAAGAGGAGCACAGACAGCAAAACAAATGTCACAGGGGTGATGTTTTCCAAAAAGCTTAAAAAAGTTTTTTGGCTGGAGCTAAACACGTTAAAAATGTACCCGTTCAAAATTACAAACAGATTCCACTTAACAACAAACCTACAGTCCCTGTCTTGTTTGCACCGCCTGTATACTGCTGTTCAGAGTATATAGGGCCTGGTCGCCCCACACCTTTCCTTTTTTTAATTTGGGTGCGGAGTTCCCCTTAATATCCATACAAGACCCAAAGGGCCTGGTAATGGACTGGGGGGATACCCATGCCATTTGTCTCACTGATTTTCATCCATATTGCCAGGACCCGACATTACATTAAAGCCGCAAGCAGTTTTAAATGACTTTTTTTCCTTTAAAAAAGACATTTTGTGCAGGGACTGTTCTTAGCACGGGAAACACGCGCCACTTTACAGGCATACTATAGACACCCCCCAGGTACGATATTTAAAGGAATATTTCACTTTTTTTTTACTTTAAGCATCATTAAAATCACTGCTCCCGAAAAAACGGCCGTTTTTACAACTTTTTTTTGCATTGATACATGTCCCCTGGGGCAGGACACGGGTCCCCAAACCCTTTTTAGGACAATACCATGAAATTTAGCCTTTAAAATGAGCACTTTTGATTTCAAACGTTCGAGTCCCATAGACATCAATGGGGTTCTAACGTTCGTGTGAATTTTAGGTCCGTTCGCAGGTTATGGTTCGCACCGAACCAGGTGTGTTCGGCTCATCCCTAATCTGAAAGGGAAATCCCCATCTGTATAGGATCTCCTTCTCTCCAAGTACATCCAATAGTGGTTTTACTGCTTTCCTCCTAATCAGTGTGTATCTGGACAAATCCTGCAAGAGGATAAGCTGGGTACCCTCATATTTAATGGTCCGTTGTATCCGGGCAGCTGCCATGATGCTCTCTTTGATGTAAAAGAAATGTATTCTGCATATCACGTCTCTTGGAGTTCTTGTATCCTTGTCTCTAGGGCCTTGTGTCCTATGTGCTCTATCGATCTCTAAGTCTGCCGTCCTTGGCTGTTCCAGTAGATCGTTAAATATGCCCTGGAGTGTCGATTTCAGACCCTCCATTTCCACTGACTCTGGCAGGCCTCTAATTCCTTATGTTATTTCGTCCACTTCTATTTTCAAGATTGTCAGAAGCATCCATTAGATAATTTAAACGTTGGTCAACTTCATGATTTTTTTTCTTCCCATGATATTATTTTTTGATCGATATCATCCAGTCTAGAATCCATAATAACCATCTTATTTCCTTCTGATCTCTCCTGATCCATCGTGGGTTGTTGCATATGGCTTGGTGGGCTACCATTAGATCTAGACTCTATCCCTTACAGGGGAGGCAAAGTTAAATTTGGATATCATAGAGCCTTCAATCTGATCCTGAGGCTGTGGATGTTGGAAAAAACCCTTAATGTCTGATTTTTGAGCAGATAAGGGCTTAGGGGGGTTCTTAGTTGTTCCTCCAGTGGATCACCTTTTTGCTTCCTGAACATGTGTGCTTTTGGGAGGCATATTGTAATCGGGTTGCTTGAAAATAGGGGGTAAGGAAATATAATTTACCTCCATAAATGTTGTTCTATATATTGCACAGCTATACTTTTAAATAGTGTCTTTATCATGCAAACTTATATTTCTATTGGTCCCGTAGCCAATCTCATAAGGATCCAAAAAAAGAAATTGGTTTACACTAGTCCCTCTGTATGAACCCTATCGAGGGCTTTCCAATTTCCTTGGGGTTCCACTTCTTAAATTATTCCTTACTTATCAATCCAGAATATTTATGCCCCATCAGATATATGCAGGAAAAACAAATATTGTTGCAGCCACACGCTCTTTTCTTCCCCCTAGGCTTACTGCAGTACCTCTGTGATCACTTCAATTTTTATGCAGTATCTGATTAAATCATCAGAGATACTCGCCTGGTCCATGCACTGTACCCTGGGGCTCGGTTTCGCTCGAGTGTCCTAGGCTGCCGCCCGCAGAGAGCCTTCGCAGGGCTTGGCTTCGTGGGGAAGCGGGGCGTCCTCCCCCTCCTTCCCCTTCTCAGTATCCAGGAGGACTCGGATCAGCTCGGCTCAGTTTCGCGGATTTTTCCCAGAATGCAGGCTGCTCGGGAAGACTCATGTGCTTTCGGCAAGGTTCGGCAGTGTGCAGCTTGGCTCGCCCGCACTCGGCGTGATTGGCTGTCAGTAGTACGTGTTGTAGGGGATTTCCTTCTCTATCCCCTGGTGTCTTCACACCGGATTTCAGGAGATGTCTACCAGCTATTCCCATTCACTGCAGGAATCCTCTATTCTCTTTCTGCCGAAGTAGGACCGAGGTATAGCTGGCTACTAAATCAGGTCACTCCATAGCACAATGCATCTCACTGCACATTGTAGAGTGGGTTGGGAGGAATCACTGGGATTTACTGCAGCTGATTGCCTGGGCAAGGAGGAGCGAACTCAACGCACGTCCATCTTGGTCAACCCCTTTCCCCCGAATCACCAGATTTTTAATAGAGGGAAGTTCGGCATAGCAGCGTTTTTTTTTTTTAAGAATTTTTTTTTTTCAATGGATCAAAAAACGTTAAAAAACACTGGTGAGTGACGTTTTGAGCATTTATTGACGTTTATCAGCTTTAGAGTGTTTTTACAGCTGAAAAGGGAGAGAGTATTAAATACTTGTGCGCACACCAAAAAAAAATTAGACAAAGCGAAAGGATAAAAATACAGCACCTATTACACAATCATAAATAAACACAGACCCAACAAGGTAAATATAATGGTAGCTGCCACAAATAACAGTGTTCACACACCAATTGACAAGATAACAGGTAGTAAATTGCGGCGCTTAACTAAATGTTAAAACCTATATATGTGCAACTCTCACCATACCAGGATGATCAAACAATATATATGAACTCCAGGTATAAATAAAGTAAAAACAGTTATTATTCCACTAGATAATGCAACCAGAGGTCACAAAAAAAAATATTGCATCAAAGAGTGAATCTAAAACAAGCTGGCGTAAAGCCCCTATGGGTTAATCGATTGGAGAGGATTGTTTCCAATCAAATGAATTCCTCAAAATGATGAAAAAACAGGGGAACATAGTGATGAAGATCTAGGGTAAAAATGTAGCAGAAATCAAAAGAATAATAAATAACCAATTGTAAGTGTAGCGAAAATCCAAAACACATATCCCAAGTGTCAAATGTCATCTAAAAAATGTGTCAAACACAATGAAACCAAAAATAAACCCTATAAGCTACTTAAGATATTCTGAAACTGGTCCACCAATAATGTAGCAAATTAAATATTCAAAGAAGGCAATTGCTTGGAATAAATCACGTGCATAAATTCAAACAGTGCAGCATAATTAATAATAGTCTGAAAGTAAATAACAATAATGGTACGTGCACCAAGTGAAGCACAGCAAAAAGTGCAGTTTACAGTTTAAAACTTAAATAAGTCCTAGCATCCAGTTCTTCAAAAACAGGTATATATGAAATAAAGTGAAAATTTAGTGGACAATGCATAAATCACATAAATAAACCCATAAGAAGTCCCATAACACAATCAAGTCCCCATCGTGATAATTACTTAGAAAAATGTGTCAGAATAAATTCCTCCAGGTATAGCCAATAATGTGAACGAAGATAATGTAATCAAAGTGAAATGGTTAGCAATAAGTAATCACATAAATAGTCCCAAAAAAAGTCCCATACACAGTCAGATCCCCATCGTGACAATTAGGTAGAAAATGTGTCCAAATAGATTCCTTCAGGTATGACCGATATTAAACAAAATGAAGTGTAAATGATGGTTCCCCCAGCCTCTCACCTCACGGCTGAACGATAACAGCCAAATAAGCCAGCCAAGATAACACAGGCAACTCCCGATCTCCCTGATGACGAATCCCCCCGGGGTCTCCCGGCTTCTGCTTCCAGATGACAGATAACACTCCAAGAATAAAAAAAGAGAAGGACCCCATAGTGTGATACAGTTTAAAAATCTTTATTTAAAGCCTCTAGTCACTTACATATAAAACCACAACCAACAATGAAAGACTGCAGCTATTCACTGCTCACCGATCCCGGCCCTGATCGGGGAGCCGAGTGCAGCCGAACGACCCGCCCCTCTCCTCCCTGACGCATTGCGTGACTGTCACGTCACTTTCTCAAAGGGTATGGAGACAGGTGGAAGCGGATTGCTCTTAAGGCAGCGAGGTAGCCATAGCAACCCCTAGACACGAGCGTACAGCAGAGAAAACAAATGCTTCTAAACATTAGACATAGTGCAGTTAAAAACGATGATCCAACAACTTTAAATAAATTAAGATCTAGGTGTATTCACACAAACATGTATCCTCTATATATTGAATCAAAATATTATTCATACAATTAAAAGTCAAAATATTAAATATGGCAATTAGAGATAATCTCTAATTGCCATATTTAATATTTTGACCCCCAGATCCCCCCCCTGTTTGAAATGGTAGCGGGTACATTGTAACCACTACCATTTCACAAAAAAAAGTGTCAAAATGTTAAAAAAAAGACACAGCTTGGGACAAGTCCTTTATTAAAAAATAAAAAAATAAAAATGTCCTACAAAGTACATTCATCTTCTTCTATGGCTCCGCCGACGGACTGAAAATAAAATAAAAAAGATCCGCCTCCATGGGAGGCACCCGCCATATGACGCTTCAGAGCCGATGACAGTTCTTTTATAACTGAGGGCTGGGCCACACGGTGACGTATCCGGGTGGCCCCGCCCCCCTCTGACGCCACAGAGAAAGCATTGGGAAGTCTCCGGAGGGGCAGGGTCACCCGGGTTATAGGTACTCCTTACGCCATCTCTAAGTGCACAAAGTTCAATAAACATCCATGCTTCCTACAATGTTATGCAAGCTGGATTGAGTTTTTTTCAGGAAGATGATTTCACAAGATAGCTACTTACATTGAATGAACATTAAAAAGCTTTACAGTACTGTAAAGAGTACTATAAAGGATGTCCACAGACTGATTTCAATAATTGCTTTGTAACAGCAACCTACAAAAATGTTTTTTATGTCATTTTAAAATGTAGTAATAAAGTGATGTTTTTTTATTTTGTCTGAGAACCTGGTTGGTATTTTGATACCACTAATATATAAATTATACATAAAATATTCACAGTAGCAACTGTCAAAAATATTTATATCAGACTATATTTGCTTAGTTTTTACATTTGGGCTGTGATGCAATTTTGGTGCAATTTTCAGAGCAATGTAATTTGACTTTAATGAGACTTTAATGGGACTCGGTTGTGTTTTTGCATATTCTTTGCGGCATGGTAAGTTGCACCAAAGTAGTACAGGAACCTCTCCCTAAATCGCACCATGCTGAGTCGCATTAATGTGAACGGGCACCATTGATAAAAATGTGATTTCCTTTTTCCTGTGATTCTGTACTACTGAAGTCACATCAGAAATTTCGGTCTGAAGTTTGAATGGAGCCTTAGTAACCTGCCTTTCGCAGCCTTTTTTCAATATAAAACACGTGACACCTTTGAAATGGTGGCGAGATATAAAGTGTTTTGCTAATTGATTACATTACAAATGTAACCAGTATGCCAACCTATTTATTTTTTACTAGAAGCAGTTACATTTTAATCAGACATAAAACACTGTCAGCATAACCCCTGTGCATGTGACATTATCAAAATAAAGACGTTATTTATCAGGATACCTATGTCACATAGTCTATAAAACTTTCCACGCTTATTACAGCTTATTACAAAATTACAACAAAAGGCTAATAATATAGTGTATATTTTATTGCGGGAAGGTATATATTTATTTTTCTTGTAAAACTAACCATGACCATTTGGAATAAGAATTTGCCCCAATTCTAACTCAACTATATAAAAAGACCAAACCCATGGAAACTCAACAGCTTCAAAGAGCTATCTAGGCTTCATTTTTTGGTCCTGAGGGATAGACACAGCCAAATTTGCATCAGCAATGTCTGGAGTTAAAGGTGGATCCTGCAGCCAGAAGATCCAGTGTCAGGATCCCTGCAAAGACCCTTGCCAAAAGCCACCTGTCTGTTGCAATCCTTGCCAAGACCGTAAGTGACTTGCTAAATTCTTTATTTATTATAGTCTAGAGCAATGTTTCTCAACCTTTTTTCAGTCAAGGCACCCTTTAAAAATGATGGATGATCTTGAGGTACTCTTTAAAAATGATTGACTGTCTTGAGGCATCCCATTCTAAAATGTAAAAATGATTCTAATGCCCCGTACACACGGTCGGATTTTCCGACGGAAAATGTGTGATAGGACCTTGTTGTCGGAAATTCCGACCGTGTGTAGGCTCCATCACACATTTTCCATCGGATTTTCCGACACACAAAGTTTGAGAGCAGGCTATAAAATTTTCCGACAACAAAATCCGTTGTCGGAATTTCTGATCGTGTGTACACAAATCCGATGCACAAAGTGCCACGCATGCTCAGAATAAAAAAAGAGATGAAAGCTATTGGCTACTGCCCCATTTATAGTCCCGACGTACACGTTTTACGTCACCGCATTCAGAATGATCGGATTTTCCGACAACTTTGTGTGACCGTGTGTATGCAAGACAGGTTTGAGCCAACATCCGTCGGAAAAAATCCTAGGATTTTGTTGTCGGAATGTCCGATCAATGTCCGACCATGTGTACGGGGCATAATAGTTTTGCATAATGCAGCAACAGTCACACAAGTAGGACACCCAACGTTAGAGGTGATTTATTCTTCCAAAGCAAATATACTTTTGCAAACTGGTACTGACTAGTATTTCAATGTTTCTCTTCTCCCTGAGTTTTTCTCCATCACTTAGCTAATGTGACCCCATCGCTGATGGAGAGGGGCAGGAGAGGGACAAATAAGCATGCTATGCAGGCAACTGACATCTTCCTTATCAACTGATGATGCCTTTGGTTGTTAGGATGACGGCAGCTAGAAGGTTGTAATGGTGCACAATGAAAACCTGTGGCTTTGTGTAACTAAAAGGCAGGCTTCACAAACGGGCTTGTATACGATTTTTAGGCATTTTGCCAAGGCACCCCTGAAGAAACCTCAAGGCACACCAGGGTACCTGCACACCCTGGTTGAAAAAGGCTGGTCTAGATAAATGGTAAAACTATATATACTGTGTATATACACAGTATATATATATATATATATATATATATATATATATATATATATATATACATATATATATATATATATATATATATATATATATATATATATACTTTTCTCATTTTTTTGTTAACTTACAGGCCAGTAAATAGACCTGGTTCTGTAGCTCTCCTCAAACCATGGCAGTTTCCCCCTATACTGGTACTAAATTCCGATTTAAGTAATCTATATACATGCCATTATTTGGCATATTGCTGGTAAAGTAGGGAATGGTAAGAAAGGAATTTTTGAGGCAGTTGTCCCGATGACGATATATTTCAGCATGAGCCAACCAATAACCTTATAATATTTAATATTAGTTACATTTCCTATCTGTATTTCTCACCTAACTAACTAGGTACAGAACTAACATTTCAGTTTGCTGTGATATTACATAAATGGCAATACTACATTTTGATTTTGATCTGTGTTAGATGTCAATTTCTAGCTTAGTCAGGTGATATATTTTTAAATTTATCTCCACCTTTTTCAAAGTCAGCTTTAGCTATTGTCATATTAGGACTGAATGATTTAAACTAAAGTAAGATTTTGAAAAAGTTTATTCAATGGAAAAAGAAAACAAGAACTCCACTTTTTGCTATCTTGTAATCTAGCAGATTCTTGTTGCTGGATGGCTTGCATTCATGAACATGTTCTATTCAGCCTGACTAAATGATCCAATATTTTGTTTCTTTAGCATGTAAACCTAGTCAACAACATCATCACCATGGCCAAAATCACCACCATGTCCAAAAAGGTAAAGAGCTTTATCAAATCTTTAACAAAGTCCCATTTTATCCGTTACAACTACTGGAGTTTCTTTAGTGTATCAAGGTATATTTGTTCAATGCTAGGTTACTTTTTTAACAGCTTAACCACTTCTCTACAGCTGTAGTATATACAGTATAGTATATAAAGGAAATGGATGTCTGTTTCTGGAGTGCCCTTTATTAACTTCACTGCAAAAATAAGGTATGGGAAGCCAAAATGCCAATGTAATGTCTCTGATCAAGCCATTATTAGATTGATCTGATCAAGCCATTATTAGATTGATCTGATCTCAGACAAAAGGCACAAAGATCTGAGTGGCTTTGTCTTCTGATCACTGTGATGGCCAACATAGATTGTGATTACATATCAGAGCCTGCACCTTCCTCCACTTCCACCGATTCTCCTAATTCTCTTCTTTCCTCTTTTCTGAGTGACTCTCTTTTGGATCCTGTGAGCAACACTGCTCCCACTGATCAGCAATGAAAGGGGGCACACTGACCACCACAGAATGTGGGTACACAGGGCATATGGACTAAGAGATATACACTGACCTACAAAGTTATGGGGGAAAACCACCACTGACTACCAATGTTATGTGGAAAAACACCAACCAACAGATATGGGGCACTCACTATTGATCACCAACATTTAAGGGGACATAACCCATTGACCAGCAACATTAAAAGGGTCACTTACCACTGAGCACCAACATAAGTGGCACTAACTCTTGAAATCTGCAAGCTGTTCTGTGCATTACATATTCCTGATCTCTGCACGCTGACTGCTGCACTGTAAACACTATGTCTTAAGCCAGCCATATATGGATCAAATCTTGGCTGGTTCAGCAGGGACCGGCCGATATTCAATCTGTCTATGGGCAGGCTGGTTGTACCCAAGTCAATCTATAGGTCGACTTGGGTAAAATCAGCCAGTAAGATTTTTTACACATGATTACTGCCGGTGGCTATAGCACAATGGCACTTTAGGAGGGAATCCCCCATCAACTGTCTGACTATGTTGACAGGATAATCAAGCAATTTTCTTTCCCGCAACCCATGGAAGGAGAAAAATTGAGTCATCTATGGCTCGCTTTAGAATCAATTTACATCTTTGCACTGTGGGAAAGCACACATTAGCGGAAAGTGCAACCTTAAAATGGCACCTTAACAAATGTGCTACACACCACAACACATAATAATACATTACCATTAGTTGTGTTTACCTGCATTATGAATCACACCTTTTTTTGGTGTGAATTTGTACAGTAGGCAGCACACTAAAATGAATGAGCTCCCCTAACACATTGCATACTCTTGCACCGAAAATGAGAATTATTGAAGCACAACAGTGTTAACATAGCTTAAAGCTAAACAATTTTGGGGGCATTTGAGGGCCTCAAGTGGTTAAAGTTTATTTATTTCAGATAAGTAAGTGTCACAAGACTCTCAAAATTGAAGGAGGCGAACTTGACAATTACTACCATGACTGCAAGTGGCTCTGTTTATCCTCTACTGGTCAAAAACATGGCAGAACTTTTACCCAAGCTACCATATGGCATTACTGTTTCATCAAACCAAAAATTACTTAAATGAAACTTGTACTGAGGTAGTATGGAGGATGGCATAGCTGACCCTTCCAATATGCTAGTGTCCTGGCTCTCATGCTAAATAATAATGCGCAATACTTTCTGGGTTTGTGATTAATGCAGATGAGGAACTCTGACCTCACTTTAGAACATATGTCAAGAGAAAGTTACTCAGAAACTACTAAACCCAGACACAGCTATATATATATATATATATATATATATATAAACTGTGTATACACAAACACATTTTCAAGTACAAATCAGTTTTGTTTAACACCTAGATGTGAAAAGCAGAGAGTGATCCATAGACCCATTCAGAATTCACAATATCGAAGCCAGACAACTTCAATATGGATTGATTGTTAGGGGTAGTCTAAATGAGTGCATATAAATCTCCAATTGTTTGATGTATAGTCTTCTAATGTATAGGTTTCACCCTCCCTCTCCCTCTCTACAGATCCATGCAATCCTTGTTGCCCAAAACCCTGCCGGTGCAAAGGAATTTGCTGCTGTAAATAGTGAAGATATCACATCTAATCCTATGCTGCTTAAAGAGCTTTCCCAAGCTTTACCAAGCCTGTTTGCTAAGCTTTATCTATCATAGCCTATGCATATGAATTTCTTCTCAAATCAAAGTTCTAGTATATATTAAAATAACAAATGAAATATACATTTTTGGCACCATGTTCTGTGTCTTTTGTTGTCTTGGAGTCGATTGAAGGTTGTAACTATATTTTACATGCCCCAGAGTAGGCTTAATTGGGGCCTATAGGAAGGTTTATTGGGTCCCCCTCTGAACACCCAACCCAACCTCCTCTATATAAAAATTGAGTAAATGTATCTACGCAGGAAAATGGCTATAAAATCCAAACCCGATGGTATTGCACCCCCACCCTCATTCATAAATTCTGCCCAGATCTCTCTGACACCTGCTGGATATGCCAACTTGACCAGGGGACCTTCTTACACATATGGTGGAACCGCCCTTATATCCAAACCATCTAGTCCTAAGTACACTGTATTATTACTATAGTGACCACCTATTCACTCGACTACTCTCCAGTGCAATTACTTTTGCATCACTCTTCCCTATCAAGGGGTATTTATTCTAAATCTCTAGCCATGGATATGGTGAATGCGGCAAAGCAATGCATACCAGTCCACTGGGGCAGCTCACACACCCCCTGAACCAAAGAATGGCTAGCAAGAATTACCAAAATAGCAGAAATGGAGCACCTCATTAGCATTGCTCATGATACACCTACCAAATTTTCAACCAAATGGGATTTCTGGACTCATTTCCAGACAACTGCAAAGTACAATGACCTTATCACCTCTATAACCTAGTTCAGATTCCACCACTCTAATGCTCCAATCTGAACTGCTTCTCATATAGCTCTGAACACTATTACCTTTATATACCTACTACTACAGATACTATGTGGTATCATTAATACAAATCAAACTGCCACACCTATCAACCCCTTTATTTACCCGCTCCACCCTCCATCCACTCTACCCCCCTTTATTGGCCTCAACTACCCCCCTTCCCTCTCCTCAAAAGCCCCTATCTTATACTTTTTTCTCTTCTCCCTTAGATCTTCTTATCATACAGAGACCTACCTCCTGACCCTACTACAATTCCTAACAGATGCAAACTCAGCTCACGGTACCCTGATTGATTTAGACAAAACCACAATTACTAGTACCCCTATTTCAACCCAGTCTATGTAAAATCCCACACACCCAAAACAATCTTTCAAATTATCTTAATTATAGCCAACCTACAAAATGCAAATATGGTCAACCTTAAAATAGAAACTACCTGAAACAACCACTAAAACTCACTCCTCAGACCATATAAGTCACACAAAAATCCCCATTCTCAGACTCCATCCCCAACAAATAAAACTTGCTTTCCTAACTCATTGAAAGAGTTACAAGCCCTATTAGGGTACCCACTCAAACGCTCTCTACTTTTACCATACTGTTATGACTCATCTTTATGTTTAAAATGTTTTTGGTTTTGATTACATCGAACTACGTCTTATACCATTTATTTGGTATTCTGTGTTTCTGTAATACATTTTAATATGCTTGTTCTTTTATATTCTCAATAAAACATTATGGAAAAAATATAAATAAATTAAGTAACTATGGGATGGGTGTTTAGAATACATGCACAAGACACAGTCTCTCTCAGGAGACATCACTAGTGGGATAGCAGACTAGAGGGAACTTTGGGACACAGGATACATATGCTGGATCTACAATAATGTAACTTAATGTACTTAGGACAAGTTGGCATCATAGTAAGTTAGGTTATTATAATAAATTAAATAATTGTTAATGTTTTTATTGATGGACATCAATTTTTCTATTAATATATATGTATTCTATTTTACAACGCTCTGTGTAATTTATAAAATATTAGTCTGTAAGGTGTGTAATATTAAATTCAAATTACATAAGTAATAAGGAGCTTGATATTTCTAGCTTAATATCACAATGATAATTACAAATGAGTTGACATTCCAATTTCATTTTAAGCCAAAGTTACTATTTGTAAATTTAATTCAGTACTGGCTAATTCTGCAGTACTGCGCAAATACTAGGGGTGCAACGGATCAAAAAACTCATGGTTCAGATCGTTCCTCGGATCAGGAGTCACAGTTCGGATCATTTTCGGATCAACAAAAAAAAATCTCCCCCACTGTAATATCCACGTCATCTCCCCCACTGTAATAATATCCACGTCATTTCCCCCACTGTAATAATATCCACGTCATCTCCCCCACTGTAATAATATACACGTCATCTCCCCCACTGTAATAATATCCACGTCATCTCCCCCACTGTAATATATCCACGTCATCTCCCCCACTGTAATATCTACGTCATCTCCCCCACTGTAATATCCATAATCTCCCCCACTGTAATATCCACAATCTCCCCCACTGTAATATCCACAATCTCCCCCACTGTGATATCCACATCTCCCCACTGTAACATCCACATCTCCACCACTGTAATATCCACATCTCCCCCACTGTAATGACCACATCTCCCCCACTGTAATGTCCACATCTCCCCCACTGTAATGTCCACATCTCCCCCACTGTATTATCCACATCTCCCCCACTGTAATATCCACATCTCCCCAACTGTAATGTCCACATCTCCCCCATTGTAATGTCCGCATCTCCCCCACTGTATTATCCACATTTCCCTCACTGTATATACAGTATAGTATAGGAATTAGGAAGGAAGACTATTAGACTAGTGTTGTTTAGTGCTTAGTGTTGTTTACCTCTTACAGAATACAGAATAGAACCGCCAAGCTGGCCAGATCAGATCCACGATGAGGGGTTGAGGGGTGATGACGCCAGCGCGCACTGCCGCCGCCGGGTGTACCAAGATGGCCGCTGCTCCAGAGCTAGGCCGAAGCCAAGACCTTTCCTAAGCACGAGGCAGCAGCGGAGCGCACGTGTGCCGATTCGAACAGGGTGAACCGTTCGGATCACGGATTGCTGAAGTTCCGTTGCACCCCTAGCAAATACCATTGAATTATTAAATTTTCAACCAGGGATGAACTCACACTTATTGCGTATTTGTTAACTTCGATGTATTGCCATTTTAAGAAAATGTTATAGCATAGTGGGAGAAGTTGGAGCAGGAAGTTTGGGTGATTAAAGGATAAATTCACCTTTCGTAACATGTTACATCCTTATTCAGGGTATAACATGTAACATGTTACTGTAGAATTAGCTCCTGCACCCCCTGATCCCCCTTTCGTTGTCACAAATTTAAAAAAAGCACAGCCATGCAGGGCTCCACCCGCTCAGTCTTGTCATTCATTCTCAGAGTTCCGTGAATATAAAAATTACAGCCTTTACGGCTGTAGGTTTGTAGTTCTCAATGAACTACCAGGGCACTGCTGAGCGCTCTGGTTGTTTATTGATTCTTTCTGCCAATGTGAAATTGCCTGCCTGTATGATGTACAGGCAGACAGCTTACACCGACAGTCTGTAGAAGTTCTGCATGGCACTCTTGATCTGCTGATCGTGTAATGTTTCGTGCAATGCTTTCCAGGCTCCTACAAAAAAAAAAATAGTAACTGCACATTTTTTACCTGAAAAAAAAAACGTGCATTATTTTTTTTAAGTGAACTTATCATTTAATAAAGATGGTGACCTATTTACAGTCTGTCTATACCTTCCAACTTTTTGAAATGGAAACGAAGGATACCTATTAGCAAAAGTATGTAAGTAAAGGACACACCCCCTGCCACACCCCCTTAAAGGAGAATTAACCACTTGCCGACCGGCACATGTTCCAACAAAATGACGTATGGGTACATTGAACCCTTTAGGAGGCCCCTGCAGGCACACGCGCATGCCCGCTGC
The DNA here is from genome assembly GCF_042186555.1 of Aquarana catesbeiana. Classification (NCBI taxonomy): domain Eukaryota; kingdom Metazoa; phylum Chordata; class Amphibia; order Anura; family Ranidae; genus Aquarana; species Aquarana catesbeiana. The sequence continues at coordinate 191,890,242 of NC_133331.1, forward strand.
TTGGCGGGGACCCGATGCACGTGGCTGGTGGGCACAAAAGCAGCTGGCCACCCGCGATCGCGGGCATGAGAGCCAGATTGGGGATTTGTGTGTGTAAACACACAAATCCCTGTTCTGTCAGGGGAGAGGAGACAGATCGTTTGTTCCTAGTAAGTAGGAACAGCGAAATGTCTCCTCCCCAGTCAATCCCATCCCCCACAGTAAGAAACACTCACACATTTAACCCCTTGATCACCCCCTAGTGTTAACCCCTTCCCTACCAGTGACATTTACACAGTAATCAGTGCATTTTCTATAGCACTGATCACTGTATAAATGTCAATGGTCCCAAAAATGTATCAAAAGTGTCCGATCTGTCTGTTGCAATGTTGCAGTACCGCTAAAAATCGCAGATCACCGCCGTTACTCAAAAAAAAAGAATAAAAATGCCATAAATCTTTCCCATAGTTTTTAGATGCTATAACTTTTGTGCAAACCAATCAATTTACGCTTATTGCAATTTTTTTTACCAAAATTATTTAGAAGAATATATATTGGCCTAAACTGATGAAGAAATTAGTTTTTTAAAAACGTTTTTAGGGATATTTATTATAGCAAAATGTAAAAAGAATGTTTTTTTTTTAAATTGTCACACTTTTTTGTTTATAGCGCAAAAAATAAAACTGCAGAGGTGATCAAATACCACTAAAAGAAAGCTCTATTTATGGAAAAAAAGCAAGTCAATTTTGTTTGGGTACAGCGCTGCACGACTGTGCAATTGTCAGTTAAAGAGACGCAGTGCCGTATCGCAAAAAATGGCTTGATCATTAAGCAGGAAAATCTGGTCTGTAAGTGGTTAGTTAGGTTCAGAAGACTGTAGGATTGTCTCAAGTCTAGGAGCAGATTATTTATACACAGCTAGAGCACAAGGAACAGTATTTGAAACAAGCCACAAATGCTTTAGCAGCCAGAGTTCATTTTCGCAGATTTCGCTGAACCTAAAACCGTTAGCAGCACCCTGCAGATTTGGACCTGTACATGATGAAATGATTAGATACCAGTCTATTGAAAAGACTAAAAGCTGAGGGAAAGGCGGCTTATGGAGCCAAATATACTTATGCCGCATACACACGGTCAGATTTTCGGCAGGAAAAGGCTAACAAAATTTTTTTATCGGACATTCCGATCATGTGTGGGCCTCATCTGACTTTTCTTTTGGAAATTCTGACGGACCTAGAAATAGAACATGTTTTAAATCTTTCCGACGGAATCAGTTCCTATTGGAAAAACCGCTCGTCTGTATGCTGTTCCAACGGACCAAAAACGACGCATGCTCTGAAGCAAGGTCGAGACAGCAGCTATTGGCTACTCGCTATTGAACTTCCTTTTTCTAGTCCCATCGTACATGTTGTACCTCACTGCGTTCTAGACGGTTGGACTTTGGTGTGATCGTGTGTAGGCAAGACAGTTTCAGCGGAACTCCGTCGGAACTCCGTCGGAAAAACCTTCAGACTTTATTCCGATGGAGTACGTACGTGGCATTACTTTGCTAGGATCTGTGGATTTGGGCTGCCAGATGAAAATGCTTGTAAAGGAAGAAAGTAATATGCCCTACCCTATAGATGGTAATGAAGCCCCTGTTTAACTACAAAAACTGATTGACAGCACACCATACGGTATGCACATTGTTTTAACTGTAGAGGTAATCGCCATAAGAGAGGCATAAAACTGTACTCTGCACAAGGCAACTGCTGCAGGTGATGTAACAAACTGAACCACTTTGTTGAATGTTGCCACTCTAGCCCAAGTATACATCGGTTCATTACATAAAGCAGGCAGATCATGAGCCTAATGACCTGCAGATTAATGCAGTCCGAAAAGATCAGACACATTTTTTACTTTGTCACTGTGTAATTGCTATTGGCAAATTTTTTTTTTTTTTTTTTACTTTTAAAATGTTTATTGAGGTAATATAAGAAACATCAACAATTCACTACCCACGCAGGGGAGTAAAATAGATAACAGATTTTGGTCATATAGAAATTAATGCAGTAAGAAGTAACAAGAAATACAGTGCACAGAAAATATTCATGTATTAAACTTCTATGCAAGAATGATGATCATATACAAAATGGAAGCCCTGTCCGGTATTCAAATAATTGACCTTCCGTCCCGAGGTCCAGACACCCCTTTTCGGGATCATGCTGTGTCTGGGCCTCAATGGCCTCTGGTTCCTTAATGAAAGGTAATTTCTAGACAATGCATCAAGAATGATACCATACCATACATTTGGGCTCCTTATGATGACATAATTGTTTCGAAATCAAACTATCAGAACCCATATCTATTCTGCTAAATTCTGATATTAATCAACGGTGGGTAAAACAATTCAAAATATATTGTATTTTAACCAAAAAAAAACCTAATAATTAAAGGTTTTAATTATGTAACATCTGCTTCGCATCCCACCGTTCTGGTCCAGTGGGAGAGAAGAATATAACAGAGAAAATAAGGAGAAGAGAGAAATAGAGATAGGAAGAAAGGAAGAGGGGGTTTAAGAGGGGTGGGTGGAGGAAGGAGTGCCTGGGCTCCGAGGAGAGCTGGGTCAGAGTGCTAAGCAGCCGAGCCGGGGAGCTTAGCCTACCATTTTATGAAATAGTTAGGGATTACAGAGTCATGCCAATATGGCGGGCCCATGGTTCCCATGTATGTTTAAATTTCTCAGTTTTATCCAGAATGATGTTAGAGATTTTCTCCTGGTACATAATCCAGGACACTTTCTGTTTGGCTAAGTGGAAGGATACTTTAGGAAGTTTCCATGCCCAGGCTATAGTAAGTTTGGCTCCTATGAAAATATAGTGGATTAGAATTTGGTCGTATTTAGGAATTTTAGGGATTCTTTGATTTAAGAGTGCTACTGTTGGGGTTTGTGGGATCGCCTTGCCGGTGACTTTGCGGATAGATGGAAGATTTTGTTCCAGTAGCCTCTGGTTCGCGGGCATTCCCAAAAAATATGTAGGAGAGTACCCAGGTGAACGCATCCCCTAAAACATAGGGGGGAGGATTGTGGGTAAAATCTAGCTAACCTAGTAGGGACTAGGTACCACCGCGTCATGATTTTGAGGTCTGCTTCAGTAAGGGAGACATTTAGGATCCCCTTAAAGGCAGAAGCGAAATACCCATGCCAAGTGTCTAGATCCCATTCAAATCCGACATCACGTTCCCAGGCCACCATATAGGGCGCTTTCTCCTGTGGTTCGGCTAAAGCCGAATATATGAGCGAAATTCCCCCTTTCATGTCCATAGCTGAGGAGCACCATTGTTCATAGGGAGTGGTAGTAAGGGTTAGCGGTTCCTGGGAGAGAATGGAGAGTAGGAAATGTCTCAATTGGTGAAGGCGAAACTTTTCCGATTGGGGCATTTCGAGTTTTGATATGCATTGGGTCAATGTGATGGGTCCACTAGAGTTACAAAAATGACCTATTCTATATAAGCCCTTATCAAGCCACCACTGGAACGCTCTTATGTTCGTGCCTGGTGGAAAAAGGGGGTTATTAAAGATGTGAGCCAGAGGATGCCATTTAGATGTTAGAATGTTTAATTTATGCAGTGTGTCGCACAACGTGAATGAGTGTGAAAGGGAGGGGGAAAGGATCGGTGGTCTAGTTTTATGGGGGCGCCAAAGTACATAATCTATAGTGAAATTGGGTATGGCTTGTCTTTCCATCTCTATCCATCCTGGTTTTGAGCCTCTAGAGTAAACAGCTGAAATTTGGCTAAGATGTGCTGCCTGGTAGTACCACCAGAGATTGGGCAGTCCAAGACCTCCACTTTTCCTTGGTATAAAGAGTGTTTTTTTGGGGAGCCTGTGGTTCGATTTATTCCAGATAAATTGTATGATCGAAGATTGTAATTTACAGATAGGTAATTTGGGGACAGGAATGGGGAGAGATCGAAATAGGTATAGGATCCATGAGAGTAGTCATTTTAACCGCATTCAAGCGCCCTAACCATGACAATTTGTGTAGTGACCATTGATCAAGATCAGAGTTCAGTTTTTTGAACATGGGAGGGTAGTTAAAGCGGTATAGTTGTTCCATTAGGGGGGTTAACTGAATGCCTAGATATGGGATGGAGTTTGAACTCCATACAAGGGGGAAGTGGTCCTTAAGGCTATCCACTACGAGTGAAAAAGCAGAAATGTTGAGTGCTATAGATTTGGCCATGTTCACTTGCAGGCCTGAAATCTGTCCAAACTTTTTAAGAAGTGATAAGACATTGGGGGTGGAAATGAGGGGGGAAGTGATAAAGAGAAGAACGTCGTCCGTGAACAACACACATTTGTGTGAGGACTGACCACATTTAACACCATGGATGTCTGGGTGATTTCTTATTGCTATAGCCAAATTTTCTATGCTGATGGCAAAGAGTAGAGGGGATAAAGGGCAACCCTGTCTAGTCCCTTTGGTTATGGAGAAGAAATCAGATAAATGTCCTTGGATTCTGATCTGGGCTTTAGGTTGGGAATAGAGAGCCTCGAGGAGACTAATAAAATGGGGGCCAAACCCCCATCTCTTTAATGTCCCGAAAAGATAAGGCCAGGTGATGGAATCAAAAGCCATTTGTAGATCTATGGATAAAAGGTAACCTTCTTGGGGTGGATTACCATCCCATTTTGATTGCAACAGGGAGATGATATCTACTGCACTCCTTATCTGATCCGGACCCTGTCTCCCCGGTATAAAGCCCACTTGGTCCCTGTGCACGTACGACCCTATAAAGGAACCTAGCCTATTGGAGAGAACTTTTGTCATTATTTTCAGGTCATTGTTCATGAGGGATATAGGTCTGTAATTACTAACCTGGCTCTGATCTTTACCTGGTTTGGGAATGACTGAAATGTAGGCTAAATTAGTCGCTGAATCTAATGGTGAATCCCTCTTGAGGGAATTGAAGAACCAGACCAGATAAGGAGACAGTGTAGCTCCAAATTTTTTGTAATAAAGTGACGAGAAACCATCTGGGCCTGGGGCTGAACTTGTTTTAATCCCTTTTATTACCTCCATAACCTCCTCTACTGAAATAGGGGCTTCCATTATAGAGCGATGGGATTCAGAGATTTTGGGAAGGGGGATACTATAAAAAAATTCATTGAGTTTATGGGTACTTTCCTGATTGGGGTATGAGTATAGTTTAGAGTAAAAAGAGTGGAACGTTTCTAGAATTGCCTTGGGGTTTTGTGTTAAGGAACCCGACAATGATTTAATTTTGGGTAGAGCTTGATATCTATGTCTGGGAGAAAGTTTTGAGGCTAGCTGGGGGCCAAATTTGTCTGAGTTGAGGTAAAATCTCCCACCTACCCATTTTAAGTGTTTTTCTGCAGTAGATGTGAGAGCGGTGTTCAATTCAATCCTGGAAGCGTCCATTTTAGCTTGTGAGGCGGAAGTGGGGTGTTGCTTGTGTTTTTTACAAGTGAGTTGGAAGTTTTTTGTAACTTTTTAAGATCTGTTTGTTTTTCTTGTTTTAATTGTGATGCCAATTGTATGAGATTACCCCTTATTACTGTTTTATGAGCTCCCCATAAAGAACTTGGAGAAATTTCCGGCGTATCATTGAAACGGAAATATTCTAAAATGTCTTTTTCGATCATAGTACAGTGCACAAGGTTGGAGAGGAAGGCTTCATTGAGGCGCCACTGTGGAGGGCTTGCTGTGTGTAGGAAACCACAGAGTTTGGTGGAGACCAAGGAATGGTCAGACCATGGGACATTGCTAATTGTTGCTCGGGAAGCTAAATGTATGTCAGTGGTGTGTAGAAAAATGTGGTCTATACACGCGTAAGTTCTGTGGGGAGCGGAGAAGTGAGTGTAGTCTTTGGCATTCGGGTTTAATTCTCTCCATACATCAATCATTCCTAATGAATTTAGAAGTTGAGCAATACGAAGGCTCTGATTGGGGGGTCGTTTGAGCTTTTAGTGGCTTCCTGTCGATTTGTCAAGCATATAGTCGAAGGCAATGTTTGAATCCCCTCCCATGATCACCTTGCCCTCCAAATGGGGGGAGAGAGAGGTAAGCATGGATGAGAAGAAGGAAGCCTGTCCCTTATTGGGGACATAGTATGATATAATGGAGAGAAGTATACCATTTATGTGGCCTTTCACAAGGATGTATCTTCCTTCTACATCTTCAACAGTTTGGGTCAAGGAAAAGGGGGTGTGTTTTGATATGAGGACAGCTACTCCTCTTTTTTTGTCATCTGCATTGGCTAAATAAAAGGTAGGATAATTACGGTGCAAGAAGGATGGGTTAAAGCTCTTCGGAAAGTGGGTTTCTTGAATCAGTATAATGTCCAACCTTCTGGAATGGTAGCTATGAAAGGCTTTGCACCTTTTTACTGGGGATTTTAAGCTTTGTGTATTGTGGGACGCTATTTTGAGAGATGACTGTGGGGGGGGGGGTTCATCAGCCATGGACAATGTGTGGGGTATTCGTCAATAAAAAACGAATTCTTACCTGATCTAGGAGATAGGATCCGTCCTTCCCGAGAGTATGATGTCGGCTTCGGAATTCAGAGTATTGATCCTGGCCAGCTCTCCTCGAAAGCACCTGGGAGGGAGGAAAAAAGGGTGGGGGGAGGAAAAGGGTACAAAAGGAAGAGAGAGAAGAATAGAAGAAACTAAGAAAGAAGGTGTCCAGTGTAAAAGGAACCCTGGATCCTGTAATTGCATGATCAAAAACCTGCACTGAACCTCTAAAAATGAAGGGTTCAGTAAAATAAACACAGCCCAAATTAGGGCCGCAGTCTATTGTCACCAAGGCATCTAGATTCCTCTCGGTTACAATAGATGGAGTGGCATGAAATTCCACTCTGGCTGCAGAGTGTTTGTTAGAACAGAAAAAAAATAGAAACTATGGGAGAAATCTCCCTATGACAATTACTTATTGTACCTTATCAGAAGGAACATTGAATGTTATCCAACTACTATCTCTAAAAAAAAGGGTGAAATTACCTTTTTAAACTGGAAAAAGAACAAACATATAAAATATAAACAATATACGGACCAGCTTCATATCATGCTGAATAGTTCTGCTATGAAGGATTAATATAGCAGGTGAGGGTGGGGAGGGGAGGGGAGGGGGAGTGGAAGGGGATGGAAGGGAAGGGGAATAGGGATAAGGGAGGTGGGGTGGGGTGACGTTTAGGCAGATTAAGGAATGTCTCGAGCTAAGGCCTCTGCTTGAGACCTAGTATAAACATATTTGCAGTCCTCATACGATGAAGGGATAGGGTGCTTCCATTGCGTTGGAAGATTCCGGCAAAAAAAAAAAGAAAAGAAAAAAGAAGGGGGTTTTATGGATGAAAGGGGAAATAAGTTGTAGTGGGTCTTGAAAAAGACCGTGGGTGTGTAGGAGAAGACTCTACACAATCAAAAAAGGGATTTGCACCAATTGATTAAGTGTCAACAGAGTTCATCTGGGGGGCATGGATTCCCGTTGTTTCTTCGTTTGCTGTTTCACCCACAGTGGGGTAAAGGGGCTGTTTGGAGGAGGCCTTTTGGACGAAGTTGGCCGATTGTCTGAGTTGTGTGGAGGCAGGTCTTGAGATATAAGCCCAAGGTGGAGAAGTAATTGCTCGCCCATATGGAAGTTCGAGAAACTGTAGGATTTATCTCTGTAATGGAATTGCAGACGAAAAGGAAAGGCCCATCTATATTTGATCATTTTCTGTGAGAGAATGTCTAGAAGTGGTTTGAGTGATCTTCTTTTCTGGATCGTGGTTGGTGAAATATCTGCGAAAATTTGGATTTTATTACCAAATATAGTGATGTCTTCTTTGTAACGGGATCTTTTCATTATCTCTTCTTTTACTCCGTAAAAGTGTGGCTTGACCACTATGTCCCTGGGGCGTCCATCTTGTCGGGGGGGTTGTAGCACTCTGTGGGCTCTGTCCAATTCGAGCTTATTATCCGGGATGTCTGGGATAATTTCTTTGATTAAAGCTTGGATGGTGCTAGGGATATCTGTGTTAGCTTCAGGAATGCCTCGTACTAGAAAGTTATAGCGTCTGCTTCTATTCTCCAAATCTTCAAGTTTAGCTAGAGCATTTTCGAGTTGATCTTGCAAAGATTGGATACAGGTGGCGTGTTGATTGGTGCGTGCTGCAGAATCATCTACAGCCTGTTCAATGGCATCCATTCTTGCCCCTAGACTCTGAAGATCTGCTTTAATTGAGGTGGTGATTTGCATGGCATTCTGTGCTAGCCCTGTAGCAAGCATATCAGAAAAACAATTAAGAAGTTGTGCCATTTCTGGTGGATGATTAGTGGTGATGGGGGAAGCCTGTGGAGAGTCTGCAATGCTATCAGGGAAGTTGAGAAGGGGAGAGTATGGGTTGCCGTTCTGCATTCTGCTTAGGAGAGATTCAGTAGAAGCAGGTGATGCCATGTAGTTTTGGGCCCCCAGGAGATTACTCACTTGTGTCGTGGCTGGTGTGGATGGAGTTGGATGGTACGCTGGGCCCTGCTGATTCACAGTGTCTCCGCATGGAGAAGTTGCGGCCGCCATCTTGGAAGGCACAGGGGGAGCTGAGCCAAAGTTCAGTTGCCGGTTAATGTCCTTCTTCGGCTGGGTTCCAGACATTTAGGCTGATGCCCGGAACTGTGAGGGTGCGGAATCTGGTCTTCCTGCTGCGGTTTGATAAAAAAAAGCAATTGTGTTGAGCTCTGAAAGGCCAGAGCGGTGCGGAGCTCTCGGTCAGCGTGAGGTCCCGCGCATACGCACTCTGCTATTGCCAAAATTTGCTGCTGTTAGACACTGGAGTAAAGGTTCCCATTTTGAATGTAGCAACTTACAATGCCCATTTTGTCATTACCCAATTTAGGAGACACTGACGGGCTATAGTAATACCTACAATTCAGTGATCTGCAAGGAAAAATTAACTAAACATACACTGAAACAAGCAGTTGGGTAGTTTTGCATTTTATGTCACTGAGAGTAAACCGGTCTGTTAGGACTAGACTTGTTTCAAGCACTGGGGTTTAAAGTTCCAGATCAGGACGCATGCGCGGAAGCTTTCAATATGGTCGCGTAAACCAGGAGCTCCTCACTGCCCGAGCCAGCAAGCTGCCCTAGCACCGGATCTGAGCCAGCAGAAAGCCCGCGGTTAGCGGGAATCGATCGGGGAACACCCCTGCATCCTCCCAATGTCAGGCAGTTCAGCCCAGAGGGACCTGGGACCACAATTCTGTGCCGAGGAAAACCAGGCCGAATCCAAGATGGCGGCCACATATCAGCCATGAGACTTACACACAGGGGGACAAGCAATGGTGTCCCTGGTGGGGCCCTGACCCCCCCAACATTATGCTGTGCCCCACCATGTGCTGCCCCCAATTAAAAAAAAATATATTTTTTTTTTACAAAAAGGCAAAGTCTAAGAGGGAGAGCGTCCCCAGTCAGCTCCTGCCGGTGACTCCTCCCCCCTCCCTCTGCTCGCTGACACTGCATAATGCGAGCACTCACACGAGCACGGCCGCCCCATCTGTTCCTTCCCCTGCATCCTCATTGGCAGGGAGAAGAGCGAGTTGCAGGAAGGACTCCACCAGGACTCTGAAAAAAACAGACTGATTTCTCCCATCCTTAGGACAGAAGAACCAGCCTGTAAATTCCAAGAGATGCCAGACCAGCACTATCAATAGCAGGAGCAGGACAGTAAGAGGAGGCTGGGGAACCCCACAGTGGCAGAACACCAGGGCCCGGTGGCAAGACAACCTTTGCAACCCAACGTTTGCAACCCACTGCTTTGGACCTTTATATTTTCTTGGTATGCTGGTGACATATATCTCTTGTTTTCTGCCACCCTGGGGGGCCCAATACAGTAGGAAGGGAGCTCATTGCAGAACATGTGAAAGGGCCGTTGTGGGATCGTAGTAAAGGGCCCCAGGATATATATATATATATATATATATATATATATATATATATAATTGCATTTTATAGTTGCCCCCCTACTTTTGTCCCTGTCCCCTCATGTGCCCCCCCTAAATATGAAAGCTGGGGACACCACTGGGGACAAGCAGAAAGCAGGCAAGTGATCGCCCCAGCAACTTTAGCCTACAGACCTCAGGCAATCCCCATCATCCCACATAACTTGTCCTCATCGTCTGCATCCACAGAATCATTCATAGAACGATCGCTGGACAACTATATGCTTTCACCTATGGGAGCTACACCTAACCACCTGACACCAGTAACACCCCAGGAGGCCCAGACTCTGACCTACCCCAGAATGCAGGAGATCTTTTTCTTAAGCTGTTTAAGTTACTTGAGAGAGGCCTCGCTCACATAGCTAACAAAATCACAAATGATATTAGGACTGACTTCCAAAACCTGGGCTCCAGAATGAAAGCAATTGAACATAAGCTTGACATTACAGTGTCCAGGGCCAACCAAAACACTGACCATATCCATGTTATACAAGAGCAATTGGATGTAGCCCTAAACAGGATCAACGATCTTGAAAATTGTTCAAGGAGGGAAAACTTCAGAGTCAGAGGCATCCAAGAATCTATCACAGACGTCCCCAAAGCAGTTCAGGACCTCATCAAAATCCTCATCTCTGCAATAACCCCACATAAGCTGGAGTTAGAAAGAGCCCATAGATCACTGGGCCCCCCTAGGAAAGATGGGTCCCCCAGGGACGTGGTAGTGAAACCACACTACTACGGCGTGAAAGAGGAGATTATGAAAATCTCATGCCAGCAATCCCGCATCTCCTTTCAAGGACATGATATCCAGATCTTTGCGGACATCTCACCCATGACCATTCAAAAATGCAGAGCCCTGAAACCACTACTAGTGATCCTCTCGCAGAAGGAAATCAAATACTGGTGGGCTTTCCCATTTGCTCTAAAATGTACCTATAAAGGTAAAACCCACTCCTTCACCACCCTCCCAGAGGGGGAACGGGTACTCCTTTCCTTGAAATTCATCTCGCAAGATCCATCTTTGGACACGTCAAATCTTCAAGTAGGATCCTCCAAATGCCCCACTCCTACTAGCCCGATTTCCCCCACGTGGAAAACAAACAAAAGTAGGCGACTGAAGGAATCCATGCCCACCTGATTACTGACTAGTCACTAACCCTTTCATTTCACTCCTCAGGGCCCAGCCCTGCATGGCAAATCCCATTTGGTTCTCCTTCCAGAATTTGGAGACCTCCCTGACACCCTTTATCTGCCCTTTCAACGTTACCCCAACAGTTTGACTTTGCACCCCCATTCACTGTCAATCTCCATATGCCAAGTTAATGGGTCAGAAGGATATCAGTCTAACAAGCGACTTGCTTGCGACTCAACACCCAAAGACAATAATGGAACCCATTTTTGACAAACTTTAGGTTTCTTTGAAGAAGATCCTCACCTCCCCCAGGATAACGGGGAGATTGCCTAATAGAACTTTTGTATTTATTTTTTCCCTTTTTTTTTTTCCGCTTATTTTGAATTAGGGGTCCCTCATGGCTACTTTTTAAAAAAAAAAATTGAAATGTGATGCAATGACTAACCCCAACCCTACCCCCATCCCCCTACCCCCTCCCTCCCCCCAATTCCCCCCCTCCCCTCTGACTCCCTTTCCCTCACTCACTCCCTCCCTCCCTCTGAATTATTTCAAATACCTTAGATATCGCTTGCCTATGGAAGAGCCCTGGGGCCATCATAAAAAAAAAACTGAATTCTGACTTTGAAACTCAGAATTCTGAGATTGAAATTCAGAATTGTAAGTTTAAAAAAAAAATACAGAATTCTGAGATTCAAAGTCAGAATTCTGAGTTTCAAAGTCAGAATTCTGAGATTAAAAGTCAGAATTCTGAGTTTCAAAGTCAGAATTCTGAGTTTCAAAGTCAGAATTCTGAGATTAAAAGTCAGAATTCTGAGATTAAATGTCAGAATTCTGAGATTTAAAGTCAGAATTCTGAGATTAAAAGTCAGAATTCTGAGATTAAAAGTCAGAATTCTGGGTTTCAAAGTCAGAATTCTGAGTTTCAAAGTCAGAATTCTGAGTTTCAAAGTCAGAATTCTGAGTTTATAAATATAGTAGTCTATAGGAAGATTTTAGGACCAATGAGCAATAATGTAGTAACACCCACACATCATCATTCTGCAGACATACATGTCTTCTGCTCTGTATATGGATATGTAAATCTATCTTAGTTACAGCACACAGTATAGGGAAACAGACAGTGTTGGGTTCTCTGGTTCCTCTGCTGTCTTATCCTTCTCTGTCATCTGCTCCAACATAACGAGCCATGCTGAAAACGTGTGTATTGTGTGTGAGTGGGGGGGGCACAGCTTCCATAGATAACAGAACACAATGGCCAGCACAGCACAGCTCTGCACCCCAACTTGTAGGAAACATTGCACTTTTGCCCCTACATGAGGGAATTGTGAATGGCTAGAAAGCAGCAGGACAATGTGTGACTATGTTCAAAACGGATTGATCATAGCAATTACTTGTCTGGACTAATAGAGATGTTTCACATACAATTAACCTCATATTAAACATAAAAGCTAGCACAAACTATTACTGAGTGATAGTGTAGTGAGCAGCAGATTTATATTGGTGAAGTTGTGGGTTCTAGTCCAGGTGAGGTCATTTTTTTTATATATATATTTTAAAATATGAGATAGTGAGGGCTTAAATTGTATTTTATCAATATATCCAAAATTGATTTCAAGGTATATTAACAAAGACATACTGATATATTGAGCACACAAAGTTGTAGTATATGCTGCCTACTATAAATTAGAGAGTAGAGTATTCAAAGAAAAAACTGTGTATATATTATTAGGGTGATCAGATGTGATCATTAGGGTGTCATCTTCAGTTTCCCCTGGGGGACAGTTCACAATTTCAGGAGACTGGTCATAACAAATCGATCATAATTCACTCGTCTGGATTAATATAGTTGTTTCACAGATAATGAACCACATATTAAACATTAAGAAAGCAACAATTATGAATCCTTAAGTGATAGTATAGTGGGTAGAGTACCAGGCTTATAGTGTTGAAAGTTCTGGTTCTAATCCAATTCAGACCATGTTTTTTAATTATATATATTTTCAATATATTGATTTTATATTAAACTTATTTTAAACTATAAGTTACTGAGAACTTAAATTGTATATTATTGATATATCCAAATTGATTTCAAGGCATATTAAAAAAGGCATATTGATAAAATTGTTGTATAAACTGACTACTATAAATTAGAGAGTAGGGATTTTTTTTACAAATCTGTCTATATATTGGGATGATTTTGGTGACATGGGGCCAGTTCTCAATTTCAGGAGATTGTCCCTGGAAGCTGCATGATAACCATCATATTTCATAACTCAACCACCGATGCAGGGGCATTTTTCCATCCAGTGACACCACCGATGCAGGGTCATTTTTTCCATGCAATGACACTACCGATGCAGGGTCATTTTTTCCATCCAGTGACACCACTGATGCAGGGTCATTTTGTTTCCATCTAGTGACACCACCGATGCAGGGTCATTTTTTTCCATCCAATGACACCACCGATGCACGGTCATTTTTCTTCTTCACTACTGTTAGCCCCTTATGTGTGCTCCAGTTTTAAACTCTAAGACCCCTTTCACACCGAGCTGCCAATAGCGTCCGTGGTAAAACGCAGCTATTTTTATCGGCGTTTTACCGTCGGATTAGTGGCGCATTTCGGCCGCTAGCGGGGCACTTTTACCCCCCGCTAGCGGCCGAGAAAGGGTCAAAACCGCCCGCAATGCACCACAATAGCGGCGTTTTGCTGGCGGTATCCCAGCACTGCCCCATTGATTTCAATAGGGAGCAGCGGTGGAGGAGCGGTAAACACATCGCTCCAAAGAAGCTGCTGACAGGACTTTTTTTCCTGTCCTGCCAGCGCAGCGCTCCAGTGTGAAAGTCCTCGGGTAGAGTAATGTGAAGCCCTCGGGCTTTCACACTGGAGACAATGCTGCAGCTGTTTGAGGGCGTATTTCAGGCGCTATTTTTAACGCTATAGCGCCTGCAAAACGCCCTCAGTGTGAAAGGGGTCTTACATACTATAAATATATATATATATATATACAGATACAGTATTTTGCTCTGCATGCCACTATTTTCCCAGAATCCCCACCTGAGAGGGGGGAGGGGCACAGTAACCAGTGTATATAATGGCAGTGCAGGCCATGAGCTGTATGTACTGGCTGTGTCAGGGCAGAGATTAAACACAATGCAGTGTCAGGGCAGTGAGCAGAGTGTAATAGCAGTTCTGTCCAATCAGCAGTATAGGAGGCAATACCGACATCCCAAGTCTCCCATAATTGATGGCAGGGCTCACAGACACCCGCGAGTGCGGCACCATCTCCCGGCTGTCAACCACAACAGCCTGAGCCGCCACCCTCCTCCAGGCCAGGGGTAGCAGTGGTATCACTATGGAGATCAATTGTATGAAAGCAGGTGCAGCACAGGACTTCCTATGTGACCCAGACTGTAACTCCGCCCTCCTCTCATAACCCTCCACCTCCCCCAATCACTGAGTGCCCCACCCTCTGCCAGTACCCAGGGGGAAGTTCACAAACTGTGCCCCACCCCCCTCTCAGGTGGAAATTCTGGGAAAATAGTGGCATGGAGAGCAAAATACTGTATCTGTATATATATATATATATATATATATATATATATATATATATATATTTGTAGTATGTAAGACCCCTTTCACACTGTGCCTGCAATCCGCCCTCAAACAGCTGCAGCATTGTCTCCAGTGTGAAAGCCCAAGGGCTTCACATTACTCTACCCGAGGACTTTCACACTGGAGCGCCCGCGTTGGCAGGACAGGAAAAAAAGTCCTGTCAGCAGCTTCTTTGGAGCGATGTGTTTACCGCTCCTCCACCGCTGCTCCCCATTGAAATCAATGGGGCAGCGCTGGGATACCGCCGGCAAAACGCCGCTATTGCGGTGCATTGCGGGCGGTTTTAATCCTTTCTCGGCCGCTAGCGGGGGGGTAAAAGTGCCCCGCTAGCGGCCGAAATGCGCCACTAAACCGACGGTAAAACGCCGATAAAAATAGCTGCGTTTTACCACGGACGCTATAGGCAGCTCGGTGTGAAAGGGGCCTTAGAGTTTAAAACTGGAGCACACATAAGGGGCTAACAGTAGTGAAGAAGAAAAATGGCCCTGCATCGGTGATGTAATTGGATGGAAAAAAATGGCCCTGCATCGGTGATGTCATTGGATGGAAAAAAATGGCCCTGCATCGGTGATGTCATTGGATGGAAAAAAATGGCCCTGCATCGGTGGTGACATTGGATGGAAAAAAATCGCCCTGCATCAGCGGTGTCATTGGATGGAAAAAAATGGCCCTGCATCAGTGATGTCATTGGATGGAAAAAAAAGGCCCTGCATCGGTGGTGTCATTGGATGTAAAAAAATCGCCCTGCATCGGTGGTGTCATTGGATGGAAAAAAATGGCCCTGCATCGGTGGTGTCACTGGATGGAAAAAATGACCCTGCATCGGTGGTGTCACTAGATGGAAACAAAATGACCCTGCATCAGTGGTGTCACTGGATGGAAAAAATGACCCTGCATCGGTGGTGTCACTGGATGGAAAAATGCCCCTGCATCGGTAGTGTCATTGCATGGAAAAAATTACCCTGCATCAGTGGTGTCACTGGATGGAAAAAATGACCCTGCATCGGTAGTGTCATTGCATGGAAAAAATGACCCTGCATCGGTGGTGTCACTAGATGGAAACAAAATGACCCTGCATCAGTGGTGTCACTGGATGGAAAAAATGACCCTGCATCGGTGGTGTCACTGGATGGAAAAATGCCCCTGCATCGGTGGTTGAGTTATGAGATATGATGGTTATCATGCAGCTTCTAGGGACAATCTCCTGAAATTGAGAACTGGCCCCATGTCACCAAAATCATCCCAATATATTAGGGGTGTTGAAATTAATCGTCGAATCGATGCATCGGGATTCGACCGTCCACGATGCGGCATCGATTCTATAGCCTTAAGAAATTGATTATTGAGGATGACGTCATCCTCGTGCCGTGTCGCCGCACCATGCCCTGCCTCCGAGTGGAGCTGAAAGCCGAAGTTTCCGCGCCGCTTTGATCCGCCTCCCACTGACGTCACCCCCCCTGTGTAGCGAGGAGAGGAGGCCTTCCATCCATCCCCTTCTCTCTCCCCTCATCGTCCCACCCCCTCACCAGCCAATAGAAAGTGATCCCAGGCGGCGTCATGGTGGTGGAATGCGGAAGTGAGGAGCCACGCTGTGTGTACGTTGGGAACATGGAGGGCCGGGGCCGGAGCTTGTTGTGGCTGGAGCTGTCCCTACTGCTGATAAGAGTGGTGGCCGCGGCTGGCTTCTGGAGCACGGAGCTCCGAGGAGGAGAATGGAGACATCAGTGCTTTTGGTCCCGGAAGGTTTCAGAGCAGTGATGGAGGAGGATGAGGCAGAGCTGGAGGAGAGCCAGAAGAGCAGTAGAGCCAGGTGAGGGGGCCACGGGGAGGACACTGAGAACTAAAGACTGACATGGTAAGGGAGGTGCCAGACTGTATGCAGATAGGGCAATAAAACCAAAAATGGTGTGCAGTGCTTTGCAGTGACAAATGTACAAAAGAGTGTTATTAAGTAGTGAACAAATATAGTCCTGAAATATATATATAAATCTGTGATCTGATTGAAAGAAATCTTCTGTATATTCAAAGTAATTCCAGTGCTGAGTGTTCTCTGCTGTGTTCAAATCATTCCTGATTTCTGGTGAATGATTTGGACACAGCAGAGAACACTCAGCACTGGAATTACTTTGAATACACAAAAGATTTATTTTAATCAGATCACAGATTATATATTTCAGGACTAAATTTATTCACTACTTAAGACTCTTTTGTGCATTTATTATCACCACAAAGCACTGCACACCATTTTTTGTTTTATTGCCCTATCTGCATGCTCACTGTGTAGAGGTGGGGGGGTGGTGGAGAACAGAGGACTGTGTGGAAGCTGGTCGAGAAGGATGGGAATTGGTCCGTGGTGACACTGGGCAGGGGAGCGCTATGGTAATAGTATTATATGGTGACAGGTTAGTGGTGAGGGGGGGCGGGGTATTGGTCATCTTGGATAGGACAGTCTGGCACCTCCCTTACCACGTCCAGCAGGTCTGCAGTCTCTGATCATCTCCTGTGATATGTCTGCAGTCTCTGATCATCTCCTGTAGTATGTCTGCACTCTCTGATCATCTCCTGTAGTATGTCTGCAGTCTCTGATCATCTCCTGTAGTATGTCTGCAGTCTCTGATCATCTCCTGTGATATGTCTGCAGTCTCTGATCATCTCCTGTAGTATGTCTGCAGTCTCTGATCATCTCCTGTAGTATGTCTGCAGTCTCTGATCATCTCCTGTATCATGTCTGCAGTCTCTGACCATCTTCTGTAGTCATTTGTGGGCAGTCTGGAGCTCCTCTTTAAGTTATCTGCTGTGTTTACACTTTGCTACATGCAGGGAGTGTTGTCTTTTTTTTTAAGAACAGATAACATTTAAAAAATGGAGTTCTTCTGACTACTTAAATTTTTTGGATGAAAACCGCGCGCAGTAATCGTGATGCATCGTGAATCGTGGACCTGATAATCGTAATCGAATCGAAACGTGAGGCCAGTGAAGATGCGCACCCCTACAATATATAGACAGATTTGTAAAAAAAATCCCTACTCTCTAATTTATAGTAGTCAGTTTATACAACAATTTTATCAATATGCCTTTGTTAATATGCCTTGAAATCAATTTGGATATATCAATAAAATACAATTTAAGTTCTCAGTAACTTATAGTTTAAAATAAGTTTAATATAAAATCAATATATTGAAAATATATATAATTAAAAAACATGCTCTGAATTGGATAAGAACCAGAACTTTCAACACTATAAGCCTGGTACTCTACCCACTATACTATCACTTAAAGGTTCTTAATTGTTGCTTTCTTAATGTTTAATATGTGGTTCATGATCTGTGAAACAACTATATTAATCCAGACGAGTGAATTATGATCGATTTGTTATGACCAGTCTCCTGAAATTGTGAACTGCCCCCCCAGGGGAAACTGAAGATGACACCCTAATGATCCCATCTGATCACCCTAATAACATATACACAGTTTTTTCTTTGAATACTCTACTCTCTAATTTATAGTAGCCAGCATATACTACTTTGTGTGCTCAATATATCAGTATGTCTTTGTTAATATACCTTGAAATCAATTTTGGATATATTGATAAAATACAATTTAAGCCCTCACTATCTCATATTTTAAAATATATATATTTAAAAAAAATGACCTCACCTGGACTAGAACACACAACTTCACCAAGATAAGTCTGCTGATCTACCCACTACACTATCACTCAGTAGTAGATATGCTTGCTTTTATGTTTAATATGAGGTTAATTGTATGTGAAACATCTTTATTAGTCCAGACAAGTAATTGCTATGATCAATCCGTTATGAACATAGACACACATTGTCCTGCTGCTTTCCAGCCATTCACAATTCCCTCGTGTAGGGGCAAAAGTGCAATGTTTCCTACAAGTTGGGGTGCAGAGCTGTGCTGTGCTGGCCATTGTGTTCTGTTATCTATGGAAGCTGTGCCCCCCCCCCACTCACACACAATACACATGTTTTCAGCATGGCTCTTTATGTTGGAGCAGATGACAGAGAAGGATAAGACAGCAGAGGAACCAGAGGAACCAGAGAACCCAACACTGTCTGCTTCCCTATACTGTGTGCTGTAACTAAGATAGATTTACATATCCATATACAGAGCAGAAGACATGTATGCCTGCAGAATGATGATCTGTGGGTGTTACTACATTATTGCTCATTGGTCCTAAAATCTTCCTATAGACTACTACATTTATAAACTCAGAATTCTGACTTTGAAACTCAGAATTCTGACTTTGAAACTCAGAATTCTGACTTTGAAACTCAGAATTCTGACTTTGAAACTCAGAATTCTGACTTTGAAACTCAGAATTCTGACTTTTAATCTCAGAATTCTGACTTTTAATCTCAGAATTCTGACTTTAAATCTCAGAATTCTGACATTTAATCTCAGAATTCTGACTTTTAATCTCAGAATTCTGACTTTGAAACTCAGAATTCTGACTTTGAAACTCAGAATTCTGACTTTTAATCTCAGAATTCTGACTTTGAAACTCAGAATTCTGACTTTGAAACTCAGAATTCTGACTTTTAATCTCAGAATTCTGACTTTGAAACTCAGAATTCTGACTTTTAATCTCAGAATTCTGACTTTGAAACTCAGAATTCTGACTTTGAAACTCAGAATTCTGACTTTGAATCTCAGAATTCTGACTTTGAATCTCAGAATTCTGTATTTTTTTTTTAAACTTACAATTCTGAATTTCAATCTCAGAATTCTGAGTTTCAAAGTCAGAATTCAGTTTTTTTTTTATGATGGCCCCAGGGCTCTTCCATACTTGCCTGGCTTTGATTAGTTCATCGACTAACGTTACAGTTTTTCTTAATGTTACAATTTGTATTACCTACTGTTTTTTTCTATTACCAGGGATGGCTTTGGCTGGGGCAGCAGTCATGCGCCTCCATCCATCTCGCGACTATGATTCCACTATTTTTGGGTGACGGAACACTAGTCCCTTTTGAGGGCTACAACAGTTTTTTGTTTTTTGTACGGCGACAAGGGGAGGGTCCTTTCCCCCTACCATTGCCGCAGGCCCATGTTAGGCCAATTTGCACTCTGTTTCCCCCTCTTTCTCTTCTTTCCCACTAATCTTTTCTCCCTGTTTGCCAGTCCGTAGATACCACAGCTCCACCTCTTCACTCCAGGTCCCGGGTCCTGCTCCAATCCTTGATCAAACCCGCTCCAACACCTATCGAGGGAGGTAAGTGATGTCTATTTCGATATGCTCCTCTCCTCCACTAGTCATGCCAAATAACGCCATGCCTCTAGCCTCCTTCAGACTAATTTCTCATAATGTCCAGGGCCTTAATTCGGCTATAAAGAGAAGAAAAGTGTTACAGGCTTATCACTCCCAAAAAATGGCAGTTGTTCTGCTTCAGGAGACTCATTTCCCAATATGGTACGGGGAGTACTCCTTTCTCTACGCTCATTATCCCCAATTCTTCTTAGCAAATGCGTAGGACAAAACGAAAGGTGTAGCCATCCTATTTGCGAAAACATGTAAATTGAAGCCTCTACAGGTACACAAAGACCTCGAGGGTAGGTTTTTCTTGGTAAAGGGGGTGTTGGACAACCACCTGTACTCATTCATCTCGTATTATACCCCAATAAAGGTCAGACAAAATTTTTTCAATTAATGTTCCAAACCTTAGGACCTCTGCTGGAAGGAACAGTGATATTCAGAGGTGACTCCAATATTGCGTTCGATCAAAGTTTGGACAAATCAAAACCTCTTAATGCACAACTCACCCACCCCACGAGAACCAGCTCCAAGATAGTGAAACTGATTTACCAACAAGTAGGGATGAGCTTTGAGTTCGAGTCGAACTCATGTTCGACTCGAACATCGGCTGTTCGCCAGTTTGCCGAACAGCGAACAATTTGGGGTGTTCGCGGCAAATTCAAAAGCCACGGAACACCCTTTAAAAGTCTATGGCAGAAATCAAAAGTGCTAATTTTAAAGGCTTATATGCATGGTATTGTCATAAAAAGTGTTTGGGGACCTGGGTCCTGCCCCAGAGGATAAGGATCAATGCAAAAAAAAAGTTTTAAAAACGTCTGTTTTTTGGGAGCAGTGATTTTAATAATGCTTAAAGTGAAACAATAAAAGTGTAATATTCCTTTAAATTTCGTACCTGGGGGTGTCTATAGTATGCCTGTAAAGGGACGCATGTTTCCCGTGTTTAGAACAGTCTGACAGCAAAATTGCATTTCAAAATTACATTTCAAAAAAAGTAATTTAAAACTACTTGCGGCTATTAATGAATTGCCGGTCCGAAAATACACATGAAAGTTCATTGATAAAAATGGCATGGGAATTCCCCACAGGGGAACCCCGAACCAAAATTTAAAAAAAAATGACGTGGGGGTCCCCCTAAATTCCATACCAGGCCCTTCAGGTCTGGTATGGATATTAAGAAGAACCCTGGCCAAAATTTAAAAAAAAAATGGCGTGGGGTCCCCCTCAAAATCTATACCAGACTCTTTAGGTCTGGTATGGATTTTAAGGGGAACCCCGCACCAGAATTAAAAAAAAAATGGCGTGGGTCCCCCCAAAAATCCATACCATACCCTTATCCGAGCACGCAACCTGGCAGGCCGCAGGAAAAGAGGGGGGATGAGAGAGTGCCCCCCTCCTGAACCGTACCATGCCACATGCCCTCAGCATTGGGAGGTTGCTTTGGGGTAGCCCCCCAAAACACCTTGTCCCCATGTTGATGAGGACAAGGGCCTCATCCCCACAACCCTTGCCCAGTGGTTGTGGGGGTCTGCGGGCGGGGGGCTTATCCAGAAGAACCAGAAGAAGAAGAAGATGGAGGAAGAAACCGAAGGAAGACAGAGGATAGAAGAAAGAAGATAGAAGAAAGAAGATAGAAGAAAGAAGATAGAAGATAGAAGAAAGAAGAAGCATTTAAATAAAGGAATTGTCAAAAACTGTCTCTTGTCATTTTTAAAATTTTTGACAGTTTTTTTGTGAAATGGTAGGGGTACTTTTGTACCCCCTTACCACTTCACACAGGGGAGAGGGCCAGGATCTGTGGGTCCCCTTGTTAAAGGGGGCTTCCAGATTCCGATAAGCCCCCCACCCCCAGACCCCCACAACCACAGGGCAAGGGTTGTGGGGATGAGGCCCTTGTCCCCATCAACATGGGGACAAGGTGTTTTGGGGGCTACCCCAAAGCACCCTCCCATCCAGGTTGCGTGCTCGGATAAGGGTTTGGTATGGATTTTTGGGGGGACCCAACGCCATTTTTTTTAAATTTTGGCGCGGGGTTCCCCTTAAAATCCATACCAGACCTGAAGGGCCTGGTATGAAATTTAGGGGGACCCCCCACGTCATTTTTTTTTTAAATTTTGGTTCAGGGTTCCCCTGTGGGGAATTCCCATGCCGTTTTTATCAATGAACTTTTATGTGTATTGTCAGACCGGCAATTCATTAATAGCCACGAGTAGTTTTAAATGACTTTTTTTCCTTTGAAATGTCATTTTGCTGTCAGACTGTTCTAAACACGGGAAACATGCGCCCCTTTACAGGCATACTATAGACACCCCCAGGTCCGAAATTTAAAGAGATATTACACTTTTATTGTTTCACTTTAAGCATTATTAAAATCACTGCTCCCGAAAAAACGGCCGTTTTTAAAACTTTTTTTTGCATTGATCCATGTCCCCTGGGGCAGGAACCGGGTCCCCAAACACTTTTTATGACAATAACTTGCATATAAGCCTTTAAAATTAGCACTTTTGATTATTCGTGTTCGTGCCCCATAGCCTTTAACGGTGTTCGCGTGTTCGAACACATTTTTTGCCTGTTCGCAAGTTCTGGTGCGAACCGAACAGGGGGGTGTTCGGCTCATCCCTACCAACAAGGTTTCGCCGACATTTGGAGGGAACATAACCCGACAAAAAGGGATTACACTCACTTCTCGAACCCTCACCAATCATATTCTAGAATTGATTACATATTTATTTCTGCGATACATATACCCTCAGTGAACAAAGCCTACATTAAGGACACAGCCCTTTCAGACCATTCTATGGTTATCCTCACTTTACAAGGCCACCTCAACAGACCCCCCATTTCTCACTGGAGACTCAACGAAACTTTACTTAATGACCCCGTAATAGTCTCAGAACTTGATAAAGCATTGAAAGAATATTTCTTTCTGAATGACGTGAAGGGAATCTCGGCTGAGACCTTATGGGTGGCTCATAAAGCTACGATCCGGGGAAAGCTAATTTAAATAGCATCACAAATTAAGAAAGAAGGAGCTGCGGAGGTGGAAAAATTTGAGAGAGAATTTTCCGCCTTATGCAAACAGCACAAACAAGACCTGTCAAAGGTCCAAATCGCCCAGCTAGACGCTGCCCGATTGGCCTTAAACTTAGCACTCACAGTTAAGGCCAAGAAATCCATAAACTGGAGTAGCACGACATTATTTACATTCCCAAAAATCCGATTACAGCATGGCTCCACGACCCTAAATCCCCAACGAACCCTACGAGCATTTCAGACATTCTACACTACATTATACCAGAAAGGCAACACTAAAGACGGACCTTTCGTAGCATCCTTTCTTGATGACCTAAATATACCCAACCTAAGTAAAGAACATATAGATATCACGGAAGGCCCTATCTCAACAGAAGAAACCCTAGAGGTTATCAAAAAACTAAAAGGGGGCTCAACCCCTGGCCCTGATGGCTTCTCCACTCAATATTACAAAACTTTTGCTAACACCCTAGCCCCACGTATAATAAAATTTTTCAACTCCAAATGGGAGGGGGACCCAGTAGACTCCCAACTTAATATGGTGCTCATATCAGTTATTCCCAAACCTGGCAAGGACCCAGAACAAGTAGAAAACTTCAGACCCATATCCCTAATTAACAATGACTTAAAAATACTTACCAAAATCCTGCCCAACAGAGTAAGCTCGTTCATCAATCAATATATTCACAGAGACCAAGTTGGATTTATCCCAGGGAGACAAGGTCCAGACCAAGTAAGACTGGTGGTGGACATTGTCTCGATCCTTCAGTCAGGATGGGACGGAGGCCCCCTCCAGGAAGGCCTACTGCTATTGTTGGACCTTCAGAAGGCCTTTGATTCCCTCTCCTGGCCTTACCTGTTTTCAGTTCTAAGACGATGGGGGTTCGGAGAGAACTTCTTGGGGCTTTTGAGATCCCTCTACTCTGAACCAGAAGCTAGGGTCAGACTGCAGGGTTACTATTCTGACCTCATTACAATCGCCAAAGGAACTAGGCAGGGATGCCCCCTATCCCCATTGATCTTCGCTCTAGCGATCAAAATCCTAGCCCTTGCGATTAGGTCAGATCAAAACATCAAGGGCGTTCATTGAGGACAATCTGTCCACAAGTGTGCACTTTTTGATATCCTTCTCTTCGTCACCTCCCCAATAACCTCCCTACCCAACATGAGCAAGCTCCTTGAATCCTCCGGGACCATATCTGGACTACAGGTTAACATGAACAAATCTCAAGCACTACATATATCTCTGCAACCTTCATTGGTAAAACATCTTAAACCCTCCTTCAAATTTCAATGGAGTGATTCCACAATCCGATATCTAGGGATTAATCTAACCCCCAAAATCAAACAACTTTACCAGGCAAACTTCCCTCCCATGTACCGCAAACTTGAATCTGACCTCCAAACTTGGACATGACACAACATATCATGGCTAGGCAAAATTCACTCTATCAAAATGATCCTACTTCCTAGGCTCCTCTATCTGTTTATATCCCTCCCGATAGCAATTAGAAGAGATCATCTCAAATCAATGCAGGGGAATATAAGTTAGTTCCCACTAGACTAGCAATGATGTTTCCCTCTACCTCACCCTTATGTTTTAGAGAATGTCAAGCCCAGGATTCCATGCTTCACATATGGTGGGAATGCCCGAGACTCAGAGGATTCTGGAACAAAATATTTAATCTTATTCGGAGAGTCTCAGGCTTTGCGGTTAAGAAATCCCCCCATATAGCACTGCTTAATGCCCAAATCCCCAAGATTCCAAAACACGCTCAAAAATTGGTTTCGTATATTGGTTTCGTATCTTGCTTCTGGGAGCAAAAATCACAATAGCTAAGGCATGGAAGCAGCCCACAGTCTCTCTCCAGGCCGCCAAAAGAAAGATTTCATGGATCATGTCCCAAGAAAAATTGGTCAGTGCTATGATGAATACCACAAAATCTTTTGAAGCAACTTGGGAACCCTGGGCTAGACACATGGGAATCTCCCTCATCTCCGGAGTCAACGCGACACAAACAAGCTTCTAAATGCTTTAAACTGGCACCCATTACCTGAACCCTCCTTCTCCTTTTCTACCTTCTACCCCCTACTGTTTTCTGTTACTTTCATAAAGTTTAAGCTAGCAAGAATGTTTACTCTAACTGTCCTAATTTGGAGCTAGCACCTTCACCATTTTCCTAATCGCAGGAGTTCACAAGCAATTGCGATATCTTATGGAGGAAACTCTCTGTTCAGATGAGACTTTGGCAAAAGTTTGCATATTTCTCTCCTTTGGACTCTCCTGTATCTCCGGAAACCGCCAGTATTCCCGAGATGCAAGACCAGTCCTGACCTCCAAAGAGCACTTATTCTTTCTCTCGAACCGGTCGGCACCTGACACAGTGTGAACCCATATGGGGTGTCAGGGCCGACGACTAATTTAAGTGCTCTTACATGTTATCCCCCTGTTCACACAAAACTCAGGTATATATCGTAGTGTGGGGAACAATACTTGTTGAGTAATTTTTGTTTAATCGGTTGATTTGCCCTGGTTGTCCCAGGCGTGGTCTCAATGTGTAATTGTGGCCTTAAGTTGTAATGTACTGCTTTTCAAGAAATCTTTTAGAAATCAAAAAAAAGAAAAAAGTTCCAGATCGGACAGATGCTAAAATGTGCCTGATAGACAGTGTCTGGAAAGAAATATACCAGCAGGCTTTTACTGGATTAGGTTACATTCACAAATTTTCTCATAATCCAACTCATTATCCTCAGATATCTCCGGTGATGCAGCCCCTGCACAGGCACTCCTTAGCTGTTTAGTTCACAGTTGTGAATCATGCTTGCTAAGTGGCAAAAATCTGAAGAAAACAGCTGCTCTATTGCTTATTAAGTCAGACATTTTCCACAAGGCCCATGGTATACAATCCAGTTAGATGTGTGTGGAGAAATTACAGTAGTTCATAATTTGTACTGGAAATGGCCAGAGGTGGCCACAGCAGAAGTCAGGACCATTACATTTGTCATCACTCCTTTGTTGGGTTTGCACCAGAACTCCCTAACAGAGAAAAATTTCTGATCTGAATGGCGAATCCTTTTCAAGTCTATGGGACCCAAACTTAAAAAATCAAAAGTCCCCATTTTGAAGGCTTATATGCAAGTAATTGACCATTAGGGATGAGCTTCGAGTTCGAGTCGAACTCATGTTCGACTCGAACATTGGCTGTTCGCAAGTTCGCCTAACAGCGAACAATTTGGGGTGTTCGCGGCAAATTCGAATGCCGCGGAACACCCTTTAAAAGTCTATGGGAGAAATCAAAAGTGCAAATTTTAAAGGCTTATATGCAAGTTATTGTCATCAAAAGTGTTTGGGGACCTGGGTCCTGCCCCAGGGGACATGGATTAATGCAAAAAAAAGTTTTAAAAACGGCCGTTTTTTCAGGAGCAGTGATTTTAATAATGCTTAAAGTCAAACAATAAAAGTGTAATATCCCTTTAAATTTTGTAGCTGGGGGGTGTCTATAGTATGCCTGTAAAGGGGCGCATGTTTCCCGTGTTTAGAACAGTCTGACAGCAAAATGATATTTCAAAGGAAAAAACCCATTTAAAACTGCTCGCGGCTATTGCATTGCCGGTCCGACAATACACATAGAAGTTCATTGATAAAAACGGCATGGGAATTCCCCACAGGGGAACCCCGAACCAAAATTTAAAAAAAAAATGACGTGGGGGTCCCCCTAAATTCCATACCAGGCCCTTCAGGTCTGGTAAAACTTTTTTCCTGTTCGCATGTTCTGGTGCGAACCGAACAGGGGGGTGTTCGGCTCATCCCTATTGGCCATAAAAAGGGAATGGGGGTCCGGATACTGCCTGGGGGATATGTATCAATGCAAACATTTTTTTTTAAAGAGGGTTGTTTTACAGGAGTAGTGATTTTAAACATGCTTAACCATTTCAATACCAGGCACTTTCCCCCCTTCCTGCCCAGGACAATTTTCAGCTTTCAGCGCTGTCACACTTTGAATGACAATTGCGAGGTTATGCAACACTGTACCCAAACAAAAATTTTTATAATTTTCTTCCCATTAATAGAGCTTTCTTTTGATGATATTTGATCACCTCTGAAGTTTTTATTTTTCGAGCTATAAACAAAAAAAGAGTGACAATTTTTGAAGAAATACGATATTTTTTACTTTTTGCTATAATAAATATCCAAAAAAAAAAATTCTTCAACAATTTTGAAAAAAAAATTATGGGTACTAATAGGTGGCACTGATAGGCATTACTGACGGGACTGATAGGTGGCACTGATGCCACTGATAGGTGGCACTGATGGGCACTGATGAGCACAGATAGGTGGCACTGGATAGGCAGCACTGATGAGGAGCTACTGACAGGCATCTGACAGGCATCTGAAGGGCATCTGACAGGTATCTGAAGGGCACTGACAAGCATTACTGATGGGGCACTCATTGGCACTAATATAAGTACTGATTGGCACTGTTGTGGGCACTAATTGCCACTTTTATGAGCACTGGCAGGCGTTCTTTGTGGGGCACAGGCTGGCAGGTGATGGGCACTGATTAGCAGCTTATGGGTACATCTGATTGGGGCTGCACTGATAATCAATGTGCTGATTATCAGCGCAGACCCCCCTCTGACAGGGAGAGGCGCCGATCGGCTCTCCCTGTCAGCGTGAACCGAGGAAAGCCCTTTACCGGAACTTCCTGGTTCACGCGATGATCAGCTGTGATTGGTCACAGCTGATCACGTGGTAAGAAGCCTCTGTCAGAGGCTCCATACCATGATCCGACACACCGCACCTCCAATCACCATGCTGTGCACCCCCGCAGCCACACGCCGGCTTGTTATCATGATCACGTCATATGACGTCCAATCAGGATAACCAAACCACTTTGCCGCTGTCATATTTCTATATGGCGGGCAGCAAGTGGTTAAAGTGCAACAAAAAAATTAAAAATTCTTTTAAAAATAGTGCCTGGGGGTTCCCTTAGTCTGTCTGTAAAGTAGCACATCTGTACCATGTATAGAACATGCTGCAGCTAAAATGACATTTCTAAGGGAAAAAAAATGAGTGAATACAACTTAAATTGCAGGCAATATAATACTATTGCCGGGAATAGAAAAATGTTTAAAATAACGGTGTGGGCCCCCCCAGTGGATTTTAAAGGGAACCCCATGCCAAAATATTAAAAAAACAGCGTGGGGTCCCCCCAAAATCCATACTAGACCCTTATCCGAGTATGCAGCCTGGCAGGCCAGGAAAGGGGGAAGACGAGCGAGCCCCCCCTCCTGAACCATACCAGGCCACATACCCTCAACATAGAGGGGTGGGTGCTTTGGGGCAGGGGGGGGCTCTGCCTCCCACCCCAAAGCACCTTGTCCCCATGTTGATGTAAGTGGGGACACATGTAAGGGGGTACTCTGATGCAAAGGAGACTGTTATGTAAGGGGGAGGGTTATGTAAGGGGGTACACTGATGAAATGGGGTACTAATGTAAAGGGGGAATACAGATGTAAGGGGGACACTGATGTAAGGGGGTACTCTGATGTAAGGGGGTACTCTGATGTATGGTGACATGGTTTAAGGGTGGACTGTAAAGAGGCACTCTGATGTAAATGAGAACAATGATGTAAGGGGGGCGCATTGATGGAAGAGGGACACTGATGTAAAGGGGGACATGGATGTAAGGGGTACTCTGATTTAAGGGAGCTCTGATGTAAAGGGAGGACAATGATGTAAGGTGGCACTAATAAAAAGCCACCGTGGAAATGTTTAAGAGAGCATTAAAAAAACATTCAGAAAGGTTATAAAAATATATATATCTAAACATTTTTCTCAATTCCATGATACAAATCCAGCTCTGCTGAAATTCCAGGGGATAGAAACATTCAAACCCCATTGGAGAGGCAGTATTAAAATAGTTAAACTTAGCAAAGGTTAATCCAAATGGATTTTTGAGATGCAAACATTATACCCAAAGGGTCACAACATAGGATTTGATATAAACTGTGACCAGGACATTTTATAGATAGGCAACTCCTATCCTCATATAGATTAGTGGTTTCAAATGAGTAATAACTACTGCAGTAGGGAACAGACACAAAAGATACACTCCCCATCTTTCCAAATAACTGTTCTTCTTTATTATGACGCAATTGAAGGTTTTTATACACATGATTACGTAGGTATCACATTAATATTACAATTGTACGTTTTTGGTAACAAAGGGCGTTACATAGGCAGACTAATTCTAATTAGGACTTGAAAGAATGCAAACATATACTGAAAACATTATTAGTGCCGTGTGCACAGTAAGGGCAGTGTGCAATACATACAAAATAGAATACAATTATATACAGAACTTACAAATTTCCATTACAGTCTCCTCTCTTTTGATCAATATTTTGATCACTAACCATACCTGCTATCACCTTTAAACTGGAACCTCCACACACTTAGGTGGAGGTAGTCCTGGCCAAAGAGGCAAAAAAACTCCATTGTGGAGAAAATAATAGCTCAGCAGCTTTTTCATTACAAAATGACTTTTCATTGTGAAAAACAAATGATTGATAAGACATATATACAGAGTACTGGCTGTACACTCCTGTGGCCAGAATGGCCTTCTAGCTTAATTGTTGGCATGCTGACTTATCAGCACATGTAAACACAGACAATTCTACATAAAATGGAAGACAAACAAGAGACAAATATGACTTCAACATGGCTAAACTACTTTTCAAATATATTATATATATATGTATATATATAGCCCTTACAATTAAAGTAATTGAATCAAAAAGTACCCTAGACTGATTGCAAGAGGTAAACAAATCAAACACAGAGATTTCTTTAATCTAGTCATTTTTGCAGTGTCTGGTGTGGATCCAGGTGACCTTTCCTTCAAGTTTTGCACAACTTGTGCATGAAATAGATGCTGTATTGAGTATCCAAACATTTCCTTATATATAAATGTCTCTTTACAATCCACAAGTCACCTGGCTTGCTTTAGTTTTAGATCCTTCCAAACTTTTAGGATTTTGAATTGGGGAGAAAACACATTAACCACTTAAGGACCAGCCTCGTTTTGGATTTTAGGTGTTTACATGTTTAAAACAGTTTTTTTTGCTAGAAAATTACTTAGAACCCCCAAACATTATATATTGTTATATATTGCGGTCTTATAAGCACACTTTTTTTTGAAAAAATTCACTTTTTTGAATAAAAAAACAAGACAACAGTAAAGTTAGCCCAATTTTTTTTATATTGTGAAATATAATGTTACACCAAGTAAATTGATACCCAACATGTCATGCTTCAAAATTGCGCCAGCTCGTGGAATGGCGTCAAACTTTTACCCTCAAAAATCTCCATAGGCAATGTTTAAAAAAATCTACAGGTTGCATGTTTTGTGTTACAGAGGAGGTCTAGGGCTAGAATTATTGCTCTCGCTCTACCGGTCGCGGTGATACCTCACATGTGTGATTTGACCACCGTTTTCATATGCGGGTGCTACTCACGTATGCGTTCGCTTCTGCACGCGAGCTCGACGGGACCGGGGGGGTTTAAAAAAAAATAAATTTATTTTTATTATTTATTTTACATGATTTTATTTATTTTTACACAGTTTAAAAAAAATTGTGTCACTTTTATTCCTATTACAAGGAATGTAAACATCCCTTGTAATAGAAAAAAAATGACAGGACCTTTTAAATATGAGATGTGGGGTCAAAAAGACCTCAGATCTCATATTTACACTAAAATGCAATAAAAAAAAAAGTCATTTAAAAAAATGACATTGAAAAAATTGTGCCTTTAAGACGTATGGGCGGAAGTGACGTTTTGACGTCGCTTCCACCCAGCAGTGTCATGAAGACGTGTGGGCACCATCTTAGCCTCACTCGTCTCCAGGCACAGCACGGAGAAGGACGCGATTGCCTCCGCTGCTACCGACGGCTCTGGTAAGCGGCGGAGGGTACCAGATCGCTGCGGGAGGGGGGCCCCCTCCCGCCACCGAAAAAAGTGATCTCGCGGTGAATCCGCCGCAGAGACCACTTTTATCTTAAAGCTGACCGCTAAAGCCGACAGCAGCTAGCTGCTGCCATAACAACGATATCCGCTGCCAAAGTTTGGATGTACATCGACGTGCGGGGGTCAGCAAGTTGTTAATGAGTTTGTCAAAAACCTTAAAAGATCAGCAACGTTCTCTGTGAGATCCGAATGGAGGACTTCAGGACTTCAGCTGCTGAGACAAAATATAAGCAAGTGAGTAACACACTCCCAAACAAAATCTCATAGGGATAGAGTGCAACATCCCCTTAGAGGCTTGATAAAATATAAGAAAACATTCAGACAAAAGTTTTCTAGTTTCTTATGCCCCGTACACACGGTCGGATTTTCCAACGGAAAATGTGTGATAGGACCTTGTTGTCGGAAATTCCGACCGTGTGTAGGCTCCATCACACATTTTCCATCGGATTTTCCGACACACAAAGTTTGAGAGCAGGATATAAAATTTTCCGACAACAAAATCCGTTGTCGGAAATTCCGATCGTGTGTACACAAATCCGACGGACAAAGTGCCACGCATGCTCAGAATAAATAAAGAGATGAAAGCTTTTGGCCACTGCCCCGTTTATAGTCCCGACAGACGTGTTTTACGTCACCGCGTTTAGAACGATCGGATTTTACGACAACTTTGTGTGATCGTGTGTATGCAAGACAAGTTTGAGCCGACATCCTAGGATTTTGTTGTCGGAATGTCCGAACAAAGTCCGACCGTGTGTACAGGGCATAACTCTACTTTGTCCGCTACATTGTAGACAGTAGGGAGTGTAAAAATAAAACCTCAAAACTTCTAGTAAGGACTCTCCTATAAAAATAATTTCCTCTGTTACTCTCTGTAGATTCTGCACTCTATACTTAACTACTTCTGATAAAAATTTTTACTGTGGCCTTTGCAGTAACATTTGCCACTGGACATCCAGAAAACATGTCCATATAGACAAAATGCATACTCATAAGATCCTGACTTGGGCATCTGGATATATCCTTTTGTAATCTCTGGAAGGGATGTTCAGCTTTTGGTAACACCTTTGGTAACAGGTAAAACAAGAAGTGGTATGTTATAAAAACAACTGTGGAGAACTCTGGCTTTATCCCACGCTCATTTACTAAGGCAGCCATAACTGCTTTTGACTGATGACATAGTCCATGTGTCAAGCTGGAGGGAAAAGAGTGGCTGGCAGACATAAATGATCACCTTTTCCAAAGTCCTGTTTCATAAGAAGTTGCCCCCTGTGGACCACTTGTTCTTCTTGTTCTGGGGTCCTTAAAGTTGAATTATTAATCCCAGCTATACTGGGAACTAGGGTTGAATCTGTGTGTTGCACAAACCCAGCAAGTGTCTGGGGCTGTAATGCAGCATCCTTAGTTGCCTGGTCTGCTTTCATGTGTGAGATTTAAAGTTAATATGGCTACCTCAACAAGAACCTGGAAGGCTGAAAACAGCCAATCAAATTAACTTGGCATGCTTGATTGGTTTACCTGCCTATCACTACATTTACCCAGATCACGCAACTTAGGCATCTATATTAGCTCTTTATAATCAGCTGGACAACATTAGTTTTTGCTTTGCACTATGCATCTATGTGTCAATTCACATTACATTTGTCTCAGCACAGCCTCCGTCTTTTCTTCTTTCACACATCCCATTACGCTGCGGTTACCTTCCGACAACGTTAGGGGGAGTGACCATGAGCACGCAAGGGCAGCGTCCTCCCCGCACACATAGGATGGGGAATGACGCATACACGCATCTACGGCGATCTGTTCCACTCATTCACCGCCACTGTTTGTGGCTGTATGCATGCGCCGGCGTCTGCTGACCGGCCTATTTAAATGGAAGGTGAGTCATTCACTCTCAGGCATTCATTCAGTGATCTGACATCACACGCCAGACGGACACACCTGTAAGTAGATTTTTATACACTGGGAATACCTGGGACACCTCTCTACTTTATTATTCGCCCTCCCCATATGGAACTGAATGCACTTCTTATCTCTACATTCATAGGTCTCACCAGAGGTGGAACGCTGGGACATTGTTCCCTGGGCTATTTAGCCTAACAGTAGTGTCCTAAATCAGCCGTTTTTGTCCCACCCAATGGGAGTAAACAATAGGAGCACGTCCTGATAGGTAGGCATGGTCTCCCTCCATCAGGGATATCCCTCATCGGGGGGCCCCCTCTCTTGAGGCTCACTTTCTCATTAGGGGGATTTCATTCTTCTATCCGCTTTTCCTTTATCTACTCCTTAGGACCTCTGTCTGACCATATGTCCCTCCTGCATGCAGCTATGACTTTTGGGTGACTTTTGTCACACCTCATTCATCTGTGTCCTTTTTCTGGGGGGTTCATCATTATCTATCCACTCGCCTTGTTTCTTAGCCCATTAAAAGGAACTCATTATCACCGTTTTTATTTATTTTTATATTTCATTTTTTTATTCTTTATTTTTATTATGCAGATTGTGCAAATGATATGCACCTAGAGAACGCACTCAATATTTATAATACCCACTGGTGGCGAGGCGCGCAGTGCCAATATAGACTCACTGGTCCCTAATGCTTATTTCTGACATTTAATCACCATACTGGGTATGTTGGGTTTTTGCCTTTGCATTCTTGATGTGCTTTGTGATTATATATTTTCTATCTGAATACAGTCCCCTCCTTGTACCATGACCATCTTGTCTTTTTGATTATATGTACCATCTGATATATATTTATGCTCTGACTGTATATGTTATCTGACAATGTCTCTTTGCAATTCTAGAATTTATTTTGAATCCTAAACTTTCTGAACCCTTGGCCCCTGAGGAAGGTATTGGAACACCTCATACCGGAAACACGTTGGGCATTTGGGCATTCACTTTGTATGCTATCATACATATAATGGTTGATTTTTCATGCAGCACAAGTTGTGCATCCTTATCATATGTGTTGTCCTATGTATTTTAATCTATCATATTAATGAATATTTTTTACACATTTTTTGAGTTGGTGGTCCATGCAAAGTCCCAATTAAGGGGGCAACCACTTTCATATCTGCCGAAGTTAAAACAAACTTCTGGCCCTTCAAATGGAACCAAAAGCTCTCGATATCTCGACTATCTATAAAAATATACACTTTATTTACAGGCTTCACAGGCTTTGCTAAAACATGAAGCTCTGCTTCTTGAGCTGGGAAAAAAGGATCCAATGACTCTAAATACAGAGTATCCTTCTGAGTGATAAACTGCATCCTCAGTATAAAACCGGGAATAACTCCACAAAAAATAAAATATCTGGCTGTTCAGGGAGTGTGTCCTGCACTGGGCTCACAGCAGCTGATTCCTACGTCATCAATTTAATACATGTGGTTTTCCTTCGTCTCCAGCCTCCTCCAATAGAGGCAAGGTGGCTGGATTCAAATGTACGCATTTTTCATTGTTAGATTTTGTACATAAACAAACAAAACAAATTCATATTTTGAACCTTTCATTAGACAAACATTTAGTTAGCTGTATATTTGCTGCGCAGAATGTGATGGGTCTGTTATATTTACATTTTATTTATTATTACTCTCACATCATGGACCGCACATCAAGTTATTATCAGACCTTTCATTTCATTTTTGTGTATTATCAGACCTTTCATTTCATTTTCATTTAAGACCTTTCATTTCATTTTTGTAGAAAAACTTTGGCTTTGGCTTTGTTAAATATTATGGCAGCTGTATTCCAATTAACAACCTCATCTTAATCTTTTTTTTCTTCTCTGAATAAGGGCTAAACTAATCCCATTTTTACAAATTTCCCCAATAACCTGGATTTCATTTCTAACCAAAGGTTGTCTAAACCAGTTTCAATATATCTATATTATTAATAAAATTAATAGTTATTATTATTAATAAAATCGTTAAACTAATATTAGAAATTAATACTCAAATGATAATTTCAATATCACACACTAATATATATGCACAGATAAATTTCCTTAAAGGGGGACATATTACTTAATTTTACTTAATTTCCCTTTTTTTAAATGCACTGTTTCCACTATCAAAGGATATTCAATTTGTGTAATACACATTTAAATGTAACCTTCATTTTACCATGTTTGGAAAACAGATTAAAAAATAATTGTGATCACATTGTTTATCATTAGATTTGTTAACCCGCCACATTTTGTCATAAATGTTTTGTCTAAAAAACTGAAATCGGCATGGTGTCCTTCCAGCTTATCACTGACCTCTCATCCCAGCAGCATTCTTTCATGAGAGCGCAAATGAAGGGATCACATCTGCATACATGACACACACAAGAGATAGAACGAAAGGTTTAAGCATTCACACACATACACGAATACCTCTCTAAAATTGCTTACATTTTTCCCATTTGTACACAACACATGCATATCATTCTCTCACTTTCTTTTAACTCTTTTAATATTTCCTTGCTTAACTTCTACTTTCCTGACTTTACTAGTTGTAGTGCCTGACCCCAAATTCATCCCACAACTTAACATGAAAATGTCCCTTTCTTTTTAGTGTTATTTGTCACCCTTGATCCATGCTGCTCACATAGATAGCTGTTTCTCTAGCTGTTTACTTTGCATTATTCTTAGTCCCTGTGGACTTTGGTGGTAACCCAGTTACCTATTGTGGATCCCTGTCCACTTTAACCATTAATCTAGGCTCAGTATAGGCGGAACTGCACCTTCGGTTCATATATAGCGTTCCTCTTGCGCTGGGCATTTTTGAGGGTCTCTTACCGTTCATTCCCTTACTTAATTTAATGCCCATAATGACTGGCCAGTCTTCTCTACTTGTGCCTATACCCTCTTGCCTCTAAACTACTTTATCTAGCAGATGTACTACATATACCTGTGAACAGCACTATTCTTCCCTTTCTTATCTATAACACTGCGATGGACAGTAGACAGTGACAACATAACATATAACCACCAATCAATACAGTTCAATTAAGGGAAGGAAAAGAGGTACCCTTTGTCCCAAAAATTCCTTACCGATCAAGGAAGTCTGATAACTCAAATGTAAGCAAAAGGCTTACCTCAGCTGGCTGATTATCAGAAATTCCCAGATCATCTCAAGCTCCTTGTTTCGGATTCTCAGGGTCACCTGCAAAACCCCTCCTAGGCAAAGCTCGCCACTTGACCAGGACATTTTATAGATAGGCAACTCCTATCCTCATATTGATTAGTGGTTTCAAATTAATAATAACTACTGCAGTAGGGAACAGACACAAAAGATACACTTTCCATATAACTGTTCTGCTTTATTACGACACAAATTGAAGGTATTTATACACATGATTACGTAGGTATCACATTAATATTACAATTGTACGTTTATGGTAACAAGGAGCGTTACATAAGCAGACTAATTCTAATCAGGACTCGAAAGAATGCAAACATGTACTGAAAACACTATTAGTGCCATGTGCACAGTAAGGGCAGTGTGCAATACATACAAAATAGAATACAATTATATACAGAACTTAGAAATTTTAATTACAACTGCTTTATCATTAACTTAGTTTGCAAATACTGTGAATGCAGTTAGCACTTTTAATCACTAGAGGGAGTCTATGTGCAGTCTATATCTACACACTGTATTAACAAAAGTATTGGAACACCTGCCTTTACTCGTACACAAACTTTAACCTTTTATGGAATCCTAGTCTTATCCGTGTACAGACGATCGGACATTCCGACAACAAAATCCTGTATTTATTTCCGACAGATGTTGGCATACACATGGTCACACAAATGTTGTCAGAAATGGCGAACGTCAAGAACGCGGTGACGTACAACACATACGACAAGCCGAGAAAAATTAAGTTCAATAGCCAGTGAGGCTCTTCTGTTTGATTCTGAGCATGAGTGGAATTTTGTGCGTCGGAATTGTGTACACACTATCGGAATTTATGACAACGGATTTTGTTGTCGGAAAATTTGAGAACCAGCTCTCGAATTTTGTTTGTCAGAAATTCCAACAAAAAATGTCCGATGGAGCCTACACACGGTCAGAATTTCTGACAACAAGCTCACATCGACATTTGCTGTTGGAAATTCCGACCGTGTGTACGCGGCATTAGTCTGTAAGGTTCAATATTGAGTTGGCCCACCCTTTGCAGCTATAACAGCTTCAACTCTTCTGGGAAGGCTGTCTATAAGGTTTAGGAGAGTGTCTATGGGAATATAAATATATAAATACTCACGCTATGTGGAATAAATTAAATTAATAAACAACAAATGATTTAAACTGCTGCAGCTGCTGCCCACAAAGTGCCGAACCACTTATAAAACAAATAACAACAATACAGCGCTTGCAGTCAGAAATGCATATCAGTGACTAACAGTGACAAACATATGAAAATAATATAAAGTCCAAAATCTTATATAAAGTGCTCGGTGCTCCAAAATCCTCAGAAAAAAATGCTGAAGTGCTTCAAGTAAACAAGCTGTGCAATGTGCCACTCCACTCCCGTATCCCCACTTACCAGAAAAAATGGACCCTCAGCTTTTCAGTTTTGTGGGTCAGACATGCTTATATCTGGTGTTGGGAATAGCAGGTCTCTCAGGTTTCCTTAACCACTTCAGCCCAAGAAGGATTTTCCCCCTTAATGACCAGGCCATTTTTTGCGATACGGCACTGCATCGCTTTAACTAACAATTGCATGGTCATGCGACGTTATACACAAACAAAATGTATGTCCTTTTTTTTCCACAAATAGAGCTCTCTTTTGGTGGTATTTGATCACCTCTGCGCTTTTTATTTTTTGCGCTATAAACAAAAAAAGAGTGACAATTTTGGAAGAAACACAATATTTTTTACTTTTTGCTATAATAAATATCCAAAAAAAAAAATTCTTCATCACTTTAGGTCAATATGTATTCTTCTACATATTTTTTGGTAAAAAAAAAATCCACAATAAGTGTATAATGATTGGTTTGTGCAAAAGTTATAGAGTTTACAAAATAGGGGATATATTTATGGCATTTTTATTATATATTTTTTTTTACTAGTAATGGCAGTGATCAGTGATTTTTTGTGGGTCTGCTGCTGCCGACCACGCGCATCAGCTCTGGAGTCCGGATGTAGCCCCCTATAGATCTTAAAGCGGCCGACGTACGCCTACGGTGGTTTGGGCAGCCGTGCCAACCTGCCACAGTATAACAGCAACCGGTTAATAACGTCTCCAGAATGCTGCTATTACAAGCAGCCAAAATATCCACCAGACTCAATGAAAAAGAAAGGAGCTCATAGTGAAGTACTGTGAAAACACTTTATTTGTGCCATAAAAAATACACGTACAGAATCGCTGTAAACAGCGGGCATCAAAACGTAATACGAGGCTCTTCCGAGTTCGCCACAGCTCGGCGTGCGTTCCACGGAGGGCGGAAGTCATGTCTTAGGTCACGAAATGAGAAATTGCGTCAGCGCGTTTCACCCCTACCACAGGGAGTCATCAAGGACATTCTTGATGTAAGAGGGACTGATGTAGGGGGGACACTGATTTAAGTGGAGGGAGCTCTGACGTAAAGAGGGGCTACTATGTAAGGAGTTACAATGATGTAGGGGGGAAACTGATGTAAGGGAAATACTGATGTAAAAGGCACACTGATGTAAAGGGGGACACTGATGTAAAGGGGAATTGATAAAAGAGGAGGCACTGATGTCATGGGAACACTGATATAAAGAAAGACTCTGATTTGGGGGGTAATCTGATGTGAGGGAGCATATTGGTGTACAGGGGTACTCTGATATAAGGGGGTATTCTGATGTAAGGGGGACAATGATGTAAAGGGGGCACTGATGTTAGAGGGTACTCTAATGTAAGAAGGGCACTGATGTAAAGGGGGTACTCCTATGTAATGGGGGCTGTTATATACAGGGGTATTCTGATGTAACTCTGATGTAAGGGGGCACACTGATATGGGCGTTACTGATGTATAGGGGTCTTCTGATGTAAGGGGGCACACTGAGGTAAGAGGACCTCTGATTTAAAGGGGCTTTGATCTAAGATTGTATTCTGATGTAAAAGGGGCACTGATGTAAGGGGGTACTCCAATGTAAAGAGGGCACTAATTTGTGGGTGTACTCTGATGTAAGGGGGCACTTATGTAAGGGGGTATTTTGATGAACTCTGATTTAAGGGGGGATACTGATGTATAGGGGGTCCTGTGATGCAAGGGGAATTCTGATGTAAGGGGGGGGGACACTTATGTAAGGGAAGACTCTGATGTAAGGGGGCACTGATGTAAAGGGGGACACTGACGTAAAGGGGAAACTTGTAAAAGAGGGGATACTGATGTAAGAGGGGACACTGATGTAAGGATTGGCTCTGATGTAAGGGTAACACTGATATAAAGAAAGTTTCTCATGTAGGGGGGTACTCTGATGTATGAGGGCACATTAATGTAAATGGAGGCATTCAGATGTAAGAGGGACACTGATGTAAAGGGGGGCACAGATGTAAGGGGGGACTCTGATGTAAAGGAGACACTGATTTAAAGGGGAACTCTGATGGAGGGGGAACACTGATGTAAAATGGGACACTGATGTTAGGGGGACACAGTTTTACAATGGCACATTGATGTAATGGATGTTAGAGGGGACTCTGATATAAGGGGGACTGATGTAAGGAGGAGGCATTGATGTAAGGGGGATACTGATTTAAGGGGGACACTGATGTAAGGGGAGACTGTGATGTTAGCAGGGACTGTGACATAAGGAAAGTAGTTTGACTGATTTTAATTTTAATTGACTGATTTTATAAAGTTCTTCTGTAGGTAGGCTGAAAAGCATATTTAATGGGAAAAGTTTCATTTTTCTAAATAAGTATGCTTAGTGGTGTATGTGTTTGTTAAACTCTTTTATTCAACTGTGCCTCTTTAAGACCCTTCCGCTGGTTCTGGCAATCTGGTTACACAGTGGAGCAGCATGCTGAGCATGTTGCTTTACTGCTACAGAGTGTATGTTGTATGGGAGACGAGGGTCTTAAAAATATACATGTAGGTGGCTGGAATGTAATATGGCTGTCCCTTGTTGAAAGGGGCCAAAATTATGATCTTGCATTCAGAAAACGCACCTCATTATCAAGTTTTGTAGCATCTTACAGCACAGTAACTATATATATATATATATATATATATATATAAAAGTAAAAGTATATATATATATATTCTTTACTTTCCAGGGGTAGGCATACTTTGGCTTTTGAGTTGTTGCAGAACTACAAGTCCAATGAGACATTGGAAAATTCTCACATGATTCCCAGAGGCATGATGGAACTTATGGTTATTTTCCAAAGGCTTGGATGGCCAAAATGTGTCTAACTCTGCCCTAAACCATGTGAAGAGCCCCTTCTGACACCTGACAATAGATGGTCTTACTTTCTATTTACTGTATATGAACCTTTGATTGATGTGAAAGAAAAACACGTTCACAGAGAACTCTCTAATGATAAATATAATAATGCAATGTCTTGAGATCAAATTAAGAAAGGGTACATAATCAATTTACATGATGTTGCAAAAATGGCAGCAGATGGCAGTAGATGGCAGCAAATGTGTTAATAGCTTTTCCCTGAGCGTGAACTATGTCAGCTGGAGAAAAGCATCATACATATATTAGTAGTAGTTGGAAACATTCATGACTATTTCTGATGAGCTTATTTAAAATTCTAATGCCCCGTACACACGGTCGGATTTTCCGATGGAAAATGTCCGATCGGAGCGTGTTGTCGGAAATTCCGACCGTGTGTGGACTCCATCGGACATTTTCCATCGGATTTTCCAACACACAAAGTTGGACAGCAGGAGATAAAATTTTCCGACAACAAAATCCGATCGCGTCAATTCCGACCGTTTGTGGCCTGTTCCGACGCACAAAGTGCCACGCATGCTCAGAAGAAATTCCGAGACGGGACAGCTCATTCTGGTAAACTTAGCGTTCGCAATGGATACAGCACTTTCGTCATGCTGCAATGTTAAAAATGGTTTAATACAGCGCACTCTCTTCTTCTTTATAATGTGACAAGAATGAAGTAGTTTTGCTGCTCATATTCACACACACTTCTCACAAAGTTTTATTTGTGTTTTTTTAGTTGGATTCCCTGAATATATTGTTATTAGTTGTCACATCTGACAGTTTTATATTATTTTTTTTTTTTTTTTTTTTTTGGATTTTCAGCCTTTTTTTTTCTTTAATGTTTGTATTTTTTCCAAGGCTGATCTTTGTTCAATGTTATTTTTATTTTTACTCCAGAATATTTTTGTGTGTGTTTTGTGTGTCAAGTTACCCCAACACCATTGATATCTTGTATTATTTAATCTCCAGGAGATTGTTTGTTGTTGATGTCCCTTGTTCATTTCACATTGTATATTTGAAATGTACCTGAATCCTCACAAACAAACTGTCCTTTTTGAAGTAAAACACATAGGATAGTAGAATTCAAAACAAAAATCCTTTATTAAGGGATCAGAACCAAACAAAGAGGAAGGCAACACTGGATCAACAGGAGAAATTAGCAAAGCCTGGGACCCCCACGGCAGACATCAATTCTTCAACATCAAAATTGGTGGCCTGAGGAGTCCATATGTAAGGGAGGGCAGTCTGGTCCAGAATTCGCAGAGATCCGGATAGCAGCAGATTACATCTGTGTCCCCAGGCTGTGGTACCACAAGAGGCTGCATCTTTTGGCCGACCAGACTGAACCCAGGGCAATCACTGTCTGGTCTTCCTTCCACGCTTCCTTCCGGGCTGTGGCTGTGCAGTTGGAGATGTGGCAGGAGGAGGAGTAGGACCTGGAGGAGGAGGAGGACTGGGAGGACCTGGAGGAGGACTGGGAGGACCTGGAGGAGAGGGAGGAGGAGGAGGAGGAGGACCTGCAGGAGGAGTAGGAGGACCATCCCAAAGGTGTGTCTGAGGTGTCATTTGGCCCCTCATACCTTTCTCAAGAGCCTCCAATATGAGGGCCTCACACATGGCTTGTTGGCCCTCCTCCATCCTCTGCATTTTATATGCAATGAAGGCAGCAATGTTCTCCTCCATGGTGTGGGGTGCTCCCAGGACCTCTGTAGCCCTCCAAAAGAATCCTATAGCAGCCTCCTCTAGGGCACTCCTCCTACTGCCACTTTCTCTTTTCAGGGGGGGTGGAGGGACCTGCAGATCAGCCAGCCGGCTCGGCCCGGCCACCTCCTGGCTGAGACTTCCCTGTGTATGAAAAAGGGACATGGTTGTAATGTTTTGCATCATCAATCCCAATCCTAAATTAGTACTCCCAACTAACATCTAGTTAACATCATTGATTGGACAAGCAGAAATATTTAGAGGAATGCTATACCTGGCTCAATCTGGGCTCCTCCACATGTGGCCTGGAAGGCCCAGGTTGGGCGTCAGAAGCCTCAGCTGGGGGGGGGAGGAAGCGTGGAAGGAAGACTGGAGAGGGATGACCTGGGTTCAGTCTGGCCTGCCAGAAAATGTAGCCTGTCGTAGTACAACATCCTGGGGACATAGATGTCATCTGCTGCTCCGGATCTCTGTGAATCCAGGACCTTCTTGCGCTCCCTTAGATATGTGCTCCTCAGGCAACCAATTAATATCTTTAAATAGGTGATGTCTGCCGTGGGGATCACCTGCTTCACAATTTCACACAATTGCTCCAGTGCTGCCTTCCTCTTTGCTTGGTTCTTGAAATGGGGGTGTTTAATCTCCCACAGACAGGGCAGCTCCCTTAGCATCTCTAGGAATACTGACATGAAGTCATTATCTTTGAGTAGCATATCTATGTTTACTGCAAGACACAACACAAGACAAAGCCTAATGTCAGACAAAACTCTCCTAATCTTGTTACAATATAGGCCTCAATCTAGAAGCAGTATAGACACAAGTTTGTCTCTTACCTTCGTTCTTACGATCGGCGCGTCCAATGCTCCTTCCTCCGCTCACCGATCGTACGTAATACGCACGCGTGTTACGCTTTATACACACTGCGCATGCGTGTAACTCCACCCGCCCCTGACGTTCTTTCTAGTCTATTCCCCGCCCCTTTTCGTTCGGCGCAGTGGGTGAAGAGCATGATGGCGGAGTTAGAGCAGGTGTGTGCTAATTATAGCAACGAGGAGGAGGAAGAGGAAAGCCCGGATCCGGACACATCCCGATCCAGAAGGAAACGTTTTAAGGCCACTAATATGTCCTTTGGGGAGATGTTGGAGATGGTGGACATCATGAGGAAGTCCGACTATGACAGGAAGTATGGGCCTTACCCCAACCCCAACATCAGAAAGGCCAAGATCATGGCGAAAGTGATCAAAAGCCTTCTCAGGAATTTCAGGGTACGAAGATCGAAAGATCAGCTCAGGAAGCGGTGGTCGGACCTGAAGTTAAGAGAGCCAGAGCAGTACTGAAAGATCCGGAGAGTGCTGCAAAAAAGTAAATAGTTGTGCTGTGTTCCTACTCTTTCTGTCTTTATTACGTTTGTGCTGCTCCATGTGCTTTTATTAATTGTAACGTTTAAAAGGGCAACTTTAATGTTCATGGGCCCATTATTCGTTCGTATCAAACATTTTTCTTTCGGCCTCTAGAACACCATTGTTTAGGCCATATGCATTTTCCTACATTTTTTTTGGGCCTACTTGGATGCCAAATATTTGTTTGTGTAGATGGGTTTGTTACTAGAATGAAATGCCAACTAGATTGTGTGTAAGGAGAGGACACTGAGCAGCTGTTTTCACATCTGGACACTGGAGCACTAGTGTGGGACACAAGAACACCATTTTTATTAGTGGGGCCACACAGGTGCTCCAGTGTATACTATAGGGGGGTCTCCATCTGTGAAGCTTGTACTAAACAGGTAAAGTATTGCAGCTTGACAAAGGGCAATAAAAAAAAGACATCTTTGAACTCGGCTAAAATAGACAATTGTACCCCACTTCCAAGCAATGTTTCCTATTTCTAGTTCTGCCATCAAATATCTGTGTGCTAATTATACCATTTTTGTTTTACATAGGGGAGAAAAGACTCGGAGGACACCCCTCATCCGAGGAGACCAGAGACTCCCCACCTATGGAAGAAGGTGAAATACCCCCAAATGAAGAAGAGCAGGAGGAAGAAGAAGATGTGGTGGAGATTGGCACCACAACAGGTGAGTGTCTGCGACCACAGGCTCGGGTAAAAGAGATG
Source organism: Aquarana catesbeiana (assembly GCF_042186555.1). Taxonomy (NCBI): domain Eukaryota; kingdom Metazoa; phylum Chordata; class Amphibia; order Anura; family Ranidae; genus Aquarana; species Aquarana catesbeiana. Next base: position 191,934,508 of record NC_133331.1, read on the forward strand.
TATGGTGGCAGATTTTTGAGACCTGTTTTTTTTTTTCTTTCTCTGTTTTTATTGATCGTGATGTGAGGGATAGAGAACGCTTTACTTCAGAAAGTGCCCAGATCCTGATCGGGGAGATCATGGGGTGTAATGCCGAACTGCAAAACATCCAGCAAAAAATCAATGATGTTATTAAAAAAAATAATAACATCATTGATATTTTGGGGCGAATTTAAAACCCCACAAAATCACTTTTTGGATTGTGGTCCAATCTTTTACATTTTTTTGCAATGTTTTGAAAAGCCAAATTTGGAGGATGCACACAGTGTGCCAACATGTGCTATCTGCCATCATGGGAGATCAATGGACGCGTTTTGGGGGTGCAACCCCTTCCTCAATTATAAAGTCGCGTTGAGGAAGGGCTTTCTCCCCCAAAACACGTCCCTTGATCCCCCCTGATGGCAGATAGCACATGTTGACATTCGTAAATTGGTGTGCATCTTCCAAATTTGGCTTTTCCAGGGGTGATTTCCCCCCATCTGAACGCTATATCAAACCCAGTTCCTAAATACTGATGTCTGATATAGCCTTCAGGTTTTACCTAATGTGAACTTTGTAAGTTCAAGTTTTTTGGCTTTCTTGTTGGTTTTACACAGGCCTGTTTTATCTGAAATGGACATTTCGAATTTTGCTAATGCTACTGCAAAAATTGTTATACAACAAACATGTTGGTTTGTTTTAAAAACCTTTGGTAAATGCACATGTGATTGTGCAGGTATAAAAAAGTGGCTTACTCAAGAATGTGTGGATTATTGTCTCAACACTACAACACTTTTGGGGTGATGTAATAGCTGTTTTATGCAAAAATGGGGGTTATTTCCTAAGGGCAAATCCTCTTTGCACTACAAGTGCAGTTTCATTTCAGTTGCAAGTGCACTTGTAGTGAAATGTGTTTTTGCATTTAGGAAATACCAGCCAACAGTGCTTTGTATAAGGTTACCCAATCACGACATTTTCTGCACTCAGGGAGGGCAAGCCAGGACGGCCACTTTCAAGCGCCGTCAATGTGGTTTGATGTAGGATTCCGGCCTCAGGCCCAACTGAGCCAGCATAGTTGGCCGAATGTTTCCGTAAAAAGTTATGGAGAACACAGCACGCAAGTATTATATGGTTCAGTTTATACTCCGCCATATGGATAGGTGTCAGAAATAGGCGGAACCGGCTGGCCAGGATTCCAAATGTGTTCTCCACCACTATTTGGGCTCTGGCCAGACGGTAATTAAAAACCCTCTGTTCCGGGGTGAGGGTTCTCATTGGGAATGGCCGCATCAGGTGGTCCCCCAGCGCTAATGCTTCATCAGCAACGAACACAAATGGGAGTCCTTCCACATTGTCCTCTGGAGCTGGCAAGTCCAAGCTGCCATTCTGGAGATGCCTGTAGAACTCCGTCTGGGCGATGACTCCACCATCGGACATCCGGCCATTCTTCCCCACGTCCACATACAAGAAGTCGTAATTAGCCGACACCACCGCCAACATCACTATACTATTAAACCCCTTGTAATTATAATAGTAAGACCCCGAGTTGGGTGGTGGGACGATGTGGATGTGTTTCCCATCAATTGCCCCTCCGCAGTTAGGAAAGTCCCACCGCTCGGCAAAGTGGGAGGCCACAGTCTGCCATTCCTGTGGCGTGGAAGGAAACTGTTGAGGAAAAAACAATAAACATTGCTATTTTTACTCTGAAAAATGGCAAGCAGAATAGACACAAACATTATGGGGCAACCTCCAGATAGCATTTATTAAGGGGAATTTAACAACACCAAAGTATAAGGTACACCTATCATATTCCCCCTCCCCCCCTCTCATGGGCCATTTCTAACATTATAGGGGGTGTGTGGAAATCTTGGACAGGTAACCCTCTTCACTTCATTGAGAGATGAATGCCTAAATAATGGGGATTACTTGGAACAGCCCCTCCTTAGTTACACTATTGGCAGACCACTGGACAGGTAAGAAGTGTCTGAATACAAAGATATAAATACACACTGTACACATTTGAGGACATTTGGACATTCTGCTATTACCTATCAAGATAATAATAGGATACAAAAACTTTAAACAGTACCATTGGAAAGTATACAGGCAGGCCCTTGCACTACATGCTTTGGGTAATTCATCCATAAATCTGACCAGTAAAGAGGTGGGTATAGTGTGTATGGGTTTGGCAAAGTCAGCAGATAGATGATTGAGGATAGATAGAGAATTGGGATCAGCTGACATAGCAGTTGGGGGAGGGAGGGTTACTAAAAATTATTTGGGGACACCACAAAAAAAAGCCTCTGGCACTCTGCCTGAATTTAAAGAAAAAATAACATTTCCAAACATTTTAGGGGGTGTTTGGGGTAAAGCACTACTATGGAGCTGATAAAATACATTGTTAAGTGACTACATGAGGTGAATAAAGGGCAGGAGACACCATGCTGGGGAGGTTATTGAAGGGCAAATATGTATGAAGGACCTAAAATAATAATTACATAAAAATCCAGCATGCATGAGAACAAAGGGGACATTCACAGCATATTACAATCATGGTAATTAGGGAATGAGGAAAGAAATACAAGATATTATCAAACATTCAATACAATAAAATGTGATATAAAAGGATAAAAATCTTACCTTCATATACTCATCCGGAAGGACCTGGATGATGGCAGAACAGGTCTCTGGGATAATAATACCCAGAGCCTGGGGGGAGATGCCTGTCGAGAACTTCAAATCCTGCAGGCTTCTCCCTGTGGCCAAATACCGCAGGGTAGCGACCAACCTCTGCTCCGGAGTGATGGCTTGCCTCATGCAGGTATCCTGCCTGCTGATATAGGGGGTCAGCGAAGCCAACAAACGGTGAAACACGGGGTCCGTCATCCTGAGAAAGTTCCTGAAATCATCAGGATTATTCTCACGGATCTCACGGAGCAAAGGCATATGAGAGAACTGGTCACGCTGAAGCAACCAATTCTTGGTCCATGAACTCCTCCCCACCCTGTTCATGGACTGGACTTGTGTCAAGGTCAGGACCCCAACACCAAGCCCCCGCACAGCACAAACTCTACGAGGAGTACGCATACGAAACATGGCTAGAAAACGGTCGGCTGCTCAGAACGAAGTAACAGAACGCACTGAAGAACAGCAAGGCCTGTGAAGAGCGACCTGAAAAACAGTAACGAACGAACAAGAATACAATGACTACCTAAAGTCACGCGGAACTTGCTGCACGCACTGAAGAGCAGATACAAACCCACAAGCACAAACTGAATGGCAGAAAACGATCTGAAAATCACGAGTCTGAAAAAGCGCGAATCGTCTCTCACCAAACTTTTACTAACACGAGATTAGCAAAAGGAGCCCAAAGGGTGCCGCGCTTGGTTCTGAACCGGCCTTTTCTAGTCTCGTGGTGTACGTGACCACGTGGTTGGCGATCGGAAATTCCGACAACTTTGTGCGACCGTGTGTAGGGAAAACAAGTTTGAGCCAACATCCGTCGGAAAAAATCCTAGGATTTTGTTGTCGGAATGTCCGAACAAAGTCCGACCGTGTGTACGCCCTATAACAGATTTAATAATATAATTTTAATGGTTATATATTTTTCACTTTTCTGGTGAGACTCTCTATAGCTCGAATAACAGGCAGCTATTGCCAAGCAAAGGGCTACTAAATTTTATTAATAAAAAAAAAGTCTGGAATAACCTTATGCCCCGTTCACACGATCGAACTTTCTGACAACAAAACCGTGGAATTTTGTTCGAAGGTTGTTGGCTCCAACTTGTTTTGCATACAAACGGTCACACAAATGTTGGCCAACAATTACGAACTTGGGAACGTGGTGATATACAAGATGTACGACGAGCCAAGAAAAAGAAAGTTCAATAGCCAGTGCGGCTCCTTCTGCTTGATTCCGAGCATGCATGAACTTTTGTGCGTCGGACTTGTGTACACACGATCGGAAATTCCGACAACAAAGTTTTGTTGGTGGAAATTTGAGAACCTGCTAGCCAAAATTTGTTGGCAGAAAGTCCGACAACAAATGTTCGATGGAGCATACACACGGTCGGACTTTCAGCCAACAAGCTCACAACCAACATTTGTTGTCGGAAAATCCGATTGTGTGTACGGGGCATAATACTAAATCCAGTCTATAAATTAAGAAACAGCTTGGTCCTGCCTATGTTACTGCAGCAGACCAATAAGTATTGTGCATTATACATACAAATTAATTACAAAAGGGAGGGGTGTGGCCTGCCGGAGACCAAGATGGACGCTGGTCTCTGAGGCTCTCTACACCGGACTGGGCACCAGTGACTATTCCCAGCTTCCAGTAACCTACCTAGATTGCACCTAGATTCCTCTAAGCCCTGTCCACCCCTGTAACATGGCAAGAAAGCGAAAAGACGAACGGCGGCACCCACTGAACCTTACTGCCTTTCTCTTCCAGCCGGTGGAGAGACGCTGGCAAGATGGCACCCGCTCCCTGCCTTCCACGAGCTGCTCCTCTGCCATCCTGACTCCACGGCACTCAGCGGCCATGTCTCCTGCTGAAGACAAAAGCATGGAGCTGCAGCTTCAAACAAGATACCCAGGCAGCTCTTCCCCTCACACGCCGATCTCAGGCAGTCCTGCCAAAGCAAGAATAAGTCTTGACTCCCCTGCTGTCGATCCTCATGAGGTGCGCTACTCTTCTCCTTCTTCCGAGTAACAACCAGCTCTCCCTGAAGCAATTTCTATGTTCCATACATCCAACCAGCCAGTGCTAGACTCTACCCTCAAGGAAATGCTACTATCACTCCACAGTTCCTTACAAGCTGACATGCTCCCTCTTATGCAGCAGTTTAACAGGATGTTTCCACACTAGGGAACAGGGTAGAACACATAGAGACAAAGATGCGGGACTATGCAATCAATATAAATTATGCAACTGATGTCTAAGAAGCACAATCTGAGGAACAAATTTGGATTAACCACTTCAATACAAGGCACTTATACACCCAACCTGCCCAGACCAATTTTTACCTTTTAGTGCTTGCGCATTTTGAATGCCAATTACTCAGTCATGAAACACTGTACCCAAACAACATTTTTATCATTTTTTTCACACAAACAGAGCTTTCTTTTGTTGGTATTTAATCACCACTGGGTTTTATATTTTTTGCGACATAAGTGAAAAAAGAGCGAAAATTTTGAAAAAAATTATTTGGTCTGTGTGAAAGTTATAGAGTCTACAAGCTATGGTGCAAATCATTAAAAATTGATCACACCTGATGATGGCCTACCTAATTTCTTGAAGCGCTCAAATGTCAGAACAGTACACATACCCTCAAAATGACCCCTTTTTGAAAAATAGACAGTCCAATGTATTTGGTAAGAGGCATAGTGAGTTTTCTAAAGTTTTAATTTTTTACCACAATTCTTGGGAAAATTAAGAAATTATTATTTATTTAATTTTTTTTACACAAAATTGTCAAAAAACAAGTTATTTCTCACACGCAGCATATACATACTACCAATTACACCCCAAAATACATTCTGCTACTCCTCCTGAGTATGGCAATACCACATGTATGAAACTTATCACAATTTTGAAGGCCCTGAAGCACCAGGACAAATAAATTACCCACAAAATTACTCCATTTTGGAAAGCAAACATCTCAACGTATATTCTATGAGGCATTATGAGTCTTTTGAATGGTTCATTTTTTTCCAAAAGATTCCAAAAGATTTTTCTAGGAGCATAAATTACACATATAAATTCATTCCTTCCTATCACATCCTTTTGAAGGCCCTGGAGCACCAGGACAGTGGAATTACTGACAAAATGTCCCAATTTTGGAAAGCAAAGACCCCAACTTATATTCTTTGAGGCATGGGCTGCAGATAGGTACTCAGGTGCTCTTATGGGCTGCAGATAGGTATGAAGGTACTCTGATGGGCTGGAGACAGGTACGCAGGTAATCTGATGGGCTGCATATAGATACTCGGGTACTCTGATGGGATTTCTCACACGCAGCATATACATACTACCAATTACACCCCAAAATACATTCTGCTACTCCTCCCGAGTATGGCAATATGACATGTATGAGACGTATCACAGTTTTGAAGGCCCTGAAGTACCAGGACAATGAAATTACCCACAAAATTACTCCATTTTGGAAAGCAAACACCTCAACGTATATTCTATGAGGCATTATGAGTCTTTTGAATGGTTCATTTTTTTCCAAAAGTCTTCAAAAAACGTTTTTTACACAAGTGGTCAATTTATAAGATATTTCTAACACACAGCAGCACCGTCAGGCGTTCTAGGAGCATTAATTACATAACATTTCCTAACAACCTATTACACTTTTGAAGACCCTGGAGCACCAGGGCAATGGAATTACCCACAAAATGACCCAATTTTGGAAAGCAAACACCCCGAAGTATATTCTATGAGGCATAATGAGTCTTTTGAATGGTTCATTTTTTCCACAAGTCTTCGGAAAACGTTGAAAGAAAATGAAAACTTATTTTTTTCCACATAGTTGCCAATTTATATGATATGTCTAACAAACAGCATATACATAGCAAAAATTACCCCAAAATACATTCTGCTACTCCTCCTGAGTATGGCGATACCACATGTGTGAGACTTTTACACAGCCTGGCCACATAGACAGGTCCAACATTGAAGTAGTACCTTCAGATGTTCTAGGAGCATAAATTACACATATAATTTCATTCCTTCCTATCACATCCTTTTGAAGGTCCTGGAGCACCAGGACAGTGGAATTACCGACAAAATGACCCAATTTTGGAAAGCAAAGACCCCAACGTATATTCTATGAGTCATGGGCTGCAGATAGGTACTCGGGTACTCTTATGGGCTGCAGATAGGTATGCAGGTACTCTGATGGGCTGGAAATAGGTACTCAGGTAATCTGAAGGGCTGCATATAGGTACTCGGGTACTCTGATGGGATGGAGACAGGTACTAGAGTACTCTGATGGGCTGATGACAGGTACTTGGTTACTCTGATGGTCTGGTGACAGGTCCTCGGGTACTCTGATGGGCTGGTGACAGGTACTCGGGTAATCTGATGGGCTGGTGACAGGTACTCGGGTAATCTGATGGGCTGCAAATAGGTACTCGGGTACTCTGATGGGCTGGTGACAGGTACTCTGATGGGTTGGTGACAGGTACTTGGGTACTCTGAAGGGCTGGTGACAGGTACTCGGGTACACTGATATGCTGGTGACAGGTACTCGGGTACTTTGATGGGCTGGTGACAGGTACCCGGGTACTCTGATGGGCTGGTGACAGGTACCCTGTGTACCCAGACGGGCTGTTGACAGGTAATCAGGTACACAGATGGGCTGGTGACAGGTACTCAGGTGGGCTGTGACAGGTACTTTGATGGGCAGGTGACAGGTCCTCTTTATTACTGGGGGGCAATCAGTGTAATTGGTGTGGACTGTAAGCGGTAACGAGCTGTTACGGCAATCTCCTCCTCACACACGATCGGTGTGTGAGGAGGAGAACCTGGTAACAGCTTGTTACTGCAGTTTGTTGACATTCTGTTACCGGTCACATGGTTAAGAGCCAATTTTATTGGCTCTTTTCCACAATCGCTGATGCGCTGTGTCAGGGTGACAAGCCTTGTCCCCGATCGCCACTCTGCACACCCCTAGGGGTGCGCACGAGTGCCATGCACGAGGACAGTGCATGTGACTGGCTGTGATTGTAAAAGCCAGTCACATGGTAAAGAGCCAAATTTTATTGGCTTTTTACACTGACCTGGGATGGGCTGTGTCCAAGGGATTGTTCCAGGGGCCCACAGTAGCGGCGAGAAGCAGAGGACATCATATGGATGGCAGAGTGCTCCTGCGGACGTCATATGACAATAGCCCAGTATGGAAGTATGGAAGTGGTTAAGTATAAAATAGCAGGCATTGAAGACCGGTCCCACCAGAACAATGTCAAGATCAGAGGCATATCCGAAGAGATACAAGATTTGTCCACTTATGTATGTGGTTTTATCAAAACACTCCTCCCACAGCTCAAAAATATTAAGTTGGCAATAGTCGTTGGCAATAGTCCATAGACTCCCCAAACCTAAGTATCTACCTGATCCAATACCTAGGGATGTCATCATGCGCATCCATTCTTATCACAAAAAAGACCAACTCATGCAGAAAGCTAAAGCTACGGGAACCTTACCTGAGCCTAATGCAAATTTACAACTTTTCGCTAATCTCTCGCAACACTCTCTACAACACAGCAGGCAATTGAAGATTATTACTAAAGCTTTATGCAACCATTAAATCTCAGAGGCGAACCCAGCCAAACTCCTGGTCACCTATCAAGGTTCAAAACATGTTATCTCCTCTCTCCAAAATGGTCTCCAGCAACTGCATGCCTGGGGCATCATTCCAGATCCACCTGCCTCGCAGGACCCATTTTCAATACAAGCAGCACCACATTACTACCATCCACAGCCTCAAAGGATCCACCCAAGATCCAATCCTCGCTAAGGGGTGCAATGGACCAACTGGCATCACTTTGCCCACTCTGGTATAACCTAGCGTCTGGCTTCTTACAGAGCTTTTTTCACCCCGGTTTTTCTTTCTGGACACAGTAGTGTCCCTATTGTTGAAAGTGTCAAGCAGTAGTCAATTGTTTCCTACTTTGCTAAATATAATTATAGGAACATCTTTAGTTATTTGTCTTACCCCTCTTGTCTGTTATTTTCAATTACAAAAAGGGAAACATTTTCCCTTTTGGCCCAGTTTGGGCCATTTTTCAGCTTTCCGCACAGTCATACTTTGAATGAGAATTATTCAGTCCGGCAACACTGTACTCAAATGAAATTGTTCTAATTTATTTTGAGACAGATAGAACTTTCTTTTGGCGGTATTTAATCACCACTGGGCTTTTTTACTTGTTACTATATAAATGAAAAAAAAATTCTTTGTTTCTGTTTTAAAATTTTGCAAATAAATACTCTTTCTTCATACATTTAGGACAAAATATATTCTGCTACATTTCTGTGGTAAGAATAACCCAAATCAGTGTATATTAGTTTAGTCTACAAACTATACTGTATGCATTTGAAAACTGATCAGTCCTGATGACTGCCTATCTAATTTCTTGAGGACCTAAAATGCCAGGACAATACAAATACCCCCAAATGACTCCTTTTTAGAAGGCATACAGTCCAAGGTATTTAGTAAAAGGCATGGTGAGTTTTTTTTAAGCTGTTTTTTTCCTCACAATTTTTGGGAAAATTAATTAAATCATTTTTTCACAAGTCATTTTAACAAATAATTTTTCACACACAGCATGGACATACCCAAAACACATTCTGCTATGTCTCCTGAGTGTGGGGATACCACTTTTTCACAACCTATATGCACAGAGGGGTCCAAAATCCAAGGAGGCATTTTAGAGCATTAATTTGGCATTTATTTCCTGACAACCTATCACATTTTTGGAGGTCCTGGAGTACCAGGACAGTGGAAACACTCACAAAATGACCCCATTTTGGGAAGCAAACACTCCAAGGTATATTCTATGAGGCATGGGCTGCAGATAGGTACACGGGTACTCTGATGGGCTGCAGATAGGTATTCGGGTACTCTGATGGGCTGGAGACATGTACTCAGGTAATCTGATGGGCTGAAAGTTTTTTCTAAAAGGCATAGCGAGTCTTTTGAAAATTTTAAGGGGAACCCAAACACTAAGAAAAAATTGTGTAGTCCCCCTCAAATATTTACACAATACCCTTATCTGAGCATGTCTAGCTGGCCGGAAAAGGATAGTCCCCAGGGAGCAACATGGGGAGGGTACCTTGCATATTTATGAGGAAAAGGACTTCGTCCTTACATTCCTGGCCCAGTGGGGGAATGGGCTTATCAGAATCTAGATTCACCCTTTACAATACATATCTATTCTCACACACAATGAGTAAGGGGTACATAGTACCCTGGTTACTTATTAATGAAAAAAGTTGAAAAATAAATAAACTGATGCTTTACAAAAAGTAATTTACTAGAAGAAAACACAAGCACCATTCACAATGTCCTTTTTTAAACAAAAAACATAAAAAAGCCCCATAGGGAACAATGTTTGCTGACTCACTGAATACAAAACACACAACAAATCCAATTCTAAAAGATTAATCACTGCAAATGACCTTTCCACCTCTGGCACATATGGAAAAGATTGTAAACATAGGGGCAGGGTATCCCAATGTCATTGTCCAAATGTGTTTATTGAAAAAAAGCCTTTTTCAAAAAGAAAACAAAGTCCCAAGATGTACTGTACGTCGATCATAAATCATGTTGTCCCTCAATGTATATTCACACCAATCACAATAAAGATCGCTTGCCAAAAAAAAACATGCTGACTTGCAGACATGTCTTCTCTCAACAGCTGCTCCCCACTAATGACAGCTCCTGGTCCCTTTCCTAAATGTAAACAAAGGGTTCATGGCCAAATTTGGACATGTTCATATTTGATCAATGACATCAGTGTGGATCCCCTGCTGATTTACTACTTTCATTAGCAAGGTCCGAAAATGTCATTCATTGTGATAAGTCTACTGTGAGCGGATATGTAGGTATGTTTTTCGGTGGGTGTCATACACCATGATGTAGATCTACAGCACCGGATGATGTGATTGACAATGGATTTGCATCATGGGAATTTTTTTCTTTTTTAAATTTTAATAAAAACTTTGTCAAATGTGTGATGTTTTTAAATTGTAATGTTTTTTTTGTATGAATGAGTAACCAAGGCACAATATAATCTTACTTATTCATGTGAGTGTGAGTTGCTGGATATCTAGAGCCCTTCCAGATAAGCCCCTGCCCCCTAAAAACCCCACTGTAATGTAGGGGAGAGGCACTTTTCCTCATCTACATGGTGACAAAGTATTTTTCTATAGGTCCCCCCTGGAAAGGTACCCTCCCCATGTTGAGGGCACCTGAATTGGTAGGTTCGGGGGGGGGTGGGGACAAGCTCTCTGACCCCCTTCCCCTGTTTCCTGGATAGCCAGGCTACATGCTCAGATAAGGGTCTAGTGTAGATTTTAGGGGGAATCTCACAACTTTTTTTTTTTTAAATCCATCCCAGACTTCTTTTTATGATAAGGATCTAGAGTGCATTTTGGGGGAACATCCACATAATTTTTTTTAAATGTATTTTACTTTATTTTTTGCAACCATCATTGGTTTCCTTAAGGGGGGGTAGTTGGAAAAGGAAAAAAAAAAGATTTTTTTTGGTTTGTTTTGCTTGTTGTCACTGGAGTGCCATATTTATCACTCATAGCACATACGGGAAACTTTGAGGTATATTTTCTTTTTTTTTTTTTCTTCTTCCCTCTCTATCTTCCCCCACCTCATGATCCTTATCCCTCAACCCCCTATCTCCTCCCACTTCTCAATGGTTTTAGCGGAGGATGGGTAAAAAAGTTTAGAGATATTAATAAAGGTTTATATGTTTATCTGTTATATATCAGTTGTAGATTAAAAGAAGAAAAGATAGAGGAAAATAGTAAACTGTTCAAAAAGACAAAATAAGGGATTAGAAATGCGGCATGCGGTAAATGATTGGGCAGCAGATCTGAAACGGCAGCCCCGGTTTCCCCCTCATTAGGGACCTTACTTTAGTAAGATAGGCTTTTTTGAAGTAAGATAGATTTAGGACAGTGAGAGTGGTGTGGTGGGTGGTGTGAGAGTTAAATGATTTGGTTAGGGAGGAAAGAGTGGTGAGTGAGTGAAGTTTCCTTTTTTTTTCCTTCTCTCCCTCTTTCTCTCCTTTTTTCCTGCCCCCCTGCCCCTTATTTTTTTTTATTTGGGCTTTTTATCCCTCCCCATAATTTCAACATGGAGGGGGGGTTAAATTCTGTTCTTTCAATGTAAGAGGCCTTAATTCTCCTTCTAAAAGGACCCAAATTTTAAACTCATTACATAAGCAAAAGATAGATATCATTCTGTTTGAAGAAACACACTTTCGTTCAGATCACATTCCGAAAATAAATAATAGAAATGATGTTACTTGGATTCACGACACATTTCCATACTCCAGATCAAGAGGTGTATCTATAGCATTCCACAGGGATATACTCCACCAAATATTGCAAAATTATAAAGGTAAAAATTGCAGATCCTTAGTTATAAAGGTTATGATATACGGCAAAATTTTTACAATTATTAATCTTTACCTACCAAATTATGAACACATTAAGAGTGGGGTGAAAGCTCTGTCAGACGCAATGGAGAAAGCGGAAAGAAACAACAATCTTGGGTGAAGACTTTAATTTTATAATGGACGCAAAAATCGATACTACTAGTACCCACAGCTATAGGAATAATAGTCAATTAAAGGAATTTAAAAACCAGCTGGAAAAACATCAACTGATAGATATTTGGAGGGCTCAACATCAAACGGAAAAAAAACTACTCATATTATTCAAATATACATGATTCATATCATAGAATAGATTACTTTTTTATTAACCAATCTGGTATGATGTTGACTCCTTCAACAGATATAGGGGGATTCTTATGGTCAGATCATGCTCCGATATATCTGGAGCTTAAGATAATCGAACATAAAAAAACGAGAGGGACATGGAGGTTGAATGACAACTTAATGAAAGATAAAAAATGTGAAACAGATTTTCGACAAGCAATAAGGGAATTTTCACTAACTCATAAAAAAGACGAAACTTCAATTCCCATGCAATGGGAAACATTAAAATGTGTGCTAAGGGGGTTATTCATCAAGCACGGTTCAAGGTTGAAAAAAGAAAAAGAACAAAAGAAATCTTATCTGACGAGAGAAATTGAGAATTTAGAAAAAAAACATAAATCTAAAAAATAAACTAATGGAGCTACAAACTATACTTGATGAGGAGTCCCTTCGATTAAGGGATAAAAATAAAACACAGTGGTATCAATATGGAAACAAAACCGGGAAAATATTGGCTAAAATATTAAAAAAATCAACAGACCACGACCTCCATAACAAAAATTTTAAAAACAAATGGGGGTCTGACCTACAATCCATTAGAAATATCTAAAACTTTTCATACCTATTACTCTCAACTGTATAATATAAATGCACAAAAAGGGAATAAAGAAGAGGAAGTGCAGGGGGAAGAGATTAGAAAATATATAGAAGAAACAGCTCTACCTATGTTCTCTAGCGAAACAATTGAAGATCTGGAAAAAGAAATCTCTTCAGAAGAGATTCAACAAGCTGTTTCTGAACTGGCCCTGGAGAAAAGCCCAGGTCTGGACGGATATACTCCCAGATTCTACAAGGCATTCCAGGACATTAGGGATGAGCCCAACACCCCCCGGTTCGGTTCGCACCAGAACCTGCGAACGGACCGAAAATTTGCACGAACGTTAGAACACCATTGACGTCTATGGGACTCGAACATTCAAAATCAAAAGTGCTCATTTTAAAGGCTAATTTGCATGGTATTGTCCTAAAAAGGGTTTGGGGACCCGGGTCCTGCCCCAGGGCACATGTATCAATGCAAAAAAACTTTTGAAAACAGCCGTTTTTTCGGGAGCAGTGATTTTAATGATGCTTAAAGTAAAAAAAAAAGTGAAATATTCCTTTAAATATCGTACCTGGGGGGTGTCTATAGTATGCCTGTAAAGTGGCGCATGTTTTCCGTTCTTAGAACAGTCCCTGCACAAAATGTCATTTTTAAAGGAAAAAAAGTCATTTAAAACTGCTTGCGGCTTTAATGTAATGTCGGGTCCTGGCAATATGGATGAAAATCAGTGAGACAAACGGCATGGGTATCCCCCAGTCCATTACCAGGCCCTTTGGGTCTTGTATGGATATTAAAGGGAACCAAGCACCCAAATTAAAAAAGGAAACAGCAGTATACAGGCTCTGTACTCTGAACAGCAGTATACAGGCGGTGCAAACAAGACAGGGACTGTAGGTTTGTTGTTAAGTAGAATCTGTTTGTAATTTTGAACTGGTACATTTTTAACGTGCTTAGCTCCAGCCAAAAAATCTATTTAAGCTTTTTGGAAAACATAGGGAAGGGTTATCACCCCTGTGACATTTGTTTTGCTGTCTGTGCTCCTCTTCAGAAGATTTCACCTCACTTTTTGTCCCAATGACAAATGTTTTTTGAAAATTTGGGTTTTTTTGTGAAACAAGGATTGGTGATAAAGCATCAGTGGAAAGGAGAAATGTTTTTCCCATATTAACTCTTACAGGAGAGAATTTCCCTTCCTAGGGGTAGATTTCATCTCACTTCCTGTTGTTCCTTCTGTTTGGAAGTAGGAGTCGTTTGTAAGTTGGATGTTTGAAAGTAGGGGCCTGCCCTATATACTCAGCAGAAATTTGGGCTTTAGGTGTTGTTGTGGCCACAACACTGTAAGCCCTCACAGGGCCCTGCTGTGAAATATTAGATCAAGAATTGTAACTACATGCCCCTGTTGAACAGGGGCAGAAAAATTGGGCCTTTGGTGGTGGTGGTGCTGGTGCCACAACACTGTAAGTCCTCACTCGCTCTTGGTGGGTGCAGAAATGGGCCCTGCTGTGAAATATTAGATCAAGAATTGTAATTACATGCCCCTGTTGAACAGGGGCTGAAAAATTGGGCCTTAGGCACTGGTGCCACAACACTGCAACCCCTCACAGATACTCTAATTGGAACGCAGGAACGAGCCCTGCTGCAAAGTATTGCATCAAAAATTGTAATTACATGCCCCTGTTAAACAGGGGCTGAAAAATTGGGCCTTAGGCACTGGTGGCGGCGCCCAGAACCAAAAATGTTCTTACAAGCTATCAGCGTGAACATTGAGGAGGAAGAGGATAATTACTCAGGATAGTCACTCAGCATCAGCATAGGCAGTCTTTGAAGGGATCTGAGATTTCAAAAAAAATTATTCGGTTACATCAGCATCAGGTGCTTGGTAGCTGGTGGTGATCCAAGACTGATTCATTTTTATGAAGGTCAGTCGATCAACCGAGTGGGTGGACAGACGCACCCTGCGATCGGTTACAAAGCCTCCAGCAGCACTGAATGTGCGTTCCTAAAGAAAACTGGATGCAGGACAGGCCAGTAGCTCAATTGCATACTGTGCAAGCTCTGGCCAGTGATCCATCCTCAAGACCCAGTGACCCAGAGGATTTTTGGGGGGAAAGGTGTCCAAGTCAGATCTTAACCCTAGGTATTCCTGCACCATGTAAAACAGACGTTGGCGATGGTTGCTGGAACTGATCATACCTTGGGGCTGCGGACTAAAAAATTGTCTGAACACATCGGTCAGACAGCCACCTTCTCCACCGCTCCTTCTTTGACTGACCAAAGCCTCAGCAACACGTTGTCCAGAAACAGGAGTTTGTAACCTCCCAGTCTCTGGGAACGCATTGCACAGACCTTTCTGCAAGGCCTCCCAAAGATGTTTCATCCTCTGCTCCCTCTGCGAAGGCAAGATAAGGTCCGCAACCTTACCCTTGTAAGGTGGATCAAGGAGGGTTGCCAGCCAGTATTGGTCCTTTCCCTTGATACCACAAATACGAGGATCCTTACGCAGGCTTTGCAGGATCAGGGAGGCCATGCAACGTAGGTTTGCTGAGGCATTCGGTCCGGAGTCCTCTGGGTCACTAAGGACGACATGGTCCGCAGCCACCGCCTCCCAGCCACGTACAAGTCCATGTGTTTCTTGGGGCTGATCCCTTAAAGACTGCTGCTGATGCTGAGTGCCAGGCTCCACCTCCATACTGACACAATCCTCCTCCTCCTACTCCTCGTCCTCTTCCTGTGTGATCGGCGGGCACACAGGAACACTGTCTGAATAAAGGGGGCCTTGAGAGCTAAGGAAGTCCTCCTCTTCCTGCCTCTGTTCTGCCTCAAGTGCCCTGTCCATTATTCCACGCAACTTGTGCTCCAACAGATGGACAAGGGGGACAGTGTCACTGATGCATGCACTGTCACTGCTCACCATCCTCGTGGCCTCCTCAAATGGTGACAGGACAGTGCATGCATCCCTGATCATGGCCCACTGGCGTGGGGAAAAAAAAACAAGCTCCCCTGACCCTGTCCTGGTGCCATAGTCACACAGGTACTCATTAATGGCCCTCTGCTGTGTGTGCAGCCGCTGCAGCATGGCCAACGTTCAGTTCCACCTGGTGGGCATGTCACAGATTAGGCGGTTCTTTGGCAGGTCAAACTCCTTTTGGAGGTCTGCCAGCCGAGCACTGCCATTATATGACCAGCGGAAATGCACACAGACTTTCCTGGCCTGCCTCAGGACATCCTGTAAGCCCGGGTACCTGCCCAAGAACCGCTGCACCACCAAGTTAAGGACGTGAGCCAAACAGGGCACATGGGTCATTTGTCCCTGTCGGAAGGCAGAGAGGAGGTTGGTGCCATTGTCGCAAACCACCATTCCTGCCTTAAGTTGGCGTGGCGTCAACCACCTCTGAACCTGCCCCTGCAGAGCTGACAGAACCTCTGCCCCAGTGTGGCTCCTGTCCCCCAAGCACACCAGCTCAAGCACCGCATGGCATCATTTGGCCTTCATACTTGCATAGCCCCTTGAACGGCTACGGAGCACCGCTGGTTCCGAGGACCTAGCACAGGAAGAGGCCATGGAGGAAGAAGAAGAGGAGGAGGTGGAGGAGAGAAGTGTGTCACAATCATTAGTAGTGGCATTTTGGAGGCGTGGTGGTGGAACAACCTCCAACACTACTGCACCTTGTCCTGCATCCTTCCCAGCTGCCAGCAGAGTCACCCAATGCGCGTTGAAACTTAGGTAACGTCCCTGTCCATGCCTGCTGGATCATGAGTCAGCGGTAATATGCACCTTACCGCTGACCGCCCTGTCCAGCAAGGCATGGACATTGCCTTTCACATGCCGGTAGAGAGCCGGAATCGCTTTCCGTGAGAAAAAAGTGGCGTTTGGGTACCTGCCACTGAGGAACCGCACATTCCACAAACTCACAAAAGGGAGCAGAGTCTACCAACTGAAAAGGCAGCAGTTGAAGTGCTAGCAATTTTGCCAAGCTAGCATTCAACTGCTGGGCATGTGGATGGCTGGGAGCGAACTTCTTTCGGCGCACTACACTAACACTAACAGGAGGATGCCCAGCGTTTAGAAGGCTCTGATGATGATACTGAGCTAGATGAAGGCAGTAACATGAGCACGGACAGAGGGGGTGCCCAAGAAGGACAGCAATCTGGCAGTCATGCTCCCCCTGCTGCAGCATACTGCCAGGTTTACTCCAGTGATGAGGAGGGAGGGGATGATGAGGTCACTGACTTAACGTGGGTGCCTGATAGGAGAGAGGAGGAGGAGGAGGCACATCACCAACGAGGCAGGATGCCCTCCAGGGGCCAGCCTAAGGGCAGCACACTGACTGAATCACACCGCAAAGCTCCGCATGTGCAGGGCGCTGCTGTCTCTGCGCATTATTCCTAAAGTTCTTTGGTGTGGGCCTTTTTTGAGATGAGTGCATCAGATCGCACCGCTGCTATTTGCAACATATGTCTCAAGCTTATCTCGCGTGGCCAAAACATCTCCCGCTTGGGCACCACATGCTTGACCAGGCATATGTTGACCTGCCATGCAGTTCATTGGCAAGCGTATCTAAAAGACCCACACCAAAGAACAAATAGGACCTCTTCTTGCTCCTCATCAGCTGAGATCTCCAACCCCACTATACCTTCAGTCCTCTCTGAGACCTGCACTGAGAGGAATGAAGGTGTAGAATTAGGTGTGTCACAGCCAAGTACTTGTGGGCAATCTGCTTTCGGTACACCGACGTCAGATTGTACCAGGCGAATTTCCCTGCCCCAGCTGCTGCACCGCCGAAAGAAGTTCGCTCCCAGCCATCCACATGCCCAGCGGTTGAATGCTAGCTTGGCAAAATTGCTAGCACTTCAACTGCTACCTTTTCAGTTGGTAGACTCTGCCCCCTTCCATGAGTTTGTGGAATGTGCGGTTCCTCAGTGGCAGGTACCCAAACGCCACTTTTTCTCACGGAAGGCGATTCCAGCTCTCTACCGGCATGTGGAAGGCAATGTCCATGCCTCACTGGACAGGGAGGTCAGCGGTAAGGTGTATATTACCGCTGACTCATGGTCCAGCAGGCATGGACAGGGACGAGACTGGGAGGTTACAAACTCCTGTTTCTGGACAACGTGTTGCTGAGGCTTTGGTCAATCAAAGAAGGAGCGGTGGAGAAGGTGGCTGTCTGACCGATGCGTTCAGACAATTTTTTAGTCCGCAGCCCCAAGGTATGATCGGTTCCAGCAACCATCGCCAACGTCTGTTTTACATGGTGCAGGAATACCTAGGGTTAAGATCTGACTTGGACACCTTTTCCCCCAAAAATCCTCTGGGTCACTGGGTCTTGAGGATGGATCACTGGCCATTCCTGAACTGTTTCAGCGGTTTCGATCTGCCCAAATATTTACCAAATTGGACTTACGAGGGGCATACAATCTTGTTCGGATACGAGCTGGGGACGAATGGAAGACAGCTTTCAGGTCCAGATTCGGTCACTTTGAGTATCTGGTGATGCCCTTTGGGCTCTGCAACGCCCCAGCTACGTTCCAGCATCTAGTCAATGATATTTTCCGGGAATTCCTAGATAACTTTGTCATTGTCTATCTTGATGATATTTTAATTTTCTCTACCACTATAGAACTACATCGAGACCATGTCAAGAAAGTCCTCGTGGGCATTATTCTTCTCCAGGTTCAATTTCCATATCTCCTATCGACCTGGTTCAAAAAATGGGAAGGCGGACGCACTCTCCCGTATGTTTCCAGAGGCCAATGATTCAACAGAACCTGAAACCATCCTATCCTCTCACAATTTTCTTCATCTCATGCAACCTAACCTTCAATCTGCTATTGAACAGGCCTCTAGTCAATGCACGGAATCCGAGATATCCTCCTTAGAAAAAAGAGATGGTTTGCTGTGGGCCCAGGACAAGGTTTTTGTCCCCTCCTCTGTAAGGCTTAGAATTTTACAGACTTTTTATGACCACAAAATGGCAGGACATTTTGGAGTACGGAAGACTTCTGAATTAGTTCACCGCTCTTTCTGGTGGCCGGGTTGGAGGCAGGACTGTAAAAAGTACGTTCAATCCTGCATTACCTGCCAACGCAGCAAAGGGTCAAATACTAAAGCTTGGGGCCTCCTTAGACCCCTGTCTATCCCTGAAAAACCTTGGAGTGAGGTTTCTCTGGACTTCATTGTTGATCTACCTCCCTCTGAAAATTTTTCCACCATTTTAGTAGTGGTTGACCGCCTCTCAAAGATGGCACACTTTCTTCCCATGATTGGTACTCCTTCTGCTTTGGCTGCAGCAAATGTTTTTATTAAAGAAATAATAAGACTCCATGGTGTTCCCCACAACATCACCTCTGATAGAGGAATTCAATTAACCTCAAGATTCTGGAAAGACCTTTGTAAATCCCTGGAAATCAAAACCTCTTTTTCTTCAGCATACCATCCCCAAAGCAACGGCCAAACAGAAAGGACGAATCAGACCTTGGAGCAATATCTCCGTTGTTTCTGCTCTAGCTCTCAGGATAATTGGTCAACTCTTCTCCCCTGTGCGGAGTTCGCCTATAATAATGCCACACATTCTGCCACCAATCAGACGCCTTTTTGGGCCAGCTATGGGTTCCACCCATCTTTTCTGCCAGACTCCATCCCAGAAGTCACAACCCCTGCAGTTCAAGATCGAGTAAACCTCATCCAATCTAATTTTTTACAGATCCAAAAGGCCATGAAAGAAGCTCAAGACGGCTATAAGGAATATTACAACAAAGGGAGAAGAAACAATCCGGAATTTAGGATTGGAGATAAGGTTTGGCTATCTGCTGTCAATCTTAGATTACCCTGTCCCTCAAGCAAACTTGGCCCAAAATTCATTGGTCCTTTTGAAGTAAAGAGGGTAATTAATCCTGTGGCCTTCGAACTAACCTTACCCAGTACCTTTAGAATCCATCCGGTGTTCCACGCATCCCTACTAAAACCAGTAGTTCCCAATTCTTTCTCAGGAAGGGAGGAACCTCCACCAGTGAAGGTAGAGGGTGAAGAAGAATTTGAGGTGGAAGCAATTATGGACTGTAGAAAGAGGGGTAGGCAGACTCAGTATCTGGTGAAATGGAAAGGGTACCCACCGGAAGATAACTCCTGGGAACCTGCCGGTAATATACATGCACCTCGTTTGGTTCAGAATTTCCACAGACGACACCCAGGGATATTAGCCAGGTTGGGCATCCAGAGGCTGCCCCTCGGGGGGGGGGGCACTGTCAGAGAAATAACAGAAACTTTGTTTGCCAATACCGGCATTTCCCTGTACGCCTGCGTGGCAGAATGGCGAATCGGCGTATGCGGGTACGCGATTCAGTGGACCGCGTCACGGCGTAATGGCACATATAGACGTGCGAGTCAGCGGGCCGAGACACGGCGAAACGGCGTACATACGTACGCATCTTAGCCGCACACGTGGGTTCCCCTATTAGCCCTATAAAAGGCAGCCCAGCTCTCTGGCTTATTGCTGGTTTGTCATTTCAGCTCCTGTGTTCCTGTGCCTTGTTCTGCTATTGACTCCTGCCTATTGTGACCCGGATTGCCTTGACCACCCTTGAACTTCTCCTGCACCTTGACCTCGGCTTGCTTAACGGATTCCTCTTCAGTCTGCTCCAGTGTTTGACCCCCGGCTTCTCTTTAAAGACTTTGCTACTGCCTGCTCCAGTGTTTGACCCCGGCCTGTCTTGGACTCTCCCATTTGATTGATTCCTGTGTATGACCTTGGTTTGTTTAAACGGACTTCCTTCCTACTGGCTTGCTGTGTTTGACCCCCTGGCTTCTCTACATACTTTGTTCCAGTTGTCTACTTCAGGACCAAGGTGTCGGAGCCCCAGTCTGCTTCCTCTGCCGATCACCGTCCGGGTGTACCCTGCACAGACTTACTACCAGACGGAAGTTCTACACGCAAGCCCCTACTAGTGCCTGGCGACCCGTGCCTCTCTGTGCCCGATACCCCCTGTGCCACCTCCAGGGGTATAGCGCACTCAGCTGCAAGGGGAGCCGCTCTCAGCATCTCGGCCCTGGTGAGTACCCTGACACTAACAGGGGCGTGTAATTACAATTTTTGATGCAATTCTTTGCAGCAGGGCTAGTTCCTGCGCTCCAACTAGAGTATCTGTAAAGGGGTTGCAGTGTTGTGGCACCAGCACCAGTGCCTAAGACCCAATTTTTCCGCCCCTGTTTAACAGGGGCGTGTATTTACAATTTTTGATGCAATTCTTTGCATCAGGGCTAGTTCCTGTGCTCCAACTAGAGTATCTGTTAGGGGTTCCAGTGTTGTGGCACCAGCACCAGTGCCTAAGGCCCAATTTTTCAGCCCCTGTTCAACAGAGACATGTAATTAGAATTCTAGATCTAATATTTCACAGCAGGGCCCGTTTCTGCGCCCACCAAGAGTATCTGTGAGGACTTACAGTGTTGTGGCACCAGCACCACCACCACCACCAAAGGCCCAATTTTTCCGCCCCTGTTCAACAGGGGCATGTAATTACAATTCTTGATCTAATATTTCACAGCAGGGCCCTGTGAGTGCTTACAGTGTTGTGGCCACAACAACACCTAAGGCCCAAATTTCTGCTGAGTATATAGGGCAGGCCCCTACAACTTACAAATGACTCCTACTTGCAAACGAAAGGAGACAACAGAAAGTGAGATGAAATCTACTCCTAGGAAGGGAAATTCTCTCCTGTAAGAGTTAATATGGGAAAAACTTTTCTCCTTTCCACTGATGCTTTATCACCAATCCTTGTTTCACAAAAAACCCCAAATTTTCAAAAAACATTTGTCATTGGGACAAAAAGTGAGGTGAAATCTCACAGACAGCAAAACAAATGTCACAGGCCTGATAACCGTTACCTAGGTTTTCCAAAAAGCTTAAAATAGATTTTTTAGCTGGAGCTAAACACGTTAAAAATGTACCAGTTCAAAATTACAAACAGATTCTACTTAACAACAAACCTACAGTCCCTGTCTTGTTTGCACCGCCTGTATACTGCTGTTCAGAGTATATAGGGCCTGGGGGCTCCACACCTTTCCTTTTTTAATTTGGGTGCGGGGTTCCCCTTAATATCCACACAAGACCCAAAGGGCCTGGTAATGGAATTGGAGGTACCCATGCCGTTTGTCTCACTGATTTTCATCAATATTGCCAGGACCCGACATTACATTAAAGCCGCAAGCAGTTTTAAATTACTTTTTTTCCTTTAAAAATGACATTTTGTGCAGGGACTGTTCTAAGCACAGGAAACACGTGCCACTTTACAGGCATACTATAGACACCCCCCAGGTACGATATTTAAAGGAATTTTTCACTTTTTTTTAATTTTTTTATTTTAAGCATCATTAAAATCACTGCTCCCGAAAAAACGGCCGTTCTTAAAAGTTTTTTTTGCATTGATACATGTCCCCTGGGGCAGGACCCTGGTCCCCAAACCCTTTTTAGGACAATACCATGCAAATTAGCCTTTAAAATGAGCAATTTTGATTTCGAACGTTCGAGTGCCATAGACGTCAATGGGGTTCTAACGTTCGTGCAAATTTTCGGTCCGTTCGCAGGTTCTGATGCGAACCGAACTGGGGGGTGTTGGGCTCATCCCTACTAAGCATGTCTGAAGTATGATCCTGTGTCCGCACAGCACTGATTGGCATTGTAGTGGTCACATGACTTAGGAACAAGGAAGTGAACAGCTGGCTGTGCATTGAAACAGAAGCATACACACTAATAATGGCAACGGCAGCTCCATAGGATCAGATGCAAAAGCGGTGACACAGGGAAGGAGGTATCACTACTGGACAGCAGAATCAACCAGGTTTATTTTACTTTATATAAAACAAATGCAAAAATTCTGAAGATGTTATATATACAGTGCAATCTTTAAAGAGGAGTTTGCCCCCCCCCCAGCAAATAATTAAAAGTCAGCAGCTACACATACTGTAGCTGCTGACTTTTAATATTAGGACACTTACATGTCCTGGAATCCAGCGATGTCGGCAACCCAGCCAATGTTTCCATCAGCTCTCGGGTGCTGCTACCGCCATTGTCTGTAGGAGAAACCAGCAGTGAAGCCTTGCAGCTTCACAGCTGGTTCCCTACTGCGCATGCATGAAGCGTGTACGTGATCCTGCACAGCAGAGCCGCCTTGCCGCCATATATATAAGTTATACTGTCAGCAAGCAGTTAAAGGCAATCAGTTAAAGGCAAAAAAGTGATGACAAGATGGCACTCCTTGAAGGACCAATTGGCATGCAATTTAAAAGAGGAAACAGCAGAGTGGTTCTGGAGAAATATTGAAGAAGTCGATTTTGAGATGCTGGGTTTCTTGAGAAAACGTCAAGGATCATAAGATCATACATTTTGCTTTCAGAAACATCTGCAATTCTTTAGTGTAAAAAGATTTGAATGCTTGATAGTGTATGTATACTTTTTGTAGGTTACAAGACAAATATATCTAGTCATGGGCTGACATAACCAACGGGACTTGACTTTGCCTCTTATGATTATTTATCATTATATACACTGCATGTAAATAACAAGAAGACACTGATAGTTCTTACAGGACAATCTCCAGCATCTTGGAGGGAGAGGAGGAAGAGTTCCTGTAAGTTTACTTCCAAGTTGAAGTGGCCCTCTAGCAGTCTTCTTTCAATGTGGACTTCTGAAATACCTTAGAGTCTGCTATACATCTATAGCACCCTATGTCTACAGCAATAAACTTATCATTTCTGACACAGATAGCTATAAGAATTAGTGAAAAATATTTTTACAGTTAAAATACCTGGACCCAGATCCAGGAGGCATCCCTCCAGGGATCCAACACAATTAGAAAAGTTGTTTTTCTCCAAAATTCCTATGATATTTTTTATTATATACATGCATCTTAACTGGCTTTGCTGATAGACAAAACTCTGCCCATATGACAGGTGTTATGAACTATTTCCAAAATAGTTGAGATTCCGAGCAGTAAATAGTGGTTCAGGTGGTTGGTGCCCTGTTTCAAGGAACCTAGGAAGTGGAATTAGCCATTTCCCACCCAGCCTAATGGCTGGGCGGGACCTTCGTCATTATGGGTGGATGTCATGTGACGTCCTCCCAGGCCACACTGTGGCAAGATCTGTCTCTACCTGTGTCCACCAGACACAGCTAATGATTGATCACTGTACAGGCCTGTTTCTGGTACCATGTGCTCGCTGTGACCAATCACAGCAGTTCACATGAAAATTGTAAACAATAAATGGCTTTGATTCATGCCATTCATTGTGTACAATTGTGTTGCTAGCTGTGTTTGATCACAGTGATCACATTATACAGACAGGGCCAATTACAGCCCATCTGTACCATGTGATTAGCTGCGGCCAACCACAGCTAATCACAACAATACACAATGAATGAATTAGTTTCATTTAGTAAAATAGTTGCTTATGCCAGTAAAATTTTAGATTCTTCATTTCCAAAAAATATTGTCAAAAAATTACAACTTCAAAAAACTCACCATGCCTCTTACAAAATAAATTGTACTGTCTACTTTCCAAAAAGGGGTCTCAAGAAATGAGATAGGCCATCAGTACATCAGGATTGATACATTTTCAGATACTGTATATACCATAGTTTGTACACTCTTTTTAGCAAAGAAATGTAGCTGATTACATTTTGGGCTAAATTTAGGAAGAAAGACCATTTATTTGCAACAGAAACTAAAAATAATGCAGGTTTTATTTTTGATTTTTTTTTTGTTTGTTTTGTTTATTTAGTAAAAAAATTAAAAACACATTGGTGATTAAATACCTCAAAAATAAATCTCTATTTGTGTAAAAAGAAAAATGATAAAAATTGCATATGGATACAGTGTTGCATGACCGTGCAATTGTCTCAAAGTGCAACAGCGCTGAAAGATGGAAATTGGCCTGGGCAGGAAGGGGGTGAAAGTGCCAGGTATTAGAGCGGTTAATAATATCTGTTTGGAAAACACTGACAATATAAGGGGTTAATTAACATTGATGCTAGAAACAGGAAAGTTTAATTTACCCTTTGCCAACAATCAGATCCTACTACTTGCAAATGTTTCAGCTTCAGTGACCGAAAATAGGTTTTATAATTTCTGATTGAATGCTAGGGGCAACTGCAACAGTTAAATTGTTTGTTACCCCAACACTTCATATTCTTGATATGTGCCTGCTGTGCCATGTACTTGTATAAGAAAGTCTCCTGTTCCCTTTGTATTGCTTCCCTTATGTGAAATCCCTGCTAGTCCCCTTGCTTTCCTATTAAAAACTGACCATACTAAGCAGGCAAGCACACTGTGGTCAGTTCTAAAATGCATGTCTATAAATAGTCTACAGTTGATGAGCGCCAGGCGGCCATTTTCTCGAAGCCCGCCATTGAAATGAATGGCGTCGGCATTAGAATGGTCCGCCCGCCATTTTGCTAATGTCTCGCAAATGAACCTCAATGCAACGTGATAGATATATTTGTGAAAGGCGAACTAACATATGGTATGATAGACTATCACAGGAGCTCAGCAAATGACATCTAATATAGAGTTTTAGCCTAGGAAGATGTGTGCTATAACAGGGGCTAATACTGAGTGGGAAAGTAAATGAAAAAATGAAAATATGCACAGGGAAATACTCAATAGCATAAAAATCACGAATGTATAAAAATATATATAAAAATATGAAAATATATAGAAAAATAGTTATTAAGTAAAAAAATATTAAAAATATATATATGAAACATATATATATATATATATATATATATATATATATATATATATATAAAATAAAACTGCGAATCCACGAAAAAAAGGGGGGAGGAGCTCTAGGAACATCGTAGATGACTGGAGGGGTGGAAATATACATATATCCATCCATAAAACACATGAAGTCAATAATATTAGTACAACAGACAGGTGGCGGATACTAAGAGGCTGCAAAATATAGAGAGAGGAAGAGTACGCACCTAAAAACTATGTGTGTATGTATATTTAGAAATCGCAAAGAAAGCAGTTCAGGTTAAATTCAATATTAAGCCCTTTTGGTGCAAAAGTATCCATGGAGAATATCCATTTGGATTCAAGTTGGCTTAGGGTCCTCACTTTATGTCCCCCGCGCCACGGTCTGGAATAGGGTACAATGCCCCAAAATTTCAGGTGAGTGGGATTTTTATTGTGATATTTCGCAAAATGCCTAGACACACTGTGCTTATCAAAGCCATTTTGGATGTTTTGAACATGCTCTTTGATACGGATTCTTAACAGCCTTTTAGTGCGGCCAATGTATTGAAGGCCGCAGCTGCACTCGAGGGCATAAACTGCTCCCTCAGTGTTGCATCCAATGAACTCATTAATGTCATATTTTGTGCCATTACTGTTGGATTGAAAAGAGAATATTTTTTCATACATCCATCCATTGGTTCATTTAGACATAGTGGACTATATCTATCATTATTATATCACAAACTATTGTGTTATAGTTCCATGCTATTATGACTATTTGGGACTATATATTCATTTGCACAGTTTGTTTACACACTCTGTTATATTTATTAGCAATTTGCACGTTACGCTGTATTGCTTATTTTTGCACAGGAGCTTATTTTTGCACAGGAGTTTTTTTGTTTTGTTTATGCACCTTGTTGTATTTATTGGCATTTTGCACGATACACTTCATTGCATATTTTGCACAGGTGTTTATTTGCCTATTTTGCACAGGAGACACATTATTTATTATACACAGGTGATATTCATTTATCATTCATTTTATCGTAGTTTGTCTACTATAAAGTTACACTGATCACTTTTTTACTTAATTCCAATTTTGTGCACTGTATACACTTTAGGTCTGGTTGCAATTTTCTATTTATTAGATTAGATTGATTCACTGGATAGCGCGAGGGACTACACCTTTTAACCCCTGTACTTGTCTTCAAGCTTTACTTACAACTACCCGCCATACTCCTTCAAGCTTTACTCACAGCTACCTGCTGTATTCCTGGATGAGTCTCCACTGAAGCTTTCCCACTTACTTCACCGTCCCCTGCTAGCGAAGCGTCTGCTCTGGTACTCCTTCAGAACTTCATCCCTTCCAAACTTGCCTCTGGTAACAGGAGTGGTTGCCCTTTGTGGCAACTTCTTTTCCTTTACCTCACGCAACGATCAGGCTCCACTCAGGATGAGCCTCTAACACGCACGGTTCCGCCAGGCTTCAGGCTTAAGCCTTGTTGCTCCTCCTTTGCGGAACCCTGAACTACTGGATAGGCCTTACGTAGACCTAGCAGCCAGTATGACTCCTGGATAGGCCTCAGGCTTCAGGCCTAGCAACCAGGAGTTTCTCGACACACGCCCACCTAGACCGCAGCCCCGGGCAGGAAGAACCCTGATCACCTGACTCCTCCCAAGTAAATAGCCTTTCCCAGCATGCACAGCGGCCAAATAAACTCCTGCTGATTGGCTGGGACACCTTGTTTACCCATCACCTGAATTCACTGTAATCCATCATCCTAATGCCAAAGGCAACAGCGCCACCTATTGACAGAAGAGAGAGACTACAAATTAAACTCAGACTTAGGGCATAAATCAGTGGATCTAAACTACCAATTAGCCAGGCTAGTTACCACCTAGCACAATTAGATTTATTAGCAGCCCTGTTTAGGACCAGGGTGCTACATCTATAAAAAGCGTTTGCCTTTCATTTCTATTTTAAACTAAATGGTTTGTTTTGCAAGGTGATCATTTACAATCACTTTAAGAACTTCACTAAATAAATTCTTAAGTCAGCATGGTACAGTGCCATGTGTGTCAGTATAGTGTAGTGTCAGTATAGCGTGAGTATAGTGTGTCAGTATAGTGTAGTGTATCAGTATAGTGTGTCAATATAGTGTAGTGTCAGTATAGTGAGTTATGCAGTGTTTAACACAGCATTACATAACATTTAGTGCTGTATACCCTTTTTAAAAATTTTTTTTTTAAAGATTATACATTTCTGTCAGCGTTAGTCCTCAATGAACCACTTTTCATTTAATAAAGTATATCCAATCACACATTTCCCAGTTTCTATCCAATTTGGGTAATAAGCCCCCCATCATGTCTGGGAGGCCAACAAGGAGAAGCAAATGTATTCATGCCACTATAGGGGGTCAGCAGCGTCTGTGTCCACAGGCAAAGGTGGACGTGATCTGTCCTCAGGCAGGGCATCATTTGTCTCTGTTTAGTGATGTTGCCCATGCTATCCAGCCAAAGCATGCAGAGGAAGTGGTGGAGTGCCTTACTAAACCATCCTCACCCTCCTCATCCTCTACAACCCAAGCTGACACTAGTGGGAAGTCCACTGTAGCTACCAGAGTGGCTTATTCTGCCTCTGTCCACAGCTACTCCTGCCATAGCCCCAGCATCATGCATTGTAAAGACTTGGAAGCAGAGGAAACATACTGTATGTCAAACCTTAAGAGATGGTTTTCAGTCCCCAGAAACCTTGGGAGTAGTAGGTGGCTGGGAGGAGGCAGTTCCAGATACTGTAATCCTCAGTGGCCCTGAGGATTCTGCTTCTCATGCCTACACAAACTTGCAGTGCATGGGCTCCCTTATTCTTTAAAGCCTGTAAAAGGACCCGAGAATTCATAATATAAAGACGAAGGATCATTATTGGTTGGCAACCCTCTTTGATGATCGTTTCAAGAGGAAAGTCTCAGAACTCATCCTGTCCTTACAGAGGGAGCACAAGATGAAATATCTTGAGGCCCCCCCTAAAGAGGAGTTTATATAATGCCTTACCAGACTCTGGTAGGTTACAGTCTTATGGAAAATGTAGTTTTGAGGCTTCTGTTGGCCAAAGGAAAAGCAGTGGAGAAGGGGCCGCCTCAGTGATGCATTTCAAAATAGTTTCAGTCCTTGGCGCCCAGGGCTGTCAGCTTCAAGATTCCATCATATGGGCGAAGATTATCCAGGGGCAAAAACAGACATGGAGAGCTTTCCAGTAGACGATCCACTGGGTTTCAGGGTCATAAGAATAGATTACTGGTCAGAATTTGCCCAGTATACAATTGAGCTGTTGGGCTGCCCTGCATCCAGTGTGCTTTCCTATTGGCATTCAGTGCTGCCGGAGATTTTGTGACAGATCAAAGAGCGCGTCTGTCCACAAACTCTGTTGACCGGCTGACAATTGTCAAAATTAATCAGTCCTGGATTAGCAGCAGCCATCAAGTCCCTGATACCGATGTCGCTGATTAAGTGTTGTTGGGATCTTGAATCCCTGTAAGACTGTCTAGGCTGCCTAGCTTTGTGGGTGTTAATTTAATCTGGAAGTAATTTTTGGTATAGGTTTCATGGGCACAATTGATGCCCAAGGGCCAATCTTTCAGCACCTGTTTGACATGGGGCATCAAATTAAAAATTTTTACAGATAGGCCAATTCTTGCTTTCATCAAGAGTACCTCTAGAAAGTTACGGGGTGAAGGCACTACCAACACCCAAAGACCAATTTTTCCAGAACTTTGTGACAGGAGCATCAAATTTCAATTTTTTACAGCAAGGCCAAATCTTGCTTTTGTCAAAAGTACCTCTATAGGGTTACAGTGTGAAGGCACCACCAACACCTAAAGTCCAATTTTTCCACACCTGTTACTTCTATCAAAAGTCTGTGAAAGAAACAACAGACTTTATCTTTAAAAAAAAATGTAATCTTGCCCTGAGTGTACTATAATTTGGCTTCTTCACATAAGGCTTGCTCACTGTGGTGCAAAACTTTGTTATTTCCATCCTAAGTCTGCCAAAGAGACACCATTATTTAATACAAAAATCTCTAATCTTGTCCTGAGTGCAATAAATTGTGGCCTCATCAGACTGGCTCCTCAAGCAGTTGCTTACTAAATACAGAAAGCTTGCAGAGAAAATTTAATTGTCATTTTTTCTCTTTATAAATTTCAGTTTTGCTGCAGCAGGTTCTATACACGACACGGATGCACCAATTTACAGGCAAACTAAGGGGACCTCACAGGCACTATAATTAAAGGAATTTTTCATTTTTATTTTTTCACTTTAAGCATCATTAACCGCATGCCGACCAGCCAACGCAATTGTACTGCGGCAACATGACTCGGCTGCGCGAATCGCCGTCATGTTACGTCGGTAACATAGACTTCCACTAGGGGGAGCGTGCACGTGCCCCCTGCTCGCCCATGGAGCCGATGCGAGTGCCTGGCGGTTGCGATCACCGCCAGGCTCCCGCGATCGCTCGGGGCACACGGAGAACTGGGATCTGTGTGTGTAAACACACAGTTTCCTGTTCTCTGAGGGGAGAACAGATAGATCGTCTGTTCATACAGAGTATGAACAGCGATCTGTCATCTCCCCTGCACAGTCCCACCCCCCTTCACTTAAAACACAAGCTAGGACACACTTAACCCCTTCACTGCCCCCTAGTGGTTAATCCCTTCACTGTCAGTGACATTTTTACAGTTATCAATGCAATTTTATAGCATTGATCGCTGTAAAAATGCCAATGGTCCCAAAAATGTGTCAAAATTGTCCGACGTGTCCGCCATATTGTCGCAATCCCGATTAAAATCGCAGATAAAAAAATAAAAATAAAATAAAAATAATAATAAACAAGCCATAAAACTATCACCTATTTTGTAGACGCTATAACTTTTGCGCAAACCAATCAATATACGCTTATTTCGATTTTTTTCTACCAAAAATATGTAGAAGAACACATAAACTACACTGAGAAAAAAAATTGTTCTTTTATGTATTTTTGGGGGATATTTATTATAGCAAAAAATATTGCGTTATTTTCAAAATTGTCGCTTTTTTTGTTTATAGCGAAATCATCTTTTTTAAAAAGTTCTTTTTGCATTGGTACATGTCCCCCCGGGGCAGTGCCTGGGCCCCCATACAATGTTTTATGGCCAATAACCTGCATATAAGCCTTTAAAATGGGGACTTTAGATTTTTTCAAATTCAGGTCCCATAGACTTCAATAGGGTTTGTGGTTCGGGTCCGAACTTTTGCGATTTTCGAGAGTTCTGGCATGAACCAAACTAGGTGGGCCCCATAAACCGCTTGTGTGTATGACACTGTGGTATGTATTTTGGAATGAGGATGTAGTGTATGCTACAAAGCCAACAGAACATGCAAATGCAGGAACCATAATGTATAAGGGTACTGGAAAGCACTATCTTACCTTGTCCATAATGCTGGCTTTGTTCTGCATCCAGGCTTTGCCCATCACCCAAAGAGGTCTTCAGAGTCAGGGTGTCATAGGATTGAACCACAGTCCTGAACCTGTATAGCAATGTGCGACCAACTACATTCAAGTTGTGTGCTAAATACAGTGCCCAAACCAAACCTTACAGACTGGCTCCACTGCCGCAGGGTCCAAGAAGGTTCTAAAGGTGAACTCAAGTGTAACTGATGCAGAAACTACTAGTGAGGCATGAAGGCAATAAGCAGTCAGAACTTGATAGAAGTCGAAGGAGGTAAAATGAATTTGGCAAAGAATAGAAGAGAAGATGCACATCACCTGAGGACACTAACAAAAAATTGGAGCCTCACCAAGGGGGCATGGTCATATGAATACACTAGAGAGCAGACCGAGCAAAGCTTTTGCCAGTGTCCAATCACCTGAAAGAAGCAGCAAATAACCCATGGTCATTGAATCGATCCCAGTGTCCTGTACTGGGAGATAAAGATAAAACATTGGCATGACTCTTGCAGAATACTCTATTAGCAATATAGCAAAGGCACAGCAGTGATAAGTGAAAGTGTGAAATGAAGAGTTAACTACAGTTTTTAAAACAAAGACTAAAGGCTTCTGTGGAAAATGTGGTTTTAAATACATTTTCACTATACATCCAAAGAAGGTGTGCAGTGTCTGTCTAAACAAATGGTATTAGATTGCCTTTAAGGTTAAGGCCTGCTTCCAACTTACGTGTTGCAGTAATTTAATTGGTGCGTTACCGTGCCACAAGGCACCCCAACGCAGTGTACATAGAACAGAGATTATCATTGCATGTCATATATGTAGCTAGAGTTGTTAGTGTTATATAAGAATAGGACAGTATAGATTACCTTGTGTATTTACATGTGATACGTTAGTTTATGATGGCCTGAATACAATCAATTAGAATATGGATAAAACCCCTTTCAATCTAAGGTCCCCATTAAAATGGCCGCCAATGTTAAACATTAAGAATAAAAAACATGGCCACCATAATACAAATAGAAGGACCAAGGCAAAATGGCCGATGGGATGTACAAGAGCGGACTCCAACAAGAGGGCCACCATCCCATTCAACTGCATGTATTATAAAAGGACACTTTGTCACCTGGCCTATTCCCCCCTGATGAAGTCACGTGAGTCACGTGAGCGTGACATAATGCGTAGGGCGAGAGGAGAGGCTGATGTGGACCGGATGTGATGCAGTAGGATGCTCTGGAGTTTCAGTTGCAGGGATTTATCTTTGTAAATGTGAGTGTATAACAACCTAATAAATGGATCCCGGTTTAACTACACTATGAGAGCCCTGTATTTTTACTTCCTTTGTTGAGAGCTATGCATGAATTTATAGGTGAATTTAAAGGAGCCATATACACTTCTGGCATAATAAAGTGATCTGGAGAGGGACCCCTGTGGATGGGAGGAGTGAGTGGTACCCATTCAAAGAAGGAGAGATATAAGGTGTAATATTCAACATATTTGAGGTGAGAGTTCTGGGAGCCTATAAAGGGCACGTGGTATTTTATGTACTTTATGGTTTACCCATTGGTGGAGAGTGAAGGGAGCAACATGAGGAATATATTTGAAGACTGTGGATCTTTTAGGAGAATATGGACTATTATCACAAATAGCCACTGTGTATTGACACTTGTTGATTCATTTATTCATAAGGAATATTAATTGAATTTTTTACAGTTCTTAGTTTTTATTGTGACAATACTTTTTATATTGGTACATGAAGCAATGCATTATGTATAATTAGCACATTCAGAAATGTGCACTTTATAGCAGTGCAGCAGTACACACTAGCGAGAATACCCTTATTTTTTGTGGGAACACAACCAGTGCTAGCAGCAGGCTTAAAAGAGATTTGAATTTAAATTAATAGTTATTTAAAGCATCTAATACACACTTTTATTATTCACACAACAGATTTAGTAGCGCAAGAGTATTCATATCAGTATACCCAAACACACTGAACCTGCATTGCAGCATACCACAGCATACAGTAAAGCACTACTGTGCTTTTTGATGTGTTGTGCTAAAAATATAAGACAGGTGTCATTTTAGGTACATTACAATGCTACAGGCTAAATGGAATGCCTTAATGTAATGCATATTAACACATGTGCTTTAAAACACAGCATTGGACTGCAGGGGAGTGAAGTGGCTCTTAACCAGTACAGTGCCCTGATGGAGAGTGTGCTGGCTGGAGTGTCATTTTGTCTGTACATTGTAACTGATGTTAAAATACACAAAACAGAGAGCCACTGTCCATTCTTCCACCTTTTCCTCCTCCACAATACACATGGAAACAGTGAATGAAAAATACATCAAATCCCTAAAAGAAAAAACTAATAGGGCTTTTAAGGTACCACACCAAAAAATAAGTATATTAAAAGTAAGTAAGTAATAAGTAATAATAGTGAACAATACAGTTACATATTTGTCAGTGATTATTAATCATGCCCCGATGAACCATGGCTTCCCATCTAGATCTCCCTGACATGTTTCACAGGACAATGCACGCATCCTCTGGGAAAACTGGCATA
The DNA here is from genome assembly GCF_042186555.1 of Aquarana catesbeiana. Classification (NCBI taxonomy): domain Eukaryota; kingdom Metazoa; phylum Chordata; class Amphibia; order Anura; family Ranidae; genus Aquarana; species Aquarana catesbeiana. The sequence goes on from NC_133331.1 coordinate 191,968,382, forward strand.
CGTTTCTAGGATTACAAACAGAGTAATGAGCATCATATCATACACATTAATTAGACAGCATTAATTGTATACATATAACAACACTACCTGCTGTGAATTCTCAGATTACATATATCTTGTCCCCAATTTCAAGGAACCATGATCGCTGACGCTGTGTATGAAAGAGACCCAGCCATGCAGGAACCTGTGGATAGTGGTGTTAAATTACAGGGAGCATATATAGATAATATAAGGGTTGAATGAAATGGGGGAACTGGGTACCTACTTCCTATGAAAACAGTGGCCTCGACCTTCTCATTGTGAGGACCCTTTCAATTCACTGCTCCTGCCTTGTTGATGCAAAAAGAGTGAAAGCCATTTTGTGGATCAGAGGGGATGCTAGCATTGATGAGAAACCAACATTACAACCAACATATGCAAAAACACGTGACAACAGAATTTTCCAAATCACTTAGGCAAGCATTTCTAATGATCTACTTGACTGAAGTGAAGCAGCCAGTACATCAAAAACTCTGACTTGGTGTGCAGATCAGTTCACTCACTAATACATTACAGCTGTACAACATAACACACCATTTAAACTTCATGAGCTGATATTCATTGTAGATAATTCATGCATTTTGTATAAGGTTCAATAGAGTATGCTTTTATGAGGCAATCTTGACAACACTAAATACAGGTATATACTGTAATAAAACTAATACCAAACATTTAGCTTTTTTTACAAAGGACACCCAGGTTAATTAGAGGTGTATTTATTGTAAATATACATATATTCACAGATTCCCTGCTGAACTGGAGCTGAATGGGATGGATATCAGTTTATTGACAGTGTGTCCACATTTGCACAGCAGACAGGGGCAGACCTATGATTGCTCAATGGGGAGCTGGATGTAAATGGACTTATGTCCATTTACATCAGGCTACCTCCATAAACTTGGAAAAGGATACACTCTTATTCCTTTTTTATCTGGACCTGGAGGGACTCGGAGGTAGGCGAGTGTAAACAGACACAAGTTCCTTTACATCAACCTGCCCAGATCCACATGGAGCTTCTAGTCAGGTCCACCTGAAAAACAGTCAGGTAAATCCCGTGCTCAAGGTCCCTGACACTAAGGAGTCATGTTTCTTACCACAAAAAAACTAAATTATAAACTAGATAGCAATAATCACCGCAATATATTCCCATGCTAAAGATTAGCACAAATAAAGCATTACGTGTGACCATACCTATACTCATTAGTTTTTTTTCCTGTTTGTGCACGTGTTAAGTCTACTACAGATAATCATCTCTCTGTACAAATACTATTCAGTTATTAATATGCATTAATATTTTATATGTCTCTGCCACTGCATGATTCATAAATTCCATTCCAGCTGTACATTATTTTCAGGAACCAAAAACATTCTATGTTTAAATTAATAACTTAACGTATAATGTCATTAAGTGTTCTTGCATAGCAAGACCACTTACTGTTATCTCACATATATATTATTCTTATTATTATAGCCAAATTTACCACCCTAACTCCTCCCACAGTTTTTACACTACATAGACAAGTAATATACCGAAACGTGCGGATTGTTCCCGAATGGTGTGCTATTACTTTGTGGAACGTTTCGCCGAATGGTTCACGAAATATCGTCGTTTTTGCGGCGAAATTGGTCCCATAGGAATGAATGGGGAAACTAGAGTGGGAGATGACAAAAGCTGGAAAATCAGAACATGATTTCTAAACTGCCGCCACTCCCTCATTTTCAAGCCCACCTACACAAATCTTATATCAAAACGTTCAGCTATCCCTGCTGCCACTAAACATGTCCACGGCTAAGCCATAGTCCTGATAGTTTTCACAATATGACCATTTGTTTGCAACTCACGCCGTCCATTGACATTCATTGAAACTACACTCTAGCCCCCTCCAAATTTGAAGGGCAATTTCTAAACTGCGACTGTGCCTTCATTTTTAATATTTCAGAGACATACTATACATCAAAATCTAGGTCTGGGTCTTGTGATTCTCACAATATAAAGATCTTCGCTGTAGGATGTATAGTTTTTAAAATACGGCCATTTGTTTAGAGGTCATTTCAGGAAATTTTAGCCATTAATCAGAGTGTACTGTTAGTGTTTGTTTTGTTGCCATGGTTACCAAACCTTCTGTTATACACAGGGGGGGAAGGTGGCTGGAGCATCTCAGCTGATTACAGAGCCCGGGGGAGGGGACAGACACACCATGTACTGATTTATAATAGAGGAATATGATGGGGCAGTTTTGATGGGGTAATTCTGATGGGGCAGTTTTGATGAAGCAGTATTTGGGAAGCATAAACAGGGCATGAGCGTTGCTAGGAAACAGTGGTTGTAAACACAAGATGCTGAGACACTCCAAATGCATGTGACTTCATCTGCTAGACTTGATAATGCTTGTAGACTCCTCCCACAGTTTTCACACTACAGAGACAAATAATATACCGAAACGAGCGGATTGTTCCCGATTGGTGTGTTATTACTTTGTGGAATGTTTTGCCGAATGGTCCACGAAATGACGTTTTTGCGGCGAAATTGGTCCCATAGGAATGAATGGCGAAATGTTCAAAACTAGAGTGGGAAGTGACAAAAGCTGACAACCCCATGATCAGCCAAAACATTATGACCACCCCATGATCAGCCAAAACATTATGACCGCCCCATGTAAAAAAAAAAATATTTTTGAAAAAAAAAAAATCATTTTTGAAAAAAGAAAAAAAATTTTTTTGAAAAAAAAAATATTTTTGAAAAAAAAAATTATTTTTGAAAAAAAAAAATATTTTTGAAAAAAAAATTTCTTTTAAAAAAAAAATTATTTTTGAAAAAAAAATATATTTGAAAAAAAAAAATATTTTTGAAAAAAAAAATTATTTTTGAAAAAAAAAATTACCTTTGAAAAAAAAAATTACTTTTGAAAAAAAAAATCATTTTTGAAGAAAAAAAAATCATTTTTGATTAAAAAAAATTCATTTTTGAAAAAAAAAAATACTTTTGAAAAAAATGTTCAGCTCTTTCAGCGAATGATGGAACTTTTTTACTACTATTTATACTTTTTAAAATATTAAGCTTTTTAACACTTTTCACAGTTACTCAAGCCACTCCACCCCACCCAGTTACTCCGCCCACTCCAGTTGTAGAGGCAAGAACACTTTCACAATTTCCCCAGAAATTGTACCTTTTCTAGTTTTAATTATTATCAACCCTGGATGTACTGTATATACCAGTGATCATGAACCTTGACACTCCAGATGTTTTTGAACTACATTTCCCATGATGCTCAACTACACTGCAGAGTGCAAGAGCATCATGGGAAATGTAGTTCAAAAACATCTGGAGTGCCAAGGTTCGCCATCACTGGTATATACCATATATACCTCTATACCATAATACATGTAAATATTAGGGGTGCAACGGATTGTCACCGATCTGTGATCCGAACGGGTCAACCCGTTCTGATCGGCACACAGGTGATGCGCGGAGCGCTTCGCTGCCTCGGCCTTAGGAAAGGCCACGGCTTTGGCCTAGCTCCAGAGCGGTGGCCATCTTGGTACACCCGGCGGCGGCCTAGGTGAGCACTGATGTCATCATCACCCGCCTAAACAAGCAAGCAGACAATCGTAGGGGAGATGTGGGGAGATGTGGATATTAGTGGGGGAGATGTGGGGAGATGTGGATATTAGTGGGGGAGATGTGGAGAGATGTGGGTATTACAGTGGGGGAAATGTGGGGAGATGTGGATATTACAGTGGGGGAGATGTGGATATTACAGTGGGGGAGATGTGGATATTACAGTGGGGGGAGATGTGGGGAGATGTGGATATTACAGTGGAGGAGATGTGGGGAGATGTGGATATTACAATGGGGGAGATGTGGATATTACAGTGGGGGGAGATGTGGACATTACAGTGGGAGAGATGTGGATATTACAGTGGGGGAGATGTGGATATTACAGTGGGAAGATTGTGGATATTACAGTGGGGGAGATGTGGATATTACAGTGGGGAGATGTGGATATTACAGTGGGGGAGATGTCCATTACAGTGGGGGAGATGACGTGGATATTACAGTGGGGGAGATTGTGGATATTACAATGGGGGAGATTGTGGATATTACAGTGGGGGTTATGTTTATTTGTCTTGTCTTTTTTTTTTGCTGATCCGAAAAATGATCCGATCCGTGACTCTGATCCGAGGTACGATCCGAACCGTGAGTTTTTTGATCCGTTGCACCTCTAGTAAATATATTTCTAGGCACTGTATTTTTTGGTTATCTTCTTTACTGCCACTGATTCTTCACATTGTCATATCCTTCACACTTTTTTTAATCGGTTACTGTTATTGTACTTTAAAGTAATATTTTTGCCTTTGCTGTAAATTTTTTCTTGAAATGCATTGAGGCACACAGAAATGTGTGCATTCTTAAACAGTCAGGTTTTATTACTGTCTCATATTTGTCAGCAAGCAGTAATTATGGCTATTAACATAGGGTGTGGGGGGCAAGGACTGGCAAAAAGCTTTGTTCCTCAATGGACTTCAAGAAAAGGACTTTAAGGGAAGTATAAAAATGCTTTTTTATCATCCATTGAGGAACACAGGAATTTCTAAGCAGTCAAAATGTCCAAAGCCGCTTGGGGGGGGGGGAGTACCCCAGAGCAGGGGGATAGGACCATTCCCTCCCTGGCCAAAGAGCATTGAACAGTGTCCAGGACTTTTTGGTACAAAAAAAAAATCTAGGTGTCTTTTCTAGATTCCAGCCTCCCTGACTGAGAGAAAGAGGCCAAAAAAAGTCAGAGACTGCAAAAGCAGGGTAAACCATATTACATTCATATCTCCCAACAATCCCACAAACCCTGAAGAAGGGGAACAGTAAAAAGTTTTCTACACCTAAGGGAGAGGACTTGGATTGAACAGCTCCACTTAAGGGCAACTCAAAATTACTAGCACTAGATAACTGGTAAATCAAATTTAGGTAATGTTTGCATAAGATACACCTCTTGATACTGTTTGCACTGCAGGAATCCAAAAAAGTGACTCTCTTTAGGGGAGGCCCTCTCAGCTTCTTGTACTAAGGATGCCAGAAAAAGACATCAGGGTGAACAGGGTGCAGAGTTCTGAACAGTTTTCAGAAATTATAAGGGAGTATAAAAGAGTTAGGTCCTTGGTAGGGAAGGAAGCCAGATGAACCTGTATACCTGTTAACCTTGAAGGTCAAGAAGCCCCTCAGGATATGGATAAGGCTGAGGTGATTCAAACATCTCAAGGGGTGCAACAATCTGTGAGGGAAAAATGACTTCTGAGTGGGGGGGATTGAATTTGAGTGGAAAATTATTTTCATGGTTACATCATTCTTAGGGAATTAGGAACCAAACAAACCTGCAAAGATGTCCAACAGGGGGCAGCAATACCAAAAAGGTGAAGAAGGGCAGCTGAAAAAGGTGCCTCACTCAGGGGCCTGGAGAGAAAGCTACAGGTGGAGAATTGAGTATCCAAATGCTCTATGACACAAGGGCTTGCCCTTGTTATTATGGTGTTCTCGTTAAAGGATTTGAGCTATAGTGACATGGTTTCACAAATAAAATTCACCTCCAACAGGGAATGGAGAGTTTTTTTTGTTGAAAATGTATACTTTATTTGCAAAAAAATATACAAAAAACAAATGCTTCAACAGGGTACATTCCACTCTGTAGTGCGACGCAGCGCATAAGTACACTACATAACAATACAGTTTCAAGCATACAAATAAATTACATTCATCCTGCAGTATGATGCCTGATGTGCTGCGCAGAGTAATAATACCCCGAAACATCACATCATGCATGACGCCGCATTACCCTGAAAGCATTACTTCAAAAACATGTCACAAAAATGTCAAGTCATATACTGTCAAATAGCATTCCAATGGGCAACGGGTGTGATAGGGGGGTGGAGGAGGTGGGGGGGGGCAGAGTTCACAGGCCCGAAGCTTTATTGAACTGTCAAAGGATACACAGGGGGGGAAAGGGGGGGGGGAATCTTCAGATCTCCTCTTCCTCCTTAAAGTCCATCAAGTTATAGTCTCTGAGCAGACTGTGGACCAGTCTGTGACAGTCCTTGATGGACATCCTCTCCCGTTGGTGGATGAGACGCTTTCTGGCGCACCATAAAGCGTCCTTAAAGCAGCACAGCACCCGCCAGGTGCTGTCAATGTCCTCCTGTGAATGAGTTCCACAGAAGAGTCCGTTCAACACAGCAAAGTGTGTAATAGCAGTCTGTGGTACAAAGTCTTTCAGTTCAGGTTCCAAGGCCCTCAACAGGCCCTGTGCAAAGGGGCACTCCCAGAAAACATGAAAAGCAGTTTCCTCCTGGATGATGCAAAAGGGACAGTGCCTGTATCTGCACAGGTTTCTGGCATGCATGAATGTCCTGAGTGGCAACCCCCCTTGGATTGCCATCCATGCCAGGATCTTTGTGCCTGTTGGTGAGTCTCTTTGAAGAAACATTCCTCCATACCACTTTGCAAGTGGATGACCAGACCCCAAGGATTTTGATGAAGTCCGCTTTGATGCTGAAAGGGACGGGTGCAGAAAAAGGCAGGAACCACTTTCCGAAGAGCATGACCTCTGATTTCCCGCAGTTGACCTTTGCCCCTGAAGCTTGGCCGAAGTCCTCACAGGTCTGGGAATGGAGAGTTACTGTAGTTAATTCAACCAGGGTCCTAAGCAGAGAGTCTAACTGTCTGTCAGTAAAAACCTAAAAGGTGAGAACACCATCAACCCAACTGGCTGTGTGCTTGTTAAGGTGGATCACACTAGGGGAAGTATGTTACTGCCAGGTTCTTCAGGTAAAAAGAAAACTACTTGATGTCATGGAGGAGATTGATCCAAGGATAAACACAGGAGCCTGGAGATTCCTTGTTAACTGAGCCCAGGGACGATCATCAGCGCAGACCAAACTTAAGTGCGAGGTCACATATCCTGAGGTGAGGATATTACCATAGGGGGAAGCAGAAGAGTGCTGATACTTTGATTATATGTGGGGCAGTTTTTGCACAGATAACGCTGAAGTTTACACAGGATTTACAGTGATGGACTTGTATTTTTTGAAGCAGTACACAGAAGGACATTCATTTTGCATTTTTTTTTATATTTTTTTCACTTGATTTATTTATTTTTGTTTATCACAATTATTATTCAATATAAAGTGTTAAGTGAATGTATTATATAGAACAACACGTGCATATAGGGATAGCGCAGCACTATATATTATTTTAACTTTAAATATTTTGTTTGCACCAAGCTCGTCCAAATGAAATAATTACTTCACTCACAGATGCAGCGACTGGAAGCATTGTATAAATTGTATGTAGCCTCAGCTACATACAGTACACAGAGCTGTGTTATGGTAGTGAGATGAGAACTTTCTGTCCTGCTCCAGAAACAAAATCGAGTCAGACTGAGTGCTGCTCAGCAATTCATAGAAAGCTTTGCTATCTATGAATAAATGCAAAGCTTCCTCTGATTGGCTGGAGAGGAGTTTGTGACATCATCAACCCACCTCTCCGCCAATCAGAGGAAACTTTGTATTCACACATAGAATACAAAGCTTCCTCTGAATGGCTGAGCAATAGAGATGAGCTTCGAGTTCGAGTCGAACTCATGTTCGACTCGAACATTGGCTGTTCGCAAGTTCGCCTAACAGCGAACAATTTGGGGTGTTCGCGGCAAATTCGAATGCCGCGGAACACCCTTTAAAAGTCTATGGGAGAAATCAAAAGTGCTAATTTTAAAGGCTTATATGCAAGTTATTGTCATAAAAAGTGTTTGGGGACCCGGGTCCTGCCCCAGGGGACATGGATCAATGCAAAAAAAAGTTTTAAAAACTGACTTTTTTTCAGGAGCAGTGATTTTAATAATGCTTAAAGTCAAACAATAAAAGTGTAATATCCCTTTAAATTTCGTAGCTGGGGGGTGTCTATAGTATGCCTGTAAAGGGGCGCATGTTTCTCGTGTTTAGAACAGTCTGACAGCAAAATGACATTTCGAAGGAAAAAACCCATTTAAATCTACTCGCGGCTATTGCCGACAATACACATAGAAGTTCATTGATAAAAACGGCATGGGAATTCCCCACAGGGGAACCCCGAACCAAAATTAAAAAAAAAAAATGACGTGGTAGTCCCCCTAAATTCCATACCAGGCCCTTCAGGTCTGGTATGGATATTAAGGGGAACCCCGGCCAAAATTAAAAAAAAAAAAATCTTCTTCTCCTCGGGCCGCTCCGCACCCATGGCATGGGGGAGGCTCCCGCTCTTCTCTTCTTCTTTTCTTCTCTTCTTCTCTTCTTCATTTTCTTCTCCGCGCCGCTCCGCACCCATGCTGGCATGGAGGGAGGCTCCCTCCACTACACTTTTATTGTTTGACTTTAAGCATTATTAAAATCACTGCTCCTGAAAAAAACGGCCGTTTTTAAAACTTTTTTTTGCATTGATCCATGTCCCCTGTGGCAGGACCCGGGTCCCCAAACACTTTTTATGACAATTCCTTAAATACTGCATGCTTGGACTATTACATAATTACTGCATGCATTTCATTATTTATTACTGTCTGCAAATTGAGTTTAACACCTTTTCATGTGGTATTTACCGAGTGTTTTGCGGTAAATACCGCAAAACGGTCTAGTGAATTGACAGTTTCAGCATCGTATGTGATATTTAGGCAAAGTGTGTCCTCACACCTAAATATCTCATGCGGGTTCATTCTGTGAATAGAGCTCAATATTAGGAAATATGACAAGAATACTTAACTAAAGATTATGTACTACCCATGATGGCCTGGCCAATGATCAGGTTCAGACACATGCTTAATGGCAGATCTGATATGAGATAGAGATCTTTTAAGTTTTGGCTGTGGTAATACAGGATTTGTGTAAGGAATGGCCAACTCCCCCCCACTGGAGCAAAATGACATTCAAAGGTAAAAAGCACGTTCCTTAAAAGAAATTAGTGGGCTAGTTTGTCCATATCCAAGAGGTCCCCGGGTTACAAACAAGATAGGGTCTGTAGGTTTTTTCCTAAGTTGAATCTGTTTGTAAATAGGAACAGGTAAATTTTTTAAGTGTAGCTCCATCCCAAAAAATATTTTTAAGCTTTTTGGATATCATAGGGAAGAGTTAACACCCCTGTAACGTTTGTTTTGCTGTCTGTTCCATTGTTCAGAAGAGTTCCCCTCACTTTCTGTCCCAATGACAACTGTATTTTGAAAATTTTGGGTTGTTGTGAAAACAAGCCTTGGTGATAAAGCATCAGTGGAGACACCTTTTTCGTATAATAACTCTTACAGGAGTGAATTTCCCTTCCTATGGGTAGATTTCCTCTCACTTCCTGTTGTCTCCCTCCGTTTGTAAGTAGGAGTCGTTTGTAAGTCAGATGTTTGTACCTAGGGGACCGTCTGTAGTCAGTTTACAATCACATACCTATAGCATTACATCGGCTAAAGTGATGATCCTTATATGTCTTGTTTGCCCCTTAACCAAAATTTGGAGGCTTATGCCGCGTACACACAAGCGGACTTCTCGTCCGCCAGAACTCCGAAGGACTTTTCGACGGAGTTCCCACGGAGTTGCGACAGAGTTCCAACGAAATGGACTTGCCTACACACAATCACACCAAAGTCTGATCGTTTCAAACATGATGGTGTACGACCGGACTAGAATGAGGAAGTTCATAGCCAGTAGCCAATAGCTGCCCTTGCGTCCTTTTTTGTCCATCGGACTAGCATACAGATGAACAGATTTTTCGATTGGACTCGAGGCGTCAGAAAAATTTGAAACATGTTCTATTTCTAGGTCCGTCTGAATTTTCAAACAGAAAAGATCCGTTGAAGGTCCGATGAAGCCCACACACAATCGGAATGTCCAATGGAATTGTTCCGAACCTTTTCTGCCGGGCAGTCCGCTCATGTGTACGCGGCATTAGAATTCATTAGTGAGCCACAATAATAATAAGAAAAATATGTAATATGTAATTTCCCTATCAGCAAGGAGCACCAGTTCATGAATAATTAACATGTGAATGGTATGTTAAAACGCCTTCTTAATTTGTTGTGACCAGCCAGGGGAAGAATTTGTCCTCATTCTATTTCCTCTTACATACAGTATATATAAAGGCCCCATTGAAAGCTATTCAAACAACAAATTCTCTTCAAACTCCTATATCTTCTAAGAAGAAAAAACAAATCTAAAAGCAGATATGTCTGGAACAAAAAAATGTGCCAGCCAGAAGATCAAATGCCAAGATCCTTGCCAAATAACCCCAGTCTGCAAAGATCCATGCCAAGACCGTAAGTGATTTAAAAATGCAACTTAACTTTTATAACACTTGTACTACATTTATTGTAAAATTAATGTTTTTCTTGCAATTTGCTATTAAGTCAGAATATGTACTTATATCAGTTATCACTTATGCATCAGTTATATCAATTTTAGCTGGAAATTACTATTAACGCGACTCTGTTGCTAAATTCAAACTGCCAAAATAAGTCCCCTGCACTGAAAATTGTAAATACTTACCTCCGCAATCTGTGATGGCACTGTAATTAAAATAAATCACTGCTTAAAGATTAAAGAGACTCATATTTTCTGGAGTGGATTTGTGGTCTGTCGCTGCACTCTGTGGTTCCTACCACCAGCCCCTAGGTCACTATCATGTCCTGCAGTGATGTAGGGGATAATAGGAGAAACCACTAAGCCCAGCAGGGGAGGAGCAGGAAACCAACAATGCCTGTAAAGCTTGATTTTTTATTTAAATAACAAACATATTGTACTTACCTGCTCTGCGCAATGGTTTTGGACAGTGTGGTTCCAATCCCCCTCTTCTCAGGTCCCCCACTGGCACTCTCTGCTCTTCCTCTTCTTGGTGGGCCCCCATAGGAAGTATCTCCTGAGCCATGCTGTCTACATCCTTGGACACAGACAGTGCGGCTCAGCCCCGCCCCCCACTCTTTGCTCACAGAATTTAATTGACAGCAGTAGAAGCCAATTACTCCCACTGCTACCTCTGTGAGCAAAGGGAGGGGAGAGAGCCACTGCAGGTGGGCACATCGCTGGATCGAAAGAACTCAGGTAAGTATTCAGGAGAGGTCCATACAGATACAGGAACATTTTTTACCTAAATACAGGGAATGCATTAGGGTAAAACATGTCCAGCCAGGGCAAATTGCTATATTTTGAGTACTTACTGTACTCTACAATATAATAGTCTCTACATCATAGGGGTACACCCCAAAGCCTATTGCATTAGGGTGTGCACCCCAAAGCTCAAAAGCTCAAGCACATTTGTGTGTGTGTATATATATATATATATATATATATATATATATATATATATATATATATAAAATGAGGGAGTCAGTAGGGCAGTGGACGGTGTAAGTAGTTTTTATTTATTTATTTTATTTTATATTATTTTTTTATTCAATTGTTAAAGCTCAAACACATTTGCGTGTGTGTGTGTGTGTGTGTGTGTGTGTATATATATATATATATATATATATATATATATATATATATATATATATATATATATATATAGTCAGGTCCATAAATATTGGGACATCGACACAATTCTAATCTTTTTGGCTCTATACACCACCACCATGGATTTGAAATGAAACAAACAAAATGTGCTTTAACTGCAGATTTTAATCTTTAATTTGAGGGTATTTACATCCAAATCAGGTGAACGGTGTAGGAATCACAACAGTTTGTATATGTGCCTCCCACTTTTTAAGGGACCAAAAGTAATGGGACAATTGGCTGCTCAGCTGTTCCATGGCCAGGTGTGTGTTATTCCCTCATTATCCCATTTACAAGGAGCAGAGAAAAGGTCCAGAGTTCATTTCAAATGTGCTATTTGCATTTGGAATCTGTTGCTGTCAACTCTCAATATGAGATCCAAAGAGCTGTCACTATCAGTGAAGCAAGCCATCATTAGGCTGAAAAAACAAAACAAACCCATCAGAGAGATAGCAAAAACATTAGGTGTGGCCAAATCAACTGTTTGGAGCATCCTTAAAAAGAAAGAATGCACTGGTGAGCTCAGCAACACCAAAAGACCCGGAACACCACGGAAAACAACTGTGGTGGATGGCCGAAGAATTCTTTCCCTGGTGAAGAAAACCCCCCTCACAACAGTTGGCCAGATCAAGAACACTCTCCAGGAGGTAGGTGTATGTGTGTCAAAGTCAACAATCAAGAGAAGACTTCACCAGAGTGAATACAGAGGGTTCACCACAAGATGTAAACCATTGGTGAGCCTCAAAAACAGGAATGCCAGATTAGAGTTTGCCAAACAACATCTCAAAAAGCTTTCACAGTTCTTGAACAACACCCTATGGACAGATGAAACCAAGATCAACTTGTACCAGAGTGATGGGAAGAGAAGAGTATGGAGAAGGAAAGGAACCGCTCATGATCCAAAGCATATCACCTCATCAGTGAAGCATGGTGGTGGTAGTGTCATGGCGTGGGCATGTATGGCTGCCAATGGAACTGGTTCTCTTGTATTTATTGATGATGTGACTGCTGACAAAAGCAGCAGGATGAATTCTGAAGTGTTTTGGGCAATATTATCTGCTCATATTCAGCAAAATGCTTCAGAATTCATTGGACGACGCTTTACAGTGCAGGTGGACAATGACCTGAAGCATACTGTGAAAGCAACCAAAGAGTTTTTTAAGGGAAAGAAGTGGAATGTTATGCAATGGCCAAGTCAATCACCTGACTTGAATCTGACTGAGCATGCATTTAACTTGCTGAAGACAAAACTGAAGGGAAAATGCCCCAAGAACAAGCAGGAACTGAAGACAGTTGCAGTAGAGGCCTGGCAGAGCATCACCAGGGATGAAACCCAGCATCTGGGGATGTCTATGCATTCCAGACTTCAGGCTTTAGTTGACTGTAAAGGATTTGCAGCCAAGTATTAAAAAATGAAAGTTTGATGGATGATTGTTAATCTGTCCCAATACTTTTGGTCCCTTAAAAAGTGGAAGGCACATATACAAACGGTTGTAATTCCTACACCGTTCACCTGATTTGGATGTAAATACCTTCACATTAAAGCTGAAAGTCTACAGTTAAAGCACATCTTGTTAGTTTCATTTCAAATCCATTGTGGTGGTGTATAGAGCCAAAAAGATTAGAATTGTGTCGATGTCCCAATATTTATGGACCTGACTATATATATATATATATATATATATATATATATATATATATATACTGAGGGAGTCAGTAGGGCAGTGGATGGTGTCAGTAGTTTTTATTTTTATTATTTTATTTTTAATAATTTTTTTACTATTTTTTTTCAAATGTTTTAGGAGCCCCATTAGGGGGCTGTGGTGAAATAACAGATGTTTAAACAGGGGGGAATCTGTTCCATACTGGGTTTTTTTCCATACTGGCACACCCTGTGTGCACACCTATGCTCTACATATTAGTCAAAGATAAATTAGACTGTAGAGATGTGGAATGAAATATGTTAAGCAGAACGTAATTTCAATTTCTGACTGAAGTTTACCTTAAAGTGAATGTAAACCCACCACTCACCCAGTATAAACTAATGGCACAGTATTAATGTATATATACATGCAAGCATCCTGCATGTATCCCTACCTTGCAAATGTCACCCCCTTCAGCAGTAGGAGCCCCACAAAACTCTGGAATCGGTGGGTGGGTCTCTTTGCTGGAGCTCGGTGGGTGGAGTTGTGATGTCACAAGACTCCCCGCCCACCTCTACACCCTCCTATTCCTGAGTTTTGAGTAATATCCAGTCAAAACTCAGGAAAGGCACCACATGACTTCAGCATGTCCAGTCATGCTGAGGTGTGGAGCAGCCAATCATGGGAGAACTGGAGAAGAAAGGAGGGGGGATGTGAAGCTGGAACCATAACACTCTCTCTCTCTCTCTCTCATGCCGTTCATGAGATAAAGAAATCAGATGTCAGTCACAGCAGTGGGGAATGTGGCGACACAAACATATCTGTGTGTCGTTTTTATGTTGCTACAAAAAGACAAGAGGATTGCTCAGAGCAGGATTAACTCTTTGTGGCAAGACTGGGGACTTGACATCTTCTACTGTACCAGGTAGAAGTCTTCATTAAAAAAATGTTTTTCAGGTTTACATCCACTTTAAGCAAGTGAAATTGAGGTTAAGTATTCTGACTTTGCTTACCACTTGCTTTTGCTGTCTCTACGACACATAAAAGGGTTAGTTACATAACACAGAATCATGTCATGGCTGTATTAATACCATTCAGAAGAACATCCAATAAAGCCTAAGTTCAGTCCAAAAAAAAAGCACAAGGGACTGTACCTACAATCAATGTGAAGTGTCTCTAGTACTGCTGGCTGGCTTATGCCGGCCATATACGGTTCGAATTTCAAAAGAATTTTCTTTCGGAAAATGGTATCAAAGAATTTTCGTATGAATTTCGCACCATTAGTGGGCTGCAACAACGGCCGATTTTCTTGCAGCAATCAAATTTGAGGAATCGGACATGTTGGAAATTTTTTTAAAAACTAACGATTTTCTAATCAATGATGTGAGAATCGTGCGATAAATGTAATAAGAAAAGAAAATTTACGTAGAGAAAAGAAGATTCCCGCCCACGAAAATTCTTTTCTTTAGCAACATGAGGTGAAATTGAAGGCTTGGTCGGCCGAATTTTAGAAAATCAATGGTGGCATCATCGAATCACAAAAAAAACAAACTTTCTGATTTTGAAAAGAAAATGTGTTCGAAATTCGACCATGTATGGCCTGCTTTAGTTAAAATCCTCTATCCTCTGATACCCCCTACCCCTGCAGCCATAATCTTCCATTGCCACAGGGGTTATTACAATCCAAGGGATCTATTGTATGCACCCGTTAAGCGTGTATGCCTGCCCTTTCCCTCCCCTAGCTTCCATGAATGAAAAGCGCTTTATGAATGGAGCATGGGCAGATGAATGAAAGGTCCCCTCCTCCATTCACAGATTATTTTTCATTTGTGGAAGTTACAGTACAGGCTCTATGAATGGAGGATATGGGAGGAAAGAGCGGGCATAATTAACCCTCTTGAAGAGTACATATGACAGATCTCTCGATTCTTATTAACCTCCATAGCACTAGAAGATTATGGCTGCAGGGGTGGTTGGGGGGAATCAGAGGACAGAGGATTTCAAATGAAACCGCAGCAAGCAGTACAAGGGACACATCATATTACAAGTATAGTCCCTTGTGCTGATTTCTTCTTTTATTTGACTGAGATGAGGCTTATGAACAATAAAGATAAGGCAGCACAGTGTTGTAGTGTTTGTCACTTTTGCCTAGCAGCAAATGGGTCGCTGGTTCAAATCCCAACCACGGCACTACCTGTCTGGAGTTTGCATGTTCTCTTTGAGCCTGCGTGGGTTTCTTCAGGATACTCTGGTTTCCTCCCACACTCCGAAGACATGCCGGTAGATTATCTGGCTCCTGTCTAAATTGGCCCTAGTATGTGTATGCATGAATGTGAGTTAGGGACCTTAGACTGTAAGCTCCTTGAGGGCAGGAACTGATGTGAATGTATAATGTATATGTAAAGTGCTGCGTAAATTGACGGTGCTATATACAGTAAGTGCCTGAAATGAATTAAATAAAGATTCCTAATCTTGTGAGAATCACCCTCTTCAATGAGGAAGCCAGTTGAAAGTGATACATCTTCTTCACATTTATTTTGAGCATTCCTGCTATTTTTAAGTGGGAATGGGATGTCTTGTGTGTGCAAGGTCCACTTTAGGTGAATTTTACAACATAGCTTGGCATAAATCAAGGGAAACAACATGCACCGACAATGTCTTCACAGGTAAAACTTTTAGCAGCTAACAAGATGGTTGTACAGTTTTTTTTTACCTTGATGCATTTTCTGCATTAAGGTAAAAAAAAACCTTCTGTGATCAGTTCCTGCCTCAGCCCTCACTAAATACCCACCTGAGCCTTACCTCGATTCTGCGCTGTGCCCAAGAGAACCAGAGCTGCTCTCTTTCTCCTCACTGGACAAGGAGGAAGCAGTGAGAGCCATTGGCTCCTGCTGCTGTCAATCAAATCCAGTAAAAAGGGAGTGCAGGGCGGGGCCGAGTTGTGTTGTGTGTGTCAACAGACACACACATTCTGGCTTGGGTTCAAGCCCATAAGGGTGCCCACATAGCAAGCAACTTGTTATGGGGGCACTCAGAAGGGGGAAGAGCAAGAAACAATGCACAGGGGACCCCAGAAGAGGACGATCGAGGCTGCACTGAGCAAAACTATTGCACAGAGCAGGTAAGTATAACATGTTTGTTATTTAAAAAAAAATATTTACAATCACTTTTAGCACATGGTCCCACCCCCAGTACCCTCTATGGTTAAGCCCATCAGGTGTAAACATGTTAGAGGGGTTTCCTCCCTGAAGAATCCTTTTCCAGCCCTTTGGGCTTCTTGCCTGCTCTCTTCCCGTCCCTGGAATTTTGTTTATACTTTGGTTTGATTCAGAGGAACTTGCTTTATTAGCCTTATTATCATGATTTAATAATTTGGGCTATAGGCAATGGACCCCCTATCCCTGGGTGGATTGAGTGTTCATATTATTTTTATTTCTGATCAGATATTGCTACACTCCCCTTCCATTGGATTATCCTCACAGACGGTACCTCCTTGTCGATCCATCTGTTTATTTCTATATGTTATTAGTTCTATATGTTTTGCCTGTGAAGACATTATTAAAGTGTGGCTTTTCTTTTGGATTATACTGAGATATGTGTGGAGGAGTAATGGACACCAAACCAGCACCTAACTCCTGATGAGGGGAGCATTTAAGGGTCAGGGGGATGCACTTTTCTTTGACTTTACAAAATGGACTCTATCACAGTTGCAATATTTTATTGATAGCATTGCTGTTAATAGTTGCCTGGAGTTCTTTACTAAAGTATGTTTGTTTGTTTTTCAGCATGTAAACCTCAGGGTCAACGTGGCAACCTCTATGTTCGCCAACAAGGTAAAAAAGAGAAAGGCGTGATTGCCCTTTATATCACTGTATGATATATTCTTTAAAATAGGTCTCTAAAATAAGATGAAATACTTATGCAGTATAGTGTGAACCACAGTGCCACATATTTATTCCTCTCTATTTTTATAGCTGCTCTTATATTTGGACAATCCCCTTTTATTAAAAATGTAAAATATATCAACCTATAGTGAGAGGCAGAGGTTCTGCAAGCCGTCCTAATCCATCTGGTGGCACTGCCCTACATGTACAGGCCACTGCTATTCCTGCAGGTGGTCCGCAGAGCTCTGCAGTGTGGACTTTTTTTAAATGTATCTGCTATCAGCAGCACCGCTTGCTGTCTTTGCCTACAGAATATCAGCTGTTGTAAAAGTATCAGGTTAGGCACCACATGCATGAGGAAACACATGACTCTGCAACACAGAGCTCGGCAAGAGCAGCACTTCAATGGGACAAGCCAGCAGCAAAAGGCCATCAATCCTTCTCGTATTCATTCCATACTTTATGCATGCTATGAGGCAAAGGCAGTAGGAGGCAGAAGAGGAATACTTAAGAAAGGAGGGTTGGGGTACTGGAGCTGAAGAGAAGGATATGAGGCAGGCTTCAAGGGGAACATTTCCCGACTCCTCAACCCTGGGAATTGTCTGTGGGTGAAGTGTAATTGTTGAGGACAGTGTTGTCCTCAGCGACTGAGGACTCAGGGTTTAATTTTTTGTTGCAAACAATTTGTGGCAAACTGGGACTTTTATACTCAATTACCTGTAGAAGGAACCCAAGTTTGCCCCCCTAAAAAAGAAATAATAATCCCTGCCACAATTAATAGCTTCTACCACCTTGCCTTTTTTGTTCCAGTGCTCTGGCACTTTAAAGGGGTAACATAATGTTTCCACTGCTGGACCTTAGCTGACAAACGTTTAATGTTTGCTGCAAGGTAAATCCTGCTTTGGACCTCAATGTTTGTATCATGCGCAAGTGCACAGGCGCTGAAAATGTGCCTTACAATGATTTTCACAGATGGACCTGGGTATAGTCTCTCAGACACAGAAGGCATAAAAAACCTGACAGGAGTTATAATACTCCCTTACTCTATCCAAAATGAAAAAAAAAGTTTTGCCTTAGTTCTACTTTAAGGTAGAATCTAGTCCTTTTAAAAACCCAATATACTACCACTGTTACTAGAATTGCAAATATGGCTTACAAAACACAATATAATGTGCCAAAATATTGTTTAACCACTTTCTGCCCGCTCTATAGCTGAAAGATGGCTACAGCGCGGGCTTCCTTTCCTGGGAGGGCGTAAATGGACTCCTCCCATGATCGCTCTGCCCTGTCTTTCAGACTCAGCTGATCACAGAATGAGGTAAAGGGCCAATCACAGTGGCCCTTTTCCACGTGATCAGCTGTCAGCCAATGATAACTGATCACATGATGTAAACACAAGCCGCTTTTCCACTTTTTTTCCCCTCACTCTGACAGCATGAGGAGAGAAGAAAGCTGATAACCAGCTTATGTTAAAGGGACATCGGCACTGATGATCAGTGTTCTGATTATTAGTGCAGTCCCACAAGTGCCCACCAGTGCTGCCAATCAGTGCCCACCAATGCTGCCAATCAGTACCCATCAGTGCCACCTATCAGTGCCCATCAGTGCTGCTAATCAGTGCCCATCAGTGTAACCTATCAGTGCTGCCTATCAGTGATGCCTACCAGTGCCTATCAGTGCCATATATCAGTGCTGCCTATCAGTGCCCATCAGTGCCGCCTATCAGTGCCCATCAGTGCTGCCTATCAGTGCAGCCTCATCAGTGCCTCCTAATCAGTGCCCACCAGTGCCACCTATCAGTGCCCATCAGTGCAGCCTATCAGTGCCCATTAGTGCAGCCTCATCAGTGTAGATCAGTGAAGGAGAAAAATTACCTGTTTGCAAAATTTTATAACAAACTATGAACTATTTTTTTGTTCAAAATTTTCGTTTTTTTCCATTGATTTAGCAAAAAATATAAAACCCAGAAGTGAGCAAACACCACCAAAAGAAAGCTCTATTTGTGTGAAAAAAAGGATACAAATTTCATATGGGTATCGTGCAATTGTCATTCAAAGTGAGACAGAGCTGAAAGCTGAAAATTGGCCTGGGCAGGAAGGGGGTAGAAGTGCCCAGTAGGCAAGTGGATAAAGGAAATACGCTACAGAATTGATAAACAGTGGGATTTAAAGACAATTAAAAACAAAAGGGGTGTTTTGTGAACCATAGGTCTGATATATTCTATCAAAATCAACATGTAAAAGTCAGGAATCGGATAAATATGTGACTCATCTAATAACTTCTATATCAGCAACTGACTATCATTGTTGTAACCAGTTAGTCTACAGCAGGGTTCCTCAAACTACGGCCCTCCAGCTGTTGTGGAACTACACATCCCATGAGGCATTGTAAAACATGGCTAGGCATGATGGGAATTGTAGTTCTTGAACAACTGGAGGGCCATAGTTTGAAGACCCTTGGTCTACAGCATATGCTGTACAACTGGTTTCCTAACCAAATCCACAGTTCGAGTATCACTATTAGGATTACAATTAAGCCAGAAAAATAAAGATAAGGTACACTGCTTTATGACTGATCTGTAGAACACCAGTCTCCCCTTGTGTGGCTTTCATCATAGAAAACAACTTTGTCTTTAATAAACCACTCAGGACCAAACATTGAGGTCATTAAACTGTTCATAATACAGTATGCCTCAAGGTCACAAAGTGTAATTATCCATCTTCTATTTCTGTACATTGAACCATTCTCCTCTCTACATCCAAGTAGGTTTGGGACAAATTAAATATTTTTTTCATTAATAAATTAATTTGCATCTATGCTTTTTATTTTAATGACCATTTCCAGTGTTATAAACTGGCTGCTGGCATGAATGAAAAGCCCAACGAGGATTAACGCTGGACATACACCTCTCAAATTTCAGTCACTTCTTGCTGAATAAGATGGTTTGGGACAAATTAAATATTTTTTTCATTAATAAATTAATTTGCATCTATGCTTTTTATTTTAATGACCATTTCCAGTGTTATAAACTGGCTGCTGGCATGAATGAAAAGCCCAACGAGGATTAACGCTGGACATACACCGCTCAAATTTCAGTCACTTCTTGCTGAATAAGATTAAATTTGAGCTGTGGGTGACCCTGTTGGCGTCTTCAAGCTTGACAATAGAAAAGTTTAAGAGGATTGAAGGAAAAATTGAAAGGTGAAAAATTGTTGCCTGAAGAGTGATTGCATTCTATCAGATGTAGTCACTGTTCAGGTATTCAAGAAGCTGGGATGCTGTGGCTTATTGACTACAATGCAGTAGTGCAGACTCCTCCATCCACATTAAACTGTGCGAATAGAGGAATCTAATGATTTTCTCTCATTCAGCCTACAAGTTGAACAAGAGAAATCTAGACATGTACATGAGAGTTGAGTACACATATCTGCTGCTGCAGACTGGAAATTGCCAGAAGTGAAAACACTAATTATCTACAACCCATTGATGTTGGTTCCAGGAAAATGCTCCCTCCCGGAATCTACACATAGAAAAAGAAATCATGGCTTTAAGGCATTTTGGTAATTTTATTTGCTATCTACATTTTAACATGGCTGCTAGATAAAAATTAACATCACCTGTTGTTGTTTGTGAAAATATATTTTACACTAAGCAGTAATTTATTACTAATGAAAGATTTCTTTCTTGGCAGATCCATGCAAGCCTTGTGTTGTCCCTGTCTCCTGTTGTCCTGATCCCTGTGATCCTTGTCAGGGCAAATGAAGTTTTTGCTGTGATTAATGAAGATATCTTTCTTGAGCCCAAACTCTGAGATACTAATTTACTTCTCTGCAAAATACTTACAACACATCCGAGTTTAAATCGGCTAAATCTTGCATCTTGTTACAGCTCGTTAATTAACTCTGCTCAATTAAACTTTAAATTGCTTGCTCTAAATATATTTGTTTTATTATACAAACTGCAATGTGGTGCCAAATTATTGAAATATAGCAAACTTACCAGTACTGATGTTCAATACACTGCTGTAGTAAATTGTTAATATTGCTGTTTTCTTCATGGAACTGATTGGCCCCGGCTACATGCATATATGCAGCTTCTCAGCGAGAGGGCCTTAACGCCAAGAAGCTGCTTATATAGATACCTAAAGGTAAACAGAGCTACCGGCGGCTAATGGAAAGCTCCTGATCTCTACTGGCGATCGGGAGCTTTCCAATCATGTGACCGCTGTGTCAGCCAGCAGCCACATGATCACAAACCCCCGGGAGGTGCGGGTGCCAAGAGGTTAAATATATGTTTACCACATGTGTATGTGAACTATGTGTCTGATAGGAAAATTACCAAGTTAAATATTTCAAATGATTTCCTCAGAACCAGGCACAAGCTATTCTAAAGCTAACAAACGTAAACCTATCCCTGACCCTTTCTAACCCATGGCCAGGTGGGTGAATCCCAAAAAACATTCCCATAAGGCAATAAATGGCTTTTCACAACAACAAAGAAATGTTTTTTCACAAACAAGGATACTCCTTCTGGTGGGCCCATATTTGGGAGCAGAATTGAACCCCAATTTAAACTGGGGCAAGTAAAAATCTGAGATTCTAACACCTGGTACCAAGTTTTTGATACAGTATATTTATAAATAAGTTTTTTATTTTCAGCACCCAAATATTTAAAAAATATATGACGTGGCCCTTATTCTGAAAATATAAGAATATGGAGGGCTATATTTACAATGTAATATTCCAGATATCACATTTATTCTCCTGAATTATTTTTATAATTTTTAGGTAATTACAAATAAATACATTACAAAAGGACGATTAAAAAAAAAGTAAAATTATACTAGACATATAGAAAGGTTTATATCCTGGAATCCAATTCAGTTATTATAGTAACCATATTTAGTCCCTAAAAAGGAGGGAGGGGACAAGAGACGTGGGGTCTCCCTGATTCTGAGTATATCTAATACTACTGATCTTCGCCAGAAAAGATCTTGTGACTACCCGCCCTTTCACCTATACCTCACCTCTCGCGTCATTACCATCCACACCTCTTCCCCTCCATCATCTGCCAACCACCCCCTACAACATATGTTATAACAAGAATCAAAAGAGAAAAAAATGCAACCAATAGTAATATTGGAGAGGAAGAAGCAGAGAATGACTTCTCCCTATTCCTTCTCTTCCTCCTTTTCTGTCCCTTTCATCTCCATACCAAATTGCTGTGAACATCTCTTTAAAAATTATTCCCTTCCACCCATTTATCCCATGCCAAAAGGATAGAAGATTGAGGGGAGGGGGGGACCCGCAGCATTGAGAAGTTAGAATAGGCGACAGCCTTAATACATTTTTAAAGGGAAAAAAAAAGGGGGGGGGGGGTGTCCAAGCCAAGTCTCTCCTTTTCTCATCCATACTCTCCCATATTATTGGTATTTTAGCACCTTTCCCTCTCTCGCCTCCCCCGATGCATTTTCATTACCTGTATATCTTATATAAACCACAGGCTGTTTAAACTCAATCCGACTTCTCCAGATTTCATAAAATTTGGTATTGGAATCATTTTGTAAATGTATCAACTCTTCCATTTATCTGGTTTTATCTACTTCTCTTTCTCTATTACTCTTTTTTCCTTGGCTCGTTGGAAGTGTGAAATAAACATTGCCAGGGATCTTGCTTAATTTCAGAGTTACTAATCATCTTAACTATGTTTAAAACTTTTCCCCAGTATAACTGAATAATTGCACAGTGCCACCATATATGGGCATGTGTTCCCTCACAGGCAGTCCTATTCATGTCAGTTTGGACAGAGCGATTGCAAGGACAGGTCAGACATCCATGCATGTGTAGGTGTGTAGGTCCATGGCCCCAAATGCAGACAGAGTGACTTCAGGGATATGCACCTACATGGATGTCAATTTGGGAACAGTGGCTGTGTCCTTGCAGCTGCTGCATCCCAATTGATATGGTTGGTGTTGCCTGCACAGGAATGCACAGAACATCTGCCCATTCCCATGCAGCTACTGCTGGGATGGCCTGCATGGGGATGCATGGAATACCTGTGCATCCCTGTGAAGCTAACCCTGGCTGGCTCTGACTTCCTGTCAGAGAGAGGGGCCTGAACATGGCGTCGACTAGGTGTGTTTGCTAGGAGCACCGAGGAGCTCCATGTCATGGTGTGCTAACAACCAGCATGCCCTCCTCCTTGCTACTGCATAATCCCTCTGGAAAACTTCAAGCCTCCCCGCCTAAGACCCCCACTGTGACACGGCCTGTGGATTGACTGTGCACACGAGAGATAAAAGCAGGAATCAATGGAGGGGGATGAGTCTCTATGATTTCTATGCTGAACTTTGTATTATAATAGCTGAAGTGCCGGCTTAACTGCTTGCCGACTGTCCGCTGTAGATTGACGGTGGCAGAATGGCACTCCTGCTCGAATCGCCGTAGGTGTATGATGGACGTTTTAAGGAGTATAGGGGGCACGCACCCCCCGCATCTCTGACAGAACGAGAACGGGGATTTGTGTGTGTAAACACACAAATCAATGTTCTGTCAGGTGTGAGGAGACTGGTCTGTTGTTCCTGGTCTATAGGAACAACAGTCTCCTCCCGAAATCAGTCCTATCGCCTCACAATTTGAACACACACTAGGGGAACACATTTAACCCCTTGATTGCCCCATAGTGTTAAGCCCTTCCCTGCCAGTGACATATACACAGTAATCAGTGCATTTTTATAGCACTGATCACTGTTTAAATGTCAATGGTCCCAAAAATGTGTCAAAAGTATCCAATCTGTCTGCCACAATGTCGCAGTCCTGATAAAAATTGCAGATCATGTCATTACTAGTAAAAAAAATAATAATAAAAATGTCCTAAATCTATCCCCTATTTTGTAGATGCTGTAACTTTTGCGCAAACCAATCAATATACACTTATTGCAAATTTTTTACCAAAAATATGTAGAAGAATATATATCAGCCTAAACTGATGAAGATTTTTTTTTTTTAATTTTGGGATATTTATCATAGCAGAAAGTAAAAAATATTGTGTTTTTTTTCAAAATTGTCGCTCTTATTTTGTTTATAGCGCAAAAAGTAAACCGCAGAGGTGATCAAATACCACCAAAAGAAAGCTCTATTTGTGGGAAAAAAAGGACATAAATTTAGTTTGGGTGCAACGTCGCATGACCTCGCAAAGCGACGCAGTGCCGTATCGCAAAAAAATGGCTTGGTCAGGAAGGGGGTATATCCTTCTGGGGCTGAAGCGGTTAAAGTAACCATTTGAGAAGAAACAAACTGTTGTATGGCGCCACATGGTGCTGTCTCTATTTAATGACTGTCTTTAAGGAAATATATTGCTGTATAATATCGCACAGTGCAGTCCATACCTAAAATCGCACTGTGCAGTACAGAGTTAAATGACTCAGAGGAAACACACAGCCGCACAGTGTTGCAGGGTGCAGTCTATACCTAAAAACTGACTTAGAGAAAACACACAGCTGCACAGTGTCGCATGGTGTAGTTCATACATAAAAGTTGTCTCGGAGCATATACACAGTCACAAAGTGTCGCAAGGTGCAGTCTATACCAAAAGCTGTCTCAGAGGAAACATACAGCCACACAGTGTCACACAGTGCAGTTTATACCTAAAAGCTGACTCAGAGGAAGCATACAGTCGCACAGTAAAGTCCATACCTAAAAGCTGACTCAGGAAACACACTGCGAAGGGCTGCAGTCAACACTTAAATCCTGACTCAGAGGAAACACACAGCCGCACAGTGCCGCAAGGTGCAGCCCATACCTAAAAGCTGACTCAATGGAAACACACAGCCGTGTAGTATAGCACTGTGCAGTCTATACCTAAAGCCTGACATACAGTGTTGCACAGGGCGGTCCACTTCTAAAGCTCGATTTAGAGGAAACACATGGTTGTAGAAGATCGCAGGGGGCTGATCATATTTGAGGAGCGTTTGGAGGGAAACAGATTTCCACACAGTGTTGTCCAGTGGTGTTTATACCCAAAACTGTACTAGAGGAGAAAAAGACAGTCACATAGTGCCGTATAGTGCTGTACACAAAGAAAGATACATATAAATACATTTGGAAATTGGATACTTTCAGTGGTTATTAACCACTTGCCTACTGGGCACTTAAACCCCCCTCCTGCCCAGACCAATTTTCAGCTTTCAGTGCT
Organism: Aquarana catesbeiana; assembly: GCF_042186555.1. Classification (NCBI taxonomy): domain Eukaryota; kingdom Metazoa; phylum Chordata; class Amphibia; order Anura; family Ranidae; genus Aquarana; species Aquarana catesbeiana. The sequence goes on from NC_133331.1 coordinate 191,993,682, forward strand.
CTCATACTTTGAATGACAATTACTCAGTCATGTAATACTGTACCCAAATGAATTTGTTGTCCTTTTTTTCATACAAATAGAGTGGTATTTGCTCACCTCTGGGTTTTTAATTTTTTGAGCTATAAATTAAAAAATATTGATATTTATGAAAAAATGCATTTTTCTTCGTTTCTGTGATAAAATTTAGCAAATTAATAATTTTTCTTCATAAATGTTGGCCACAATTTATACTGCTACATATCTTTGGTAAAATAACCCAAATTAGTGGATATTATTTGGTCTGTGTGAAAGTTAGAGAGTCTACAAGCTGTCGTGCCAATCATAAAAGATTGATCACACCTGATGTACTAGTGGCCTAAATTCTTGCCACCCGAACAAGCCAGGAAAGTACAAATACCCTCCAAATGACCCTTTTTTGAAAGTAGACATTCCAAGGTATTTAGTAAAATGTATGGTGAGTTTTTTGATGTTGTCACTTTTTCCCACATAGCATGTACATAGCAAACATGACACCACAAAATACATTCTACTTTTCCTGAGTATGGCGATACCACATGTGTGAGACTTTTACACAGCCTGGCCACATACAGAGGCCCAACATTGAAGTAGCACCTTCAGGCATTCTAGGAGCATCAATTACACATCTCATTTCTCAACCATCTATTACACTTTCGAAGCCCCTGGAGCACCAGGACAATGGAAATACCCACATAATGACCCCATTTTGGAAAGCTAACACCCCAATGTATAATCTTTGAGTCATAGTGAGTCTTTTGAACAGTTTATTTTTTCCCATAAGTTTTTGAAAAATGTGGAGAAAAAATTAAAACGCATTTTTTTTTTTTACACAAAGTTATTTATTTATAAGATATTTCCAACACATAGCATGTACATAGCAACAATGACACCCCAAAGTACATTCTGCTACTCCTCTTGAGTATGGCAATACCACATGTGTGAGACTTTTACACAGCCTGGCCACATACAGAGGCAAAAAAAAGAAGGGAACACCGTCAGGTGTTCTAGGGACACATAGCATGCACATACCAAGAATTACACCTCAAAATACATTCTGCTGAGCAAAGGGTAAACAAAATATTACCTGTGGTTTTAGTAGCGCAGTTGTCCACAGGAGGATAGCACTGGTCCAAGCAGCAGACAGGGACTTAGTCAGCAAAAGCAAACCCCATTGTCCAGGCAACAGGCAGGAATGCTGTCCATAGTCAGTACAGGCAGCAGGCAGGGATACTATCCATATATAGGCATGGGTCAGTGCAGGCAGAGATTGTCAGCAGTGCCAAAATATTGGTCCTGGTAGTAGGCAGGAACATGGTCCATGTGGTGTGGTCAGTTCATGCGACAGGCAGAGGCATGATGGCAGAAGTCTGACAGGCAGCAGGCAGAAGTAGGGCCTCGTTCAGGACAGAATGGGGACGGGGTAAAGGCTTCTCCCACCCAAATCTCTTTAAAGCTTTCGACTCTCCAGACCCTAATCTATGAATGAGAAAACTAAAAAAATTGTTTTCTTCACCCAGAAAAACAATTCTGTAGCCCCTCACATATGTCAGACCCCTGTGTTATGAATCCCACTAGTCTAGTAGCAGGGTACAAGATCAGTCTAAGAGGCAGGCAAAAAGCATGTTCAAACAGTCCAGGGTCAGTTCCAGATTAGGCAGAGGTATGTACAGAATTGGTAGGCAGAAGTGTGGTCGAATAACAGGCCAGGGTCAGTTCCAGATCAGGCAGAGGTATGTACAGAATCGGTAGGCAGAAGCGCGGTCGGATAACAAGCCAGGGTCAGTTACAGAGCAAGCAGAGGCATAAGGGGTGTGAAGGTAAATGGCAGGAAGTGGGGGTTATGTTTACCATACTAATAATTTACTGAAGTATGGTAACGGCAGAAACAGTCACCTATGCAGAGACCTGGTTGGGAAGGACATTGGGGACAATATTAAGTGGTGTCTCTTCTAACTCCTTCTCTGGAGCACATCCGGCATTTTTTCTGATGTTTTTGGCCTGTGGGTCTGGGAGGGATTTAATCGGGAAAGTGGCATTCGGAGAGTCTGATAATCACATAATGATTTCTGGTAAACATTTCTGATAATGTTTTCTGGTGGGCCATTCGAGAATATAAGGGCAGTGATGATTTCCTCCTGGTAGCCAAGGAAGGGTTGGGGGCTTTCAGTGGAGTTGCGATAGATTATAAAGCTGATGTATATGGCCAAATGAAACAAATACATTGATACATTTTTATACCACTGGTATGTTCGTCTTGTGGCAAGGTAGGGTTTGAGCATTTTGCCATTGGAGTCAACATCCCCCATGAACATATTGTATTTGTGGATACATGCTAGCTTTTGGATTGGACCATTCCTATTATTGTGGATCGAAGACAGCATGTAGACATCCCTTCTGTCCCTCCATTTCACAGACAGAATTTCCTCATTCCGCAAACTCGCTGTCTCCCCTCTTCTTAACTTCTTGTTGACAAGCCTTTGAGGAAAGCCCTTCCGGTTCTTCCTTACGGTGCCATATGCTGGAGTGTTCTTCCTGTGAAGGTTGCGGAACAGGGGCAAACATGTATAGAAGTTGTCTACATACAAATGGTAGCCTTTCTCTAGGAGTGGGTTTGTGAGTTCCCAAATTACTTTTCCGCTTGATCCCATGTAGTCTGGGCAATTAGGGTGATGCAGCTGGGTGTCCTTCCCTTCGTATACCATGAAAGCACATGTATACCCTGTGGCTCGGTTACACAATTTATACAGCTTCACCCCATAGCGGGCCATTTTGGTGGGAATAAATTGCTTGAAGCCCAGCCTGCCATTAAATTTGATAAGTGACTCATCCACGCACATGTGTTGGTCTGGGGTAAACAACTGGAGGAAGATTTTAGAAAAATAATTTAGTAGTGGTCGAATTTTATGAAGCTTATCATAATTTGGGTCATTTCAAGGAGGGCAGTGGGTATTATCATTATAGTGTAGGAACAGGTTTAGTGGAGGCACTGAGCTCGGAGTACGTGATGTGATGCACATGGACTGGGGGAGGGGCCTGATGGCGGAGTCGTAGAAGCAGGCGGCTGAGTAGCGGTGATGCAAACAGCCGCTCACGAGACGAGGAGCCATCGAACCAGCCGGAGCCGAGTGTAGGTCAGCTGTCTCGGCACTCAGCGGTGGATCCCAGGCTGACCTGGGACGCAGAGTGAGCCAAGCGGGCTCTCCTCCCTGTTCCCCACCTTCCGTTCCTGACTTGCACTGGATGTGAGTCGCCCTCCACGGCCTTTCCTGGGTCGCCCCCCCACCTCGTAAGCCTCTCTGACATCCCTGAGCTCCGTTTGGATAGCCATTGGCTTATCACCTCCATTGCATCCCGAAATTCAATGAGCGGCTGCGGCTGCGACTTGCTGCAGGACATCTCCTCACTCCTCCGGCCCGAGCTGGTGGCTGGCTGAAAACGGTCTCTAACCAGCATAGCGGATGAGAGCCATGCCAATCAGCGACACCCTGGAGGGAATCCCTGCGAATTCAGTTCTGGTCTCAGATGTAATGCGTTGTGAACTATTATCTGTTAGCAGGTTCATTTGAAGGTATGCAAGGTTCGATGAGGCCAGTATAAACTTGTTTGTAGTGCTGGAGGGTTGTGGGGTAGATCAATGTTCAAAAAGGGCCTTAGAGATGGCTATGCTATAGTCAAAGTTAAGTTCTGTCGTTGAGGGAAAAAAGGAAAATAACAAATATAAAATATAAAAGGAAAACATTTTTTTAATATCTACTTCAACAATATATTGCAGCAGGCCGAATGACTGGATCACTGTCAGAGCATCACTGATTAAGGGGTAGTTTTGTGCAGACTGCCTTGAACGCTTAGAGTTTTAAATAACTTTAATAAATAACTTTAAGTCAAAGGTTATAGAGTGAACTACAGAGCGCTGGGTACCTCAGGGCTCCGTGAGAAATCCGCATTAAGGATCTGCGGGGGGGTTCGGAGCAGGTTTGGGACAAGCAAACGAGCGGCGAACAAATTTGGTAGGCTGGGAGTGAGAGAAGAGGTGTGCGAGTGATGGTGAAAATGAGAGGGCGCCCTCCTCATGAGGAGCGGAAGTGAAGCAGCCGAGAGATATTCTAAATTCAAGTTCCATACAGAAGTACCTGAAGGAAGCAAACCCGGGAAGCCCAAAGAATCCAGCTCAAGAAAGCAAACAGCAAAGCAGGAAGGACAATGGGGGGGAGGCTTGGGTAGGTAGAGGGGGGGATTTAGTCCTGCAGAGGCTCCGCATATGGGTTCATAAAGTAGCAAGCACCTTCATAATGCAGCTCTATTCAAAGAATAAATGACAGAGTTCACTTGCCTGACATATAATGTAAAACGGTTGAATTCCCCTCTCAAGAGACATAAGGTGTTAAGAGAATTAGAGCACCTCAATGTTGACGTTGCATTTCTACAAGAGACCCATCTCTCTCAGGACACACACGTTAGATTGTTTTCCAAATGCTTCCCCAACTGGTTCTATAGTGACTCCCCTATTAAGAGGGCCAAAGGGGTGGCAATAGGGTTTTCCAAAAGGACCAAGTTTGCACTCTTGGAGAGGAGCCCAGTCCAGGAGGGCCGTTACCTCTTTTTAAAGGTGAGGGTTGGTGAAAGGGTTTTTACTTTGGCAAATGCATACTGCCCTAATAAAAACTCAATTGAATACCTGTCTCAGGTCCTGAACAAGTTGATGGATTTTAGAGCAGGCGAGGAGATTTTGGCAGGTGATCTTAATTTTTGCTTAGAACCAACATTGGACAGTACATCGAGATTACTGGGAGTTAGTAGGAAACTCTTAAAAACAATAGGGAAGAAATTGCATGGTTGCCAATTGATCGATGCATGGAGAGTCCAGCATGCGAAGGATAGGGACTATACTTTTTTTTTCCTCAGTCCATGGGACCTATTTAAGGCTCGATTACTTTATGGTAGATCATAGTTTATTGGAATATGTGAAGGATACGAAGATCGGAGCCACCACACTGTCTGACCATGCCCCAGTTTTGTTGAAGGTGGGGATCCCGGGATTCCGGAGGCCCCCATTCTCATGGTAGTTGGATGAAAAGCTCATCGAGAACCCCATTATTAGTAGCAAAATACAGGAAGAAATAAATGGGTTTTTCTTGATAAATGATACTGGTGAGATTTCTGGATAAGTCCTGTGGGAAGCGTTAAAAGCTTATTTAAGGGGCATCTTGATCTCAATAGGGGCTAATGAGAAAAAAGAAAGTCTAAAAAAGAAAGCAGAACTCATAGAAGAAATACATCACCTTGAACAATTACATAAGGCTGCTAATGGTAGTCACAACTTGCTCCTACATCAACTAATAACAAAAAGAGAAGAACTAAAAGATTTAATGGAGATTGAATCTAAGCGTATTTTAAACAAAAATTTAAAAGAGAGATTTAGATGGAGTAATAAGGTGGGGAAGCATCTGGCAAAAAGGAAAGGAGGGACCAACTTTATAGACAGGATCCAAAATAAAAAGGGGGGTACTAAAATATACCTCCAGAGACATAGCGGAGGAATTTCGGAGATACTTCGCATCCCTTTATAAGGTTAGGCAAGGTGGGTTAGGTACCCTGGAAAGAGAGGAGAAGATGGATGAGTTTATAAGAGAGGCAGGTTTACCAAGTCTCTCAGACAGTGAGGCAAAAGAACTGGATGGACCGATTACGGTAGAAGAGATTGAGAGGGCCTTGAAAGCTTCTCCCTCTGGCAAGAGTCCAGGGCCAGACGGTTTTACATCCCATTTCTTTAAAAAAATTTAAGGAGTCCCTGATCCCCAAGCTTTGTCAGATCTGGAACGGGATAGGGGGCCAGGAAGAGCTATGTGAGGGGGCTCTGACTGCGTCAGTGACATTAATACCAAAGGAAGGGAAAGACAGCTCGCTGTTATATGTTAGATGTTATGAAAAATGGTAAAATAGTCAATTTTCAGGAGTTAGACCTCCTCAAGGACCTAATGAAAATTGATACATGGCGATATAACCAGTTGGTGCTCTTTATTAAAAGTCTCCCTGGTCCTATTAGAGATAAGAAGAACCTTAGGCCATTGGAGAATTTGTTCCTGAAGGATAGAGTAATAAGGAAAACAAAAGAACTATATAAAATAGCGTGGGATGAGGGTGAAGTAGCGAAACCATTATACTTCAATAAATGGGAAACCAAATTGGGATCTGCATCTAGCGGAGTGACATGGGAGGCCATACTCAACGCAACACATAAATCAGCAGTGGACATGAGAACGATAGAAGCAAATTTTAAATGCCTTGCCAGATGGTACATGACCCCAGATAGAATAAATAAGCTTCTTCCGGAAACTTCCAGAAACTGTTGGAGGGGATGCTCCGTCAGAAGAACGATGGCCCACCTATGGTGGGAGTGCCCAATTATTAAAACATTCTGGAAGGAGGTGTTAAAGATCATACAGGTGATAACGGGTTCCGAGATTAAGGAGGACCCTTGGGTATGTCTGTTCCATGAAACTGAAGGCCACATTAGCAAGTATAATGCTTCTCTAACCCTGGTTCTACTAAATTCGGCAAAAAGTTTAATACCAAAAAAGTGGCAAGAGGCCGCGGGCCCAAGCATTCGAGATTGGTTAATAAGGGTAAATGAAACTTACATCTTAGAGAAGGGCGAAGTTGAAGATACTAGGCCAGAGATATATGCCGACCTGGATAGAGATAAGTGGGCGAAGTGGATACCCTTTAAAAAAACAGGGAGGTTCGCCAAGAATTTTTTGTAAGGAATACATGTGTTATTGGTAGCTTACTGCAGGTTGGGGGGGGGGGTGGTTGGGGGGGCGGTTGGGGTAAGGGATTGTAAGTAGCATTCTATGGATTTGCGTCAGCTGAGGGATTCGTACTTTTGGAAAAATAAATATAGTTCTTTTTAACTAGATAAAAATGAAAAGTTATGGCTATGCTACTATGATATGACGATAATGAGATGGGATATAAAATGAGCTATAAATGGTGATTCAAATCCTCTCAATGAAATCGCTGAAGTAGCAAAAAAAAAAAAATAAAAAAAAATTATAGTGTAGGAACCTCATAATCATGAGATATCTCATTCTGGGCATTACTGAGGAAAAGATGGGCATTTGGTGGATGGGGAGGGTTGACCAATATGAACGTAATTCTTTTTTTTGGTTAATCCCATACAGAACGTGAGGCCCATAAAAATCTTAAACTCCTCCACTGTTAGGGCATTGGGTTACTTGCTATGAATTGTTGTTCATACAGGTTGCACTGGGCCACAATTGATGCTAGCATGTCCTCAGTAAAAATTAGGTGAAAAAAATATATTGGGGGAAAATTTTTCTCTGTCCACCTGGACTCCTGGCTGGGCAGTGAAACGGGGAATTTAAGCTTCTCCTGAATTAAGATGAAGCCACTGGTACCTGGCCTTTCTTGCCGATGTACTGCGTTGGTAGTGGATGGCACTGTGGTGCTGGTGGATGGCACTACCTCCTCACTGGAACGCCTTCGTCTGGTGGGTGGACTATCATCCTTCTCTAAAGCTGTCAGTGTTCCACTACTTAGGACAGGCTCGTAGTTAACGTCAGACTCAGAATCTGAATTTGAGGAGGAATCCGAAGCAGAGAGCTCCCCATTGCTGGTTGGCCGCAAGAATATTGTATGCCTCCTCAGCTGAACATGATTTTCTAGACATTGATGGTAGGCACTTATGGCACTGATGACACGTGACACTGATGATAGAAGGCACTGATGACACGTGATACTGATGACTGATGACAGAAGGCACTGATGACATGTGACACTGCTGACAAATGGCACTGATTACATGTAACACTGATGACAGATGGCACTGATTACGCGTGACACCAATGTGACACTGATGAAAATGGCACTGATGACACAAGACACTGATGTGACACTGATGAAAGATGGCACTGATGGGCCTGTTGAATACAACTATGTGTCTTATTTACACAAGAAAGGAAGAATTTCTTTCTTGTGTGAATAAGACACATAGCAGCATTCAACAGGCCCCAGGACGATGTCAGGTGTGACGGAATGCGTAGGGAGGAGCGGCGTGCTGACATCACTGCGTTCACGCAGGTCCTGGAGTGACGGGTTGCTATCGAGAGCTGTCCGGCTCGTTTATACTGCAATCTCTTATTGTTTTAACTTTAAGTGCAATACTTTCCTATTTAAATTAAGTAACCTAGGATTTTACACTATGGAAGCTTTTATATCTTTTTGTGGATCAATGGCCAACACGTGCCCCTGAAATATTACATTCTGTGAAGACGCTGGGATCACTGTACCATCTCTCAAAAGGCCCAGGCTGGGTATTAAGCCACATGCGAGTGTGATCTCCTGTAATAGGAGATCATTTGGAGTCGGTAAGTGGCAGTGTGTGCAGAGGTGGAGGTCTTTATTTCTTTTAACCACAACTCTTGGGTGTATCGTTTGTTAATTTCATGTTTGAAAATCACCTTAAAACAGTGGACATTTGAAAATCACCTTAAAACAATGGACTATTTAAAACATGATCTAATCAATTAATCAATCAATTCTTATTTATGTACAGAGTCATTTTATATATATAATTTAGCATTATTAAGGTTTATTGCTAGTATTCACACACATGAGAGCATAGCCCAACTAAATATAGAAAGACTTGAAAAGTGCAATGAACAACATGTTCAACCCACTACTGGATAGACTAATGGAAGAACTATTGAAAATAAAAAGAGTACATAGGATCAGAAAATCTCAAAGTGTGTCAGCAGAAGCCCCAAGGGATGTATTAGTAAGAGTAAGATTCAAGTTCTATGAAAACAAAGCGCAAATCTGGGAGAAGATGAGAGGTAGGGATGAGCTTTCTGTTCGGGTCGAACATGAGTTTGACTCGAACATTGACTGTTCACCCGTTCGTCTAAAACCGAACATTATGGGCCGTTTGCGCCAAATTCGGACCATAATGCACTGCGGGAGTGCAGTGCATTGCTGTATGATGATTGGCCAGAGCATGCACCATGACCTGCATGTTTTGGCCAATCACAGCGCCCTCAGCTAAGAGTGCAATAATTGGCCAAAGGCAGGGTTCTTTGGCCAATCATGGCTCAGGGGGACTAAGTCCACGCCCCACACTATATAAGGCTGCCTGCACGTCGGCCTCGTGCAGTGTGTTGTTGGCGTGGACAGAGAGAGAGTGTCATTTAGATTGACTAGGCAGGCAGGTAGATTATTCAGTTAGCTGCAGTGTATTTAATATATATATATATAGATATATATATATATAGATATATATATATATATCTATATATATATATATCTATATATATAAAATATATATTATATATAGATATATCTATATATATATATATACACAGTGGGGACGGAAAGTAAAATAAAATCATTTAAGTTCATTTTTTTCCTCATTAATGTTCACACAGCACCCCCATATTGACAGAAAAACACAGAATTGTTGATATTTTTGCAGATTTATTAAAAAAGAAAAACTGAAATATCACATGGTCCTAAGTATTCAGACCCTTTGCTCAGTATTTAGTAGAAGCAGCCTTTTGATCTAATACAGCCATGAGTCTTTTTTGGAAAGATGCAACAAGTTTTTCACACCTGGATTTGGGGATCCTCTGCCATTCCTCCTTGCAGATCCTCTCCAGTTCTGTCAGGTTGGATGGTAAACGTTGGTGGACAGCCATTTTTAGGTCTCTCCAGAGATGCTCAATTGGGTTTAAGTCAGGGCTCTGGCTGGGCCATTTAAGAACAGTCACGGAGTTGTTGTGAAGCCACTCCTTCATTATTTTAGCTGTGTGCTTAGGGTCATTGTCTTGTTGGAAGGTAAACCTTCGGCCCAGTCTGAGGTCCTGAGCACTCTGGAGAAGGTTTTCATCCAGGATATCCCTGTACTTGGCCGCATTCATCTTTCCCTCAATTGCAACCAGTCATCCTGTCCCTGCAGCTGAAAAACACCCCCACAGCATGATGCTGCCACCACCATGCTTCACTTTTGGGACTGTATTGGACAGGGGATGAGCAGTGCCTGGTTTTCTCCACACATACCACTTAAAATTAAGGCCAAAAAGTTCAATCTTGGTCTCATCAGACCAAAGAATCTTATTTCTCACCATCTTGGAGTCCTTCAGGTGTTTTTTTAGCAAACTTCATGTGGGCTTTCATGTGTCTTGGACTGAGGAGAGGCTTCCATCGGGCCACTCTGCCAAAAAGCCCTGACTGGTGGAGGGCTGCAGTGATGGTTGAAATTCTACAACTTTCTCCCATCTCCCGACTGCATCTCTGAAGCTCAGCCACAGTGATCTTTGAGCTCTTCTTAACCTCTCTCACCAAGGCTCTTCTCACCCTATAGCTCAGTTTGGCCGGACGTCCAGCTCTAGGAAGGGTTCTGGTCATCCCAAACGTCTTCCATTTAAGAATTATGGAGACCACTGTACTCTTAGAAACCTTAAGTGCAGCAGAAATTTTTTTGTAACCTTGGCCAGATCTGTGCCTTGCCACAATTCTGTATTTGAGCTCTTCAGGCAGTTCCTTTGACCTCATGATTCTCATTTGCTCTGACATGCACTGTGAGCTGTAAGGTCTTATATGGACAGATGTGTGGCTTTCCTAATCAAGTCCAATCAGTATAGTCAAATACAGCTTGACTCAAATGAAGGTGTAGAATCATCTCAAATCAGAATAAATGGACAGCACCTGAGTTAAATATATGTGCCACAGCAAAGGATCTGAATACTTAGGACCATGTGATATTTCAGTTTTTCTTTTTTGTTTTCAATCTCTCTTTATTAAGTTTTCATTTAAAACAATCATAAATATCTTTACATTTAAACCAAGCAATTTACAGCATGTTCTTCTTATTTCTTTTACATAAAAGATTTTACTTTTTAACAGTCTGTAAGCGCCTTCATTCTTCAATTCTTCTTATCCTACTCTTACTATACCCCTAAAAGGACACCATTAACCCTTACCCGCCCCCCTTTTACCTTTCTTCCCATGCTCACCTCTTCCTTACAAAAAAAAAAAAAAAATTTTCTTTCCCTTCCCCTTCCTTATATAAATTCTAGTACCTCTCGCGATGACAGAAACTTCTCCCATTCTTTCCAATTCTCAGGTAGTTGGTTTGTTATATTCCCTTCCTCTCTAATTCGTTCCTCCATGTATTGTATTTCGTTCATCTCACATATCCAATCTGCTAAAGCTGGACTCTTTGTTTTTTTCCAGTTTTTTGCTATTATTGTTCTCGCTGCTGATGTCATATGGTGAATAATGTCTTTTTTAATTGATTTTATTGATTTAGGTATCAGAGACAATAATGAAATTTCCATACTCGGGGTCAATTCCACTCCTGATACCTTATGATAGATCTCATATATCTTATTCCAGAATCCTTTCACCAGATGACATCCGTACCATATATGTTCCATTGTTCCCTTTTCTACTTTGCATCTCCAACATAAATCTGTGTTTCCTTTGTTAATTGAATTTAAGGTATCTGGGCACCTATACCACCTCATCATGATCTTATAATTTCTCTCTTGATATTTATTTGCAATGGACCCTCTGTGTATAGTTTCAAAAACCCTTTCCCATTCTTCCTCCAATAAAGATCTTCCCATTATCTCTTCCCATTTCTTTATGCTTGTTAACTCTTTGAGGGGGCTATTCGGAATAAGTTCGTCATATATTTTCGACAATTTCTTTATTGGAACCTGTTCTCCCAGCAATAGTTTTTCAAACTTGGTCAGTGGTCTATTTAACCTAATTATTTTACGTTCAATAAATGCCTGTAATTGTTGGTATTGCAGCCATTTTTTTTCGTTTCCCTCTCCCATTTCCCTCAATGTGGGCATTTTCCCATTCTCCAAGATTTGGACCAATCTTGTATTTTCCAGCCTGTTCCATTTTAAAAAATGTTTACTCATCATTGCTAGAGGGAATTCGGGGTTATAAAACATAGGAGTCATGGGACCTATTGTTGTAGATAGTTTCCCCTTTTTCATTATACTGTCCCGTACCTTTAACGTGGCACTTACAAATAGAGTCAACTCGCTTCTTTTTGGTCTTAAATGGGGTTCTATCCATGGAAGGACTTTTAACTGGGGCCCTATTATTTCCTCCTCCATATCGACCCATTGCTTGTTTTCTTTATTATGATACCAGTCTATTATGCTGGTAACGCCAGCCCTCCATTTCTTTTTTTCCTAGTTAAATTTTCTCTTTTTATCCGGGGAGTTTTATACGCCCATACGAATTAAACTATAGCTTTTCTTAGCTCCTTCATCTGTTTCTTTGGGGGTTCTAATGGTAACGCTTGGAAAGTATATAAGAGCTTTGGCAAGATATCCATTTTTACGATATTAACTCTTCCCGTCCATGAGTATATCATTTTATCGTATTTCTGTAGAAATTTAATAGCATTTTGAATTGCTTTCTCATAGTTCATCCCCTGTAGTAATTTCAGATCTTTTGTTAAAAAGATTCCCAAGTATTTTATTGCTTTTTGCTTCCATTTAAATGGAAAATCGTCTTGCATCTGTAGACAGCTTTTTCCGTTTACTTTTATGTTCAATATCTCTGATTTGTCATAATTTATTTTGAAATTACTCAGTTCTCCGAATCTTGTAAATTCTTTCATTAAGTTTGGGATAGTTATAATGGGATTGGTTATGTATATTAGCAGATCATCTGCATATGCCGCTATCTTATATTCTTTTTCTCCTACCTTTATCCCCTTAATGTCTTTATTATTTCTAATTGCGGTTATTAAATGTTCCATTATAAATACGAACAGCAAGGGAGAGAGGGGACACCCCTGACGGGTGCCATTTGAAATTTTTATATCCTTCGATAACATTCCGCTTACTCTCACTTTCACTTTTGTGTTGGAATACAAAGCCGCTATCCTATTACGCATTTTCGGGCCCATACCAAATTGTTTTAATGTCTCTTCTAAAAAGCGCCACCCTATCCTATCAAACGCTTTTTCCGCGTCTACGGCCAGCATACACATTTCAATACCTGTTTTTTGAGCGTATTCCATTAAAGTACAAGTTTTTATGATATTATCTTTAGTCTCCCTACCTTTTGTAAACCCAGCTTGATCTAATTTTATATAGTTGGGTAGGATTGGTGTTATTCTATTCGCAATAATTTTAGAATATAGACGTATATCTATATTGGTTAGAGAGATTGGCCTATAGTTTTTACATAGCGTGTGGTCCTTCTCCGGTTTTGGAATTAAGGTAATGTGAGCTTCTGTGCTTTGTGGTACAAAGCCTTGTATGTCCGATATGGAATTGTATGTTTTTTTTAATAACGGGGCAATTATTTCTTGAAAGTTCTTATAAAATCTGGTGGTATACCCATCAGGTCCTGGGCTTTTACCTAGAACTAGTTCTTTAATCGCTTGTTGAACTTCTTCCAAAGAGATATCTTTCTCCAATGACTCGATTGTTTCTCTAGGGAATCTAGGAAGGGCTGTTTCTTCGATGTATTCCTTTATTTCCTCTCTATTCAAATCCCTCTCCTTATTCACCCGTGAAGTTTTAATATTATACAAATTAGAATAGTATGTATAAAATTCTTCTATTATTTCTTTTGGATCATGTGTTTATTCCCCATCTGTTTTTAAGATTTTACTTATTGTTGCTGAGGTCTGTTGTTCCTTTAATTGTTTAGCGAGTATTTTCCCTGTTTTGTTGCTGTACTGATACCATTGTGCCCTTCTGCAGTCTCTTATCCTAAGGGATTCCTCGTCAAGCAGGGATTGTAATTCTATTTTCTTCTCTTTTAACTTTATTTTATCTGATGATTCTAGATTCTGCTTATGCTTTTTATCCAATTCCTCTATTTCTTTTATCAACTGAGATTTCTTTTGATCTTTTCTTTTTTTAAGTCTTGATCCATGCTTGATAAGTGTCCCTCTTAGTACACATTTTAATGTTTCCCATTGCATGGGCAGTGATGTTTCATCCTTCTCATGGATTTCTACAAATTCCTTTATTGTTTTACTTATATCCTCTATACACTCTTTATCTTTTAACAAGTTGTCATTTAATCTCCAATTCCCTTTTGTTTTTACTCGTTCCAATACCTTAATTTCCAAAAACAGTGGGGCATGGTCCGACCATAAGAACCCTCCTATATCCGATGATGGAGTCATTAACATTCCTAGGTGGTTACTAAAAAAATAATCTATCCTATGATAGGAATCATGTATATTAGAGTAATATGAGTAATTTTTTTCCATTTGGTGCTGAACTCTCCAAATATCTACCAAATGATATTTCTCTAATAACGCCTTAAATTCTTCTAGATGGCTCTTATTTCTACAAGCATGGGTGTTAGTTGTATCAGCTCTTATATCCATAACAAAGTTAAAATCTCCACCCATAATCACTGTTCCTTCTGCCTTCTCCATACTACTAATTAGGACCCTTGTCCCGGTCTTTATCTGATCGTGATTTGGTAAATACAAATTGATAATTGTAAATATTTTCCCATATATCATTGCTTTTATAACCAAAGATCTACCATCATTACCCGTATATTTTTGTATTATTTGGTAAGGTACGTTCCTATGAAAAACTATAGATACCCCTTTTGATTTAGAATAGGCAAATGTATCCTGTATCCAGTTGTTATAGTTTCGATTATTAAGTTTTGGAATGTGATTTGAACGAAAATGAGTCTCCTGGAAGAGTATGATATCCACCTTTTGTTTGTTAAGAAAATTCAGAATTTGATTTCTTTTATTAGGAGAGTTAAGGCTCCTTGCATTTAAAGAACAAAATTTGATCCCACCCATTTAATAGGGGGAAGAAAGGAGGACGAAGAGGAAGAAAAAAAAAAAAAAAAGAAAAAAAAAAATACTCGCACATGCTCACGCTCCCTCTCTCACACCACCCTATTTCTATTTGACTTATTTGAATAAAGTCTATCTTACTATCTATAGTAAGTCCCCTACTATGAGGGGTTTTAAGCCTGCCAACCAAGATTTGCCTCCCGTTCGCCATTCTCATGCCGTTTTTTAATTGCTAGTATAGCTCTTTCTTTCTTCTCTCTCCTTCCTCTATTACTTTCCCTCTCTCTTACGATCTATCTTCTATATTTTAAAAATGTGGGGAAAAGGGGGTAGGCCGGGGGGGGGGGACCCTTGGTTGCTACTTTTATCCTAAATATAAAATACTTCTAACTGATCTATATTGTGTTACCTCAACTATACTTGTCATATGTTTTTACTTTCTCTTGCTCCTCCTGTTGAGGAGGGGATGGGAGGGAGAGAAAAAAAAAAAAAAACATACCATCGTGCATAGCCCTTTAACCCCCTGATTTTCTATTAGTATTTTAATGTGAATACCTCCTGTTTAATACCCTATCATATAGACCGTTATCATAACTTTCTGTCTTATACATGATAAAAAGAAAAAAAAAAAAAAAACTCTCTTTTCTCCCCCTCCCTCCCCTCTCCCCCCACCATCAATTTGAATTCAATCATACCACAGTGCTTGAATCGTTAAATTAATATTTCACCTTACACTTTGTTATTAACAAAAAAACAAAAAAAAAACATTGCCATCGTGCATAACCCTTTAAACCGCTAATTTTCTATTAGCATTTTAATGTGAATACCACCTGTTCAATACCCTATTATATAGACCATTATCATAACTTTCTATCTTATGCATGATTATTTAAAAAAAAAAAATAATAATTTTTTTTTTTAATTCAATAATACCACAGTGCTTGAACCTTTAAATTAATATTTCACCTTACACTTTGTTGTTAACCCAAAAAAAAAAAAAAAAAGGGAAAAAAAAAAATGTATTAAGTGCATTTCTATGTATATACCTCTCCTTCAGTATCCCACAGTGCAAACCACTGACTCAACATTTCATTTAATACGTGATAAAAAAAAAAAAAAAAAAAGAAAAAGAAAAAAAAAAATTTCCATCTACATTTCAGTATTGTTGTGCATTATCCTTTAAGCCCCTAATTTTATAAATGCATTACAACGTGATTGTGTATAAGCCATTATCTTAACTATTCCCTTTCTTTCGTTTTCCTTTTCTTTTCTTATTCCCTCCCCCCTTCCATTCTATACGTGATTTTTAACACACCCAAAAAAAACAAAAAAAAAAAAAACAAAAAAAAAACAAATTTTTTTTTTTTTTTTAATACCATCAATTTGAATTCAATAATACCGCAGTGCATGAACCATTAAATTAATATTTCACCTTCCACTTAACCCAAGAAAAAAAAAAACAAAACATTTTTTTCCATCTTCAGTTCAATATTGTTGTGCGTTATCCTTTAAGCCCCTAATTTTATAAATGCATTACAACGTGATTGTGTATAAGCCATTATCTTAACTATTCCCTTTCTTTCTTTTCTTTTTTCTTTCTTCCTTTCCATTCTAAACGCGATTATTAACACACCAAAAAAAAAAAAAACCCAAAGTATCCCATCACCTTGAATTCAATATTATTACTGTACCTAAATCATTGAATCATTAAATTAATATTCATATTTCACCTTATATTTTGTTAAGAAAAAAAAAAAAAACAACCCCTAAGTTATTCCCTTAGTTTAAGTTCAGCGCATACTACAGTGCGTAAATCAATAGCATAATATTTCAGCTCATACTCCAAATACTATACTTTTCCCTTGGCTGTGGCATCTGACGCCACCTGGGGTGACAAGGGCGACGTAGGTGATAAGACCCTAGAGTTAAGGTATAATCATTGATACACCGATCCACGTAGTACGGGACCTTCCGACATTGATAGGTCCACATTCTTAGGAAAGACTGCAGCTACTTGTTAGTACACACCCGTGTATGGGTGAAGTCTTGGGGAACTAACCTGATACGGGTCAGTTTGTCAAGGGGGAAGCTGGCCTGCGTGGTATTCGTTAATTCGGAGGAGGTTATTGTAGACCTCGGTTCCGAATTATTGAGTTTTTTTAGACTACTAGCTGAAGGACATAACGGTATTACCAGCGAGTCAAGTTGTGTCTACGTAGTACCTGGCTGCCTGTGCCAGTAAAGTGAATTTGTTAGGCCATAGAAAACCACAGAGGCCAGGTAGATGGCTGCTTGTATGACTAGAAAGGGGAATGTCTGAAGTTTTGACATGTCCCTGAAGATGGCAGTTGTGATGGGCCAGCGTTTGCCGTTTAGCTATGGGCTGATGCTTCTGGACGCCACGTAGAAAGGATCCTACTGTATGAGCCGTAAACACGGATGACTCTCTGGGGTCCTGTGAGGGCAAGAAATGCTGGATGTTGGCTAGGTATAGCCTGATGATGTTATGAGGAGCCAGCTGTGTGTGGCAATACGATACCTGGTGCGGGGTGGAACCTGAACTCAACTGACCTAAGCGAGAAATGACACAGAAATTGATGAGTGGCTCGTATGAAATGCCACTGGAGACAAGTGGCCGATTAAGTGCCACTGAAGAATGATGTGTGACTGATTGTGTGCCACTGGAAATGTGTACTGATTGCAAGAAGTCATGCTAAGATGCGAGCCCTGCAATGATTGCAAGAGTTGTGCTTAAATACGTGTTTGCAACAATTGCCAGGGAGTTTGTGTCAATGGTGATGTGTTTGCCGTGACTGCGGGAAGTCCGTATTACTGCATGTGCTTGCACGGGCTGCAAGGAGTTATACTTGGATGCGTGTTTGCAACGATTATAAAGCTGTGTTTGGATGCATGCTTGCCATGATTGCAAGAAATTATGCTTGGGTGTGTCCCTGCAACATTTTGCAAGAAGTTGTGACTGGATGCGTGCTTGCAATGATTGCAAGAAGTAATGCTTGGATGCATGCTTGCAACGTTTGCAAGAAGTTATGCTAAGATGCGTGTCTTGTAATGATTGTAAGATTTGTGCTTGAATGTGTGCTTGCAACGATTGCAAGGGAGTTTCTGTCGGTGGAGATGTGTTTGTAGTGATTGTGAAAAGTTCGTATTGCTGCATTTGCTTGCAAGACTGTAAGAGTTTAAGCTTGGATGCGTACTCGCAACGACTGCAAGAAGTTATGCTTGAATGCATGCCTGCAACGTTTGCAAGAAGTTTTATGATTGGATGCGTGTTTGAAATGATTGCAAGAAATTGTGCTTGGATGTGTGCTTGCAACGATTGCAAGACGTTCTGTTTGGATGCGTACTTGCAACGATTGCAAGAAGTCATGATGGGATGTGTGCTTGCAACAATAGCAAGAAGTTATGTTTCGATGTGTGCTTGCAATGAAATGCAAGAAGTTGTGTTTGGATGCTTATTTGCGACTATTGCAAAAAGTTATACTTGGATGTGCTGTGACTATGAGGGGGTATAGTAGCGAGGCGAAGGTTTCAACGAACGAATAGGGACCATGACTGAGCTTCGAAGGAAGACGGGGTGTAGCCCCCCCCCCTTTTTTTTTTTTAGACTGACCTAGAGGAAATGACAGATGAGAACCGGTGGAGGGTTTGACTACCTGGTTTGAAAGGTAAATTGTAACATGTTTAAGCGACAGGTGCATGGCATTAAATAAATGAGTGAACTGTTTGTGCCATGACAGAGGCACAAATTGGTGTGCCATGACAATGAGGCCGCGCCAACTGGGGCTTGCCAGGATGAATCGATGTCTGACGGATGCCCTGAACTTGAATCGGGGCGCGGCATGCGACAACGAAATAAATGAAATGTTTGCCTTAGAGTGAAATGAATGAAAAACGTTTCGCCATGACAGAGGCATGAATCGGTCGTGCCGCAGCTGCAACTGACAGCGACCCGGACTCTGGAGCATGTACTGAAATGAGGCAAAAGAAACGCTGGTGCATGCCGGAGTACATTGGTGCATCACGGATGCGACTGGATTTGAATTGGAGTGTGGTATGTAACCGTGAAATGTTTGCCCTGGCAAAGGCACGAATTGGTTATGCCGCAACTGATAGCTAACCAAGTTCTGATGCAGGTGTTGGCTGAGGCCCAAACGTTTTATTTATACTACTTTATTTATATATGTATATATATATATATATATATATGTTTGTTTTTTTTTTCGACTGCGACAAATGACGAGTCGGACTATGGAGTACGAATGAAATGAGGCCAAGACAACTGGGGCGTGCCGGGACGAATCGGTGCATCTCGGATGCTACTGGATTCGAATCGGGGCACGGTACGTGACAGTGAGATGAGTGAAATGATGAAATTAATGAAATGATTTGTCATGGTAGAGCACGTGCCATGACAGAGACACGAGTCGATCATGTCGCGATTGCAACTGACAACGACCGGACTCCATAGCATGTACTGAAATGTGGCTGAAAATACCTGGGGCACGCCGGGACGAATCGTTGCATCATGGATGCGACTGGATTCGAATCGAAGCGTGATTCGTGACAGTTGAAATGATTCCCATGACAGAGGCACGAATTGGTGAGCCGCAAACTATGACTGACAACTAACCGGACTCTGGAGCATGTCCAGAAATGAGGCCGGGCCCTGGGGCACGCCGTAACGAATCGGTGCATCGAAGATGCGACTGGATTCGAACCAGAGCGTGGTAAGTGCAGGTGTAACATTTGTTGCCATGACAGAGGCGCGAATCGATCATGCCGCTATAGCGACTGACTGCGAATCGGACTCTGGAGCATGTACTGAAATGTGGCCAATACCTGGGGCACACCGAGACGAATCGGTGCATTTCCATGCGACTGAATTCGTAACGGAGCGTGATACGTGGCATGATAACCATGACAGAGGTACGAATCGGTGAGTCGAAAGTGACTGATAATGACGTGACTCTGGAGCATGTACTGAAATGAGGCCGTAACTAGTGGGGCACACCGGAGCGAATCGGTGCATCTTTAGGTGCGACTGGATTCGAATCGGAGCGTGGTATGTGACTGAAATGAGAAATGATTCGAAATGGTTTGAAATATTAGAAATGTATTTGGAAATGTTCAGAAATGCGAAATGATTGGTATCGAACTGACGTGATTCGATAAGATTTACGAATTGCGAATCGCTATGGCTGTCTACTGACACATGTTTAACAATTTAGACATGCCTGAAATGAAGCGACGCCTGCGTCGCGATGGTTTCTCAGATAACGCGAAATGGTAACATAACGATAGTACGAGTGATATACATTGCGGTTACGTTTGTGAAATCTGCGAGTGATTCGTAAGTTTGCTATCACGGTTTAGTGACATGATCTCTATAATGCGTGAAAACAAAAGTCCGACGGGACCCTACCTGCGACAGCCAAGCCAGACGCGTGGTACGAACGTACGAATCGGTAAACACGGGCTTTGAAACTCTCGAGCACGGAAATTGCGAATGCGGGAACTTTGCACGATAGGAACTTGCGGACGCTGGTATTCGAATAGTCGGCCTAGTGACGTATATCGCGCACAGGAAACCGACAAGCACCACAGGTGAGCGGGCTGCTTAAATACCCCCCGGGCTCCTCCCATAAATTCAGGCCACCATACTGGCCTTCCTACATATATCCACTGTATCCTCCAGTTTAGCTATGATTCAGTTAGCTGCAGTGTATTTAATATTTAATATATATACTGATAGTCTCATATATATATATATATATATATATATATATATATATATATATATATATATATATATATATTCACTGCATACAGTTTAGCTATATCTCACTGCAGGCCGTTCCTGGTGTTCTGTTTCTAATATACTTCAGTACACAGTACCGTGCACCCCTAGTGCAGTTGCTACTACTTTTCAGGTGGTGTACACAGTAAACAATACAGTGTAGTGTGATGTTGCAAAACAAAATCCCTATCATGTCTGGAAGGCCACCAAGGAGAGGCAGATGCTCACAGGCCACTAAAAGAGGGCAAGCAGGCTCTGTGTCTACAGTCCACAGTGCTGGTCATGGTCATGGACATGGTACAACTTCTGCAGGTGGTCGTAGGGCATGCTTGTCCTTTTTTTCTGCTGCTGGGACAGTGGCAGAAAAATTGGGCCTTTGGTGGTGGTGGTGCCACAACACTGTAACCCCTCACAGATACTCTTGTTGGGCGCAGGAACGGGTCTTGCTGTGAAATATTAGATCAGAAATTGTAATTACATGCCCCTGTTAAACCTGGACAGAAAAATTGGGCCTTAGGCAGTGGTGGTGGTGCCTTAAACCAAAAATATTGTTGGAAGCTAGCATCATCAAGATTGAGGAGGAATAGGATAGTCACTCAGCATAGGCAGTCTTTAAGATATCCCACATCCATAGAAAAATCAATCAGTTACATCAGCATCAGGTGCTTGATAGCTGCTGCTGATCCAAGACTGACTCATTTTTATGAATGTGAGCCTATCAAGGGAGTCTGTGGACAGGCGCACTCTATGATCTGTTACAAACCCTCCAGCAACACTGAATGTGCATTCAGAAAGAATGCTGGATGCAGGACAGGTCAGTAGATCAATTGCATATTGAGCTAGTTCTGGTCAGTGATCTATCCTCAAGCCCCAGTAACCCAGTTGATACTCTGTAGGAAAGGTCTCCAAGTCTGCCCTTTCCCCCAGATATTCCTGCACCATGTAATGCAGACGCTGGCGATGGTTGCTTGAACTGATCAGACCTTGGTGCTAGACATGTGCAGGATGAAAAAATTTGTTTAGTTTTGTTTTTTTTTTATTTATTTAGTTAAATTTGTTGCATTCGTTACATTCGTTTTTCGGGATGCATTTAGTTTCGGATTCGAATTTGAAAAAATTCTACCGCATTCGAAAAAAACTATCAAATTCAAAAAAATTCTACCACATTCGAAAAAAACATCAAATGCGAAAAAATTCTAACGCATTCGAAAAAATTTGACCGAATTTGAAAAAGTAAACTATATATAACCATTTTGCGAAATTCGAAATTCGTATAGAATGAAAGTGAATTTGAATAGAAAAGATTAGAATAGAAAATAATAGAAAAGAATAGCATAGAAAAACAATAGAACAGAATAGAAAAAAAATATAATATATTCTATTCTAATCTTTTCTATTCGAATTTGAATTCATTCTGTACCAAATTTCAATTTCGGAAGATTTATATATATATATATATATATATATATATATATATATATATATATATATATATATATATATATATATATATAATATTTTTTATTATTATGTTCTATTGTTTTTTCTATTCTAGTCTTTTCTATTAGAATTCTATTTCATTCTATTTCTATATAACCATTTTTCAAAATTCGAAGTTCGTATAGAAAAAATTCACATTCAAATAGAAAAGATTAGAATAAAATAGAAAATAATGGAAAAGAATAGCATAGAATAGAAAAACAATAGACCAGCATAGAAAAAATATTATATATATATATATATATATATATATATATATACATCTTCCAAAATTTGAATTTCGTATAAGATGAATTTGAATTCAAATAGAAAAGATTAGAATAGAAAATAATAGAAAAACAATGGAACAGAATAGAAAAAAATATTATATATATATATATATATATATATATATATATATATATATATATATATATATATATATATATATATATAAAACATCTTCCGAAATTCAAATTTCATGTAGACTGAAATCAAATTTGAATAGAAAAGATTGGAATAGAATAGAAAATAATAGGACAGAATAGCATAGAAAAACAATAGAACAGAATAGAATAAAATATAATATATATATTATGTTTTATTCTTTTCTGTTCTATTGTTTTTCTAGTCTATTCTTTTCGATTATTTTCTATTCTAATATTTTCTATTCAAATTCAAATTCATTATATACGAAATTCGAATTTCAGAAGCCATCTTCCGAAATTCAAATTTCGTATAGAATTAATTCAAATTCGAGTAGAAAAGTTTAGAATAGAATAGAATATATATATATATAGTCACTGTACACGGTATATATATATATATATATATATATATATATACATATATACAACTCTATATTCACTGCAAGCCTGCCTTCTGATCAACCTTTGTGTGTTTAGCTTCCGTGTGCATCTTGCTGTGTCTTCTACATCTGATTCCAGTTACCAATCTTGGCTTGTTCTCGATTATCCCTGCCTGCTTGTGACCCTGACCTTTGGCGTGTTCTATGTATATCCTTGTCTGCTAGTCACCCCGAACTTTGGCTTATTCCCTTACTATCTCTGTCCTCCTGTAGCCTACTGTGGGCGTGAGCTGGGAGACCCTGGGGGTCGCGACCTGGAGCCAGTTTCAGCCCAGTCCATCCTCACCACTAGAGGCTCTGGTGAACACCTGCTGGCTCTTAGGCTCCGCGCCCTGGGGAATATTACGCTCTAACCCCTGTGGGACCCATGTTGATGTTCCAGCGGACCTGCCTTTGTTAACCACCTAGACTCCCAACCGCAGCAGTCAAACTTAGGGTCCACTACCTTTGCGGTGCACTCCTGACCCCAATGGTGTGCATCTGTTACCTGGCCTCAGGTAACCTGACAGAAGCCTCAGCAACACGTTGTGCAGCACCAGGAAATTGTAACCTCAGGATAATGCATTGCACAAACCTTTCTTCAACGCCTCCTGAAGATGTTTCATCCTCTGCTCCCTCTGATGAGTTCTGCAACCTTACCCTTGTAACGTGGATAAAGAAGGGTTGCCAGCCAGTAACGATTCCTTCTCTTTGATACCATGAATCCTAGGGTCCTTATGCTGCATGGCCTCCCTGATACTGCAAAGCCTGCGAAAGTTTGCAGAGGCATTTGATTCTGAGTCCTCTGGGTCACTAAGGATCACATGATCCGTAACAACCTCCTCCCAGCCACGTACAACTCATTGGGTTTCTGGAGACTTAAAACCATCCCTTGAAGACTGCTGCTGAGTGTTATCCTCTATGTCCATGCTGACACAATCCTCCTCCTCCTTCTCCTCCTCCTCTTCCTCCTGTGTGTTTGGCGGGTCTGCAGGAATAATATCTGGATAAAGGGGGCCTTGAGAGGTAAGGAAGTCCCCCTCTTCCTCACACTGTTCTGCCTCAAATGCCCTGTCCATTATTCCATGAAGCGTGTGCTCCAACAAGAAGACAAGAGGGACAGTATCACTGATGCATGCATTGTCTCTGCTCACCATCCTCGTGGCCTCATCAAATGGTGACAGGACAGTGCATTCATCCTTGATCAGTAGCCACTGGCATGGTGAAAAGAAGCCAAGCTCCCCTGATCCTGTCCTGGTGCCATACTCACACAGGTACTCATTGATGGCCCTCTGCTGCGTGTACAGCCACTTCAGCATTGCCAACGTTGACTTCCACCTGGTGAACATGTCACAAATGAGGCGGTTGGTGGCAGGTTGCATTCCCTTTGAATGTCATTCAGCTGAGCACTGGCATTGTATGACCATTGGAAATGACCACAGACTTTTCTGGCCTGCCTCAGGAGATCTTGTAAGCCCGGGTACCTGCTCAAGAACCGCTGCACCACCAAATTCAGGATGTGTGCCAAACATGGAACATGGGTCAAGTGTCCCTGTCAGAGGGCAGAGAGAAGGTTGGTGCCATTGTCGCATAGAACCATTCCTGGCTGAAGCTTGCATGGCATCAACCACCTCTGAGCCTGCCCCTGCAGAGCTTACAGAATCTCTACTCCAGTGAGGATTCTTTACTGTAAGAGCGGCAAGGATGTGGAATTCCCTTACACAGGTAGAGGTCTCGGCAGGGGGTATTGATAGTTTCAAGAAACTATTAGATAAGCACCTGAACAACCACAACATATATACAATGTAATACTGACATATAATCACACACATAGGCTGGACTTGATGGTCTTGTGTCTTTTTTCAACCTCACCTACTATGTAACTATGTAACTATGTAACATCTTTTTGCCTGAGTGCTTGCAGAGCACCTTGAACGCTTACGGAGCACCGCTGGTTCAGAGAACAAATCTGCAGAAGAGGCCATAGAGGAAGAAGAAGAGGAGGGGGTGGAGGAGAGAGCTGTGGCAGAAGCATTTTGGAGGCGTGGTGGCGGAACAAGCTCCAACAATACTGAACCCTGTCCTGCATCCTTCCCAGCTGCCAGCAGAGTTAACCAGTGCGCCGTGAAGGAAAGGTAACATCTCTGCCTATGCCTGCTAGACCAAGAGTCTGCGGTAATATACACCTTACTGCTGACCGCCCTGTCCAACAAGACAAAAACATTGCCTTCCACATGCTGGTAGGGAGCTGGAATGGCCTTCCATGAAAAGAAATGGCGTTTTGGAACCTGCAACTGAGGTACAGCACATTCTACAAATTCACGAAAGAAGGGAGAGTCTACCAGCTGAAAAGGCATTAGTTGCAGTGCTAGCAATTTGTCCAAGCTGGCATTGAAACTAGCATTCAGACTGTGACCATGTGGATGGCTGGGACTGAATTTCTTTTTACGGTTTAGCAACTGGGGTAGGAAAATTTGCCTGCTAAAATCTTGGGACACCTATTGCTATACCTTCATTCCTCTCAGTGCAGGTTTTTGAGAGGATTGGAGTAGGGTTGGAGATCCCAGATGAGGAGCAAGGAGAAGTCCGCCTTTTTCTTTGATGTGGGTCTTTCAAGTGCTGTTGCCAACGGATATTGTAATTATGAATATATTTAATTTATTTATATTTAATGAATATACTTAATTTAGCTTTTATCTATGTAGGGCGGAACATATTATCTTCACAGAAATCTCTAATAGACTAGACAACTTGGTGCCTAGGTTTGTGTATACATACAATGGGATCCAAACCTCATTGTTTTACACATACTGACTTCAAAGGATCCCATGCTGGGATATGCAATGAAGAGAGGCCAACCCGTAATCAATACTTAACTTCCCGGGAAAATTCAAGTTAAGCTCCTGCTCAGAATAGTCACAAGGATTTGCATTAAAGGGGGCTAACTTATGCAAAGTATAGGGATTGGAGATTTAGCCAGTCCTTAACCAGGAATAGGAAAGCTCACCAATCAGAGCCACGCTATGCCAACCAATGAGGCATCAGCATGTAATGATATACACAGACTAGATGGGAGGGAAACACACACTTTTATGGGAGAGCAACCATCAGAATGGAACCTTGATGCAAAGAGTAATTATGGGAAAGGTCTGCATTTTACTTGTAGCTAAATATGTTTGCAGATTAATGTTTTCAGAAATATACTCTGTATTCCTTCATGTAATTCTCTTATTTTAACCTAATATTTTCTTCCTTGGTGTAGACTAGGGATGAGCTTCGAGTTCAAGTTGAACTCATGTTCGACTCGAACATTGGCTGTTCGCAAGTTCGCCGAACAGCGAACAATTTGGGGTGTTCGCGGCAAGTTCGAATGCCGCAGAACACCCTTTAAAAGTCTATGGGAGAAATCAAAAGTGCTAATTTTAAAGGCTTATATGCAAGTTATTGTCATAAAAAGTGTTTGGGGACCCGGGTCCTGCGCCAGGGGACATGGATCAATGCAAAAAAAAGTTTTAAAAACGCCCGTTTTTTCAGGAGCAGTGATTTTAATAATGCTTAAAGTCAAACAATAAAAGTGTAATATCCCTTTAAATTTCGTACCTGGGGGGTGTCTATAGTATGCCTGTAAAGGGGCGCATGTTTCCCGTGTTTAGAACAGTCTGACAGCAAAATGACATTTCGAAGGAAAAAACCCATTTAAAACTACCCGCGGCTATTGCATTGCCGACAATACACATAGAAGTTCATTGATAAAAACGGCATGGGAATTCCCCACAGGGAAACCCCGAACCAAAATTAAAAAAAAAAAATGACGTGGGAGTCCCCCTAAATTCCATACCAGGCCCTTCAGGTCTGGTATGGATATTAAGGGGAACCCCGGCCAAAATTAAAAAAAAAAAATGACGTGGGGTTCCCCCTAAATTCCATACCAGACCCTTCAGGTCTGGTATGGATTTTAAGGGGAACCCCGCGCCAAAAAAAAAAAAACGGCGTGGGGTCCCCCCAAAAATCCATACCAGACCCTTATCTGAGCACGCAACCTGGCAGGCCGCAGGAAAAGAGGGGGGGACGAGAGTGCGACCCCCCCTCCTGAACCGTACCAGGCCACATGCCCTCAACATTGGGAGGGTGCTTTGGGGTAGCCCCCCAAAACACCTTGTCCCCATGTTGATGAGGACAAGGGCCTCATCCCCACAACCCTGGCCGGTGGTTGGGGGGGTCTGCGGGCGGGGGGCTTATTGGAATCTGGAAGCCCCCTTTAACAAGGGGACCCCCAGATCCCGGCCCCCCCTGTGTGAAATGGTAAGGGGGTACTTACCCCTACCATTTCACTAAAAAACTATCAAAAATGTTAAAAATGACAAGAGACAGTTTTTGACAATTCCTTTATTTAAATGCTTCTTCTTTCTTCTATGTTCCTTCATCTTCTTCTGGCTCTTCTGGTTCTTCCTCCAGCGTTCTCGTCCAGCATCTCCTCCGCGGCGTCTTCTATCTTCTTCTCCTCGGGCCGCTCCGCACCCATGGCATGGGGGGAGGCTCCCGCTCTTCTCTTCATCTTCTTATTCATCCTCTTCTCTTCTTCCTTCTTCTCTTCTTCATTTTCTTCTCCGGGCCGCTCCGCATCCATGCTGGCATGGAGGGAGGCTCCCGCTGTGTGACAGCGTCTCCTCATCTGACGGTTCTTAAATAACGGGGGGCGGGGCCACCCAGTGACCCCGCCCCCTCTGACGCACGGGACATGACGGGACTTCCCTGTGGCATTCCCCGTGACGTCACAGGGAAGTCCCGTTAAGTCACCGTGCGTCAGAGGGGGGCGGGGTCACCGGGTGGCCCCGCCCCCCGTTATTTAAGAATCGTCAGACGAGGAGACGCCGTCACACAGTGGGAGCCTCCCTCCATGCCAGCATGGGTGCGGAGCGGCCCGGAGAAGAAAATGAAGAAGAGAAGAAGAGAAGAAGGAAGAAGAGAAGAGGATGAAGAAGAAGATGAAGAGAAGATCTGGAGCCTCCCCCCGTGCCATGGGTGCGGAGCAGCCCAAGGAGAAGAAGATAGAAGACGCCGCGGAGGAGATGCTGGATGAAAACGCTGGAGGAAGAACCAGAAGAGCCAGAAGACCCAGAAGAAGAAGAAGATGAAGGAAGATAGAAGAAAGAAGAAGCATTTAAATAAAGGAATTGTCAAAAACTGTCTCTTGTCATTTTTAAAATTTTTGACAGTTTTTTAGGGAAATGGTAGGGGTCCCCATGTTGATGGGGAGAAGTGCCTCTTTCCCACAACCCTTGCCCGGTGGTTGTGGGGGTCTGCGGGTGGGGGGCTTATCGGAATCTGGAAGCCCCCTTAAACAAATGTATCCCTACCATTTCACAAAAAGAGTTTCAAAAAGGTTAAAAAACCAGAGACGGTTTTTGACAAGTCCTTTATTAATTTCTCCTTCTTTCATGTTCATTCTTCTAATCTTCCTTTGGTGTTCTTCTTCCTCCATCTTCTTCTTCTCCATCTTCTTCTTCTCAATCTTCTTCTTCCTCCGCTCTTCTCGTCCCACATCCATCTCCTGCTTCTTCTCCGCTCCATCCGCACGATCCGCCTCAGTGGGAGTCTTCCGCTGTGTGATGCTTTGGTTCTTCTGACACTTCTTATATAATGGAGGGTGGGGCCACCCGGTGACCCCGCCCTCCTCTGATGCACGGGGAGTTCCCTGTGGCTATAGAATAAAGAAGAAGCATTTAAATAAGGGAATTGTCAAAAACTGTCTCTTGTCATTTTTAACATTTTTGACAGTTTTTTTTGTGAAATGGTAAGGGGGTACTTCTGTACCCCCTTACCATTTCACACAGGGGGGGCCGGGATCTGGGGGTCCCCTTGTTAAAGGGGGCTTCCAGATTTCGATAAGCCCCCCGCCCACAGACCCCCACAACCACCGGCCAGGGTTGTGGGGATGAGGCCCTTGTCCTCATCAACATGGGGACAAGGTGTTTTGGGGGGCTACTCCAAAGCACCCTCCTAATGTTGAGGGCATGTGGCCTGGTATGGTTCAGGGGGGGCGCACTCTCGTCCCCTCCTCTTTTCCTGCGGCCTGCCAGGTTGCGTGCTCGGATAAGGGTCTGGTATGGATTTTTGGGGGGACCCCACGCCGTTTTTTTTTTTTTTGGCACGGGGTTCCCCTTAAAATCCATACCAGACCTGAAGGGCCTGGTATGGAATTTAGGGGGACTCCCACGTCATATTTTTTTTTAAATTTTGGTTCGGGGTTTCCCTGTGGGGAATTCCCATGCCGTTTTTATCAATGAACTTCTATGTGTATTGTCGGCAATGCAATAGCCGCGGGTAGTTTTAAATGGGTTTTTTCCTTCGAAATGTCATTTTGCTGTCAGACTGTTCTAAACACGGGAAACATGCGCCCCTTTACAGGCATACTATAGACACCCCCCAGGTACGAAATTTAAAGGGATATTACACTTTTATTGTTTGACTTTAAGCATTATTAAAATCACTGCTCCTGAAAAAACGGGCGTTTTTAAAACTTTTTTTTGCATTGATCCATGTCCCCTGGCGCAGGACCCGGGTCCCCAAACACTTTTTATGACAATAACTTGCATATAAGCCTTTAAAATTAGCACTTTTAATTATTCATGTTCGTGTCCCATAGACTTTAACGGTGTTCGCGTGTTCGAGCAAACTTTTTTCCTGTTCGCATGTTCTGGTGCGAACCGAACAGGGGGGTGTTCGGCTCATCCCTAGTGTAGACTATAGATAGATGGTTGTGTATTAGATAGACTTTCAATTACTCACCAATAAATGTTGTTATTGTGTTAAAGCTTTCACTCATGGTCAAAGAACTCTCATTTAACCCAAATCAAATCTGAGAGATATTAAATCTCAAATATAGTATACAGGAAAAAGACTGCATGGGAGGTCGTCGTATGTCTGGTCAAGCATGTGGTGCCCAAGCGGCTGCTGTTGCGGCCACGCTTTATCTGCTTCAGACATAGGTTGCAAACAGCAATGGTGCAATGGTGCCAAAAAGGCCCATACCAAGGAACTTTTCAAAATCAGCTGGGAGTCAGCAGCGCCCTGCACCTGCGGAGCTCTGCGGTGTGATGCAGTAGGGTGGCTACCCTTAAGCTGCCCTCTAGAGGACATCCTGCCTCATTGGAGTTGTGCCTCCTCCTCTATTCTATAAGGCAACCAAGTAGAGTCAGTGACCTCATCATCCCCTCCCTTCTTGTCACTGAAGAAAACTTGGCACTATGCTGCAGCTGGGGGAACATAACTGCCAGTTTCTTGTCCTTCTTGGGCACCCCCTCTCTCTAGGCTCACGTTACTCCCTTCCTCAACCCGGGAACCAACATCGGAGCCTTTAAATCGCTGCGCATCCTCCAGCAGCATGTACCCGACACAGTGGTCGAATAGTTCAGGGGACTCCTCCGTGCATGATGGTTGGGCTGCGGAGTGATTGTGGACAAGAAACCGGTGGAATAGGCCACTTTGGCAGCTGCATAGGAAGGGAAACTACTCTGAGCCTGGGTGACAGAGGATGAGGAGGATGAGGACGGCTTTGTTATCCACTCCACCAACTCTTCTGCATGTTCTGGCTCAATAACACGGCCAGCAGCAGAAAAAAAGAACACGTGTGCCCCACAGCCACCGGCAGAGGATGCACCATGTCCACGACCAGCACTGTTGACTGTAGACACAGAGCCTGCTTGCCCTCTTTTAGTGGCCTGTGAGCGTCTGCCTCTCCTTGGTGGCCTTCTGGACATGATGTATATTTTGTTTTGCAACACCGCACTACACTGTATTGGGTACTGTGTACACCACCAGAAAAGTAGTAGCAACTGCACTACGGCTGCACTGTATTGTAATTACAATTTTTGATCTAATATTTCACAGCAGGGCCCGTTCCTGCGCTCAACAAGAGTATCTGTGAGGCTTTACAGTGTCGTGCCACCACCACCACCGTCTAAGGCCCAATATTTCTGCCCCTGTTTAACAGGGGCATGTAATTACAATTCTTGATATAATATTTCGCAGCAGGGCCCGTTCTAGCGCCCACCAAGAGTAACCGTGAGAGCTTACAGTGTTCTGGTACCACCAACACCTAAGGCCCAATTTTCCACAGTGTGTATAGGGCACGCGGTCCCCTATTTTCAAACATCCGACTTACAAATGACTCCTACTTACAAACGGAGGGAGACAACAGGAAGTGAGAGGAAATCTACCCCTAGGAAGGGAAATTCTCTCCTGTAAGAGTTAATATGGGAAAAAGGTGTCTCCACTGATGCTTTATCACCAATCCTTGTTTCCCTAATAACCCAAATTTTTCAAAATCCATTTGTCATTGGGACAGAAAGTGAGGTGAAATCTTCTGAACAGGGGCACAGACAGCAAAAAAAATGTTACATGGGTGATAACCCTGCCCTATATTATCCAAAAAGCTTAAAAATAGATTTTTGGGCTGGAGCTACACTTAAAAAATGTACCTGTTCCAAATTACAAACAGATTCAACTTAACAACAAACCTACAGTCCCTATCTTGTTTACTGCTGTTCTGAGTATATAGGGCCTGGGGGGCCCATGTTTTTTTTTTTTTATTTGGGTGCGGGATCCCCCTTAATATTCATACCAGATCCAAAGAGCCAGTAATGGGCTGGGGGGGGCAACAGCCGCAAGCAGTTTTAAATGACTTTTTTCCTTTAGAAATGTCATTTTGTGCAGGGACTGTTCTAAACAAGGGAAAAATGCGCTACTTTACTGGCATACTATAGACACCCCACAGGCACGATATTTAAAGAAATATGACACTTTTTTTGTTTCACTTTAAGAATTATTAAAATCACTGCTCCCGAAAAAAGATCTTTTTTAAAACTTTTTTTGCATTGATACATGTCCCCTGGGGCAGGACCCGGGTCCCCAAACACTTTTTATGAAAATAACTTGCATATTAGTCTTTAAAATTAGCACTTTTGATTTTTCACGTTCGAGTCCCATAGACTTTAACAGGGTTCGCGTGTTCGCACAAATTTTTGGTCTGTTCGCATGTTCTTCTGCAAACCGAACCGGGGGGGTGTTCGGCTCATCCCAGAGGCCCCTTACACACTGGGGCGGTGGGGGTGTCGGCGGTACAACAGCGCTATTTTTAGCGCTGCTGTACCGTCGTTCTTGCAGCGGTATTCAGCCGCTAGTGGTGCGGTTTTAACCCCCGCTGGCGGCCGAAAAAGGGTTAAAATCCCTCGTACAGCGCGGTATTGCCGCGGTATAGCCGCGCTGTCCCATTGATTTCAATGGGCAGGAGCGGTGAAGGAGCGGTGAATACACCGCTCCTTCACCGCTCCAAAAAAGCGGTTTGCAGGACTTTTTTCACCGTCCTGCCTGCACACCACTTCAGTGTGAAAGCCCTCGGGCTTTCACACTGAACAAACAGCGGAGGCTGTTTAGGGGCAGTTTGCAGGCGGTATTTTTAGCGCAATACCGCCTGCAAACCGCCCCAGTGTGAAAGGGGTCTAATGAGAGGAATATCATCACTGGAACATAACGGAGCAAAGCTTCAAATATTTGCAGATGTAGCCCCTCAGACTTTGGCAAGAAGGAGACTCCTTAGACCAGGGGTAGGCAACTTCGGCCCTCCAGCTGTGGTGAAACTACAAATCCCATCATGGCTCTGCATCTAGGAGTCATGCCTGTGATTGTTAAGGTCTTGCAATGTCTCATGGGATGTGTAGTTTAAAAACAGCTGGAGGGCCAAGGTTGCCTACCCCTGCCTTAGACCATTGCTTGCACAGATGCTGACAAAGAATATTAAATATAGCTGGGGTTTTCCTGCATACCTGGTAGGACATAAAGATGGTAGATCAGCGAGACTCAGATACCCTGAAGACTTACAAGAGTTCTCTAATAGGTTAGAACTACAAATACTAAGAAAGATTATAGATTAGAAATGACGGGACAATCGGGCCACTGGCACATGCACGGACCTGAACCCCCAGATTTGGAGGAGAGGGTTTTATAGGTTGGACTTGATGGACTTGTGTCTTTTTTCAACCTCACCTACTATGTAACTATCTAACTATGTAACTATGTAAAGGGTTAGGTGGGCGTGTGTGGACAGAGTCTTACCTTGAGATAAAAGAACCAATGGTGGACGGAGGATATTTGGGACCACTACCGGTTTGAAGGCCATAATGTGACCATAAACTCATAGAAAATGGAAGAAAGGAGTATGGGGGGGGGTTGATTGGGGAGGGGGAGAGAGGGGGGTGGGTGGGGGAGGGTTTGGCAAAAGGGAATATCCCTCATGATAACTTGTTATCTCATCTCCTTTTTTTCTTTTTATGTCCCTCTACGCTTCAAAGCTCCCAGCCTGAAGGAATGGAAAAGAAAGAACAAGAGGAGATAAAGAGTAATATATATTTAACATAATTAAACATACATTTTTAACATACAATGTGAAGGGTCTAAATACTCAGGTTGAAAGGTATAAGATCCTTAAAGAAATCCAACATTACTCTGCAGGTGTAGTTTTTTTGCAAGAGACTTATATATCACATGATACAAAAGTTAAACTTTGCTCAAAGAAATATCCTACATGGTATTAGGGGGACTCAAAAACTAAAAGAACAAATGGGGTAGCAATAGGAATTGCAAAAGACATACGATTTATGATGAAGGAAAGGATGGTAGATCCAGAGGGAAGATATTTATTCCTGAAATTAAAATTATACGACATGGAATGCATGTTTGCAAACGTATACTGCCCTAATAAAAATCCAATGGTCTATTTTATGACAGGTCCTGGGAAAATTGATTGAATTTAAAATGGGTAAAGTATTAGTGGCAGGAGATTTTTAATTTGCCAATGGACCCACAACTTAATATTTCGACCCAGGCCCGGAGAAGTGAAGCATTCCAACTTAAGTCACTTAAAAGAATGTTATACCAATGTCAATTGATAGATAGCTGGAGAATACAAAATCCTAGAAAGAGAGATTATACATTCTGCTCCTCGGTGCATGGGTCATATTCAAGATTGTATTATACACTAGTAGAACATAGATTATTAGAAATAATAAGTAAAACATCTATTGAAGCAATCACTTTATCTGATCATGCACCAGTGACAATGGAAATGGAGATTACAGAGGTACAGAATAAGACAAATATTTGGAGACTAAACGAGACACTAATACAAGATCAGGAAATAATAGAAAAAATAAAGAAAGAATTAGAACAATATTTTAAGATAAATAAGACTCAGGAGTTATTAGAGGCCACTCTATGGGAAGCACATAAGGCCTATATAAGGGGCATCCTGATATCAATTGGGACTCAAAAAAGAAAAAGGAATTTTTAATTTTTATTTTTTTACTTTAAGCATCATTACAATCACTGCTCCTTTAAAAATCATCTATTTTAAAAGTTCTGTTTGCATTGGTACATGTCCCCCAGAGCAGTACCTGGCCAACAAAACATTTTTATGGCTAATAACTTGCATATAAGCCTTCAAAATGGGGACTTTTGATTTTTTCAAATTCAGATCCCATAGACTTTAATAGGTTTCTGAGTCCGAGTTTTGGGTCAGAGATGTTCGAGAGTTCTGGCATGAATCGAACTGGGGTGTGAGTGTTCGGCCCATCTCTAGAGTAGACCCCACACACACACCTCTGTGCCCCATAAACTGTTTGTGTGCATGGCACTGTGGTATGTTTTTTTGATGAGGATGTAGTATATGCTACAAAGCCAACAGAACATGCAAATGCAGGAACCATAATGTATAAGGGTACAGGAAAGCCCTGTCTTACCTTGTCCATATTGTTGGCTTTGTTCTGCATCCAGGCTTTGCCCATCACAGTGGGCCTGCCCCCAAAGAGGTTATCAGGGTCGGGGTGTCATAGGATTGAACCACAGTTCTGGACCCGTATAGCAAAGTGTGACCAACTACACTCATGGCACCACATGTCAAGGTGTGTGCTAAATACAGTGCCCAAACCAAACCTCACAGACTGGCTCCAGGGTCCAAGAAGGTTCTAAAGGGGAGCTCAAGGGTAACTTATGCAGAAACTACTAGTGGGGCATGAAGGCAATAAGCAGTCAGATCTTGATAGAAGTTGAAGGAGGTAAAATGAATTTGGCAAAGAATAGAAGAGAAGATGTCCATCACCTAAGGACACCAGCAAAAAATTGCCTCACCAAGGGGGCATGGTCATATGAATACACTAGAGAGCAGACTGAGCAAAGCTTTTGCCAGTGTCCAATCACCTGAAGGAAGCAGCAAATAACCCATGGTCTATGAATTGATACCAGTGTCCTGTACTGTACGATAAAGATAAAACATTGGCATGACTCTTGCAGAATTCTATACTCTATTAGCAATATAGCAAAGGCACTGGCACTGCAGTGATAAGTGAAAGTGTGAGATGCAGAGTTAACTACATTTTTTAAAACAAGAAAGGCACAGAGAAAAAATAGAAATGACACTAAAAGCAGAACAGCAGCTGTTCTCTCTTGCCACCTACTTGAACTCAAAGGCTAAAGGCTTCTGTGGAAAATGTAGTTTTAAATACATTTTCACTATACATCCAAACAAATTGTGTAGTATCTGTCTAAACAAATGATATTAGATTGCCTTTAAGGTTAAGGCCTGCTTCCAACTTATGTGCTGCAGTAATTCAATTGGTGCGTTACCGTGCCACAAGGCACCCAAACTCAGAGTACACGGAACAGAGATTATCATTGCATGGTCCTCTGACCTGGAGGACCACATTGCTGCAGCGTGTGGATGAGCCCAGAAGCCTGTCTGGGGCCTACCACAGCAGCGAGGGAATGATCCTGTGCTGTCTGTCCTGCGGGAAGAAGCTGGACAACTGAGAAGATCCCAGGGGAGGACCCATCATGGAAGTATCATGCAGAGTGCTGGTCTGGAGAGGGGCCTGGTGACTCAGTTGGAGGACACATCCTAAAGTTAACCTACCGCATAGTACTGCCAGGTCGGCTTAAAGGTTCTAGTGCTGTGTTTGCTATTCATCGTAAACCATTACGTCCTGTGGCAGAGGATCGTACGGGTTTCTATTCCATTCAAGTCTGTGGCAGAGACTTTTGTTCGTGCTGCGTACCGGCTGCTAGGTTATTGAGAGAAACCTATCCGGGCAGGCAAAGATTCAACCCTAAAAGGAAAGTACATTCATCTACAAGATTCAAATTCCTAATATTATATCAAGAAAAGGTATTTGAACTTCCCTGCAACTCTTCTTCTACCTCTTTCCTGCTACTTCCTTCAGTTACTCTTTATTAAAGCATTGGAAAAGATACTCAAGTGTCTAGTGTCTACACTGTCTGGTATTAAACTCAACGGGACCCTAGACCCGGTTCTGGTGAAATTGAGGTAATGAAGGTGAAGGTAACAGCCCGCTTTAAACCAGCAGCTCCACTGTGAGTTATTGCTACATACATATCTCCACAGATCCCCTGCTGAATTGGAGCTGAATGGGATGCATATCAGTTTTTTGACAGTGTGTCCACATTTGCACAGCAGACAGGGGCAGACCTATGGTTGCTCTATGGGCAGCCGGATATAAATGTACTTGTGTCTATTTACATCAGGCTACCTCCATAAACTTGGAAAAGGATGCACTCTTATTCCTTTTTTTTCTGGACCTGGAGGGACTCGTGGGTAGGTGAGTGTAAACGGACGCAAGTTCCTTTGCATCAACCTGCCCATAGATCCACATGGAGCTTCGAGTCAGGTCCACCTGAAAAACAATCAGGCAAACCTGTTTGGAAATCCTGTGTTCAAGGTCCCTTACACTAATGCCCTGTACACACGGTCGGATTTTCCGACGGAAAATGTGCGATCGGAGCTTGTTGTCGGAAATTACGACCATGTGTGGGGTCCATCGGACTTTTTCCATCAGAATTTCAGACACACAAAGTTTGAGAGCCGGCTATAAAATTTTCCGACAACAAAATCCGTTCGCATCAATTCCGACCGTGTGTGGACAATTCCGACGCACAAAGTGCCACGCATGCTCAGAATAAATTCAGAGACGGAACTGCTCGATCTGGTAAAATTAGCGTTCGTAATGGATATAGCACTTTCGTCACGCTGCAATGTTTTAAATTGTTTAATGCAGCCCACTCTCTTCTTTATAATGCTAGAAGAATGAGGTTGTTTTCCTGCTCATATTCACACAGAGTTCTCACAAACTTCTTTCTTTATTATTTATCGTGATTTCATGAATATAATATTTTTATTTGTCACATCTCCCGAAAAGAATTACATTTTTGGATGTTTTTAGATTTTGTTTTTTTTGTTTTTATTTTTTGAAATCCTGAGCTCCTGTTATTTTTTGTATATATTTTTCTTTAACTCCAGAATAGTTTTGGGTGTGTTTTGTGTGTCGAGTTACCACAACATGATTATTATCTTGTATTATTTAATCTCAAGGAGATTGCTTGGTGTTGGTGTCTCTTGTTAATTTCGCATTGTATTTTTGAAATGTACCTGGCTCCTCACAAACAAACTGTCCTTTTTGAATGAAAACACACACTGGCAAGTATAATAAAACAAACCAAAAATGTATTAAGGGGTCATAACCAAAGAAAGAGGGAGGCAATGCTGGAAAAACAGCAGAAACTGGCGAAGCCTTTGGCCCCCAGGGCACGTATCAATTATTTTACTGCAAAATTGGTGGCCTGAGGAGTCCATATATAAGGGAGTACAATCTGGTCCAGAAGTCCAAGAGATCATGAACAGCAGCAGATGACATGTATTGTCCCCAGGATGTGGCCATACAAGAGCCTACATCTTTTGTCAGACCAGTCTGAACCCAGGTCATCACTTTCTTGTCTTCCATACACGCTTCCTTCCAGGCTCTTCCAGGCTGTGTCTGTGGTGTTGGAGGTGTGGCAGGAGGAGGAGGAGGATGATGCAACTCACACAGGTGGGTATTGGGTGTGATTTTGCCCCTCACCCCCTTAGTTAATGTGTCATAAAGGATGTCCTCACACATGAGGCGTTGGCCCTCCTGCATGTCCTGCAGTTTTGTGGCAGGCAAAGGCCTCTTCACAAGTGGGGGTGGCTCTGAGGGATGGAGAAGCCTCCTGAATCAGCCTGAGCACTAAATCCTCCACGTTACTCCCCTTCCTGGGTCTTTTGTTTGGAAGGCGGAGGGGAGGGACCTGCAATTCTGTGAGGCTCCTACTGGGCCCTGGCCTCCTCCTGGCTGCCACTTACCCCCGCCTCCTCCTGGCTGCCACTTACCCCAGACAGCTCCTGGCTGTAATGAACCCCCGCCTTCTCCTGGCTGCCACTAACCCCTGCCTCCTCCTGTGTGCCACATTCAACAGCCTCCTCCTGCCTGAGGTCTTCCTGTGTATGAAAAAGCGACATAGTTTTAGTTTTTTCTTCATCAATCACACACAATTTTCACCTCATGACTCTTGCAAATTGAATGTTAACAAATATAAAAGATTATCATTCTGAGCCCAGCATTTTTCATTCTTGTCCCAATTATTTTTGCCCACTACTGTCTATTGATATGTAAAACACTTTATTAAATCAGCAATTAGTGATCAATAATAACATCTAGTAAACATCATTTATTTATTGACCAGAAATCTGTAGAACAATGCTATACCTGGCTCAAGCTGGCCTCCTCCACTACTTCCTGGCTGGAAGTCCCAGGTTGGACGTCGGAAGCCTCAGCTGGGATGGAAGATAGGGTGGAAGGAAGAGTGGAAGGAAGGGTTGAGAGGGATTCCCTGACTTCAGTCTGGTCTGACAGAAATCGCAGTCTCTTATAGTACCACAGCCGGTGGACACAAACGTCATCTGCTGCAGCTCCGGATCTCTGGGAATCCTGGACCTTCTTGCACTCCCTAAGTTAAGTGCTCCTCAGGCCACCAATTTTGGCTTTTAAATAGGGGATGGTTGCTGTGGGGACCACCGGCTTCACCAACTCCAGCAGTTTCTCCAGCGCTGCCTGCCTCTTTTGTTTATGATTATAATGCGGGTGTTTGACCTGCCACAGACAGGGCAGCTCCCTGTATTTATCTATGAACAGGGGCAGGAAGTTGTGGTCATTGAAGCCATCCATTTTATCTGCAATACACAAGACAAACCCTAATGTCAGACTAAAGTCTCCTAATCTTGTCCCAATATAGGCCTCAATCTATAAGCAATATATGGCCAAGTTTAAATATTACCTTCGTTATCACGATCAGCACTTCTGATACTCCTTCCTCCGCTCACAGATCATACATACGACGCATGCGTGTTACGCTTTATATACACTGCGCATGCGTGAAACTCGGCCCACCCCTGACGTTCTTTCTAGTCTATTCCCTGCCCCTTCTCTTTCAGCGCAGTGGGGGAGAGCACATGGCGGAGACAGAGCAGGTGCGTGATAATTACAGCAACGAGGAGGAGGGGGAAAGCCCGGAGTCAGAAATGTCACGATCCCGGAGGAGAAGATTTAAGGCATCAAATATGTCCTTTGTAGAGATGGTGGAGATGGTTGACATATTGAAAAGGGCCGACTATGACGGGAAGTATAGACCTTACCCAAACCCAAATGTGAGAAAGGCCAAGATCATGGCGAAAGTTATGAAGAGTCTGCACAGGAATTTTGGGGTACGGCGATCCAAGGATCAACTGAGGAAGTGGGGGTCGGACCTCAAATTAAGGGAGCATGATCAGTATAGAAGGATCAGGAGAGTGCTGCAAAAAAGTAAGTAGTTGTCCTGTGTTCCTATTCTTTGTTTTTCTTACGTTTGTGCTGCTCCATGTGCTTTTCTTTACTGTTGTACAGTTTAAAATGGCAACTTTCATGTTCATGGACACATTATTCATTCGTGGGAAACATTGTTCGTTCGGCCAATAAAACACCATGTTTTGTCCAGATGCAGTTCAATACATTTTTTCTGGCCTACTTCTCTTAAAATAAGTTTGTTGTCTAGATGGGTTAGTAACTAGAATGAAATAAAAAAAGGGGGAGTGTAACTGCGCATAGGTGAAATGTGTAAACAATAAAAAGGATTGAAAAGCTGCGGATTCCTGTATGCAACACAAACACAATAAAATCGACTTAGAAAAATGGAATCATGCTGATGAGGAAACTGGTGTCCATGCAAACGACCATCAGTCCTCCTTATAAGTGAATAACAAATAAGGTGTGTAGAGCATATAAATTATAATGAAACACTAGTATAAAAGAATAAATAACAAATAAATAAATAATCCATCAAAAATGCATTCTTCATGCGCAACAGTGAAGAAAATTTATATGTAAGTCCATGTGTAAACAACAAGATGAATCACCCAGGTGATTATTAAAAATCAATTGAGGTCCTGCTGAATAAGGACAAAGTGCTTGGTCCACCACCACATATAGAGAGACTGGCCGCTTACCAGAAACTCATGACCCCCCACTACAGAGGGTCAGAGTGAGCTGTTTGAACTGATTGCTCCGGACCACCACCGAAAGCCTGAACATTGGCACTGGGATGGAACATCAGGGGCCTTGATATATGATAGAATGGTTCACAATTGTGGGACGTCAAACTCTCGGCAGAGTGGTTGTAATATAAACGGAAAAAGCTCCAATAGTGTAAAATTGTATGGCTTTATCAAATCAAAAAAAGTATACACTCACATGTAAAATTTAAAGTTGAGTGCCTAGAAAGAGGTCTGGAGTGCCGGCCGGAAGCTCACAGACAGCCCGTCCTGCTGGTAACACAACAGCGGTGGGAGGTGACGTGAACACGTCGCTCCACCCTACGCGGCATTTCGTAATAAAATTACATCTTCCAGGGGCACGGGCGGCGCGTCGCGCCACCTCCCTATATAGTACAGAAAACGATCAAACCAAGCCTCACTCTGAGTTCCGCTACATCGGTGGACTTCCGTAATGGGCCTGGATCGCAAACATTGAGTAATCCGAATGCGCGTGTGCGCCCGTAGTCAATGAGGATTCAGTATGGTCCATGAAATTTACAGACTTCTAATCTCAGAAGGAAGGATATGGAATCAGAGGTTAATAAGGCGTAAGGCACATAAAAGATATTGTTCATGATCTTAATGAGTGCCCTACATGTATCGATATCAAAATATGATATCAATAACCAACTGATAAAAATCGATAGCCAAAAATAAGATGAAATCAATAACCGAAAAGAGGAAAAAATGAAAAATATAAGATAATGTGTCGTTGGAAGAGTGTACATCCAAATTCATGAGCCCGCTCACAAAGTGGGGTCAGAGAGGGGATGTATTGAGTCCAGACATAAACAGACCACGGCAGAGTGGGAGGTATTAAAACCATTGTACCCAACGCGGTCCGTGACACAGGCCGGAAATAGTCAGATATAGGTCAGAGGGGACACGTTCGAAGAACGGTAGTCCCCTAGTGGCCATCTTGGTAATTGCAAACAAGAAATAAACCTGGAATACACCGGATCGCATTAATTGAGTGCAATAGTGACTAAATATTCATATCTAAAACAAATATAAAAATAAAAAAGCGACAAAAAGAGCAAAAAATCCTATAGAAATAACTAATAATATGCCTTTGTATGATACGGGC
Source organism: Aquarana catesbeiana (assembly GCF_042186555.1). NCBI lineage: Eukaryota > Metazoa > Chordata > Amphibia > Anura > Ranidae > Aquarana > Aquarana catesbeiana. Next base: position 192,035,252 of record NC_133331.1, read on the forward strand.
CTAATGGGGTCCTAAATCCATATGGGAGGTAAGTGAAGGCAAATATGTATGAAGGACAAAAAAAATAATTACATAAAAATCCAGTATGCATGAGAACAAAGGGGACATTCACAGCATATTACAATCATGGTAATTAGGGAATGAGGAAAGAAATACAATATATTAGCAAACATTAAATACAATACAATGTGATATTAAAGGATAAAAATCTTACCTTCATATACTCCTTCTGCAGGACCTGGATGATGACAGATAATGATGATGATAATGATCCCCAGAGCCTGGGGGGAGATGCCTGTCGAGAACTTCAAGTCCTGCAGGCTTCTCCCCGTCGCCAAGTACCGCAGGGTGGTGACGAGCCTCTGCTCCAGAGTGATGGCTTGCCTCATGCAGGTATCCTGCCTGCTGATATATGGGGTTGACAAAGCCAACAAACGGTGAAATACGGGGTCCATCATCCGGAGAAAGTTCCTGAAATCATCAGGATTATTCTCACGGATCTCACGGAGCAAAGGCATGTGACAGAACTGGTCACGCTGCAGCAACCAATTCTTGGTCCATGAACTCCTCCTCGCCCTGTTCATGGACTGGGCTTGTGTCAAAGTAAGAACCCCAACACCAAGCCCCCGCACAGCACGAACTCTACGATGAGTACGTACACGCAACATGGCTAGAAAACGGTTGGCTAGTCAGAACGAAGTAACAGAATGCATTGAAGAACAGCAAGGCCTGTGAAGAGCGACCTGAAAATCAGTAACGAATGGACAAGAACACAATGACAAAGCAATGGGAACTCGCTGCATGCACTGAAGACCAGATACAAACCCACAAGCACAAACTGAACACCAGAAATACGATCTGAAAACCACGAGTCTGAAAAAGCACGAATCATCTCTCACCAAACTTTTACTAACACGAGATTAGCAAAAGGTACCCAAAGGGTACCACACTTGGTATTGAACTGCCCTTTTCTGGTCTCGTTGTACGTGGTGTACGTCACCGCGTTCTTGACGTTTGGAAATTCTGACAACTTTGTGTGACCGTGTGTATGCAAGACAAGTTTGAGCCAACATAAGTCGGAAAAAATCCATGGATTTTGTTGTCGGAATGTCCGATCAATGTCCGACCGTGTGTACAGGGCATAAGGGGTCATGTTTCTTACCACAAAAAAAAAAAAAATTATAAACTAGATAGCAATGATCACTGCAATATATTCCCATGCTAAAGATTAGCATAACTAAAGCATTACGTGTGACCATACCTATACTTATTAGTTTTTTTTCCTGTTTGTGCACGTGTTAAGTCTACTACAGATAATCATCTCTCTGTACAAATACTATTCAGTTATTAATATGCATTAACATTATGTATGTCTATGCCACTGCATGATTCATAGATTCCATTCCAGCTGTACTTTATTTTCAAGAACCAAAAACATTCTATGTTTACATTAATAACTTAACGTAAAATGTAATTTTAATTATTGTCAAGCCTGGCTGTACTGTATATGCCATATATACCTCTATACCATAATGCATGTAAATATATTTCTAGGCACTGTATTTTTTGGTTATCCTCTTTACTGCCACTGATTCTTCACATTGTTATATCCTTCTTCACACTTTTTTGAATTGGTTACTATTACTGTACTTTAAAGTAATATTTTTGACTTTACTGTCATTTATTCTTGAGATGCACTGAGGCACACAGAAATGTGTGCATTCTTAAACAGTCAGGTTTTATTACTGCCTACATGGGTTTGGAACACTGGTTTCTAATTATCATGTCTCAGATTTGTCAGCAAGCAGTAATCATGGCTATTAACATGGGGTGTGGGGGGCAAGGATTGGCAAAAAACTTTGTTCCTCAATGGACTTTAAGAAAAAGACTTTAAGGGAAGTATAAAAATGATTGTTTTTATCATCCATTGAGGAACACAGGAATTTCTAAGCAGTCAAAATGTCCAAAGTTGCTTGGGGGAGGGGGGGTACCCCAGAGCAGAGGGATAGGACCATTCCCTCCCTGGCCAAAGAGCAGTGAACAGTGTCCAGGACTTTTTGGTACAAAAAAAAAATCTAGGTGTCTTTTCTAGATTCCAGCCTCCCTGACCGAGAGAAAGAGCCCAAAAAAAGTCATAGACTGCAAAAGCCGGGAAAACCATATTTTATTCATATCTCCCAACAATCCCACAAACCCTGAAGATGGGGAACAGTAAAAAGTTTTCTACACCTAAGGAGGGGATCTAACACAGGGAGAGGACTTAGGTTGAACAGCTCTACTTAAGGGTAACTCAAAATTACTAGCACTAGATAACTGGTAATTCAAATTTAGGTAATGTTTGCATATAATAGACCTCTGTTTGCACAGCAAGAATCCAAAAAAGTGACTCTCTTTAGGGGAGGTCCTCTCAGCTTTTTATAGTAAGGATGCCAGAAAAAGACATCAGGGTGAACAGGGTGCAGAGTTCTGAACAGTGTTCAGAAATTATAAGGGGGTATAAAAGAAATAGGTCCTTGGTAGGGAAGGAAGCCAGAGGAACCTGTATACCTGTTAACCTTAAAGTTCAAGAAGCCTCTCAGGATAGGGATAAGGCTAAGGTGATTCAAACATCTCAAAGGGTGCAACAATAGAGAAAAATGACTTCTGAGTGGGGAGGAAAATGAATTTGAGTGAGATATTATTTTCTTCTACTACAATTCTTAAGGAATTAGGAACCAAACAAACCTGCGAAGATGTCCAAAGGGGTGCAGCAATACCAAAAAGGTGAGGAAGGGCAGCTGAAAAAGGTGCCTCACTCAGGGGCCTGGAGAGAAAGCTACAGGTGGAGAATTAAGTATCCAAATGCTCTATGACACAAGGGCTTGCCCTTGTCATGATGGTGTTCTCATTGAAGGATTTGAGCTATAGTGACATGGTTTCACAAATAAAAGTCACCTCCAACAGGGAACGGAGAGTTACTGCAGTTAATTCAACCAGGGTCCTAACTGTCTGTCAGTAAAAACCTGAAAGGTGAGAACACCATCAACCCAACTGGCTGTGTGCTTGTTAAGGTGGATCACACTAGGACAGGAAGTATGTTCCTGCCAGGTTCTTCAGGTAAAAGGAAAACTACTGGATGTCACGGAGATGTATCCAAGGATAAACACAGGAGCCTGGAGATTCCTTGTTAACTGAGCCCAGGGACAGCTAATCAGCGCTGATAGACCAAACTTAAGTACGAGATCACATATCCTGAGGTGAGGATATTACCATAGGGGGAAGCACAAGAGTGGTGACACTTTGATTATATATATTATTATTATATATTATATTGAATATTTTTTTCACTTGATTTATTTATTTTTGTTTTTTACAATTATTATTCAATATAAAGTGTTAAGTGAATATAATTTATAGAACAACACGTGGATGTAGGGATAGAGCGGCACTATATATTATTTTGACTTTAAATATTTTGTTTGCACCAAGCTGGTCCAAATGAAATAATTACTTCACTCACAGATGCAGCGACTGGAAGCATTGTATAAATTATATGTAGCCTCAGCTACATACAGTACACAGAGCTGTGTTATGGTAGTGAGATGAGAACTTCCTGTCCTGCTCCCGAAACAAAATCGAGTCAGACTGAGTGCTGCTCAGCAATTCATAGAAAGCTTTGCTATCTATGAATAAATGCAAAGCTTCCTATGATTGGCTAGGGAGGAGTTTGTGACATCATCAACCCACCTCTCCACCAATAAGAGGAAGCTTTGTATTCACTCATAGAATACAAAGCTTCCTCTGAATGGCTGAGCCACGCTCATCCTGATTTTGTTCAGAGAGTGGGATGGGAAAGTCTCATTATAATACCAGAACATAGCGCTGTATACTGTAACTATTTAAAGTTAAACGAAACCTGGATATCAGCTTTAAGTCAATTTGCAGAGTGAAGCTCTGCTTTACCTTAGACAGAGATACAGACCACACCTTCATCTGTCAACACTTTTTTTCATGACACCAACAAGTAAAAGAAAGCATGTTCATACTTGATCTACATGTGCAGTTTTTTACACTCAATAATAACAGAGCACAGCAAGGAGCTATCGGGCAATCTGAAACAAATGTGCCAAAAACTAAATTTAAGAAATGAACAGAAACACAACAGATAGTTATTTTTATGCCACTTAATATTTCTTAACCAACTTCAGGAATTAAAAAAAATTAACCCAGCAGGCAACCCCCCACCCATCACACACACACACACACGGCAAGGGTTTTAATGCTTATTATATCTAGGGGGTACAGTAGCAGGCATTTTTACTTACTTACACCTCCACTCTGGCCATTTCTGGTGTTCTCCTCTTCTTCCCAAAACTTTGGCCTGTCAGTGGTCCCTCTGCATCATCACATACAATGCTGGACTACTAAGCTTGTATTGTATGTTGAGGACACAAGAGTGTGACCATGGACATGAGATGCTAAAAGAGGGGGCTGTGTGTGGATGACACCAACTTACTTGTTGAACACCCACTGTACATTGGAAGGATTTACCTAAATTTCTTCTTTGCAGTGACCTCTGCTTTTGGTGAAGTATTTATTACCTTATGCACTTTCACTTGGCCCATTGTGAACATATTTTTAACCAGTTAAGCCACTTCGAATTTCCTTTTATTTGAACTTTCATGCAGTTTATGAAAGCTCATACAAACTGCAAGTTTTATGAGCTGGCTGGATTTTGCCTTCTTAAATACCTATGAATTTATATGCCAACTAGATGGGTCATTCACTTTGTCTGCAGTGACTTTGTTCTGAAATTCAGTGAGGTACTTTTTTAATGGTACATTATGCATTCTAATATGATCCCTCAGTTTATGCACACTGAATATCACTATTGAAGTTACATGGAGTTGGTATTATTTCTGGCACTTTGTTGAACTTCTACTACAATGATATTGGATATTATCTTCTGATGTTTTCACTTATATTACTGTATGTAACAGGCTGGATTACCACATTGATCCTTTTGTCTTCTGGGGTTAGACCCCCTGGAGGGTCCCCTATAACTTATTTCTTTGGATTCCTCTATGTGTACTCATTTAATGCTCCATTCCAAGGATAATTTATCTAGTGACTATATTACTGTGGCAGGTTTATTTATTGCATCCCACACTCATCATTAGGGGTGAATGGATCATTTATTTACTACGGTGTGCAGTGGGACTTTAGTGGTGCATCTTACTTGACAATTTCTATGTTTGACATTATTGATTTTTGTGCAGAGGTTAAAGCATGTATATTCATTATATTTGGTATTTAATGGTCATCTTTGATTAATGCTGCTTTTTTTAATGTTTTGTTCTTAGAGGGGTTCTAGAGGATAAACGGCTAATAATAAAGTTTTGTTTTTTTATTCAGTCATAAGTATTTTTATAATAAACAAAAAATGGTCACAAACTGGAAGTCCAAAATCTTGCTTGAATATATTCTTTACTGTCAAAAGTTTGTCAGACAAATACAGGAATTGTTCACAACCATGCAAGCTAGACACTTGTGAAACGCGTCAACTGCAATCACTGTATTTGTCTGACAAACTTTTGACACTAAAGAATATATTCAAACAAGATTTTGGAATTCCAGTGTCTGACTATTTTTCGTTTATTATTCATTGTGGACGGTAGTGAGCCAAGGTTTGCACCTGGTACCTATTTTTGCACCCAAAGCTAGCCTAGAAGTGGTGTGTCTTTTCTTGACTTTCCATAAGTATTTTTATGTTAATTTTCTATGTTATTGTTATACATTTGGCGTTTGTATTTAAGTGTGGGAGTAGTATCCAAAGCTCCCTCTCTTTTTTTGTGGTGTTATATATCCAAAATACCATTTGGTGTTCAGATGACATATGCACACAGTTCAACTCTGACAATGTTTTATATAGTGGAATACAAAAGAATACATAAGGTGGTCGTGAAGTATTAAACTTGAAGCTAGTATGATTTTGGGTCAATCCTGACCACTAGTGAATGTTCATAGAGTAAACAAAGGAATCAGGGTGCCTAATAGTTTAATTGTGTACTTCTGAATAAACAGAGCCCCATATAAAGCCAAGTACCTCATTTGAAAATGTGTAACTATGTGCATACCCAGGGCCGATGCTTGACTATTTCTCACCCAGGCAAGACTTTTCATTGAGATTTTATTTTGATTTCACTTTCAATAACAATGGTAAACAGGACAAATAGTCCCCCTAATGGGGACAGACAGCAATAAAAGTCTGACAAGGGTTCTAATCCACCTCCACTTTAGCCAAAGGTTAAAAAAAATTCCTTTAGTTATACTTCAAGTAAATCAACCTCAATGATTTCCATATTTCCATATTTAGGTTTCTATGCACTACTGTTGAGAGAACTGATCCAAAAAGGCAAAAATTGCTCAAAGCTGTCTATTATATATTTACATTCCTTAAATACTGCATGCCTGGACCACTACTTAATTACTGCATGCATTTAATTATTTATTACTGTCTAAGAATTGAGTTTAACACCTTTTCATTTGGTATTTACCAAGAGTTTTGTGGTAAATACCGAAAAACGGTCTAGTGAATTGACAGTTTCAGGATCGCATGTGATATTTAGGCAAAAATGTGTCCTTGCACCTAAATATCTCATGCGGATTCATTCTGTGAATGGACCTCAATACTAGGAAATATGACAAGAATACTTGACTAAAGAATATGTCCTGGCCATGATGGCGTGGCCGATGATTAGGTTCAGACACATGCTTAATGGCAGCTCTGATATGAGATAGAGATCTTTTAAGTTTTGGCTGTGGTAATACAGAATTTGTTTGTAAGGAATGGCCAAATCACCCCCACTGGAGCAAAATGACCTTCAAAGGAAAAAAGCACATTCCTGAAAGAAATAAGTGGGCTAGTTTGCCCATATACAGGCGGTCCCCGGGTTACAAACAAGATAGGGTCTGTAGGTTTGTTCTGAATTTAAATCTGTTTGTAAGTCAGAACAGGTACACTTTTTAAGTGTAGCTCCAGCCCACAAAAATGTTTTTAAGCTTTTTTGGATAGCATAGGGAAGGGTTAAAACCCCTGTAACGTTTGTTTTACTGTCTTTTCCACTGTTCGGAATATTTCCCCTCACTTTCTGTCCCACAATTGGATTTTGAAAATTTTGGGTTGTTGTGAAAACAAGCCTTGGTGATAAAGCTTCAGTGGAGACACCTTTTTCATATAATAACTCTTACAGGAGTGAATTTCCCTTCCTATGGGTAGATTTCCTCTCACTTCCTGTTGTCTCCCTTCTTTTGTAAGTAGGAGTCATTTGTAAGTTGGATGTTTGTACCTAGGGGACCACCTGTAGTCAGTTTACAATCACATACCTATAGCATTACATCAGCTAAAGTGATGATCCTTATATGTCTTGTATGGCCCCTTAACCAAGATTTGGAGGCTTAGAATCCATTAGTGAGCCACAATAATAATAAGAAAAATATGTAATATGCAATTTCCCTATCAGCAAGGAGCACCAGTTCATGAATAATAAACATGTGAATGGTATGTGTTAAAATGCCTTCTTAATTTGTTGTGACCAGCCAGGGGAAGAATTTGCCCTCATTCTATTTCCTCTTACTTACAGTATATATAAAGGCCCCATTGAAAGCTATTCAAACAACAAATTCTCTTCAAACTCCTATATCTTCTAAGAAGGAAAACCAAATATAAAAGCAGATATGTCTGGAACAAAAAAATGTGCCAGCCAGAAGATCAAATGCCAAGATCCTTGCCAAAAAATTCCAATCTGCAAAGATCCATGCCAAGACCGTAAGTGATTTAAAAATGCAACTTAACTTTTATAACACTTGTACTAGGCTGTATGTACTACATTTATTGTAAAATGAATGTTTTTCTTGAAATTTGCTATTAAGTCTGAATATGTTCTTATGTCAGTTATAACTTATGCATCAGTTAAATCAATTTTAGCTGGAAATTACTATTTGAGCTACTCTGTTGCTAAATTCAAACTGCCAAAAGAAGTGCCCCACATTGAAAATTGTAAATACTTAGCCCCGCAACCTGTGATGGCACTGTAATGAAAAGAAATCACTACTTGAAGATTAAAGAGAGTCATATTTTCTGGAGTGGATTCTCTGGAGGTCACCATCATGTCCTGCAGTGATGTAGGAAATAATAAGAGAAACCACTAAGCCCAGCAGGGGAGGACCAGGAAACCAACATTCCCTCTTTATAGTGACTGTAAAGCTTGATTTTTTTAATTTAAATAACAAACATATTATACTTACCTGCTCTGCGCAATGGTTTTGCACAGTGTAGCTCCAATCCTCCTCTTTTCATGTCCCCCACTGGCACTCTCTGCTCCTCCTCTTCTTGGTGGGCCCCCAAGGGAAGTATCTCCTGAGCCACGCTGTCTGCATCCTTGGACACAGACAGTGCGGCTCAGCCCCATCCCCCACTCTTTGCTCACAGAATTTGATTGACAGCAGTAGAAGCCAATTACTCCCACTGCTACCTCTGTGAGCAGAGAAAGGGGAGAGAGCCACTGCAGGTGGGCACATCACTGGGTAGAAAGAACTTAGGTGAGTATTCAGGAGGTGTCCATACAGATACAGGAAATTTTTTTACCTTAATGCAGGGAAAGCATTAGGGTAAAACATGTCCAGCCTTTACAACCATTTTAAGCAGTGATTTATCTTCATTACAGGAGTGTTTGATGCCATGGGCAGTATTCATAATCTTCTTTTTAGGGGATACTTTAATTGGCATTTTGATTTTAATGACAGAGTTGTTTTATTAGGTACCATGCAAATTGCTATATTTTGAGTACTTGCTGTACTCTACAATATAATAGTCTCTACATCATAGGGGTACACCCCAAAGCCTATTGCATTAGGGTGTGCACCCCAAAGCTCAAAAGCTCAAACACATTTGTGTGTGTGTATATATATATATATATATATATATATATATATATATATATATATATATATATATATAGTTTTTATTTATTTATTTTATTTTATATTATTTTTTTATTCAATTGTTTTAGGAGCCCCATTAGGGGGCTGTGGTGAAATAACAGGGATTTAAACAGGGGGGAATCTGTTCCACACTGGGTTATTAGGGTGTGCCCAGGAACACCTGGCACACCCTGTGCGCACACCTATGCTCTAAATATTAGTCAAAGATGAATTAGACTATAGAGATGTGGAATGAAATAAGCATAAAATATGTTAAGCAGAACGTAATTTCAATTTCTGACTGGAGTTTACCTTAAAGTGGATGTAAACCCACCACTGACCCGTATAAACTATTGGCACATTATTAATGTATATATACATGCAAGCCTCCTGCATGTATCCCTACCTTGCAAATGTCACCCCCTTCAGCTGTCGGAGCCCCACAAAACTCTGAAATTGGTAAGTGATTCTCTTTTGCCGGAGCTCGGTGGGCAGAGTTGTGATGTCACAAGACTCCCCGCCCACTCTCCTATTCCTGAGTTTTGAGTAACATCCAGTCAAAAGTCAGGAAAGGCACCACTTGACTTCAGCATGTCCAATCATGCTGAGGTGCGGAGCAGCCAATCATGGGAGAGCTGGAGATGAAAGGGGGGATGTGAAGCTAGAATCGTAACACGCTCTCTCACTCCCTCATGCCGTTCACCAGAAGAAATCAGATGTCAGTCACAGCGGTAGGGAATGTGGTGACACAAAGTTATCTGTATGTCGTTTTTTATGTTGCTACAAAAAGACAAGAGGATTGCTCAGAGCAGGATTAACTCTTCGTGGCAAGACTGGGCACACATGACTTGACATCTTCTACTGTACCAGGTAGAAGTCCTCATTAAAAATAGTTTTTCAGGTTTACATCCACTTTAAGCAAGTGAAATTGAGGTAAAGTTTTCCGACTTTGCTTACCACTTGCTTTTACTGTCTCTACGACACATAAAAGGGTTAGTTACATAACACAGAATCATGTCATGGCTGTATTAATACCATTCAGAAGGACATACATTAAAGCCTAAGTTTAGTCCAAAAAAAAACAGCACAAGGGACTGTACCTACAATCAATGTGAAGTGTCTCTTGTACTGCTGTCTGGCTTAGTTAAAATCCTCTATCCTCTGATACCCCCTACCCTTGCAGCCATAATCTTCCATTGCCACAGGGGTTATTACAATCCAAGAGATCTGTCATATGCATCCGTTAGGCACATATGCCTGCCCTTTCCCTCCCCTAGCTTCCATGAATGAAAAGCACTTTATGAATGGAGCATGGGCAAATGAATGAAAGGTCCACTCCTCCATTCACAGATTATTTTTCATTTGTGTAAGTTACAGTACAGGTTCTATGAATGGAGGATGTGGGAGGAAAGAGCGGGCATAATTAACTCTCTTGAAGAGTACATATGACAGATCTCGTGATTCTTATTAGCCTCCATAGCACTAGAAGATTACGGTTGCAGGGTTGGTGGGGGGGAATCAGAGGACAGAGGATTTTAAATTAAACCGCAGCAAGCAGCACAAGGGACACTTCATATTAAAAGTAAGAACAGTCCCTTGTGCTGATTTATTTTTTTAATTGACTGAGATTAGGCTTTAAATAGACGTTAGTGCTGTGATTTCATAAAACACGGGCAAAACCATTGCACAGAGCAGGTAAGTATAACAAGTTTGTTATTTAAAAAAAATATATTTACAATCACTTTCAGCACATGGTCCCACCCCCAGGACCCTCTATGGTTAAGCCCATCATGTTAGAGGGGTGGACCTGGGACAGGACCAATTGTTGAAGCTGATTGGTTGATTGAAATTTTGCCTATGAAGACATTATTAAAGTGTGGCTTTTCTTTTGGATTATACTGAGATATGTGTGGAGGAGTAATGGACTCCAAACCAGCACATAAACTCCTGATGAGGGGTGCATTTAAGGGTCAGAGGGGTGTACTTTTCTTTGACTTTACAAAATGGACTTTATCACAGTTGCAATATTTTATTGATAGCATTGATATTAATAGTTGCCTTGAGTTCTCTACTAAAGTATGTTTGTTTTTTCAGCATGTAAACCTCAGGGTCAACGTGGCAACCTCTATGTTCGCCAACAAGGTAAAAAAGAGAAAGGCGTGATTGCCCTTTGTATGATATATTCTTTAAAATAAGTCAAGATTAAATACTTGAGCTGTATAGTGTGCAACAAAGTGCCACATATTTATTCCTCTCTATTTTTATAGCTGCCCTTATATTTGGACAATCCCCTTTTTTAAAAATGTGAGGCAGGCCTAAATGAGAGGCAGAGGTTCAGCAGAGGTTCTGCAAGCCATCCTAATCCATCTGGTGGCACTGCCCTACATGTACAGGCCACCGCTTTTCCTGGGGCTGGTCCACAGAGCTCTGCAGTGTGGACTTTTTTTAATGTATATATATATATATATATATATATTGTATATATATCAGTAGCACGGCTTGCAGTCCCTGCCTACAGAATATCAGCCGTTGTAAAATTATCAGGTTAGGCACCACATGCATGAGGAAACACATGACTCTGCAACACAGAACTCGGCGAGAACAGCACTTCAATAGGACAAGTCAGCAGTAAAAGACCATCAATCCTCCTCATATTCATTCCATACTTTACGCATGCTATGAGGCAAAGGCAGTAGGTAGAAAAGAAATACTTAAGAAAGGAGGGTTGGGGTGCTGGAGATGAAGAGAAGGAAATGGGGCAGGCTTCAAGAGGAACATTTCCCGACTCCTCAACCCTGGGAATTGTCTGTGGGTGAAATGTAATTGTTGAGGACAGTGTTGTCCTCAGCGACACTGAGGACTCAGGGTTTATTTTTTTTGTTGCAAACAATTTGTGGCAAACTGGGACTTTTATGATCAATTACCTGTAGAAGGAACCCAATTTTCCCCCCCTCCCCCCTAAAAAATAAATAATAATCCCTGCCACAGTTAATAGCTCCTACCACCTTGCCTTGCTTGTTCCACTTCTCTGGCACTTTAAAAGAGTAACATAATGTTTTCGCTGCTTGACCTTAGCTAACAAATGTTTAATATTTGCTTGCAAGGTAAATCCTGCTTTGGACCTCAATGTTTGTATCCTGTGCAAGTGCCCAGGCGCTGAAAAAGTGCCTTACAATGATTTTCACAGATGGACCTGGGTATAGTCTCTCAGACACAAAAGGCATAAAAAAACCTGACGGGAGTTATAATCCTTACTTACTCTATCCAAAATGGAAAAAAAAGTTTTGCTTTAGCTTTTCTTTAAGGTAGAATCTAGTACTTTTAGAAACCCAACATACTACCAATGTTACTAGAATTGCAAATATGGCTTACAAAACACAATATAATGTGCCAAAATATTGTTTAACCACCTTCTGCCCACGCTATAGCTGAAAGACGGCTACAGCGTGGGCTTCCTTTCTTGGGAGGGCATAAATGGATGTCCTCCCATGATCGCACAGCCCTGTCCTTCAGACTCAGCTGAACACAGAACGAGGTAAAGGGCCAATCACAGTGGCCCTTTACCTTGTGATCAGCTGTCAGCCAATGATAGCTGATCACAGGATGTAAACACAAGCCGCTTATCCGCTTTTTTTCCCTCACACTGACAGCATGAGGAGAGAAGAAAGCTGATAACCAACTTATGTTATAGGGACATCGGCACTGATCATCAGGGCACTGATTATCAGTGTTCTGATTATTAGTGCAGTTCCACAAGTGCTGCAAGTTAGTGCCCACCAGTGCTGCCAATCATTGCCCACCAATGCTGCCAATCAGTGCCCATCAGTGCCATCTATCAGTGCCCATCAGTGCTGCTAATCAGTGCCCATCAGTGTCACCTATCAGTGCTGCCTATCAGTGATGCCTACCAGTGCCTATCATTGCCCATCAGTGCCACCTATCAGTGCTGTCTATCAGTGCCCATCAGTGCCGCCTATCAGTGCAGCCTCATCAGTGCCTCCTAATCAGTGCCCACCAGTGCCACCTATCAGTGCCCATCAGTGCAGCCTATCAGTGCCTATTAGTGCAGCCTCATCAGTGCAGATCAGTGAAGGAGAAAAATTACCTGTTTGCAAAATTTTATAACAAACTATGAACAATTTTTTTCCCCAAAATTTTCTTTTTTTTCCGTTGATTTAGCAAAAAATAAAACCCAGAGGTGAATAAGGTTGGACTTGATGGACATGTGTCTTTTTTCAACCTCACCTACTATGTAACTATGTATGTAATAAATACAACCAAATGAAAGCTCTATTTGTGTGAAAAAAATGATACAAATTTCATATGGGTATCACGCAATTGTCATTTAAAGTGAGACAGAGCTGAAAATGTAAAATTGGCCTGGGCAGGAAGGGGGTAAAGTGCCCAGTAGGCAAGTGGATAAAGGAAATACGCTACAGAATTTATGAACAGTGGGATTTAAAGACAATTAAAAATAATTAAAAGAGTGGTTTTGTGAACCACTGGCCTGATATATTCTAACAAAATCAACATGTAAAAATCAGGAATTGGATAAATATGTAACTCATCTAATAACTTCTATATCAGCAGCTATAATTGTTGTAACCAGTTAGTCTACAGCATACGCTGTACAACTGGTTTCCTTACCAAATCCTCAGTTGGAGTATCACTATTAAGGTTACAATTAAGGCAGAAAAATAAAGATAAGGTACACTGCTTTATGACTGATCTGTAGAACACCAGTCTCACCTTGTGTGGCTTAGGTCATAGAAAACGACTTTGTCTTTAATAAACCACTCAGGACCAAAAATGTAGGTAATTAAACTGTTCATAGTTCAAGGTCATAAAGAGTAATTATCCTTCTTCTATTTCTGTACATTGAACCATTCTCCTCTCTACACCCAAGTAGGTTTGGGACAAATGAAATAATATTTTTTCTTTAATAAATTAATTTGCATCTATGCTTTTTATTTTAGTGACCATTTCCAGTGTTATAAACTGGCTGCTGGCTTGAATGAAAATCCCAATGAGGACTAAAGTTGAGCATACACCGCTCGAATTTCAGTCACTTCTTGCTGAATAAGATTAAATTTGAGCTGTGTGTGACCCTGTTGGCTTCTTAAAGCTTGACAATAAAAGTTTAAGAGAATTGAAGGAAAAATTGAAAGGTGGAAAATTGTTGCCTGAACAGTGATTGCATTCTATCAGATGTAGTCACTGTTCAGATATTCAAGCAGCTAGGAGGCTGTGGCTTATTGATTACAATGCAGTAGTGCAGACTCCTCCATCCACACTAAACAGTACAAATGGAGGAATCTAATGATTTAATCTCATTTAGCCTACAAGTTGAACAAGAGAAATCTAGACATGTACGTGGGAGTTGAGTAAACATATCTGCTGCTGCAGACTGGAAATTGCCAGAAGTGAAACAAAATAATTATCTACAACCCATTGATGTTGGTTCCAAGAAAATGCTCCCTCCCGGAAACTGATCAAAAGAAAAGTTTGGTTAAAAACCTAATCTGCTAGCTGAATAACTAATCTATACATAGAAAAAGAAACCATGGCTTTAAGGCATTTTGGTAATTTTATCTTCTATCTACATTTTAACATGATGATGTGGGATCCTCCGCTCAAAGAGGGGCTTAAACCAGAGTGCTTGTGTCTCATTACCTCCAGGAAGAGAAGAGCCCCAGGTGCTGGCTAAATGCTGATGCAAGTAGAAGAGGACAAGAAGACCTGGACAGCCGCACCCTGGAATGAATAAATCCGTCTTTTTATTCAAAATACAGGATCATGGGGTACACGAAACACGACTGTGGGGTGGTACAAAATAGCTGACGCGTTTCACACTTACTCAGAGTGCTTATGAGTAAGCACCACTTGGTGTAAGTGACAGATTTATCCATTCCGGTGTGCGCCTGTCCAGGTCTTCTTGTCCTCTTCTACTTACATATTAACATGGCTGCTAGATAAAAATTAACATCACCTGTAGTCAATTGTGAAAATATATTTTACACTAAGCAGTAATTTATTACTAATGGAAGATTTCTTTCTTGGCAGATCCATGCAATCCTTGCAAGCCTTGTGTTGTCCCCGTCTCCTGCTGTCCTGATCCCTGTGATCCTTGTCAGGGCAAATGAAGTTTTTGCTGTGATTAATGAAGATATCTTGCTTGAGCCCAAACTCTGAGATACTAATTTACTTCTCTGCAAAATACTTACAACACATCCGAGTTTAAATTGGTTAAATCTTGCATCTTGTTACAGCTCGTTAGTTAACTCTGCTCAATTAAACGTTAAATTGCTTGCTCTAAATATATTTCTTTGTTTTATTATACAAGCTGCAATGGGGTGCCAGATTATTGAAATATAGCAAACTTTCCAGTACTGATGTTCAATACACTGCTGTAGTAAATTGTTAATATTGCTGTTTTCTTCATGGAATTCTGGTGGTTTTTAACTGATTGGCCCCGGCCACATGCATATATGCAGCCTCTCAGCGAGAGGGCCTTAACGCCGAGAAGCTGTTTATATGCATATCTAAAGGTAAACAGAGCTGTGCCGAGAGCAGCTACCAGCGGCTAATGGAAAACTTCTGATCTCTACTGGCGATCGGGAGCTTTCCAGTCATGTGACCGCTGTGTCAGCCAATCACGGTGGTCACATGATCACAAACCCTGGGAGGTGCCGGCGCCAAGAGGTTAAATAAATGTTCACATGTGTATGTGAACTATGTGTCTAATAGGAAAATTACCAAGTTAAATATCTCAAATGATTTCCTCAGAACCAGGCACAAGCTATTCTAAAGCTAACAAACTTAAACCTATCCCTAACCCTTTCTAACCCATGGCCAGGTGGGAGACTCCCAAAAAACGTTCCCATAAGGCAATAAATGGCTTTTCACAACAACAAAGAATAGTTTTTTCACAAACAAGGGTACCCCATCTGGTGGGCCCATATTTGGGAGCAGAATTGAACCCCAATTTAAACTGGGGCAGGGAAAAATTTGAGATTCTAACACCTGGCACCGAGTTTTTGATACAGTATATTTATGAATCAGTTTTTTTTTTTTAGCACCCAAACATTTGAAAAATATATGGTGTGGCCCTTATGCTGAAAAGTTTTATAAATTCTGATGGAGGGCTATATTTAGAATGTAATATTTTAGATATCACATTTATTCTCCTGAATTCTTTCTATAATTTTAGGTAATTACAAATACAGTAAATACATTACAAAAGGACAATTACAAAAAATAAAGTAAAATTATACTAGACATACAGTCAGGTTCATAAATATTAGGACATCAACACAATTCTAATCTTTTTGGCTCTATACACCACCACAATGGATTTGAAATTAAACAAACAATATGTGCTTTAACTGCAGACTTTCAGCTTTAATTTGAGGGTATTTACATCCAAATCAGGTGAATGGTGTAGGAATTACAACAGTTTGTATATGTGCCTCCCACTTTTTAAGGGACCAAAAGTAATGGGACAATTGGCTGCACAGCTGTTTCATGGCCAGGTGTGTGTTATTCCCTCATTATCCCATTTACAAGGAGCAGATAAAGGGTCCAGAGTTCATTTCAAGTGTGCTATTTGCATTTGGAATCTGTTGCTGTCAACGCTCAATATGAGATCCAAAGAGCTGTCACTATCAATGAAGCAAGCCATCATTAGGCTGAAAAAACAAACCCATCAGAGAGATAGCAAAAACATTAGGTGTGGCCAAATCAACTGTTTGGAACATCCTTAAAAAGAAAGAACGCACCGGTGAGCTCAACAACACCAAAAGACCCGGAAGACCACGGAAAACAACTGTGGTGGATGACCGAAGAATTCTTTCCCTGGTGAAGAAAACACCCTTCACAACAGTTGGCCAGATCAAGAACACTCTCCAGGAGGTAGGTGTATGTGTGTCAAAGTCAACAATCAAGACAAGACTTCACCAGAGTGGATACAGAGGGTTCACCACAAGATGTAAACCATTGGTGAGCCTCAAAAACAGGAAGGCCAGATTAGAGTTTGCCAAACAACATCTAAAAAAGCCTTCACAGTTCTGGAACAACATCTTCTGGACAGATAAGACCAAGATCAACTTGTACGAGAGTGATGGGAAGAAAGGAGTATGGAGAAGGAAAGGAACTGCTCATGATCCAAAGCATACCACCTCATCAGTGAAGCATGGTGGTGGTAGTGTCATGGCATGGGCATGTATGGCTGCCAATGGAACTGGTTCTCTTGTATTTATTGATGATGTGACTGCTGACAAAAGCAGCAGGATGAATTCTGAAGTGTTTCGGGCAATATTATCTGCTCATATTCAGCAAAATGCTTCAGAACTCATTGGATGGCACTTCACAGTGCAGATGGACAATGACCCGAAGCATACTGTGAAAGCAACCAAAGAGTTTTTAAGGGAAAGAAGTGGAATGTTATGCAATGGCCAAGTCAATCACCTGACCCGAATCCGATTGAGCATGAATTTCACTTGCTGAAGACAAAACTGAAGGGAAAATGCCCCAAGAACAAGCAGGAACTGAAGACAGTTGCAGTAGAGGCCTGGCAGAACATCACCAGGGATAAAACCCAGCGTCTGGTGATGTCTGTGCATTCCAGAATTCAGGCTGTAATTGACTGCAAAGGATTTGCAACCAAGTATTAAAAAATGAAAGTTTGATGGATGATTGTTAATCTGTCCCATTACTTTTGGTCCCTTAAAAAGTGGGAGGCACATATACAAACTGTTGTAATTCCTACACCGTTCACCTGATTTGGATGTAAATACCCTCAAATTAAAGCTGAAAGTCTGCAGTTAAAGCACATATTGTTTGTTTCATTTCAAATCCATTGTGGTGGTGTATAGAGCCAAAAAGATTAGAATTGTGTTGATGTCCCAATATTTATGAACCTGACTATATTTAATCCCTAAAAAGGAGGGAGGGAACAACAAGAGAGGTGGGGTCTCCCTGAATCTGAGTATATCTAATCCTACTGATCTTCGCCAGAAAAGATCTTGTGACTACCCAGCCCTTTCACCTATACCTCACCTCTCACGCCATTACCATCCACCCCTCTTCCCCTCCATCATCTGCCAACCACCCCCTACAACATATGTTATAACATGAATCAAAAAAGAAAAAAAAATGCAACCAATAGTGATATTGGAGAGGAAGAAGAAGAGAATGACTTCTCCCTATTCCTTCTCTTCCTCCTTTTCCATCCCTTTCAAGCCCCTAATTGGACATTCTATATTCCGTCAAATGTTTTCATCTCCATACCAAATTGCTGTGAACATCTCCTTAAAAATTATTCCCTCCCACCCATTTATCCCATGCCAAAAGGATAGAGGATTGAAGGGAGGGGGAGACCCTCCGCATTGAGAAGATGGAATACATTTTTAAAGGGAAAAAAAAGGGGGGTGACCTAGCCAATCTCTCCTTTTCTCATCCACACTCTCTTTCCCATATTATGGGGATTCTATCACATTTCCCTCTCTCGCCTCGCCCGATGCATTTCATTACCTATATATCTTATATAAACCACAGACTGTTTATACTCAATCCAACTTCTCCAGATTTCATAAAATTTGGTATTGGAATCATTTTGTAAATGTATCTGGTTTTATCTACCTATCTCTTTCTCTATTACTCTGTTTTCCTTGGCTCGCTGGAAGTGTGAAATAAACATTGCCAGGGATCTTGCTTAATTTCAGAGTTACTAATCATCTTAATTATGTTTAAAACTTTTCCCCAGTATAACTGAATAATTGGACAGTGCCACCATATATGGGCATGTGTTCCCTCACAGGCAGTCCTATTCATGTCAGATTGGATGGAGTGGCTCCAAGGACAGGTCAGACATCCATGCATATATAGGTGTGTAGGTCCATGGCCCCAAACGTAGACAGTGTGAGTTCAGGGATATGCACCTACATGGATGTCAAGTTGGCAACAGTGGCTGTGTTCATGCAACTGCTGCATCCCAATCAATATGGTTGGGGTTGCCTGCACAGGAATGCACAGAACATCTGCCCATTCCCATGCAGCTACAGCTGGGATGGCCTGCATGGGACGCATGGAACAACTGTGCATCCCTGTGAAGCCTGAATATGGCGCCAACTAGGTGTCTTTGCTAGGAGCACCGAGGAGCTCCATGTCATGGTGTGCTAACAACCCGCATGCCCTCCTCCTTGCTACTGCATAAAACCTCTGGAAAACTGCAAGCCCCCCCCCTGCCTGAGACCCCCACTGTGACACGGCCTGTGGATGGATTGACTGTGCACATATGGAGAAGAGGCTTGATGTGGCTGATGGGATTGAACTGCAACAGAGAAGGAGACACTTTAATGGAGCAGGGTGGGAAGGTAATGGATTGCAGCAGCTGAGAGTGGATGACCAGTTCACAAGGATGTGTGTGTTTGAAGCTGAAACTCCCACACGAGAGATAAAAGCAGGAATAAATAGAGGGGGTGAGTCTCTATGATTTCTATACTGAACTTTGTATTATAATAGCTGAAGTTTAACCGCTTGCTGACTGCCCGCTGTCAAATGATGGCGGCAGAATGGCACTCCTGCGCAAGTCGCCATAAGTGTTCAGCGGACGCTTTAAGGAGTATAGGGGGCACGCGCCCGCCGCATCCCTGGCAGAGCGAGAATGGGGATTCACATTCTGTCAGGCCTATAGGAACAACGATCAGTCTCCTCCCCAAGTCAGTCCCATTCTCCCACAGGTAAAACATCCACTGAGGGAACACATTTAATCCTTGATCGCCCCCTAGTGTTAACCCTTTCACTGAGAGTGACATTTATACAGTATTTTTATAGCACTGATCGCTGTATAAATGTCAATGGTCCCAAAAATGTGTCAAAAGTGTCCGATTTGTCCGCCACAATGTCGCAGCCCCGATAAAAATCGCAGATCGCCGCCATTACTAGTAAAAAAATTTTTTAAAAATGCCATAAATCTATCCCCTATTTTGTAGATGCTGTAACTTTTGCGCAAACCAATCAATATACGCTTATTGCAATTTTTTTACCAAAAATATGTAGAAGAATATATATCGGCCTAAACTGATAAAGACTTTTTTTTTTTTTTTTAATTTTGGGATATTTAATATAGCAAAAAGTAAAAATATTGTGTGTCTTTCAAAATTGTTGCTCTTAGTTTGTTTATAACGCAAAAAGTAAAAACCGCAGAGGTGATCAAGTACCACCAAAAGAAAGCTCTATTTGTGGTAAAAAAAAGGACATAAAATTAGTTTGGGTACAACGTCACACGACCGAGCAATTGTCAGTTAAAGCGACGCAGTGCCGTATCACAAAAAATGGCTTGGTCGGGAAGGGGGTAAATCCTTCCGGGGCTGAAGTGGTTAAAGACCATTTGAGAAGAAACAAACTATTGTATAGTGCCACATGGTGCTGTCTCTATTTAATGACTGTCTTTAAGGAAATATATTGCCCTATAATATCGCACAGTGCAGTCCATACCTAAAATTGCACAGTGCAGATCAGAGTTAAACGCTGACTCAGAGGAAACACACAGCCGCACAGTGTGGCACGGTGCAGCCCACAACTAAAAGCTGACTCAGAGGAAACACACAGCTGCACAGTGTCACATGGTGTAGTCCATACATAAAAGTTGTCTCAGAGAATATACACAGTCGCACAGTGTCGCAAGGTGCAGTCTATACCTAAAAGCTGACCCATAAGAAACATTCAGCGGCACAGTGCTATACGGGGTAGTTCACATAAAGCTGTCTCAGAGGAAACATACAGCCGCACAGCGTCACACAGTGTCACACGGTGCAATTTATACCTAAAAGCTGCTCCAGAGGAAACATACAGTCGCACAGTGCAGTTTATACCTTAAAGCTGACTCAGAGGAAACATACAGCTGCAAAGTGTCGCATGGTGCAGTTCATACCTAAAAGCTGACTCAGGGGAAACATACAGCGGCACAGTGTCACAACTTGCAGTCCATGCCTAAAAGTTGACTCAGAGGATACATACAGCTGCACAGTGTCACACGGTGCAGTACATAATTAAGGGCGGGTTCACACTGGTACGACAAAAACTCTGAGATTGGGAGTTAATATCGCATGACATGTGAAAATCAGTGTTTTCCTAGGAAAGCTGTCTTAATTGGTCTGACACTAGTCGGTCCAACTTTGAAAATCCTACTTCAGCCCATTGAATATCATTGAAGTCGAATCAAAGTCGGATTGCGGTCTTAACTGATCCGACTTTGCAACTTGTGCTCTGATGATCTTGAGTCAACATCGGAAGAAGAACAGAGGGTGAAGACAGCAGAGAAGACCCGGCAAACAAGCGAGAAGACAAAGGAGAAGACCCGGCAGAGGCACAAGACAGCAGACAGAGGGAGAAGAAGAGGCCTAGAAGACATCAGCAGAGAAGAACTGGAGAGGGGAGAATGATAAGAGAGAGCTAGAAGATTTCAGCGGAGAAGACCCGGAGAGGGGAGAAGAAATAGGAAAAAACGCCGGAGCTGCCTTAATAAATGGATTTAAAAACCTGTGTGCTGCATTTTATTTTTGACTTTTTTTAGGTGAATGGGTAAGGGTACATTACTCATTCACATAAGGTGGGGGCCGGGACCTGGGGTCCCCTAGTTAAAGGGGGGTTTCCAAATTCCGATAAGCACCCTGCCAATGGCCAGGGTTGTCGGGAAGAGGCCCTTGTCCCCATCAACATGGGGGCAAGGTGCTTTGGAGTGGGGGGCACAGGCTCCCCTGCCCCAAAGCACCAACTCCCCCATGTTGAGGGCATGTGGCCTGGTATGGTTTAGGAGGGGCGCTTGCTCATCCCCACCCCCTTTCCCGGCCTGCCAGGCTGCATGCTCGGGTAAGGGTCTGGTATGGATTTTGGGGAGATCCCACACTATTTTTTTTGGCGTGGGGGTTCCCCTTATGGTCTTGGAATGGGAACCCATGCGTTTTTTTTTTTTATTTGGCATGAAGTTACCCCTAAAGACTCATACAGTGCCTGGTATTGTAGGGGATCAAAGTCGGATCCCTGTTCATTGAAGTTGGATGTCAGACTGGATGTCAGACTTCAAGTCGCGGGGCAAAGTCGCATCCACAGTCGTATAACTGTCATGTCGTTAGAGTTGCCACCTCCTCCCTTTAAACCCGAACACATATGAATTACACAGGTCCTGAGGCTAACTTAATGAAGATAAGGCACCAAGTGAGTTTAATTACCACCTTAATCAGCCACAGAACCTGTGTAATTTATGTGTTCGGTTTTAAAGGGATGAGGTGGTAACCCTACATGTCGTACCAGTGTGAACCTGGCCTAAAAGCTGACACACAGCTGCAAAAGGCTGCACGGTGCAGTCCACACTTAAAAGCTGACTCAAAGGAAACACACAGCCGCATAGTATCGCATGGTGCAGTCCATACCTAAAAGTTGACTCAGAGGAAATATACAGCTGCACAGTGTCACACAGTGCAGTCCATACTCAAAGCCGACTCAGAGGAAACACACACCCGTACAGGGTTGCACAGTGTAGTTAGGGTTGTCACCTCATCCCTCTAAAACCGAACATATTAATTACACAGGTTCTGTGGCTGATTGAGGTGGTAATTAAACTCACTTCATGCCTTATCTGCATTAGGGATGAGCCGAACACCCCCCTGTTCGGTTCGCACCAGAACTTGCGAACAGGCAAAAAACTTGCTTGAACACACGAACACCGTTAAAGTCTATGGGACACGAACATGAATAATCAAAAGTGCTCATTTTAAAGACTTATAAGCAAGTTATTGTCATAAAAAGTGTTTGGGGACCTGGATCCTGCCCTAGGGGACATGGATCAATGCAAAAAAAAGTTTTAAAAACGTCAGTTTTTTCGGGAGCAGTGATTTTAATAATGCTTAACAATAAAAGTGTAATATTCCTTTAAATTTCGTACCTGGGGGGTGTCTATAGTATGCCTGTAAAGGGGCGCATGTTTCCCGTGATTAGAACAGTCCGACAGCAAAATGACATTTCAAAGGAAAAAAAGTCATTTAAAACTACTCGCGGCTATTAATGAATTGCCGGTCCGACAATACACATAAAAGTTAGTTGATAAAAACGGCATGGGAATTCCTCACAGGGGAACCCCGAACCAAAATTTAAAAAAAAAATGACGTGGGGGGTCCCCCTAAATTCCATACGAGGCCCTTCAGGTCTGGTATGGATATTAAGGGGAACCCCAGCCAAAGTTTAAATAAAATGGCGTGGGATCCCCCTCAAAATCTATACCATACCCTTATCCCAGCACGCAACCTGGCAGGCCGCAGGAAAAGGGGGGGGGATGAGAGAGCGGCCCCCCTCCTGAACCGTACCAGGCCACATGCCCTCAACATTGGGAGGGTGCTTTGGGGTAGCCCCCAAAACACCTTGTCCCCATGTTGATGGGGACAAGGGCCTCATCCCCACAACCCTTGCCCGGTGGTTGTGGGGGTCTGCGGGCGGGGGTCTTATCGGAATCTGGAAGCCCCCTTTAACAAAGGGACCCCCAGATCCCGGCCCTCCCCCCTGTGTGAAATGGTAAGGGGGTACAAGAGTACCCCTACCATTTCACAAAAAAAGTGTCAAAAATGTTAAAAATGACAAGAGACAGTTTTTGACAATTCCTTTATTTAAATGCTTCTTCTTTCTTCTATCTTCTTTCTTCTATCTTCTATCTTCTATCTTCCTTCGGTTTCTTCCTCCATCTTCTTCTTCTTCTGGTTCAATATGAGGACATCATATGACGCCCAGTCGGGATATTGAAACCACTTTGCCGCCGTCATTCTGCTATATGGCGGGCGGCAAGTGGTTAACGTGAAAAAAAAAAGTGAAATATTCCTTTAAATATCATACCTGGGGGGTGTCTATAGTATGCCTGTAAAGTGGCGCGTGTTTCCCGTGCTTAGAACAGTCCCTGCACAAAATGACATTTTTAAAGGAATAAAAGTCATTTAAAACTGCTTGCGGCTTTAATGTAATGTTGGGTCCCGGCAATATGGATGAAAATCAGTTCGACAAACGCCATGGGTAACCCTACCAGTCCATTTCCAGGCCCTTTGGATCTTGTATGGATATTAAGGGGAACACCGCACCCAAATTAAAAAAAGGAAAGGCGTGGGGCCCCCAGGTCCTATATACTCTGAACAGCAGTATACAGGTGGTGCAAACAAGACAGGGACTGTAGGTTTGTTGTTAAGTAGAATCTGTTTGCAATTTTGAACTGGTACATTTTTAAAGTGTAGCTCCAACCAAAAAATCTATGTTTAAGCTTTTTGGAAAACATAGGAAAGGGTTATCACCCCTGTAACATTAGTTTTGCTGTCTGTGCACCTCTTCAGAAGATTTCACCTCACTTTCTGTCCCAATGACAAATGTTTTTTGAAAATTTGGTGTTTTTAGTGAAACAGTGGTGTTAAAGCATCAGTGGAGAGGAAACACGTTTTTCCCATATTAACTCTTACAGGAGAGAATTTCCCTTCCTAGGGGTAGATTTCATCTCACTTCCTGTTGTCTCCTTCCGTTTGCAAGTAGGAGTCGTTTGTAAGTTGGATGTTTGAAAGTAGGGGCCTGCCCTATATACTCTGCAGAAATTGGGGCCTTAGGTGTTGCCACAACACTGTAAGCCCTCGCAGTTACTCTTGGTGGGAGCAGGAACAGGCCCTGCTGTGAAATATTAGATCAAGAATTGTAATTACATGCACCTGTTGATCAGGGGCAGAAAAATTGGGCCTTTGGTGGTGGTGTTGCCACAACACTGTAAGCCCTCACAGTTACTCTTGTTGGGCGCAGGAATGGTCCCTGCTGTGAAATATTAGATCAAGAATTGTAATTACATGTCCCTGTTGAACAGGGGCAGAAAAATTGGGCCTTAGGCACTGGTGCCACAACACTGCAACCCCTCAAAGATGCTATAGTTGGAGCGCAGGAATGAGCCCTGCTGCAAAGTATTGCATCAAAAATTGTAATTACACGCCCCTGTTAAACAGGTGCTGAAAAATTGGGCCTTAGGCACTGGTGCTGGTGCCACAACACTGCAACCCCTCACAGGTACTCTAGCTGAGCGCAGCAATGAACCCTCCTGCAAAATATTGCATCACAAATTGTAATTACATGCCCCTGTTAAACAGGTGCTGAAAAATTGGGCCTGGTGGCAGCGCCCAGAACCAAAAATGTTCTTACAAGCTATCAGCATGATCATTCAGGAGGAAGAGGATAATCACTCAGCATAACAGGATAGACACTCAGCATCAGCATAGGCAGTCTTGAAGGGATCTGACGTTTAAAAAAAAAATTATTCGGTTACATCAACATTAGGTGCTTGTTAGCTGGTGGTGATTCAAGACTGATTCATTTTTATGAAGGTCAGTCGATCGACCGAGTCGGTGGGCAGGCGCACCCTGTGATCGGTTACAAAGCCTCCAGCAGCACTGAATGTGCATTCCGAAAGAACGCTGGATGCAGGACAGGCCAGTAGCTCAATTGCATACTGTGCAAGCTCTGGCCAGTGATCCATCCTCAAGACCCAGTAACCCAGAGGATTTTCGGTGGGAAAGGTGTCCAAGTCAGATCTTGCCCCTAGGTATTCCTGCACCATGTAAAACAGGCACGGGCAATGGTTGCTGGAACCGATCATACCTTGGGGTGGCGGACTAAAAAATTGTCTGAACACATCGGTCAGATGGCCACCTTCTCCACCGCTCCTTCTTTGACTGACTGAAGCCTCAGCAACACGTTATCCAGGAACAGGAGTTTGTAACCTCTCAGTGTCTGGGAACGCGTTGCACAGACCTTTCTGCAAGGCCTCCCGAAGATGTTTCATACTCTGCTCCCTCTGCGACGGCACGATAAGGTCCACAACCTTACCCTTGTAACATGGATCAAGGAGGGTTGCCAGCCAGTATTGATCCCTCTCCTTGATACCACGAATACGAGGATCCTTACGCAGGCTTTGCAGGATCAGGGAGGCCATGCACCCTAGGTTTGCTGAGGCATTCGGTCCGGAGTCCTCTGGGTCACTAAGGACGACATGATCCACAGCCACCTCCTCTCAGCCACGTACAAGTCCATGGGTTTCTTGAGACTGTAAATGATCCCTTGAAGACTGCTGCTGATGCTGAGTCCCAGACTCCACCTCCATGCTGACACAATCCTCCTCCTTCTCCTCCTCCTCGTCCCCTTCCTGTGTGATCGGTGGGCACACAGGAACACTGTCTGGATAAAGGGGGCCTTGAGAGGTAAGGAAGTCCTCCTCTTCCTCCCTCTGTTCTGCCTCAAGTGTCCTGTCCATTATTCCACGAAGCGTGTGCTCCAACAGGTGGACAAGAGGTACAGTGTCACTGATGCATACACTGTCACTGCTCACCATCCTCGTGGCCTCCTCAAATGGTGACAGGACAGTGCATGCATTCCTGATCATAGCCCACTGGCATAGGGAAAAAAACAAGGTCCCCTGACCCTGTCTTGGTGCCATAATCACATAGGTACTCATTAATGGCCCTCTGCTGCATGTGCAGCCGCTGCAGCATAGCCAACATTGAGTTCCACCTGGTGGGCACGTCACAGATTAGGCGGTTCTTGGGCAGGTTGTATTCATTTGGAGGTCAGCCAGCCGAGCACTGGCATTATATGACTGGCGGAAATGCACACAGACTTTCCTGGCCTGCCTCAGGACATCCTGTAAGCCCGGGTACCCGCACAAGAACAGCTGCACCACCAAATTAAGAATGTGAGCCAAACAGGGAACATGGGTGACGTGTCCCTGTCGGAGGGCGGAGAGGAGGTTGGTGCCATTGTCGCAAACCACCATACCTGCCTTAAGCTGGCGTGGCGTCAACCACCTCTGAACCTGCCCCTGCAGAGCTGACAGAATCTCTGCCCCAGTGTGGCTCCTGTCCCCCAAGCACACCAGCTCAAGCACCGCATGGCATCTTTTTGCCTGCATGCTTGCATAGCCCCTTGAACGCCTATGGAGCACCGCTGGTTCCGAGGACAAATCAGCACAGGAAGAGGCCATGGAGGAAGAAGAAGAGGAGAGGGTAAAGAGAGAGGTGTGGCAGAATCACCACTAGTAGAATTTTGGAGGTGTGGTGGAGGAACAACCTCCAACACTACTGCACCCTGTCCTGCATCCTTCCCAGCTGCCAGAAGAGTCACCCAGTGTGCGGTGAAAGGTAGGTAACGTCCCTGTCCATGCCTGCTGGACCATGAGTCAGCGGTAATATGCACCTTACTGCTGACTGCCCTGTCCAGCGAGGCCAAGACATTGCCTTCCACATGCTGGTAGAGAGCCGGAATCGCCTTTCGTGAGAAAAAGTGGCGTTTGGGAACCTGCCACCGAGGAACCGCACATTCAACAAACTCACGGGAGGGGCAGAGTCTATCAACTGAAAAGGCAACAGTTGAAGTGCTAGCAATTTAGCCAAGCTAGCATTCAACCGCTGGGCATGTGGATGGCTGGGAGCAAACTTCTTTCGGCGGTGCAGCAGCTGGGGCAGGGAAATTTGCCTGGTACAATCTGACATCGGTGTACCGATAGCAGATTGCCCGCAAGTACTTGGCTGTGACACACCTAATTCTACTAAGTATAAAATTGATGCGCTTTAAATAAATAGTGCACAATATGCTGCTGCGACTAAGCTTAAATCCAGGAATAAAAAATGCATACATGTGAATAAAATAAATACATAATTATGGTGCTAATACATGTGTTAAAATTGCCAAAAAGAAAAAAAAAAAAAAAAAAATGCCAAAAAAAATCTTCAAATTGGTGATGTGACGGTTAGTATAAATAAAATAATAATGACACTCTGAGTACAATGTCCAGGCAGAGATAAATAGTGGGAGAAAGTAAAAATAATTAAACAGTTCCTTCCCTTAATCCAGATTGATTGACTCACTGGGTTAGATCGTTTGTATCAGGATATTTAGTTTTTCTTGCATCCCACTTCAACAATTATACTGCTGGTGATTCGGCTCTCAGGATAAAGGTTTTATGCAAAGCAAGCAAAGAAAAAATAGATCATTGTGCAGTGAACTTACTAGATAGTACATAAGCAAAACAGAGACAAGAGATACACTCACAAACTCCCGGTCTATTAGAAGCATTCAAATAAGCAGATTGCAGTCAGCCGCTGTGGACGAGGTTTCCCATAGAGAAACAGCTGCTGTTAACCTTCAGGTGTATTGCAGCACTGAACGTCCTAAGCTCCTCCCACGCGTTACATCACTGACACGTGACTTTTTCAAAATAAATATCCTGATACAAACGATCTAACCCAGTGAGTCAATCAATCTGGATTAAGGGAAGGAACTGTTTAATTATTTTTACTTTCTCCCACTATTTATCTCTGCCTGGACATTGTACTCAGAGTGTCATTATTATTTTATTTATACTAACCGTCACATCACTAATTTGAAGATTTTTTTTGGCATTTTTTTTTTTTTTTGGCAATTTTTTTTTTTTTTTTTTCTTTTTGGCAATTTTAACACATGTATTAACACCATAATTATGTATTTATTTTATTCACATGTATGCATTTTTTATTCCTGGATTTAAGCTTAGTCGCAGCAGCATATTGTGCACTATTTATTTAAAGCGCATCAATTTTATACTTAGTACTATTTGTTTGGTTATCTGATCACCCTATATTGATAGCAGCTTTAATTTACTGATTTTTTTATAGCACTAACTATATTGGTATATATATATTTTTAAGCACAATTTATTTATATCACACATATCTATCCACATCAGCGCTTGGTTTTTATTCATTTTTTTAACACCTAATTCTACACCTTCATTCCTCTCAGTGCAGGTCTCAGAGAGGACTGAAGGTATAGTGGGGTTGGAGATTCCATCTGATGAGGAGCAAGGAGAGGTCCTCTTTGTTCTTTGGTATGGGTCTTTTAGGTACGCTTGCCAACGAACTGCATGGCAGGTCGACATATGTCTGGTCAAGCATGTAGTGCCCAAGCGGGTGATGTTTTGGCCACGTGAGATACGCTTGAGACATATGTTGCAAATAGCAGTGGTGGGATCTGATGCACTCATCTCAAAAAAGGCCCACACCAAAGAACTTTTGGAATAACGTGCAGAGACAGCAGTGCCTTGCACATGCGAAGCTCTGCGGTGTGATGCAGTCAGGGTGCTGCCCTTGAGCTGGCCCCTGGAGGGCATCCTGCCTTATTGGTGATGTGCCTCCTCCTCCTCTCTCCTATCAGGCACCCACGTGGAGTCAGTGACCTCATCATCCCCTCCCTCCTCATCACTGGAGCAAAGCTGGCAGTATGCTGCAGCTGGGGGAACATGACTGCCAGATTGCTGTCCTTCTTGGGCACCCTCTCTCTCTGGGCTCACGTTACCGCCTTCCTCTAGCTGGGTACCATCATCGGAGCCTTCAAAACACTGGGCATCCTCCTGGAGCATGTACCCAACACTGTGGTCAAACAGTTCAGGGGACTCCTCAGGAGGACATGGTGAGGCTAGGGAAGGCGTTACTGATGCCATTGAGCCAAGGGAAGAGGCCACGTTGGCAGCTGCTTTGCCAGACAAAGTACCCTGAGCCTGGGTGAGAGAGGATGAGGAGGATGAGGACAGCTTGGTCATCCACTCTACCAAATCTTCGGCGTGTTGCGTCTCAATAATAATAATAATAAAGCAATTGTCTTCAGGTAGCTGTAGGTGCACACTGTGCAGAGGACACAGTACATTAACTGTAAATACTGTAGGTGCCTGCCTGTGGTATTAATAGGATCAGAAGAACACCAACAATTTTATTCAGGTAGCTTTAGGTGCATACTGTGCAGAGGACGCACTACACTAACTTGTAAATACTGCAGCTGCCTGCGGTACTAATAGGATCAGAAGAACACCACTAATTTTCTTCAGGTAACTTTAGGTGCACACTGTGCAGAGGACGCACTACACTAACTTGTAAATACTGTAGCTAATAGGACTAATAGGATCAGAAGAACACCAGCAATTTTCTTTAGGTAGCTGTAAATACTGTAAAAACACCTGCCTGCCTGTCAGTAGAAAGAGAATAACAGAAAAGGATCTAGCTAAACTGAATACAGTATATATATATATATATATATATATATATATATATATATATATATATATACACAACACCTAGGATGCATAAATATACACAATACACAGTAAGTGCAGTTAACTGACTCACCTGCCTACTCTATCTAACTTAAATCAAATCTCCCTATCTCTCTCTCAATGCCGGAACACACTACACAGGGCCGACGTGCCTTATATAGTGTGGGGCATGTACTAAACCCCCTGAGCCATAATTGGCCAAAGCCACCCTGGCTTTGGCCAATTACAGCTCTCTGTACAGACGGTGCTGTGATTGGCCAAGCATGCGGGTCATAGTGCATGCTTGGCCAATCATCAGCCAGCAATGCACTGCGATGCTGCAGTGAATTATGGGCCATGACACGCCACTCGAATTTGGCGCGAACAGCCCCTAACGTTCGCAATTCGACAAACGGTCGAACAGGCGATGTTCGAGTCGAACATGGGTTCGACTTGAACTCGAAGCTCATCCCTACTCATTACACCACATGTCAAGGTGTGTGCTAAATACAGTGTCCAAACCAAACCTTACAGACTGGCTCCACTCAAGGTGAACTAAAGGTTAACTATGCAGAAACTGCTAGTGAGGCATGAAGGCAATAAGCAGTCAGATCTTGATAGAAGTGTCAGTCGAGGCGGTAAAAAAAATTTGACAAAGAATAGAGGAGAAGATGTCCATCACCTAAGGACACTAGCAAAAAATTGGAGCCTCACCAGGGGGGAATGGTCATATTAATACACTATAGAGCAGACCAAGCAAAGATTTTACCAGTGTCCAATCACCTGAGAGAAGCAGCAAATAACCCAAGGTCTATGAATCAATTGCTGTGTCCTGTACAGCACGATAAAGATAAAACACTAGTATGACTCTGGCAGAATACTCTATTAGCAATATAGCAAAGGCACTGAGAAAAAATAGAAACAACACTAAAAGAAGAACAGCAGCTGTTCCCTCTTGCCACTTACTTAAACTCAAAGACTAAAGGCTTCTGTGGAAAATGTAGTTTCAAATACATTTTCACTATACGTTCAAAGAAGGAGCACAATGTCTGTCTAAACAAATGGTATTAGATTGCCTTTCAGGTTAAGGCCTGCTTCAAACTTACAGTACATGTTGCAGTAATTCAATTGGTGCATTACCGTGCTACAAGGCACCCAACGCCTTGTACCCCCTTGTACATGGAACAGAGATTATCATTGCATGTCATGTCATGTATGTAGATAGAGATGTTAGTGTTATATAAGAATATGACTATATTGATTGCCTTGTGTATTTACACTTGATGCTTCATTTTATGATGTCCTGAATACAATCAATTTGAATATGGATAAAAGCACTTTCGATCTAATGTCCCCATTAAAATGGCCACCTATTTTAAACATTATCAATCTACAAAAACATGGCCACCATAATACAAATAGAAGGACCAAGGGTAAATGGCCGACAGAATGTACAAGAGCGGACTCCAACAAAATGACCACCATCCCTTTCAATCGCATGTATTATAAATGGACACTCTGTCATCTGGCCTCTTCCACTCCGATAAAGTCACGTTAGCGTGACGTAACGTGTAGAACGAGAGGAGAGGCTGATGTTTACCGGAAGTGAAGTGGTAGGATGCTCATGAGTTTCGGTTTTGGTTATTTATGCATGGTTTTATCTTTTTAAGTGTAAGTGTTGTAAAGTTTGGGGAACCAGCTAGATCGCAGGACACAGGCTTTTCACTCAAAAGGAGATTTATTGAACTTAAATAGCTTTACAGCAGCAAAAACAAAAGAAAAATATTTCAGTCTCACCGACTTGCAAAGTCCAGAACTGCTATTGCAGTTAAACAGTCCTTAGTTTCTGTTGCAGGTAGCTTCCCCTTCCAGGAGACTTCCAGGCAGGACACTGCTATTCACTTTTGTTGCTGCACATCAAAATACCATCCACCATCCACATTCTCCTCTACACTCCTCCACACCCCTCTCTAACTTCCTGTCTTGTTTTAAACCCACTTCCTCTGACAGGTGAGTTAACCCTTTTTGTTCCCTTAAAGGGACCATAGTCCAAACAGAGGGGAAACATAGCGTCCTTCCAGGACCCAGCCACGGCATCCTGTACATATCCCCCCCCTGTGCCCCAATGCCAAGGAGGTGGAGGCAACAGTGGAGCTCAAACAATGGACTCGGGAGAGGGCATCTGCATTTTGATGCAGTCTCCCGGGCCTATGCTCCACTACAAATTTAAATTCCTGGAGTGCCAGGAACCACCGAGTAACCCTGGCATTATTCCCTTTACCTTGTCTCAACCATGTTAAAGGGGCATGGTCAGAAATCAGCCTAAACTTCCTCCCCAAAAGGTAATATCTGGGGGATTCCAGAGCCCACTTAATGGCCAGACACTCTTGTTCAATTATGGCGTAGTTTTTCTCCGCTGGTGTTAACTTCCTACTGAGGAAGACTACCGGGTGCTCCTCTCCATGAACAACCTGTGACAACACCGCTCCCAATCCTACATCGGAAGCATCAGTTTGGACAACAAACTCTTTTGAAAAATTGGGTGCTACCAGGACAGGGTGTTGCCACAGTGCCGACTTGAGCTCCAAAAAGGCCTTCTCAGCATCTACATTCCACTCCACCATGACCGATTTCCAACCCTTAGTCAGATCGGTCAATAGAGCCGCCAACGTGGCAAAGTTGGGTACAAACCTCCTGTAGTATCCCACCATGCCCAAGAACGCACGTACCTGCTTTTTTGTGAGGGGACGGGGTCAACTCTGTATAGCCTCTACCTTGCTGACCTGAGGTTTCACCACCCCTCTACCCACGATATAGCCCAGGTATTTCACCTCCTCCATTCCCAAAGCACATTTTTCAGGGTTTATTGTAAACCCCTCCTTCCAAAGAGAGTCCAGCACTGCCTGGACTTTGGGCAAGTGTGATTCCCAGTCTCTGCTAAAAATGACTATGTCGTCCAAGTACACTGAGGCATACTTCCGGTGAGATCGTAAAATCCTATCCATTGCTCGCTGGAATGTGGCTGGAGCAGTTTGCAATCCAAAAGGCATCCTTTTGTACTGAAAACTCCCCTCTGGGGTAGAAAAAGCAGTTTTCTCTCTAGCAGCCTTAGTCAACGGGATTTGCCAATATCCCTTGGTAAGGTCTAATGTGGTGATATACCTGGCTGGACCTAGTCTCTCAATAAGCTCATCTACCCGGGGCATGGGGTAGGCATCAAACCGAGAAACTTCATTAAGTTTCCGGAAATCATTGCAGAATTGCAGAGTCCCCGTTGGGCTTCCGTACCAACACAATCAGGCTCGACCACTCACTCTGCGATTCTTCAATAATCTCCAGGTCTAACATCTTCTTCACTTTCTCTGAAACAGTCTTCCTTTGGGCCTCTGGGATGCGGTAGGGCCGGACAAAACCTTTGACTCCTGGTTCCGTGATAATATCATGCTCTATGGTACTCGTGAGTCCTGGCAAGTCTGAAAATTTCTCTTTATTTCTCTGCAAGAACTCCTTTGCCTGCTGACTTTGGGTTTTAGACAGGGTATTTGCTACTTGGACACTCTCCACCCCAACCCGAGGCTCCAATCTTGCACTAGCCAGGGAGGTCACTGGTTCCCTCTATGTCCAGGGCTTTAACAAGTTTACATGTTATATTTGATAGGGTTTCCTCTTACCCGGTTGGTGGACTCTATAATTTACCTCTCCCACTTTTTCTACAACTTCAAAGGGGCCTTGCCACCTGGCCAAGAATTTACTTTCCACAGTGGGAATCAACACCGCTACTCGATCCCCCACTTGGAAGTTCCTTATTTTAACAGCCCTATTATAGACCCGTCGTTGAGCCTCCTGGGCTTTTTGTAAATGTTCCTTGACTAGTGGCATCACAGTTCGGATCCTCTCCTGCATTTGGGAAACATATTCAAGAACACTCTTATGCTGAATAGGTTCACTTTCCCATTCCTCTTTAACAAAATCCAGTAGTCCGTGAGGTCTCCGCCCATATACCAACTCAAAGGGTGAAAACCCAGTGGAGGCCTGGGGCACTTCCCGGATAGCAAACAGGAGAGCTGGTAACAGACAGTCCCAGTCTTTCCCATCCCTTTGTACAACTCTCTTGAGCATAGATTTAAGGGTTTTATTAAAGCGTTCTACTAACCCATCCGTTTGGGGATGGTAGACCGATGTGCGCAGCTGTTTAATCCGGAAGAGCTTGCACACATCGGCCATAACCCTCGACATAAACGGGGTGCCCTGGTCCGTTAGTAATTCCTTGGGAAAACCAGACCATGTAAACAACTGGAATAATTCCCAGGCAATAGCCTTAGAGGAGGTATTCCGCAGGGGTAGCGCCTCAGGATATCGGGTGGCATAGTCGAGGATCACGAGTATGTAGGAGTGACCTCGAGCCGACTTCACCAAGGGACCCACTATATCCATGGCTAGCCTCTCAAATGGGACCTCAATTATGGGCAGAGGGACCAAAGGATTCCGGAAGTGGGTCACCGGAGCGGTCAACTGACAGGTGGGACAAGAGGTACAGTATCTCCTTACCTCTGCTTTCAGACCTGGCCAGTAAAACTGGTCGGTGATCCATGCCTCCGTCTTTTCAACTCCCAGGTGTCCCCCTAAAACATCATCATGGGCCAGGTCCAGGACCTTGCGTCTATACTGTTGGGGTACCAATAATTGCTCTACCACATTTTCTCTCACTTTGGTAACCCGATAAAGCAATTCATTACATATTGCAAAGTGTGGCCACCGCTCATTCGCACCTGGCTCTTGGGGAACCCCATTTATTACTACAACCTGTTCCCGTGCATGGGCCAAAGTGGGGTCCTGCATCTGGGCAGTACCAAATGCCCCCTGAGGAACACCTAAATCCGGCAGGGCAGGGGTAACGGCCACTTCCTCATCCTCTTCCCCCAGCATTACCTGAAGTGGGGAAGGTCCCCCCCCTCTTCAGGGTTCAGGTAGGTCTGTGAACCACACATTTTGACATCCTTAATAATATCAGCACTACTTTCATCACCATTAACCAAATCATTAGCATTTTCATCAACTGGATCCACATTAAGAACATTTGGCATTTCAGGGTTATTCCTCTCAACAGCAGGAACAGAGGGACTAGTTTCTCCACAGTCTCTGGACCGTTCAGGTAGTTCTCCTTGTCCCTACAGTTTTGCAAATAATGGACAGTCTCGTCCTAGGATAACATCATGTACCAAGTTCTTTACCACCCCCACCTCTTGAGTACCAGTGCCACATGCTGTGGAGATGGACACCGAGATGAGAGGGTACTCTCTAGTGTCCCCGTGAATGCACACCACCCGTAAAGTTTTTTTTACCGGACCGATCTTCCCAATTACTCTAGGATGGACCAGGGTTACCATGCTTCCGGAGTCCAGCAAAGCCCGGGCAGGGAGATGGTTCACTTGGATTTCACACTCAAATTTCTCTTCTCCAAGGTCAAGATGTGTTGTACATGCTTTATGGGCATAAAAAGACCCCCTCCGAAGAACCCCCCATTCCATGGGCTCCTCTTGCAGTGGGCAGTGGGCCCGGGTATGGCCCCAGGAATGACATCGCCAACATTGTACATCCCCTCCTCTCCGAACAGGAACAGATCGCTGAGGAGGTATCGGGAGTGACTCTTGACCCTCCGGGGTGTTGGTTCCAGGGCTCCGGGGAACGTCTTTTCAAAGGGCAGCAGTCGAACGAATAGGCCGTGGCAGACTGGGTCCTTGGCGCTTGGTAGGGCCAAGCAGATCCTCCACCACTGTATATCGTTCCACCATCTCCACAAGGAGGTTCACTGTTTTGGGGTCTCCATGGCTGACCCACCGTTGAAGGTCGTCTGGCAGTGACCTTAGGTATCGGTCCAGCATGACCCGCTCCACGATTTGGGGGCCAGACAACATTTCGGGCTGCAGCCATTTTTTTACCAGTTGCACCAGGTCATGCATTTGAGACCGTGGTGGACGATCTGGACGATACTTCCATTGGTGCACTCGTTGGGCCCGAACAGCTGCAGTCACCCCCAAACGAGCCAGTATTTCTGCCTTTAATTTTTGATAGTCTTTAGCGTCATCTGGTGGCAGGTCGAAGTAGGCTTTTTGAGGATCTCCGGTTAGGAAAGCAGCAATTAGGCCGGCCCACTGGTCCTGGGGCCACCCTTCTCTCTCTGCTGTCCTCTCAAATGTAGCAAGAAATGCCTCTACATCATCACTCAGGGACAACTTCTGCAAAAAATGGCTTGCCCTCATGGTCACCTGGTTGCCAGGGGCAACAGCCGCTTGCTCACGGCCCTGAGAAAGCTGCTGCACTATTTCTTTTAAGGCAGTCACCTGAGCCTGCATAACCCCTTGCTGGGTCGCTTGCTGGGGTGCCAACTGGGCCACCAACAGGCGAGTATTTTCTTGCTGTACCTCCAGCTGGGTTGCTAAGTGCTGATTAGCTTCCTCATGGCGAGTCTGCGCTTGTATATTAGCCAAGGACAGCTGTTTAATTAGCTCCTCCATTGCTTCAGCTTTCAGGGTTTGTGCGGCTTTAACCCAGGACATAAATCCACTGTACTGTCCCTTTAAATGTCAGTTTTAAGTCCAATACACACAAAAAAAAACAGCAAGAAAAATGCCTGTTACTCTGTCCTGCCCGCATTCTCCACCACTTGTAAAGTTTGGGGAACCAGCTAGATCGCAGGACACAGGCTTTTCACTCAAAAGGAGATTTATTGAACTTAAATAGCTTTACAGCAGCAAAAACAAAAGAAAAAGATTTCAGTCTCACCGACTTGCAAAGTCCAGAACTGCTATTGCAGTTAAACAGTCCTTAGTTTCTGTTGCAGGTAGCTTCCCCTGCCAGGAGGCTTCCAGGCAGGACACTGCTATTCACTTTTGTTGCTGCACACCAAAATACCATCCACCATCCACATTCTCCTCTATACTCCTCCACACCCCTCTCTAACTTCCTGTCTTGTTTTAAACCCACTTCCTCTAACAGGTGAGTTAACCCTTTTTGTTCCCTTAAAGGGACCACAGTCCAAACAGAGGGGAAACATAGCGTCCTTCCAGGACCCAGCCACGGCGTCCTGTACAGTGTATAACAACCTAATAAATGGATGCCAGTTTAATATACTACACTATTTCACTTCCTTTGTTGAGAGCTATGCAGAATGGCAGCATGAATTTATAGGTGAAATTAAAGGAGCCATATACACATCCTGCATAATAAAGAGAAGTAATCTTTATGGTTTAACCCATTGGTGGAGAGTGAAGGGAGCAACACGAGGAATAATTTTGAAGGTTCTGTGGATCTTTTAGGAGAATATGGACTATTATCACAATAAATCACTGTGTAATGACACTTGTTGATTAATTTATTTATAAGAAATATTAATTTAATTTTTACAGTTATTACTTTTATTGTGACAATATTTTTTATGTTGGTACATGAAGCATTAAGCTATGTATAATTACCACAATCAGAAATTTGCACTTTATAGCAGTGCAGCACTACACACTAGTGAGAATACCCTTATGCCCTGTACACACAATCGGACATTGATCAGACATTCCGACAACAAAATCCATGGATTTTTTCCGACGGATGTTGGCTCAAACTTGTCTTGCATACACACGGTCACACAAAGTTGTCGGAATTTCCAAATGGCAAGAACGTGGTGACATACACCACATATGACGAGACTATAAAAGGGCAGTTCAATACCAAGCGCGCCACCCTTTGGGCTCCTTTTGCTAATCTCGTGCTAGTAAAAGTTTG
This sequence comes from Aquarana catesbeiana, assembly GCF_042186555.1. NCBI lineage: Eukaryota > Metazoa > Chordata > Amphibia > Anura > Ranidae > Aquarana > Aquarana catesbeiana. The sequence continues at coordinate 192,073,107 of NC_133331.1, forward strand.
GTGACTGCCGATTCACGCTTTTTCAGATTTGTGGTTTTCAGATCGTATTTCTGCTGTTCAGTTTGTGCTTGTGGGTTTATATCTGGTCTTCAGTGCGTGCAGCGAGTTCCCATTGATTTGTCATTAGGTTCTTGTCCGTTCATTACTGATTTTCAGGTCGCTCTTCACAGGCCTTGCTGTTCTTCAGTGCATTCTGTTACTTCGTTCTGACCAGCCGACCATTTTCTAGCCATGTTGTGTGTACATACTCATCGTAGAGTCTGTGCTGTGCGGGGGCTTGGTGTTGGAGTTCTTACCTTGACACAAGCCCAGTCCATGAACAGGGCGAGGAGGAGTTCATGGACCAAGAATTGGTTGCTACAGCGTGACCAATTCTGTCACATGCCTTTGCTCCGTGAGATCCGTGAGAATAATCCTGGCGATTTCAGATACTTTCTCAGGATGACGGACTCCGTATTTCACCGTTTGTTGGCTTTGCTGACCCCTTATATCAGCAGGCAGGATACCTGCATGAGGCAAGCCATCACTGCGGAGCAGAGGCTGGTCGCCACTCTGTGGTACTTGGCGACGGGGAGAAGCCTGCAGGACCTCAAGTTCTTGACAGGCATCTCCACCCAGGTTCTGGGTTCTAGGGATCATTAACCTGGAGACCTGTTCTGCCATCATTCAGGTCCTGCAGAAGGAGTATATTAAGTTAAGATTTTTATCTTTTAACTTCACATTTTATTGTATTTAATGTTTGATAATATATTGTATTTCTTTCCTCATTCCCTAATTACCATGATTGTAATATGCTGTGAATGTCCCCTTTGTCCTCATGCATGCTGGAATTTTCCCCCCAAAAATGTTGTCCTTCATACATATTTGCCTTCACTTACCTCCCCAGCATGCTCTCCTAGGCCTATATCTACCTCGTCTAGTCACTTAACAATGTATTTTGTCAGCTCCATAGTAGTGCTTTACACTAAATACCCCCTAAAATGTGTAAAAATGTGATTTGTGCTTAAAATTTAGACAGAGTGTCAGAGGGTTTTTTTTTGGGTCCCAAAATCAGGTGGACGTGGGGAAGAATGGCCGGATGTCAGATGGTGGAGTCATCGCCCACACGGAGTTCTACAGGCGTCTCCAGAATGGCAGCTTGGGCTTGCCACCTCCAGAAGACAATGCGGAAGGACTCCCATTCGTCTTAGTTGCAGATGAAGCGTTTGCGCTGGGGGACCATCTTATGCGGCCATTCCCTATGAGGACCCTCACCCCGGACCAGAGTGTTTTTAATTACCAGCTGGCCAGAGCCAGAAGAGTGGTGGAGAACACATTTGGAATAATGGCCAGCCGGTTCCGCCTATTTCTTACACCGATAAACATGGCGGAATATAAACTCAATCACATCATCCTGGCTTGCTGTGTTCTCCACAACTTTTTAAGAAGAAATTCTGTGAACTATGCTGCCTCAGTTGGGCCTGAGGCCGGAATTCATAATGAACCAACCCTGACGGCGCTTGAAACAGGCTGGTTTGCCCCCCCAGACTGCCCGTGAGGCCCATCTAAGATACATGAAATACTTCGCGGGTAGGGGGGCCATCGATATGGCAGACAATGTCTGAGACATTTTTTAAATAAAAATATATTTTAAACTGAACAAATATTTGCTTTGATTTACTGCTTGGCTTTCTTTTAGCTGACCGTGACCGAGATTTGGGGAGTCCTGAAAATGGCGTGATTGTGAAAAATTAGAAAGCACTGTTGGGTGTTATTTACTAAAGGAAAATACACTTTGCACTACAAGTGCACTTGAGACTGCACTGAAACTGCACTTGTAGTGCAAAGTGGATTTGCCTTTAGTAAATAACCCCCATTGCCACTGAAAACATCAACTTTACGACAAAAAAAATTATTTTGAGCATTGAAAGAAGAAGCCACACATTGTTCATTATCAATCTTTTTAATCCAAGCACAATAACATGTGCATTTCTAAAAGGTTTTTTGAACAAACCAACATGTTTGTTGTTTAACAATTTTTTAGGTCACATTTATAAGTTGAAATTGCCTTTATTAAGGTAAAATAGGCATGTTTAAAACCATAAAAAATACACAACTCTGGAACTTACAAAGTTCAATTTTTATAGAAAGTGAGGGCAATATCATACATGAGTATTTATAAACTGTGTTTGATATTGCGTTCAGCAGATGGAGTGAAGTCACCCCAGCCAAATTTTGAAGATGCACACAAATTGCCTAATGTCAACATGTGCTAGCTGCCATCATGGGGGATCAATGGATGTGTTTTGTGGGTGCAACCCCTTCCTCTCAGCTACTTTATTATTGAGGTAGGGGTTGCACCCACAAAACGCGTACATTGATCTCCCGTGATGGCAGAGAGCACATGTTGACACACTGTGTGCATCTTCAAAATTTGGCTTTTCTATAATATGTCAAAAAATTGTCCGAAAAATATCAAGAAAAAGCAGAAATAAGTTAGGGATTTCTGGGTGTTTTAAATTCTACCTAAAACATCAATGATGTTCTTCAATTTGTTTTGAACATCATTGATGTTTTTCTTAATGTTTTCCAAATCCCTATTACACCCCATTATCTCCCTGATGAGGATCTGGGCACTTTCACTGGTGAAGTGACATTCCTCTTCAACAACATCACGATCAACTAAAATAAAAAAAAAAAAAACACACCATGTATTATAAATATGCAGGCATCCATCTCTTACCTGAGCCTGTGGTCGCAGACACTCATCTGTTGTGGTGTCAATTTCCACAACGTTTCCCTCCTCCTCCTCTGGTTGTGTTTGGGTGATTTCCCCTTCTTTCTGAGGTGGGGGGTCTGTGTTCTCCTCTGATGAGAGGTGTCCTTCGAGTCTTTTCTCTCCTATGTTAAAAAAATAGGTATACTTAGCACACAGATATTTGATGGCAGAAATAGGAATATAAAACATTGCTTGGAAGTGGGGTACAATTGTCTCTTTTGGCAGAGTTGCAAGATGAAGAAATATTTTTGTCCTTTGTCAAGCTTGAATACCTACCTGTTTTGTACAAGCTTCACAGATGGAGACACCCCTATAGTATACACTGGAGCACCTGTGTGGGCCCCCTAATAAAAAGGGTGTTCTGGTGTCCCGCACTTGTGCATTTCATTCTAGTTACTAACCCATCTAGACAACAAAATTATTTTAAGAGAAGTAGGCCAGAAAAAATTTTTTGAACTGCATCTGGACAAAACATGGTGTTTTATTGGCCGAAAGAACAATGTTTCCTATGAACGAATAATGTGCCCATGAACATGAAAGTTGCCATTTTAAACTGTACAACAGTAAAGAAAAGCACATGGAGCAGCACGAACGTAATAAAAATAAAGAATAGGAAAACAGGACAACTACTTACTTTGTTGCAGCACTCTCCTGATCCTTCTATACTGATCGTGCTCCCTGATTTTGAGGTCCGACCACCGCTTCCTCAGTTGATCCTTGGATCGCCTTATCCCAAAATTCCTGCGCAGACTCTTCACAACTTTAGCCATGATCTTGGCCTTTCTGACATTGGGGTTTGGGTAAGGTCCATACTTCCCGTCATAGTTGGCCCTCTTCAATATGTCCACCATCTCCACCATCTCAACAAAGGCCATATTTGAGGCCTTAAATCATCTCCTGCGGGATCGTGACATTTCTGGCTCCGGGTTTTCCTCCTCCTCCTCCTCGTTGATGTAATTATCACACACCTGCTCTTTCTCCGCCATGTGCTCTCCCCCACTGCACCCAAAGAGAAGGGGCGGGGAATAGACTAGAAAGAACGTCAGGGGCGGGACGCATGTGCAGTGTATATAAAGCGTAACACGCGTGCGTCGTACGTATGATCTGTGAGCGGAGGAAGAAGTATAGGAAGCGCCGATCGTGATAACGAAGGTAACATTTAAAATTGGTCCTATACTGCTTATAGATTGAGGCCTATATTGGGACAAGATTAGGAGACTTTAGCCTGACATTAGGGTTTGTCTTGTGTTGTGTCTTGCATAGAAAATGGATCTAGTCAATGATCATGACTTTATGCCAATATTCATTGATATGTTCAGGGAGCTGCCCTGTCTGTGGCAGGTAAACCCACCGATTATAAGAATCAAACAAAGAGGAAGGCAGCGCTGGATCAATTGCTGGAATTTGTGAAGCCGGTGATCCCAGTGGCAGACATCCCCTATTTATAGGCCCTAATTGGTGGCCTGAGGAGCACTTATCTAAGGGAGCGCAAGAAGGTCCAGGATTCCCTGAGATCAGGAGCTGCAGATGCCATTTATGTCCCCAGGCTGTGGTACTATGACAGACTGCATTTTTGGGCAGGCCAGACTGAACCCAGGCCAGTACTCTCCAATCTTCCTTCCATGCTTCCTTCCCCCTCAGCTGAAGCTTCTGACATCCAACCTGGGCCTTCCAGGCAGCAACATATGGAGGAGCCCAGCTTGAGCCAGGTATAGCATTCTTCTAAATATTTATGTTGGTCAAATTAATGAAGTTAAATCTAGGTTAGTTTGGATTCCTAATTTCTGAATGTGATTGATGAAATAAAAACGAAAACGATGTCCCTTTTTCATACACAGGAAAGTCTCAGCCAGGAGGTGACCAGACCCAGTAGCCTGCCCGATACCCAGGTCCCTCCCCTCAGCCTTCAACCAAAAAGTGGCAGGAAGAGGAGTAACATGAAGGTAGCAGCAATTGGTCTATTTTGGAAGGCTACTGCAGCCCTCAGAAACCCCCACAGTGTTCAAGAGGACTTTGCATACATAACAGCCTGCAAAATACTGGAAATGGAGGAGGGCCAACACCTAATATGTGAGTATATCATCTTCCAAGCCCTAAATAAGGGGTTGAGGGGCCAAATCACAAGCCAAAGTCACGTTTGTGAGTTCAACCATAGTCCTCCTCCTCCTCCTCCAGGTACTACTCCTCCTCCTCCTCCTCCTGCCACACCTCCAACACCAGAGCCACAGCCTGGAAGGAAGCGTCTAAGGAAGACCAGAGAGTGATGGCCTGGGTTCAGTCTGGTCTGACAAAAGATGCAGGCTCTTGTATGACCACAGCCTGGGGACAGATATGTCATCTGCTGTTGTTCATGATCTCTTGGACTTCTGGACCAGATTGTACTCCCTTATATAAGGACTCCTCAGGCCACCAATTTTGCATTAAAATAGTTGATGTGTGCCCTGGGGGGCAAAGGCTTCACCAATTTCTGCAGTTTCTCCAGCGTTGTCTCCCTCTTTCTTTGGTTATGACCCCTTAATAAAGGTTTTTTTCTTTTTCTATTATACTCGTCTATGTGTGTTTTCCTTCAAAAATGACAGTTTGTTTGTGAGGAGGCAGGTACATTTCAAAAATACAATGTGAAATTAACAAGAGACACCAACACCAAGCAATCTCCTTGAGAATAAATAATACAAGATAATAATGGTGTTGTGGTAACTTGACACACAAAACACAACCAAAACTATTCTGGAGTAAAAACAGGAGATCAGGATTTAAAAAACTAAAACAAAATAATACAAAATCTAAAAACATTTAAAAAAAATCTTTTCGGGAGATGTGACTAATCAAAATATTATATTCATAAAATCACGATAAATAATAAAGAAAGAAGTTTGTGAGAAGTCTGTGTGAATATGAGCAGCAAAACAACTTCATTCTTCTAGCATTATAAAGAAGAAGAGAGTGCACTGCATTAAACAATTTAAAACATTGCAGCGTGACGAAAGTGCTATATCCATTACGAATGCTAATTTTACCAGACCAAGCAGTTCCGTCACAGGAATTTATTCTGAGCATGCGTGGCACTTTGTGCATCGGAATTGTCCACACACAGTCGGAATTTACGCGAACGGATTTTGTTGTCGGAAAATTTTATAACCTGCTCTCAAACTTTGTGTGTAGAAAATTCCGATGGAAAAAGTCAGATGGAGCCCACACACGGTCGGAGGTTCCGACAACAAGCTCAGATCGCACATTTTCCATCTGAAAATCCAACCGTGTGTACAGGGCATTATTGTTTGTGGGAACACAACCAGTGTTAGCAGCAGGTTTAAAAGAGATTTAAGTTTAAAGTATTAGTTATTTAAAGCACGAATACACACTTTTACTATTCACACAACGGACTTGGTAGCACAGGAGTATTTATATCAGTATACCCCAATGCACTGAACCTTTGCAGCTTCAACAAACCTGCATTGCAGCATACCGCAGCATACAGTAAAGCACTACTGTGCTTTTTGATGCGTTGTGTTGAAAATTTAAGACAGGTGTCATTTTAGGTCCATTACAATGCTATATTAACACATGTTACCAGTGTTCCAAACCCCTGTCGGTAGCAATATAGTATGCCTGTATGCACACATTCTGTTGTCCGTGGACCTCATTTAAAGTCCCAAACTCCTATTTTTTTCTTTGAACTAGGGATGGAGGCACCTTCCCCATGTGCCTCATTCAAAGTCCCGACAATTCCAATATCCTTCCGTATTCAGGGATGGAGGTCCACGGACAGGCATAGCAGTGTCCCCCTGCTACCCACAGGTTAGGGTTTTTTCAGTCCTGGAAAGTTTTTATCTTGTCCGGGTTCATACACTTTCAATGGACACATTTATGGTGTGTCCATGAGATTATGTAGCATAGCTGCGATACACACATTTTTTTTTTTTTTTTTGGGGAATGATGTGGTTTTTGTATTGCCGGGGCTGCTCTGTCGTCCTATACCCGGGAGCTGCGATGCGCTCTGCGTGTCCCCCTTCCCCCCTCCCCCTCTCGTCCCCTCCTGTCCTATCAGGACTGGGGGGGTGGGTGTGTGCGGGGGGCGGGCGGGTGCACACAGCGCATCGGCGCCACGCATCCTGCCGCACGGGTGATGTCAATTCTGACATCACGACGTGCAGGCATTAGGTTTTTCCATCTAGGCCGGTCAGCGGTGGTCATGTGGGCATTTTCTGTGGGTGGTGTTCTTCGCCCACGTCAGAGCCCCTCCCTGCATATGCCGTGCCTGCGTGACGCTGGCGTCAGTCAGCGTGCACGTGGTTTGGGGCGGATGTACATATATGGCCGCTCCCGACACAATCTGGGCGCTGCAAACAGATGATGGCAGACCGCACCACAGCACTCGTATATACTTCTATGGGAAACATGTAAGCTCCTACCAGGCCACCCCATCTACATATCATTTCAACCAGTTACCATTTTTTCTTCCCCCTCCCTTCTTTGTTTCTTTGTTTTTATTGACCAATCAGGTCTGCTTTTGCCACCTTTTTTGGTTATGTCACATTCTAGGGACATTGTATGTTATCCATCTTTTCATTTTTCTTTGTTTTACCCCGAGCTGGATTTTTCTGTCTTGACCTTTTTAATTTTAGTTTTCCACCTTCTGATACATATATATTTTTTATTCACCTTACCAGTACAATATGACATACCGACTATGCATCTTTCTTTTTCTCAGACCCCGTTTGGTAGTCAGCACCGGCAGGTCATTGTCTCATCATTAGATTCAGTGTTCCGGGTTCTGTGCATGTGGGGGGGCTCTGTGCATGCGCCCCACCAGTGCATGTTTCTGTCACCTCAGCTCCCGGTAAGGACTGCAAATGTGGCCCTGGCTCCACCATCACCACATCTCCCCTGCACTGATTGTATGTGAGTACTCAGGGGTCGTATAATTACTTCACCTGGTTACAATTGGTTGTATATAGATTAATTTGTTCATTCTATTATATTTTATAGATATGTTTGAGCATTGTGCCCCTGATGAGTGGTTCACACGAAACGCGTCGGTCATATTGTTACGCAGATATATGCTCACATTTTCATTATCAACTCAGAACATTTTTCTTCAATCAATTATGGTTTCACACATTTTTACTTCCATCGCTTTATGCTGCTTCTATGTGTATATATATGTATTTATCATTGTATGTATCCATCAATTGCTTGTGACTATCATGTGGCCTCTAGTTGACATATTAATGTACTCTTGATGCTTTAGTGCATGCACTCACACAAATGTGCGTAGGTGTATTGAATGACATTTATTACAATGTTCTTCTTTCACATGAGGTCTATGTTTGTAATATGGTTTGATACAGGTTCCATGATCAATAAACATCATTTTAATTTACCCCCTGTTGTCCGTGGACCTCATTTAAAGTCCCAAACTCCTATTTTTTTCTTTGAACTAGGGATGGAGGCACCTTCCCCATGTGCCTCATTCAAAGTCCCGACAATTCCAATATCCTTCCGTATTCAGGGATGGAGGTCCACGGACAGGCATAGCAGTGTCCCCCTGCTACCCACAGGTTAGGGTTTTTTCAGTCCTGGAAAGTTTTTATCTTGTCCGGGTTCATACACTTTCAATGGACACATTTATGGTGTGTCCATGAGATTATGTAGCATAGCTGCGATACACACATTTTTTTTTTTTTTTTGGGGAATGATGTGGTTTTTGTATTGCTGGGGCTGCTCTGTCGTCCTATACCCGGGAGCTGCGATGCGCTCTGCGTGTCCCTCTTCCCCCCTCCCCCTCTCGTCCCCTCCTGTCCTATCAGGACTGGGGGGTGGGTGTGTGCGGGGGGCGGGCGGGTGCACACAGCGCATCGGCGCCACGCATCCTGCCGCACGGGTGATGTCAATTCTGACATCACGACGTGCAGACATTAGGTTTTTCCATCTAGGCCGGTCAGCGGTGGTCATGTGGGCATTTTCTGTGGGCGGTGTTCTTCGCCCACGTCAGAGCCCCTCCCTGCATATGCCGTGCCTGCGTGACGCTGGCGTCAGTCAGCGTGCACGTGGTTTGGGGCGGATGTACATATATGGCCGCTCCCGACACAATCTGGGCGCTGCAAACAGATGATGGCAGACCGCACCACAGCACTCGTATATACTTCTATGGGAAACATGTAAGCTCCTACCAGGCCACCCCATCTACATATCATTTCAACCAGTTACCATTTTTTCTTCCCCCTCCCTTCTTTGTTTCTTTGTTTTTATTGACCAATCAGGTCTGCTTTTGCCACCTTTTTTGGTTATGTCACATTCTAGGGACATTGTATGTTATCCATCTTTTCATTTTTCTTTGTTTTACCCCGAGCTGGATTTTTCTGTCTTGACCTTTTTAATTTTAGTTTTCCACCTTCTGATACATATATATTTTTTATTCACCTTACCAGTACAATATGACATACCGACTATGCATCTTTCTTTTTCTCAGACCCCGTTTGGTAGTCAGCACCGGCAGGTCATTGTCTCATCATTAGATTCAGTGTTCCGGGTTCTGTGCATGTGGGGGGGCTCTGTGCATGCGCCCCGCCAGTGCATGTTTCTGTCACCTCAGCTCCCGGTAAGGACTGCAAATGTGGCCCTGGCTCCACCATCACCACATCTCCCCTGCACTGATTGTATGTGAGTACTCAGGGGTCGTATAATTACTTCACCTGGTTACAATTGGTTGTATATAGATTAATTTGTTCATTCTATTATATTTTATAGATATGTTTGAGCATTGTGCCCCTGATGAGTGGTTCACACGAAACGCGTCGGGCATATTGTTACGCAGATATATGCTCACATTTTCATTATCAACTCAGAACATTTTTCTTCAATCAATTATGGTTTCACACATTTTTACTTCCATCGCTTTATGCTGCTTCTATGTGTATATATATGTATTTATCATTGTATGTATCCATCAATTGCTTGTGACTATCATGTGGCCTCTAGTTGACATATTAATGTACTCTTGATGCTTTAGTGCATGCGCTCACACAAATGTGCGTAGGTGTATTGAATGACATTTATTACAATGTTCTTCTTTCACATGAGGTCTATGTTTGTAATATGGTTTGATACAGGTTCCATGATCAATAAACATCATTTTAATTTACCCCCTGTTGTCCGTGGACCTCATTTAAAGTCCCAAACTCCTATTTTTTTCTTTGTATGCACACATTCTGGTACTCCCTTACCATTTTTGATCACCAGTTCTATGGTTAGACTATTTCGTTGGGTTTCCCCAAAATATGTATTTTCACCTGTGGGATTTGGTGTTGCTTTGTAGTGATTATCTCTTTTGGGCTATTAGTTACCCCAATTTATTTATCCACTTGTGAAGGTAGATGTTATCTTACACCATTGTGTTTTGTTATATTTAATCACACATTTTATGTCACATTATAGTAGGGTTTATGTTAAACAACTACTTGAGGGTTTACCAAGTGCAGTTTAGCACTCCTTGGTTGCTGCACTATACACATTTATTGTCACACACTAAGGGATTGAGGTACCATCATTTGGCCTAAGGTAGCGCCACTCACTACATCTGCATTAACCATTTTTACTATAGCCCCTTGTGGGAGTATATTAGGGGAGGCTGCAACTGTAGTTATATCCTAAGCACGGAGCTCTTACTATTAACAGAATGTTTTTGGTTCCCTGAAATAAAGTACAGCTGGAATGAAAGGTAAGGGGAAAAGGTTTCTAGGAACCCCCCTTTCCTCATGGGATTACGACAGGAGGCAGTTTCAAGGCTCCCCTTGTGTGCCTGAGGTACACAGGCGCCTTGTTTAGGTTTAGTGACCTGAGGTGAGGTCACATGGCCTATAGGGGTTAGGCCATGTGAGTCTTGACAGGTATTATACAGTCAGGAAGAAAGCCGGGCTAGGATTGGCTGATTTGAGGTAAAGTCACATGGCAGATTAGGGTTAGGCCATGTGAATCTTACCTCAGAATGTTCCAGAAACCCCTGAGCCTGCCTATAAAAAGGAAGTTCCGTGAAGGGGAGCTCATTCGCCTCAGAAGGCACAGCCGTGGTGCTCCCCACCCTCCCAATAAAAAAAAAAAATATATATATATATATTTGTCGTGGGCAATATTGTGTGGTGGTGTCACTTTGAAGTCAAGGGGGACAGTGTGAATATTATAAAAGTGGACACAAGTTTGAATGACTGGGTCTGGAAAGTGTTGAAGTGAAGTTGAGTTATTTGGGAACTTAAAAGTTTTAATTATTTATGTTACAGCTTGAGCCATGGTGGCTAAGCTGTTTTTTGAGTGTGTAAAATACTTACAATGTTATTATTTATTCAAAATATATTATCTTTTAAACCAGCAATAAATGGCCGTGGCCAGTTACTATCCAAACTCTGTGTCTGGTGTATTCTTTTTGCTAAGCTCCCTTCCTGTCTGTTATCCTATGGAATCTATGAATCACGCAGTGGCATAGACATACATATTAATAAAGCATATTAATAACTGTAAATAAAATAAGTGCAGCGCAAAAGAATATAAATGATAATGGAGTTTTGAATATTCTAGTAAATAGTAAGAGTCTTTAAATATGAACAAGTGAAAGTAGCAGGTAGTAGAAGGTGGCAAATAACTTTCTTCTGGGGACACTGGTAACAAACTTAAATCCGTACGGTGCGTGTGTAAAAAAATTGCGCTTACCAGATCCAATTGACCCCTTGATTATAGGGGGTCCGAAACAGCATAAGTGGGTCCGTGGCAAACTGCTGGGCTGGTTGAAATCTGTAGAAATCCCCTCAGATCAGGAGTAGACAATCATAATACCGCTGGATACTTTCTTTTCTTTCTCACTTAGGCTATATCCCTCGGGGGGGGAGGGGGTCCGTGTTGAGATGCCAGGCGGAGAGGTGAAAATCCCCAGGAGCAGTAAATGACATAAAGAAAACTTCTAAGAGCGATCCATGTGGAAATCAATGTTCAACATTTATTAAAAAGTTTAAAACAAGAAGACGCTAGCAGAGCGCCAATATGTACACGTGCTGAGGCAGTGAACAACGATGAGACAGACTGCTCTTTGACAGAACAGCTGTCAGCAGGAGAATGCTGCGGGTGACGGTGGTCAATCCATACCGCCCTCGTACGCGGCGTTACGTCTGAAAGACTTCGTCAGCGAGGGTGGAGAGCACCTGTCACCCGCAGATCGTTAAAATACCCGCCTGATTAATGGGAGAGTCAGAGAGCCGTAAAACCGGAAGTCCCCAGAAGGGAGAAAATCCTCTGCAGTTTACTGGGGACAGCATCCCGATATAATCAGATTTGGAAGGAAAAAAAAATTAAATATAAAAATATGATAAAAGTAAAAGAAGCTCGGTAAGCCACAGCTAATAAACAGCAGTGGTACCAAAGCTGTTTGATAGAACAGAAACTTCAAAATGTTACAAATGTAACTAATAATGTGTACTAAAAATGTATAAAAGATTGCTATAAACATTATAAACAATCATATGACTCCTAGTGCACCCGCAACATTCTCCAGCTGGTAATAAAAAAGATTGTTTTAACACTCAAACATCAGTAAAGAACACCTGCCTATAAATAACAGCACAAAAATGTAAAAACTATAAATACAAAGTTTTACATACATAGTGGCAATATAATATAAATACTACAAAAAAAATAATAATTGGATACATAATGTCATTTATTAGAAATGAAACAGTTTAAATCAAACTCCACATTTAGTCCTCTAGGGACTGACACCCTGGTTTCATGTATCCAGAAAGATTCTCTCTGGCTGAGATGTCTAATAAAATTACCCCCCCTCCAGTGCCTAGTGACTTTTTCTATCCCCCAGAAGAAAAGTTGTTTAGGGTCCCTATTGTGATGGATTCTGAAATGTTTGGACACCGAATGGGTTTTAAGTCCCCGCTTGATGTTACCAACATGTTCAGAAATCCGGACCCCCAATGCTCTGGATGTCCGTCCGACATATTGAAGACCACAGCTGCACTGAAGCATGTAAACCACGCCCACAGTGTCACATGTGATCAGGTTTTTAATTTGGTAATTGATGCCAGTAGAATGTGCAGTGAAAACTTTCTTTTTCTTGTTGTTAAATTTACATTGCCTACAAAAAAGATTAAAGTCCCATTAGGCACAGGTATCTTTAACATCAGCGGGGTTGACCTGTCTGATGATGAATTACGGGTGCTTGATAAGGGTCTGAAATTTGCTCCAGCCTGCAATATGAGTAAATTTAAGACATATATCAGTCTCCAAAAATTCGTTAGAACCCTAAATATCAAAAGGTATTTTCTTTCTAAGCCTGGAGAGAGGTCTGTTTGTGGCCCATCCATATCCAATGAGGAACTACATTCCAATTTAGCTAATCGATCTGTTTTTAATCCCCCAAAAAATGACCATAGACATATAGAGGTCTTTAAAAATATGGTTTCCAGTGATCTAGAAGAGTTAAAAGTAAGAAAAGTTGGTGACCCATCTTTCCTCAAAAAAGGTATTAGCCTATTGGAAAAAAATAAAAATGTGGTTATTCGACCCGCTGATAAGGGGGGTGGGTTAGTGGTTATGAGTAAATTGTATTACCAAGGCGAAATGGACCGTTTGCTGTCGGACCGGAATACCTACCAGGTCCTCAGCAAAGATCCAGTTCTCCAATATAAAAAGGAATTGGAGACACTTGTCTCCTCTGGTAAAATTAGCGGTGTCTTGAATAAGAAAGAGGCACTGTATCTGAACCCAAGCGCATGCAGAAGACCCATTATATACTTTCTACCCAAAATTCATAAGGACCTCCAGGCTCCACCTGGTAGACCTATTGTTAATGGGATAGATTCGGTCTCTGCTCGCTTGGGCCAATACATTGATTTTTTCCTGAAACCTCTGGTTTCCTCTACCACCGCGTTCTTGAAAGACACCAAACACATCATTAACATTGTTGAAAATTTACCTTGTAGTGAAAACAGCATACTGGTAACAGCCGATGTTGGTTCACTTTATACCATCATTGGACATTCTGATGCCATCCGCTCCGTCCAATGGGCGCTTGATAAATCACACCTACCTGCTCCACTCGGTGCATTTATTTTAAAAGCTTTAGATTTTTGCTTAGCCAAAAATTATTTTTGGTATGGGGGCAAATTCTTCTTACAGACCCTTGGTGTGGCCATGGGCGCTCGGTTTGCACCGAGCGTTGCTAACCTCTTCATGGCCCACTGGGAAGAGATGTCGGTCTTTGGTAGCAGACCACCACAGTTGGTCTGCTACCAAAGATACATTGATGATCTGTTCATGATTTGGGAAGGAGACTTGATTAGTCTCCAGCTCTTTATGTCCAGACTTAACGGCAACACCAAAAACATCCGTCTTACCTGGAACTCTGACACCATGAGTATAGCGTTTCTTGATTTAGAAATCTTTAAACACGAAGGAGCTTATCGAACACGCAACTACTGCAAACCTACCGACAGAAATGGCTATATTCCTCTGGATAGTTGCCACCATAACAACTGGTTGATGAACATCCCTAGAGGACAGTTCATACGCCTACGTCGGAACTGCTTTTTAGATAGTGATTATCACACACAAGCTAAGATTATGGCAGAGAAATTTGTACAAAAGGGCTACATGAAAAATCAGATCATGGAAGAGTTAACTAAGGTTGGTTCGCTGGACAGAGCTACCCTGGTAGCTGATTCTAATAGATCAGAAAACGTGATCCAGGACAACTCCCAGTACAGGATTGTCCTTGATTATAATATTCAACATAAAAAAATAGAAAGAATTATTTTGAAACACTGGGCCATTCTTAAAAGGGACAATGTCTTGGGACCCTCACTTCCATCTCGTCCGAGATTCATCTACAGACGCCCACCCACGCTGCGTAATTTATTAGCCCCAAGTGTTGTTGACCCCCCGGTCATCAAAGAAAACCGTATTTTTAACTTCATGTCCGGTTTCTTTGCCTGTGGAAAATGCCCTGCGTGTAGGCAATGTAAATTTAACAACAAGAAAAAGAAAGTTTTCACTGCACATTCTACTGGCATCAATTACCAAATTAAAAACCTGATCACATGTGACACTGTGGGCGTGGTTTACATGCTTCAGTGCAGCTGTGGTCTTCAATATGTCGGACGGACATCCAGAGCATTGGGGGTCCGGATTTCTGAACATGTTGGTAACATCAAGCGGGGACTTAAAACCCATTCGGTGTCCAAACATTTCAGAATCCATCACAATAGGGACCCTAAACAACTTTTCTTCTGGGGGATAGAAAAAGTCACTAGGCACTGGAGGGGGGGTAATTTTATTAGACATCTCAGCTAGAGAGAATCTTTCTGGATACATGAAACCAGGGTGTCAGTCCCTAGAGGACTAAATGTGGAGTTTGATTTAAACTGTTTCATTTCTAATAAATGACATTATGTATCCAATTATTATTTTTTTTGTAGTATTTATATTATATTGCCACTATGTATGTAAAACTTTGTATTTATAGTTTTTACATTTTTGTGCTGTTATTTATAGGCAGGTGTTCTTTACTGATGTTTGAGTGTTAAAACAATCTTTTTTATTACCAGCTGGAGAATGTTGCGGGTGCACTAGGAGTCATATGATTGTTTATAATGTTTATAGCAATCTTTTATACATTTTTAGTACACATTATTAGTTACATTTGTAACATTTTGAAGTTTCTGTTCTATCAAACAGCTTTGGTACCACTGCTGTTTATTAGCTGTGGCTTACCGAGCTTCTTTTACTTTTATCATATTTTTATATTTAATTTTTTTTTCCTTCCAAATCTGATTATATCGGGATGCTGTCCCCAGTAAACTGCAGAGGATTTTCTCCCTTCTGGGGACTTCCGGTTTTACGGCTCTCTGACTCTCCCATTAATCAGGCGGGTATTTTAACGATCTGCGGGTGACAGGTGCTCTCCACCCTCGCTGACGAAGTCTTTCAGACGTAACGCCGCGTACGAGGGCGGTATGGATTGACCACCGTCACCCGCAGCATTCTCCTGCTGACAGCTGTTCTGTCAAAGAGCAGTCTGTCTCATCGTTGTTCACTGCCTCAGCACGTGTACATATTGGCGCTCTGCTAGCGTCTTCTTGTTTTAAACTTTTTAATAAATGTTGAACATTGATTTCCACATGGATCGCTCTTAGAAGTTTTCTTTATGTCATTTACTGCTCCTGGGGATTTTCACCTCTCCGCCTGGCATCTCAACACGGACCCCCTCCCCCCCCGAGGGATATAGCCTAAGTGAGAAAGAAAAGAAAGTATCCAGCGGTATTATGATTGTCTACTCCTGATCTGAGGGGATTTCTACAGATTTCAACCAGCCCAGCAGTTTGCCACGGACCCACTTATGCTGTTTCGGACCCCCTATAATCAAGGGGTCAATTGGATCTGGTAAGCGCAATTTTTTTACACACGCACCGTACGGATTTAAGTTTGTTACCAGTGTCCCCAGAAGAAAGTTATTTGCCACCTTCTACTACCTGCTACTTTCACTTGTTCATATTTAAAGACTCTTACTATTTACTAGAATATTCAAAACTCCATTATCATTTATATTCTTTTGCGCTGCACTTATTTTATTTACTGTATATCATTGAGGTCGGTGTTTTCCTCCTAGTGTTCAGCCTGCATACTGTTCTTTTATATTTGGTTTGCGCTGATTGTTCTCTCAATTTATCTTGTATACTGTTACACCTATCTATCAGCTGCAACTATGGAAGTTTTCTCATTCCTTGACCAAAGGGAGGTCAAACTTAATGAGATTTTTTCTAACACTCCATCTGCTAATTCATCGGATGATCTTCCCACCAATTTTAGAAAATTGGGCTATCTCTTTGAAAAACAAATCAAAGCATGGTGGGATATTGTATCATTCGAACAGTATATAAAAAGCAAACTGGTGCCGAGAAGACTTAGGTGGGATTTACCCCCCAGTGATGGCCTCACCGATGAGGAATCCCTGTCTGATTGGCACCAGTTTTTTATTAATAAGAGCCAAGAACTTATTGAGTTTCTTCTAATCAGGAAAAAGAAAAAAATGGTACTTATTAATCAACAAATCTCTGAGTTAAAAATTAGACTAGAGTCAGCTCAAAATTCCCCTGATTTTACTAGACTATCAGGAGAATTAAAAGCGAAGATGCTTAAGTGGGATAAAGAATCACAGGAGAAAAAACGTACTAAGTTCATCAGGGATTCAGGGGATTTTTCTAGAGGAGAAGTTTTTAAATGGCAATCTAAAATACACACCCCTGCCCAAACTCCTGAAGTCTCCTCCTCCCATACAGTGGACCCTCTACCCCCTAATACCCCCAGACCCATGTATCTATCCTCACAGGGTGGGGCTACTTTCCCACAGGGAGCCATCCCTAAAAAACCTAACAGAAATACAAGAGGAAGGGGGAACCCCTCTGGGAGGGGCAGAGACAGAACCCAATACCAGCAGCAACCCAACCATTATTCCCAGGAACGTAGGGAAAATGTTTGGAGGCCAGCACGCCCCCCGAGGGGCAGGGGTTCAGGCTCTTCTTCGCACAGAGAATACCATCCATACTCTGATTATAACTCGTATTATGATCAATATGATCAACAATACGAGCGGACCCCTATTCCCCTGCATAACAGATTCACTCCCTTATCCCAAGATAACACATATTACCCAAATAATTTTTTAGGACAGGCCCAATCCCAATGGCCGGATCGAGGAGATTTCACTCCGACCGGAAACAGACAGGGCGGGAAACGAAGACAAAGAGAGGGAGAAGAGCTGGACGAAAAACAAAAAAGATTAAAGTCCCATTAGGCACAGG